>NC_081851.1:45964398-46564398 GCF_963259705.1 Myotis daubentonii | reverse complement strand
GCAACTTGCTTGTAACCAAAACTATGTAGTGCTAGGGAGAGTAGTATTAGTGAGATTGCAGAATAGGAATTTTTAGCAGTTGTCCCTCCACAAAAATACTGATTTAACAATCATATATGGATCCAAATAACTTCAAGAGGTTTCTAGAATGCAGTGATAAAGTTTCAATACCCCAGAAGAGCACAAAACTGGAAACAAGGGCATTAAAATGGGGAAGAAGAGCAATTTTACTTTATCAGCACCACCCCTTCCCCCAAGCCATGACAAATTGCAGCTAACTTTATACTCAATGATGAAAAGCTGAAAGTTTTTCTCTAAAATCAAGAAGACAAGGATGCCTACTCTAACCACTCTTATTCAACATAATACTAAAATGCTAGTCAGAATGATTAGGCAGGAGAAAAAAAATAAACTAGAAAAGAAAGTAAAATAATCCCTGTTTGCAGATGACATGATCTTATATATATATAAAATACCCCAAAGACTCCACTGAAAAAACTGTTAGATCTAATACACAAATTCACTAAAGTTGCAGGATACAAAATAAACTTTAAAAGCCAGTTGCACTTTTATACACTACTAAAGGCCCGGTGAATGGATTCGTGCACTGGTGGGGTCCCTTGGCCTGGCCTGTGCCCTCTTGCGATCCAGGACCCCCTGGGGGATGTCAGACTGCCGGTTTCGGCCTGATTCCTGCAAGCCAGGCTGAGGGACCCCACCGGTTAGGCCTCTAGTATGCATATAAGATATTTGGTTAATTTCTTCCCGTCCTTCCCCCTCCCCACTTCCTTCTGAGATTCATCAGTCTGTTCCATGTTTCCATGCCTGTGCATTGAGCATCTGCCTCCTGGTGGTCAGTGCACATCATAGCTTCCGGTCGAACAGTCGCTTAGGCTTTTATATATATAGATGAACTAACAATCCAGAAGGGCAACTAAGAAAACAGTCTTTTTACAGTGGCATCAAAAAGAAATAAATACTTTGTAATAAACTAAACCAGGAAGGTGAAAGACTTGTGCACTGGAAACTACAAAAACATTGATAAAAAAAATTCAAAGAAGACACAAATAAAAGGAAAGACATTCCATATTCATGAGTTGAAAGACTTAATATTATTTAAATTTCCATATTACCCAAAGTAATCTACAGATTCAATGCTATTCCCATCAAAATCCCAATAGTATTATTTACTGATTTAGAATAAAAAAATCCTATAATTCATTTGAAACCACAAAGTAAGAATAGCCAAAGTAATATTGAGCAAGAACAAAGCTGGAAAAAAAACAGCTTTCCTGATTTCAAAATACATTAACAAAACTACAACAATTACAACAACATGATCTTGGCATAAAGACAGACATACAAACCATGGAACAGAATAAAGAAATAAATCCAAGCATAAATGGTCACTTATAGTAGATAATGGTGCCAAAACTACAAATGATATTGGGAAAACTGCATATCCACATGCATTAGAATGCCCTAATTTCACCATACTAAAAAAAAATAATCATTAAAATGGATTAAAGGATTACACTTAGGATCTTAATCTATAAAACTCCTAGAAGAAAACACAAAGGAAATCCTTTACTTTGATCTTGGCAATGACTTCTTAACTATGACACCAAATTTGACACAAGCTTTATTTCCTGTGTAAATGTAGACAGGTGGGACTACATCGAACTAAAAAGCTTCTGAACAACAAAGTAAACAATCAAAAGAGTGAAAAGACTACCTACAGAATTGGAGAAAATATTTGCAAACCACATATCTGAAAAGGAGTCAATATCCAAAATATATAAGAAACTTCTACAACTCAATGGAAAATAAATAAATAAATTACCCAGCTTTAAAAACAGCTTGAGTAGATATTTCTCCAAAGAAGATATCAATATCAGTAATCATCAGAGAAATTCACATTGAAACTACAATGAGATATCACCTCGCACCTGTTAGAATGGCTACTACCAAAAAAACAGAAGGCAGCAGGTGTTCTTAAGAATATAGAAAAAGGAACTTTTGTATCTGTTGATGCGGATGTGAAATGATTCAGCATCTATGGAAAACAGTATAGAACTCCTATATTATTTAGAAAAAAATTTCATTTTTCTGTATATATCCAAAAGTATTGAAATCAGAATCTCACAAAGATATCTGCATTCCCATGTTTATTGCAGCAGTATTCACAACAGCCAAGATATGAAAGCTATTCAAATGTCCAAAAACAAGAAATGGGTACAGAAAATGGAATATTTATATATATATATATATATATATATATATATATAATGGAATATTATTCAGTCTTTAAAAAAAAAGGATATCCTACCATTTGCAACACCATGGTGGAACCTGGAAGACATGCTAAGTGAAATAAACCAGTAACAGCAAGACAACTGTATGATCCCACTCAGATATCTAAAATAATGAAACTCATGGAAGCAGAAAATAGAATGATTGCCATGGGCTGAGGAGATGGGAAAGGAGAAGGTGTTCAGTGGGTATAAATTTTCACTTTTGCAAGATGAATAAATTCTTGAAATCTGCTGTAACACATAGTGCATATAACTATGACACAGTATCATGCACTTCAATTTTTGTTAAGAGGATGGCTCTCATGTACAGCATTCTTACCATAAAAAGGGGGGCAACACAAGGAAACTTTTGGAGGTGAAATATAGTTTTATTACCCTTTTTGTGGTGATAATGTCATGGGTGTATGCATATGTCCAAACTCATCAAATCATCCTATCTAATAAAGAGGGAATATGCTAATTGACCCTCACACTGTTGCAAAAGATGGCAGCACCAACAGCCAATAAGGAGGGAATGTGCTAATTGACTGCCACGCACTCAAAGATGGTGGCGCCCATAGCCACAAAATGGCAGCGCCCAGTGCCCTCAGCCCCACCGGGGTGGCAGATGTGTGGCAGGACTCCACGTGCCTGCCTCTAGAGTCCCCCAGTCCCCTCAGCCCCCCAGCCACCCAGAGCTGGCCCAAGGCACAGGCAAACCTCAGATGGTGGCTGCCCAGCCGCCCAGGGCCACCTGAGGCTCAGGTAACCAGGGCCAGCTGAGGCTTGAGCTACTGGCAGTGGCAGCAGCAGAGGTGTGATGGGGGTGTTGCCTTACCCTGATTGCTGGGTTGCCTCCGCCCCTGAGGGCTCCCAGACTGTGAGGAAGGCAGGCTGAGCTGAGGGAACCCCATCCAGTGCATGAATTATCATGCACTGGGCCTCTAGTCCTATATAACAAAGAGGGGATATGCAAATTAACCCTCATTCCATAACGCCATCACAAGATGGCAGCGCGCACAGTGGGGTCGGGGCTGGCTGCTCTACATGCCTGCCACCGGGGTTCCTGCGGTCATGCCAGGAAGGCGAGGTGCCTTCTCTCAGCAGTGGGATGCAGGAGGTGGGGTGCCTCTTCCCAGTGGTGGTAGGAGGCAGGCAGCAGGCAGGGTGCCTCCTCGCAGCAGTGGGAGGCAGGGCAGGAGGGACAGGGCCGATGGTTGCTCTGTGTGGCTTCTGTCAGGATTCCTGCGGCCCCGCAGGGGTGCCGGGTCCTGGTAGCCGCTTTGTGCGACTTCTGTCGGGGTTTCCGCAGCCCCATGTGCGAGTTGAGGGGGCATGGCCTGGCGCCCGCTCCACATGCCCCAGAGGCAGAGCATCGGGGCAACACTCCAGGACTTGGGGCCATTCCATGGTGCGCCGGCCACACGGGGCGGGATTCTGGGACTTGGGGTGGTCCCATTGCGCAGGGGCATGGGGGGAGGGGTCCCGGGTCTCACACAATTTCACGTGACGGGTCACTAGTATATGTATTAAACATGTAAGATTTCTCTGTAAAACACAATTATTCCTCAACAAAGTCATAAAGATGTGATGGTAGTGATGCTAGGTAGTGTCCCAGGTAGGTCAAGGAATGTATAGCCTCTGTCTGGCTTTTGCTTTCTTGGGTTTCATATTCTGGGGAATTCAGCTGCCATGGTATGAGGAGATTCAAGTAACCTATGAAAATCCCTTGATGGGGGGAGAACTGAGGTCTCCCGATAACAACAAGCATCAACCTGTCAACCAAATGAATGAGCCACCTTATGTCCTCCAGGCTCAGTTCAGACCTCAAATGACTATCTCCATCTTCACTACACTCTAATGAGGGACATCAAGCCAGAACCAGCCAACTAAGATGCTTCTAGATTTCTGACCAACAGAAACTATGAGGTAATAAAGGTTGGTTGTTTGAAGTTAATAATTTTTAGCATAATTTATTACACAGTAGTAGACCACTCATATATAGTATTTTATGGTAGCACTAGTGGCCTGGTGCACAAAATTTGTGCATGGGGGAAGAGGTGTTCCTCAGCCTGGCCTGCACCCTCTCCAATCTGAGACTCCTCAAAGGATGTCCTACTGCCAATTTACAGGGATCGGGCCTAAACCGACAGTCAGACATCCCTCTGGCAATCTGGGACTGCTGGCTCCTAACCGCTCACCTGCCTGCCTGCCCGATTGCCCCTAACACTCTGTCTGTCAGCCTGCTTGCCCCCAACTGCCCCCCCTGCGAGCCTGATCACCCCAACTGTCCCCCCTTCTGGCCTGCTTTCCCCTACCTTCCCTCTCCACTGGCCTGCTCACCTCCAACTGCCCCCCTGCTGGCCTGCTCACTCCAAATTGCCCCCCTGCTGTCCTGATCACCTCCAACTGACCCTCATTGATGGCCTGCTTGCCCCCAACTGGCCCCCTTGCTGGTCTGCTTACCCTCAACATCCCTGCCCCACACCAGCCTGATCACCCACAACTGCCCTCCCCTCTTGGCCTCTAACCACCTCTACCTCGGCCCTGCCACTGTGGCTTTTGCCAGAAGAATGTCCAGAAGGTCTCCTGGAAGGTCTCCCAGTCTAATTAGCATATTACCCTTTTATTAGTATAGAGGCTGGTGCACAGGTGGGGGCCTGCCGGTTTTCTCTGAAGGGTGTCCCGGATCAGGGTGGAGGTTCCCTTGGGGTGAGGGGCGGCCTGGGTGAGGGGCCTGTGATGGTTTTCAGGCCAGCCATGCCCCCATAGGGTGAGGGTCCCCGCTGGGGGCCATGGCCAGCCTGGGTGAAGTGCTGAGGGCTGTTTTTAAGCTGGTCACACCCCCTTCAGGGTGGGAGTCCCCACTGGGGTGCCTGGCCAGCCTGGGGTGCCTGGGTGATAGCTGTTTGCAAGCTGGCCACGGCCCCAGGCAACCTAGGCTCCCAGACCCTCCTTGAGCGGAGGCCACAGCAGCTGGAAACACATATCTGGGATTTATTTGTCTTCTAGAATTGAAACTTTGTAGCCTTGAGCGGAGCCCACAGCTGGCCAGGGTAGGCGTGAAGCTTGGCTAACTCCATCACCAGGGGCAACCCAAGCCTCCTGTTTGCTCCAGCTCCATGGCCACTGCCATCTTGGTTGGGTTTATTTGCATACTTGATCCTGATTGGCTGGTGGGCGTGGCTGGTGGGCGTGTCTTGTGAGTGTAGTGAAGGTATGGTCAATTTGCATATTTCTCTTTTATTAGATAAGATTATTTGTAAAAGTGAAAAATAAGAAATAGTTTACATTTCTATCATTGTGCTGTGGTTGAATGAATTGTGATTAATACATATTATGAAACATTATGCAACTATTAAAGTAAGGTAGCCCTATATACTCTACAGTAAAACACCTTAGGGAATATTAAATAATAAAATCATCAACCTATATGCATAGTGTTAATTTTTATAATAAAATACACTTGGATGCATATAATGTACATATATTCCTACATAGAGATGTCTGTACCTGTATATGTGTTTAGCTCTCTGGAATAAAGGATTGGACTGAGAAGATAGCAAGGAGATTTCACTTTATACACTTCTGTATATTTGGAACTTTTAATAACAACCACGGTTTATGAATCCATGTTTCCTTTTATATTTTTATTATAAAACCTAAACTAATAAAAAATAAATGAAGTAGTATACTCATCTCTTAAGAGCTTTCATTGTTGATATTAGCTAATTATCAAGAAGTACAAAAAAGAGAAATAGGATAAAGTCAAAATGCATAATTTACTTTAATAGCTTTGTGGTTATGAAAAGGCAAGGGAAATGACTGTTAGTTTCAATTTTAAGCCAGTTAGTTTTATGTCATTCAATGGCCACAGCTTACCTGTCTGTGAAATGGGACAGTGGATCTCAAGTGGTGACATGGGAGAAGGAATGAAGATGACTTGGCCTAAATAAATCACTACTGCTGGACAAAGTCCAGAACTCACAAATGCCAGATGGACTGTGGGTCAATGATGACATCTTCATGTCCAAAAGGAAAGTACAGTAAAGAAGGGGATAAAATAGATGTCAACCTGTGGGAATTATTGATTGGGTTTAATGCCAGGGCTTTTATCCTATTTTGCTACAGGTAATATGCTGAGGATTTCAGAAAAAAAATAATAATAATGCATGGGCTGTCCCAGGAACTTGAGGTCAAAACGGAGAAGATAATAAAATTTGAGTAAAAAGGAAAAATTGATTAGCTAATAGTGATTATTAGGCAAGGTTACAGAAGGCAATATGATAACTAGCAAATTATTCTATAGGATACTCATCCCTTAATACAAAGCCTGAAGTATAATATATGAATACTCAAGTGACCAAGGCAAATTATAATTGGGATTTCAAATATTACTTTGCAAAACATGACTAAACAGACTACTTGAGAGAGTTTATGTAAAACCTTATGTCTTTCTTTCAAAGGTTTCTTATAAGGAGTTCCAAAAAAAATACTTCAATTCCAGTTTATAGATTTTCCTTATTTTAATGTTCTCCTCTCTGGTGTAGGCATATTATAAATGGAATTAACTACATTACTAATGCTTTTAATCTGATTTTACTGGTGCCTAGGGCTGATGGTTGGAAATTAGCATGTGTGTCGTTAAAAGAAAAATACAGTGATATAGAAACTAAATTACATGTCCAAATAAACACATTTATCCATGTGCTTTATTTATGATCCCAAGCAGTCAAAGTACAGGCCCTGACTGCATGGCTTCAAAAATAAAGTAGCTACAACACAGTTTGTGTGTCTGCTGAAGTCAAATATTCACCCTTGATGAAAGAACAGGTAAGAATAGCCCCCACTATTATGTATTCCTTTGTTTATAACTCCCGAATTACATGGGAGCTACATATTTGTGGGATGCTGTGTATATTTTGGTAAGACAATTCATAGGTAAGAGATCATTGACAGTATTTAATTCATTCAAATAAGTTGAGCAATCCATGAGACTGATGCATAGCAGACCTGATTTGGCTCTTCCGATAAGGGATGCTTACTGGATGCTGTTGATTGAACATCCTCTGTATGAGGCCACAGCTTTGGACCTGGAGACAGGTGAAGGGAAGAGATGCTGGAGTGCATGAGCTGAGAATTTAAAAAAAAAAATCAATGTGGATATAGAGATGGCAAAGAGACATATGAAAACATGTTCAAAGTCACTAATCATCAGAGAGCTGCAAATTAAAAGGACAATGAGGTATCACCTCACACCTGTCAGAATGGCTACCATCAACAAATCAACAAATGACAAGAGCTGGCTAGGATGTGGAGAAAAGGGAACCCCAGTACACTGCTGGTGGGAATGCAGATTGGTGCAGCCATTATGGAAAACAGTATGGAGTTTCCTCAAAAATTAAATATGGAACTCCCATTTGACCCATTGATCCCACTTCTAGGAATATAACCTAAGAAGCCCAAAACACCAATCAGAAAGAACATATGCACCCCTATGTTCATAGCAGCACCATTTAAAATAGCTAACATCTGGAAACAGCCCAAGTGCCCATCAGTAGATGAGTGGATAAAAAAGCTGTGGTACATTTACACCATGGAATACTATGCAGCAGTAATAAAGAAGGAACTCTTACCCTTTGAGACAGCATGGAGAGACCTGGAGAGTATTATGCTAAGCGAAATAAGCCAGTCAGAGAAAGACAAGTATCACATGATCTCACTCATTTGTGGGATCCAACAGACAAAATAAACTGATGAAAAAAATAGATCCAGAAACATAGAAGCATGGAACAGACTGTCAAATCTCAGAGGGAATGCAGGGGTGGGTAGGTGGGGATAGATCAATCAAAGAACTTGTATGCATATATGCATAACCCATGGACAATAGTGTCATGAAGGTATGGGGCGGGGATGGGAGCAGGCTAGAAGGGGTCAATGGGGAAAAGAAAGGGGACCTATGCAATACTTTCAACAATAAAGACTTAAAAATAAATAAAAGAAATTATTAAAGGGAAAGAGAAAGTATGGCATAGACCAAAACATCAGACCAAGTTCTCAAAAAACACTGGGGACTCTTGCCTCAACTTACATTTGCTTATATTTGCAGTGGAGTAATTCCACATTCTGTGCTTTGCCACTCATAAATCATCTCATCACGAATGGCTGACTCCTCTTCCCATCATCTATCAAATCTGCTCCTTGGCTCAGACATACCAGCGGCCCTGCCATGTGCTAAAGCTGCCCTGACCCCTTTACATGAAGGGTCTGGCTGTCTTCTGCCCTCTCATTGCAATTCCTTTTGTAAGAATTTAATAGCTACTCTCTTTTTTGTTGTTTGTTTTGCTGTTGCTCATTGCATCTCTCATGATTTTGAATTATTATTTAAATATTTTGTGCTTTCTTTGACTTTTTACATTGTTCATTACCCTAAGTACTTGGCAAGCTCTTGGAGTGCAAGTGATTGTGTTTTATCTTGTTTTCTTTTCTACCCCTTCTCCCCTTCTTTTTCCCCCTTTCCACCTCTGGGCCTTCACATGCCCTACACTAGGAAACCCTCACACATTTGTTGTTTTGTGATTTTTAAGCCATGATACAGTCAGCCTGAAAAATTTTACAATTTACCTGGGACAGGACAACAGTCACATCCAAAAAGCTTGACTACCATTGTAAAGGCAAATGGAAAGGAAGGGAAAGTAGGTCTAATTAGAACAAGAACATTTTCACGATACAATTTAATCTTCCCAATATGCTTACAACTAGGTAGGTATTATTATTTCTACTTTGCAGACAAGGAAACCAGGCTGAGGAAGCTTAAGCAATCTGCCTAAAGTCAAACTGGTCGAGCTGACTCAAACCCAGGTTGGTTGGGTTCTATAGTCTGGGCCAGTTCAACAAAAATTAACAGTAAAGAGATTGCATTCATAATCTTCAAAGCAGGGTGACCATGGAGGAATTGGGGATGTTGGAAGGATACAGAAATGGCTCGTCAATCAGAAAAGGCTTCCTACAGGAGGGGACATTGAAAGGAGAAAAAGAGAGGAGGACAAATATAGAATGAAGTAAGGGGAGCAAGGTAATAAAGGGGGGAAAAAAAGCATTTGCCATTAAGGCTGTAGAAATATTTACAGTTGGTCTCCAATCGCCTCATATTTTTCTATCTAGCCAAACAGCAATAAAAGTATGTGGAAAACATATATATTAAATTACTAGGTGTCAGATTTCTGATTTGATAACACTTGGTGTAAAAATAACAGTTATTATTACTCTTCATTCATCTAGCTCTGAGAGTGCACACGGCACAGTAAAATCAGTAGAATTTATCAGAGGAGGGACAAGATTGGCGCCCCGAGGGCTTTGCTGGGTAGAGGCTCAAGTGGAGACTGTGTGACATGGGCGGCGGCGGGGCGGGGGGGGGGGGGGGTTGGGGGGAGGACTAAGGGGAGTTGGGGTGTTGGGGGGTTGGAATCAGGGCTCTGCAATCACATTGGCTGTGGAGTCGCTTTCTCCTGCAGGCTGCAGTTAAAGATGGGGTTCTATTGCAGGTCCCTGGATATTGGGGGTGGCTGTGTGTGTGTGTGTGTGTGTGTGTGTGTGTGTGTGTATGTGGTGGGGGAGGAAATGGAAAGGGATTTTAATGACCATCCTTCAGAAAAATGTTAACTGGAGTCTTTTCCTAGCATTAAGTGCTGCAGATTACTGCAAATAAGTAAATAAATAAATATTTTAAAGCAGGTTTTCTTTATGAAAGCTGCTGTGTTTTGAGTTGTGAGAAAGGCCCAATCCTGGGTCGGTGAGAGGCATCATCAGGGAGCAAGGACTGAAGGGCAACCTTCCCCTCAGGGCGCCAGGAACATAAGTCTAGGCTCCTACAAATTAGGAAATACAGACACAGAGGTGCTCTGCTTGTGTGCGTGGCTCAGAAATCCAGACAAGGACCGAGAGACAGCAGTGAAGCAAAGTTCCTTCACATAAATCTGAGCAGAGGCCCTCAATCATAGATATTAACTTTCACTTTGGACACGAGTTTAATAAACTTGGTTTCATCGTTTCCCAGTTCCAGGAATTTAGCAGCAGCAAGTGAGAAGTACGGGGGAAGTGAGAGAGGGGGACAACAAGACAGGAAATAGAAATGCTGAACAATGTAGCCAGGACTGGGTAGGATGGCTTGACCAAGGCTCTGATCAACAACCCTGCAAGCCCCTTGTCCCCGAGGATATACGCATTTACATAGGGTTGTAACCCAGAGCTCAGTTTGAGCTTCTTTCAAATGCTATTTGTTACATATTAACCATAATGCAACCACTCTCTTTCATTAAAAAAGTGTGACATTCTGCAAAAACAAACACCGAATCAACTACCCCAACTGAAAGGTAAAAATGGTTGGAATAAAGAATTTAAAAATAGAGAATGCATGATGTAGACTAAAAGCAGTAAATAGCATTTGGACTTAAGTCTAAACCACTACTATTAATTGTTATGAAGGTTTAAGGCAAATGTAAAAAACAAAACTTCTCAAGTTAAGATGTACTTTATTGAAATGCTAATGCTCAATGGAAAAAATCCAGACTACTGCAAAGAAATTGTGAGATGAGTAATGTCAGAGAGAAACTAAAATGATAATTAAAGTTCATTTATCATTGAATAAGTATTTATTGAATCCCTATTATGTGTCAGTGTGCTAGGGTTTGGGAATAAAACAATGCACACCAATTCTTGCCTAAATTACAACTTAGCTTGTGAACTAGACAAATGAACACATACATAAATATACAATATAATTTATGGTTGTGATAATGCAATAAAGAAGAATGAACCAGGGTAAAGTGTCAGGGGACAATCAAAGGGAGGAACTGCTACTATTTTAGCTACAATGCTCTAGTAAATTCTCTCTTAGGAGGTCACATTTAGATAGAGGCTCTGAAAACAATATGGCCATTCAGAGGAAGGGCATTCTAGGAAATGGGCTAAAGTCCTAAGGCGGGGTTGAGTTTCATGTATTTGAAGAACATTTAGAAGCAGAAGAAGAGAGAGTGATTAGGTAGCTGACTTTGAAGACGTAGGTAATATTCAAGAGGAACAGGACCCTGTGTTGAATTGGATGTGGGATGTAATAGAGAGAGGAAATCAAGGAGACATTTTCGGACCCTCCCACTCTCCACTACCCTGACTCTGGGTTACTGGGTAAATGGTGGAGCCAATTACTGTTAGGAGGGAAAGAAGCTACCCTGTGGGAGAGTTGGGAGTAGGCAGGCAGTGGGAGTTAGGGGGAGATTCTATTGGTGATCTGCAGAGTTTGGACTGAAGATGCGTGCCTGGGATCCATCACACTAGGGGGTACTTAAAGCTACGGGACCAGCGGAGAGAGCCCAGGTAGTGGATATAGATTCAGAAGACAATAGGTCCAAAGACTGGCTTTTGACACACGCCCGCACTTAGGAATGGGCAAGAAGGAGGAGAACACTACAGAGTAAGAAGGAATTAAAAAAATCCAAGAGAAGCTACAGATAGTAGAGTTCTGAAAGTAAAAAAAAATAAATAAAAAAAAGAAGAAGAAAAAAAAAAGGAAAGGTCTCCAGAAAGTTGAGCACTCAGCTGAGTCGCTGCCTGAGAAGGTGGGTGAGTCAGGTGGGCACTAAGAACTCACAATCAGAACGATGATCTTGCACCATTGGCCACCTAGAGGGGAGTCCTGAGAGATGAATTTATAGTTACAGATAATTTCAATTCCTGACAATGATAGAGAAATGCTGTACAAAGTTTAAAGTCAAAGCAAACTTCTAATATAATAAACACGCCATAGAGGGGTCATTTCTCCCCTATTCCTCCCTGGCCCGCTGGCCCGCTGCTGCCTGGGGTCCCCATCGCTGACAGGAGTGTGCCACATCCTTGGATGCAGTGGGCACAGATCCCAGGGTACAATCATTCCTTTTGTTACAGTGAGTCACGCCCAGGAGAGAAATCGGCCCATGATTTAGAAAAGGGCTAATCCTTTTAGTTGTTTTTTAAACAATTAAAAAAAAAGGGTGGGGGAAATAAAAAGAAACCTCACAGTGGGACTATTGAACCCAGTGGAAAGGGGCAGCTTAAGGCAGGGGGATCCTCTGTGGTCCAGCAATGACTTGCCTTAGAGGAAACTAATTCTAATAAATAAATGGGTGTTTTTATCGTTGTTTTCAATTTGTGTGTTTTACTATTTATTTTATTAAGTGAAATCAAATAACAGAAAATATATATTTGCTAGTGTTTGGAATTTTATAGAAAAAATAAAGAGGAAAAAGATGTGGTGCTTATGAACTGAGGATAGGTGTGGGGGATAATTCTTACACAGAGAATAATATTTCCCCTGGAATTGTAAAAATTTGATATAATTACTCATTGAAAGAAAATCACCTATATTTTATTGTATGTGGTGGTGGAATGAATGTATGGTAATATCCCTTTTTTCTATTCTAAGTCCTCCGTGAAGGAGAAAAAGAAAAATTCCATTGTGATAGCGCCTCAGCCAAGATTTAAAGGTTGTGCTGGACTTACAATTGAAATGCAAATCACTCTTTGCAAACAGCCTCCCGCTGAGGCCCAAATTTTTACAGATCAGGTTCTGCTGTCCTGATGAGGAATCATTGAACGCCATTTCCCAGGATTCACAAATTAGTTGGCGTCTAAGGTATCATTTTCTGCGTTATAATTGTAACTTACCAGAGGAAACTTTGTCACAAAAGACAGTACCCGGTGCTTCCATTATTTTTCCAGCTGCACCGCCACTAAGGATTCTTTCCCACACAATAAAAATACACCCATCACGACCTCCCTCTCTGAAATACACACTCCTGGCATATAAACATTTTGAGAATATTGGTGTGCTTTTCTTCCCCTTCTTTTTGAGATGTGCAGGTGGTAAAATACTGGCTGCCATGAACTGCAGACAATAAATAAAAATTACCAGCTTCTTATGGCTGCCTGATAGAAACGTGCCAGCTCGGAAGAGACCGATTCCCCAGGCACAGAGATTCCTGGGTAAAGAAGTCCCTGGATGCTCAGGCCCACTGTCTGGCTGCTCCTCGATGGGCAGGGGAGGCTGGTCCAGTCCACACATGCCTAGCTGCCCCTGGAAGCAGGAGGCCCTAAGAGCCTGAAAGGTCCCCTCTCCTTCCCTGAGTTAAAAAGGCTAATGCTAGGAGAGAAGTAGCTTTACATGTAAGGACATAAAAAAACAACAACAAAAGGTTGAGTTTAAAAGCCGAAGCTGAGAGATGGAATAATTCTCAGAAGTATGGTTAGGTAGTGAGAACATCACTCGCTCATACCCGTATACCCGGTCTTGTCACAGACCTTGCAAACTGGTTCTCTGAGGCAAATCACAGCAGGTCTGTGCACACTCATCTCCTCACATGCAAATGTTCTGGGTCAGAGCTTCTCAAACAGAGGCCTGAGAGCCACCTGTCCCAGGAGCACAGGGGAGCTGGTTCTACAAGGAGCTTCTGGGTTCACCCCGGAGATTCCCATTCATTATACCCAGGATGGGTTCCAAGAATCTGCAGTTTTAACAAGCTTCCCAGATGACTTCCATGCATACTGAATTTGAGAGCCACTGCAGTAGATGAACTCTGAAATTCCTTCCAGACTTACTGCTTGAGAAATCCATAGTCTAGTCAAGCATACTACCATGAACACTGGATCTTTTAACTGAAAAAATCTCTATCTCTATCCCTATCTCTATCTCTATCTCTATCTCTATCTCTATCTCTATCTCTATCACTATCTCTAATCTATATCCATATCTATATCTATGTCTGTGTCTATATCTGTCTCTGTACCTATATCTAAATCTATCTCTGTATCTTATCTCTAACAGCTATATCCAACTCTATCTCTATTTACATCCATATCTATCTATATCTATGTCCATATCTATATCTATATCCTATCTCAAGAGAAATAGCCTTCTTCCAGGAGGTTACTGTCTACATCACAGGCCCCACCAGTAGGGCAGGTATGGTAAATGGTTCATATACTTTGTTCATATCATTTATTACTTTCTTCTTTAATATCTTTGACCATTTATGGTTATAATCCTTTAGTATATGTACTGAAAAATATTTTTCATTTATTTGTGTTTATCTTTATGTTTTTTAATGTGCATAAGTTTTCATTTGTATGTACACAAATATATCGAATATTCTCTTTATATATTCTTCCATATCTATTAAACTTATAAAATCTATGCTGTTGAAAAGACCCAATATTTCCAAAAGGTTCCTTTTCAGCCTTGTAATTTATGTTTCACCTGATATTTTTCTTCTATAGTACCAATCTTAACGTTTACTCCCTTCAAATAGTTAATAGACTGTACAATCAATTTTCAATTATTCACAAGTTAAGGAGGCTAGCATAATATGCATGGTTATAATACTATTAATAATTCTTCCAATGAATACAGCAAACTACCTCCCCCATCCATAAAGCTTTCATTTCAATAAACTCTTTACTCAAATAATCAACTTATAATGGTAACATCTATCTTCACAAAAAGATGGACCTGGTTTTATTAATTGACTCCTTTACTGGGCTTCAGTCACCTTACTACAATGTAAGATATTTGTTTTAGGTGATTCTCAAAGGCTTTCTCAACATTGAAACTGTGTTATTCTTATGAGCAGAGTGAACAGCTGTCAGTGAGCTAACTAGACATAGAAACCAGCCTACCTTCCTTAGAGTAGAGGCTCAACACTACAGCCAGTGACCAGTTTTTATAAATCCCTTGAGCTAAGAATGGTCTTTACATTTTTAAAGGGTTGTTAAATGGCAACAATAAGAATATTTGACAGAGACCCAGAAATTAAATGGGGCCCTCAAAGTCTAAAATAGTTCTTATGTGGATCTTTGTAGAATCAGCTTACTGACACCTCACATCTTTTGTTGTTATGGGCACCTCTCCAGAAATACCATTGGCAGAGAACATAACAGGTGCCATGTTTCCTTTTCTTTGGGGGCACAAATATGAAGAAGAATTCTCCTCTTTGGATATCCATATGATCTGGGAAAAATCACGAAATAATCCTAATAAGTTTCTAAAGCAGAAGCCCTCCATGACGGTATGAGAAATGTTATTTCCAGAAAACTTGTATAGAACAACAAAAACAAAAATTAACAAGTAGATGTCACTAGTAAGACAAAACTGCCCTATAGGGAAAGAGTTAAGAGCAAGACCAAATTTAATAAGCCTAGGTTTGAAATCAAGCTGCACCACATATTAACTATATGACCTTTTATAATCTCAATCTCTCTGTTATTCTGTCTCCTCATTTGTAAACAGGGGGAAAACGATAATAATGATACCTACTTGTACTAAAGATTAAATGAGTTATTATCTTTAACTTAAAACAGTGCTGGCACATAACATGTATTCATTCATTCTAATCATTACATGAATTAAACTAAGGGAATTAATCCACTTGGCAAGACTTAATGTCACACGTTGGAAATCTCCATGTCCTCTCCTCTCAGTGGCGCATTTCTGTAAACACCTTCCTAGTCTTGCACCTTTGTCTAAATTTTCCAGTTATTCCTTCCCAGCCAAAGTTGGAGATTAGGGTTGAGTAATGGGTATAGTTGCAGTAAGTGGACTGGATGTGGAGTGTATTTCATTTGGATGTCATAATAGGAGAAAGACATAGAGGTAGAAAGCATGGGTGTGTTTGGAGGCTGTCATCTTTATAGGATGACTTTTTTCCTGGCAGTCCTATGTTCTAAAGGTGAGGCTTAGAGACCAAAAGCATCTTCCCGTCTTCTAAAAAACAAAATAAAAACAATTTTAAAAAAAGAAGCTGTCTTTTCTGTCAAAACACCGTGAACTTTACATACATGTAAGGCCTCTTTTTATTTTGAGTTGGCGGAAAAGAAGCAAGAAGAAAATTCATGATCAGAAGAAAAAAGACAGTTCATTTTTGAGAAAATCTTCAAGTTGCTACAATATGTATATTGTTTACCAGTGAACAAAATTCTGCCACTTGAATTATTCTGAGAATCTGGACCTTTGCACGTTGTATTTTTAATCAATATGCCTCCTGGTTTTCCTTAGTTAAATTTTATTGCTTCTCAGAGCAAAGCATAAGGAGCTATATTCCCATTCAGTGCATTAGAAGAGCTTGTTTTGTTTGCTTTGAGGAGGAGATATTCTTGTCATAAGGCCTACAGTCACCTTTTTTTGCAATGTCTTAAACAACTTATAGTTTATCATGGAGAAAAATATCTTCACATACAATATGCGATATGAACACATTAGTTTCTCTATATTAATTCAGAATTCTTAGTCCACCCTGTGCGGTTTATAGCCTAACACAGTGATAAAAAGGGAATTTTATATATTTTAGTGCTGTCCCTCTACTGGCAGTGGAAGTAAATCCCAAAGTATTTCAGCAGGTGCTATTAATATGCAAATAACAGAGAATACGCTATTTCTAATAGACCTCCCAACTGCATGGGAGGCGTCGCTGTTGGAGCAAATTAGCTTTGTGTAATTTGCATGCTTTTCACAACCTCCTGGGATTATATTTTAGATCAGAGACAATACAAGCATACGCAGTTAGCTTAAAATGTAACTAATTTTAGACTTTGAAACAATTTTCACCTAACTTCTTTGTGGTGTTAAACAGCTATTTGCAAAGAAACTTTTATAATAGTCTGTAATTTTCATAGTATTGAATAGCCATTAATAGCTTCATCTATCTATAGCATGCAAACAAATGTGGGAACAGACTGTGTGTAGGGGTTTTCAAATGGACTGAAAAGACCCAAAAGGTGGTGAACTAGAGACCGGGGAGTATGCATTGTTTGGGTTGTTACAGACAATAATATGAATCAGGAGAAAACATGAAATTGGCCCAAATGGGATGATCAGCTGAAATAATTTATGGACAGGGATCCAGCCAGAAAGATAAAGCAAATTTATTTAGCTTCACAGTATATAAATATCTAAATAAATGAAACAACATCTAAATAAACTAATAAATAACACAAAATTAACTGATTTTAACTATTCCAACTTATTTCTTACAAATGATATGTTTTTAGAACTGTTATCCCTTGTCATAGAAACTGGGGAAGTCCTTGAGAAATATTCATTGAGTCCAGCAGCAATCAAAGTCATAAGTGATTGGGACTTGAACATAATTTATCAGGGCTACACTTTCTTATTGTTCTATCAATGAGAAAATGAAAATTGCACCAACCTGTGCATATTTCATTGAGAAAGTAAATTATCTTAATCCCTTCCTGGACTGAATAAGCCATTTTTTGGTTTTGGTTTGTTGTTTTTTTTTACAAAAGTATATAGATGATTTTTTTTTAGCTCTTTGCTGTCTTAAATCCACATATAAAAAATAAATTGAAGAAATTCAATAATTAGATGTTTAAAGCCTAAATGTCACCTTTGAGTGTGTGGTTTTGATTTAGAGCCCAAATTATCTAATGACTGAATTATTCTGCATTTCCTTCTGTTTCTATAGATGTGGCTGCATCATAAGTTTAACACGTAAGTGTGTCACATGAGAAAATGTCAGAAATGGGAGTTATTTAAGATTTATTGTCTAAATATGTTTCTTTTAAAAATATATACTTGTATTGATTTCAAAGAGGAATGAGAGGGAGAGGGAGATAGAAACATTACTGATGAGAGAGAATAATTAATCCGCTGCCTCCTGCACGCCCCACACAAGGGATTGAGCCTGCAACCCAGGCATGTGCCCTGACCGGAAATCAAACTGACCTCCTGGTTCATAGGTCAAGGCTCAACGACTGAGCTATGCTGGCCGTGCTAAATATGTTTTGTATTCATCAGTCCAGTAGCCAGAGCTGACCATCGGTAAAACAAACGACTTGGGGGAAAGAAGATAAATAAATGCTAACTTTGTTATGAAGAGAGAATATGATTATGTAATGGTCATTCCAATATTTCTGATTACATTATGGACAGAATCAGTTCAAGTATTGAAATCAACTTACAATAAATAATTTGGCCATTGCCATACCTTGGATCAACAAAGTAAAAAGCAATTAATTTAAATATAAATTTAGCTAAATCAATAATCAGGCATTTGTGTATATTTCTATATAGATACCATAATATTTTTGTACATTTAAGCTTATAGATATTATTTTTAAATCAATTATTACATTTTGAAAAATTAGCCTTCTTTGTCAAATGGAAAGAGAATCCATATATGGTCTATACAGGTAAATCTAGACACTATGAGAAGTGTCTAGCTTTACTCAATATCATGTTTAATAAAAAATGATATTGAGAATAATAGTTTTGTAACAAAATGGAGATGAGCTAATACCAAGTTCACATAGATGACATATTAATATGCATACTTTTACCTACATCAATAATTTATACTATTAACTGTAGCACAGCTTACATTTGGTATTGCCATTTCTTCAGTACCTTTCCTTCCATACTAACCCCCTTAGAGCCAGTCCATGTTGTTTCTTTCTTCTCTAGCCATACAACCTAATGAATAGCTTCTTTTTACCTGTCTGTTGACAATTCCCAGACAATGACATCAGATCTTATTATTATTATTTTTTAATTCATTCCACACGATGTATCCTTTGATGTTCAATTAAAATATGGGCCCCCCCATAAAAGCCTCAATGCTGCTGGTGGTTTAAACCTATCTCTCTTTTCTCAGAAGTGCCATTGCCCTTAAATTATTCTATTATTAAAATGTGGCATTTCTGCTTGGCTGGTGTGGTTCAGTGGTTGTGCATTGACCTATGAACCAGGAGGTCATGGTTCAATTCCTGGTCAGGGCACATGCCCAGATTTTGAGTTTGTTCCCCAGAGTGGGGTGTGCAGGAGGCAGCCAATCAATGATTCTCTCTCATCACTGATGTCTCTCTCTCTCTCTCTCTCTCTCTCTCTCTCTCTCTCTCTCTCTCTCCCATCTCTGAGCTCAATTTTAAAAAAAATAGGGCACTTCCTAAGTTTTTAAATCGTATTGGAAATGCCTTATTTCTACTGACTAAACTGTATGCTTCCTGAGAGCAGGGTTTGTTGTTGCCTGCTGTAACCAATTCCAGAATTATCGTAGGGACTCCAGAAATGCTTAATGGATATTAATAAAGTTTCCATAAGTGTTCATTTATTTTCTCATATACTCTTAAATAGGTATTTAATGCTCCCACTCAGAGTGACCAACACCGGAAACTTAGCACATACTGTCAGACTAAGCTCACCTTGCACTGCTTCTGTGTACATCATTAGGTGCATCATTTATCTCCACCGTGTCTCAGCCTCTCTATTTGTACAATAGTAAAGGTTCATTCTCTCCACCCTCTGAGCTGCTGGGAGGTTTACCCAAAGCAACACACTTTGCATGAACATGTTCTAAAGGCAGATTTTTATAAACAGACACTAGCAGTTCTAGATATTCCAGTTCTGGCTGGCTCTGCTGTGAGCCTCACAGGGCCTGAGTGTGGCTCAGGGCCCTGGCCGCCTCTCCATGGGACAACACCTAATGTCCTCATCTTCAGCTATTTGGCTGGCACCTTCATGAAAAACCCTTTATGATCTCTGCTTTTCTCAAGAACTGGGTATTTGGATAGGATCTCCTTACTGGCTGATTTCAAGTCAAGGAGAACTTTTTTGGCAGCTGATGTGAAAGAAATTCTGGTTGAATGTGTTCAGGGCCTCGAGCCACAGACTTGTTTTTATTTTATTGAAAAGGAGCAGAGCAAGGAGACTTGGCCCCGTGGCCTTTATTTCAGTAGCACACAACAGAGGAGTTCTGAGTCCAGTGGTAGAAGCTTGTTTCAAGTATTTTAACCAGAGAACTCAAGAAGAGTATTAGTTTTTGGTTTTTGTTGTTTTTTTCCTGGATGGCTAAGGGTTGCTCTTCTAAGTAGATCACACAAATGTACGCCAGAGAAGAGATTTATTTTCCAAGAAAATGCCATATCTGTTACTCATAAAAAATATCTGAAACACTTCCCAGCTTAAATAATCATAAGAGCTTTACCTTTTCATAGAAATCATTGACTCTAGCACCACCCTCCACCCAAGACCCATTCTTCATTAACACCAGAACTTCTTTCTTTCTGATGACATTTTGAAAGATGATAGTGCTGAATATAAGTTTCTTTAGCAAATTCCTCATTTTTTCCATTCATCATTATGAATTAAATTTGATACCAATGATTAATGATAGAAACCCCCTTCTTGGTCACAAGAAATGAGTCCCTGTATTCATATTTTTATTTTTCATGAAAATGATCACAATTTGTATGTATTAAACATCATTTGTGAGTTAGACACTATGCTGGTGGCTTTACATTGTCTCTCTTAATCTTCAGAACTATCCTTAGGGGTAGATAACATTATGTTCATTTCAAAGATGAGAAAATTGAGTATCTAAAGGGCCCAAATAAAACTGCTAGATAGTGGCAGAGCCAATATTTATGTTCGAGGCAGACTGATTGGAGTTTTCGTGTTCTTCCCATAATACAACTAAAATGAATGAATCAATACACATAAATAAATATAACTACACACACACACACACACACACACACACACACACACACACGTATACCTTCACACAGACTACATGTTGCTGAGGCTTCACAAAGCCTAAAATAATCATTAGTATTAGACAAAAACCAATCACTAATTTCAGTGATAAGTAGTTGAACTGAGCACTATCAGAACAGTCCATTTGTCAGTTGTAAGTCATTGTTTCAGAATGCCATAGGCACGGGTTCATATATAGAAGTATTTCCATGTCTCATTGTACACAGAAGACTTGGTGAGCTAGAACAATTCTTTCCCCAAACCAGTATGTTGATTTAATCTCACCCTTTCATAACTGCACATAAACCTGACCAGGCAACCTATGGTACCAGAAGGACATGGGGGCAGATGCTCAGTGGGCATCAGGTATTTCAGCTGGGAAGGGGGTTGAGGAGGCATTTGGAATGGAGGTGGATGGAGAAGCAGTTATCATCTGCAAAAGAAGAAGATGAAGACCCAGATTCTGGATGTGGGGCTACGGTCCAGAGGAGAACTAGCAGCCATCCTGATAGGAAGCTCAGCTTCTGATGGACTGGCCTAGGGTACCTGATTAGCCCTAAACACAACAGGTATCACTTCCACAGTCTGGAGCAGAACCTAGCCTATAGATGATTAAATGAGCACAGTTTCAAAGATTAGAGGGATTAAGATGCAGAGAGCTACCCAAGTCACCCCCTGCTCTTGTTTCCTATTGTGTCTTAGCCTTTTTTTTTTTTTTTTGAAATTTACTGATTTTAGAGAGAGAGGAGACAGAAGAGGAAGAAAGAGAGAAGGAGGAAGAGAGAAACATCCTTATTTATGCATTGACTGATTGATTCTTGCCTGTGTCCTGATCAGGGATCAAACCTGCAACCTGCCATATCAGGACAATTCTCTAACCGATGGAGCTACTTGGCAGGGCCTCAGCCTTCTTCTCTAAGCTTTCTGGAGCATGATTACTTTTGAGGAGATCACGGTAATGCGTGCTTGGGAAAAAAATGAAATTAAACCAATGTTTCAGGAATTCTTTCATAATGTAATCTAAACCAGTCCTTATTAATGAGGCCAAAGTATTTCCCATCCTGCTGAAGTCCTACAATTATGTAAATGTGCAAACGAAACCATTCTTTATACCTTCATTCACAGTCCATTTAAGTCAGAAGCTGAGTTTACTTGGTTTACTAACTGGGCATTAAGCACCATTTGAGCAGTTTAAGAACTATCACCAGTTGCAATGGCCCATAATAAATGTATGTACAATTATTTCTATATAGATTGTCCTTCATAGTTGAAAATGACATTGCCAATATAGTTGCTAATCACATGCCTAACTTACTGCACAGCTAGGTTTGTAGTGTATACTTGCATGAGGATATTTCACTTATAGAGCATTCGCACTGTCTCATTTATTTATCAATATAACCAAATATATTATTTATTTATTTGTTATTACTACTAAATTGCCATTAAGAAAATGAAATCCAAAGAATTTGACTAAAGTAAGAAAGATAAAACCAGAAAGTGGGAGCCCAAAGTGCTTAGCATACTGTGCCCGTGCATACCATAAGTAAGCCTGATTATTCACACTTAGGTGCTATCCACAATTCTCTGTTCCTGTCATACTTAAATACTGGTCATTTATGTGAAACACAAAATCCATTTATAAAGAAAAGGTTATTTACTTAAATTCATATGTAGTTAAGACTCAACTTTTTTCAATAACTTCTTCTTTGGGGTATGTAAATCATTTACTTGGGGCATTCAAATTAATTATAGTCGATAAATATAATAGAGTTTTGCAACAAAAATTCTGAAAAGAATATTCTCCAAGACTCATATTTTATTTATATTTTAGTTATAAATGCAACTATATATTTAATTTTAAAATATACCAGACAGTTCACATACATTGACAGATTTTTCTTCAATTCTCAATATATTAAAAGTAGGCAGTTTAATTTAAGTATATTCTTAGAGGTTGAGAAAAGGACTGAAAAATTTTAACAATATAATTTCATAACCTTGGAACCTACATATTCAAAGCCTTGTTTTGTATATTTTCTCTGGTATGAGATAGAACTCATGAAAATTACTTGGTTATGTCATCTTGAACATAGAAGAAAAAGGTTTTTATTGCTTTTATTCTTTTCAAAACACTTTTCCTTGAAAATATGCTTTGAAGTATTGTTCAGCATAATTAATACGGGGAAAGAGTAGTGTCTGAGTAGATGTTTTGAATTCAGGTTTTCCCTAGGTCCCAGTAAAGTATTTATAAAAGTCCACAAAAAGATGAAAATTTCATAAAACTTGAATAAGTGACAATGAAGTTACTGCCAAAAATTGGGAAAATATCAGAAAATGTAGTTGAGAATATTAATAGCACAAGTAGCAGTTTCACATATGTTGTTAAAATAAGGGATTCAACTGGCCTGATAGAAAGGAGGGAAATAATTTCTTCACCATTATTTCCTGTGTTTGAAGCAGAGATGCCTCCCATCTCTACCCTGAGAAGATGTTATTGCATGGTTGTTTTCAACTAAATGTCTGTTCCCACCCCAAATTCATATGTTAAAGCCCTAACCCTCAATGTGAAGATATTAGGACATAGGGCCTTTGGAAGGTAATCAAGTCATGAAGGTGGGGCCATCATAAATGGGATTAGTGCCCATTTAGGAAGAGGCATGAGAGAGATGAACTCTCTAGGCCATGTGAAGACAGTGAGAAGGCAGCCAGCTATAAGTCAGGAAGAGGAGTCTCACCAGAATCTAACCACACTGACACTCTAATCTTGGGCGTCCAGTCTCCAGAACTGTGAAAAACAAACCTTTGTGTTTAAGCCACCCAGCCTATGGTATTTGTTATAGCAGCCCAAGCTTACTGAGACAATGGGTATTTTATTTTATCACACTTAAATTATAAGTTCTCTTCCTCCATCTTTAAATTTCTCCTTCAATTCAGAAATTGTCAGAAAACAAAAGATTGGAAAATCTGGAGATGCTAACAGATATTACGACAACAGATTTAATGTGAATGAGGTCAGTGACAAGAGGATGGATGTTGGTGGAACATGTTGGTAACTGTAGATGGGTTTAACTTAACTGGTTCATTGTCAGTGAATCATTTAGTGAATGTTGGAGATAATCTTAACTCAGTCCAGAAGAGATGTGTTTAAAATTTGCTCTACAGAACTGAATTAATAATAGAATCTTAGTGATACTTTGATATAGACCTAAATATAAGTAAAGCCAAAGCAAGCTATACATATCAACTGCTAAAAAAAAATACTGAGTGTGCTTATATTGCTTTCAATTCAGAAACAGGAGAAAATGTTAGAATACTATTTGAAATTGAACATTATTCAAAAATAGGAGAGTCCGGTCAACAAAGAGTCATGTAAATATCATGCTGGGTTGCAAAGAAAACAAACACATTAGTTACAACATCAGAAAGAGTCATAAGAAAAGGTAATAAGCAAACTAAAACTAACAATAAAATTAAAGTTTGGACAGTGGAAAATACAAAGCAAATGAAATTATGCAGGGGGAAAACTTTAAAAGTTCTCCCATAGTAAAAAAGAAATAAAAATTATGAAAAAAAGATGACACAAATGTGAAAAACTTGTATATTTGAGAAAGTAGGGAAAAACACACACAACAGAAGCAATAACATGATGAAAAAGGAGAAACATTATAGCTAAAGTTTGAATTAGAACTTAAAAGCACCTGCAAACATCCAAGCAGAAAAGAACCTACAGGTAAATAAAATTAAATCTGGCCTGAAATTTCTCTTTCCTATCAGTGAACAATGTGAGACATGAGATAATAGTCTACAGAAATCTTTGGGGAAACCTTTATGATTAAAAACATTTCAAGTTTATATTAATTTGTAAATAAAACTATGTCATTCTCAGATACAGCATATAGGAGAATAAATTAAGAAATTTCCTTTTTGCACAAAAATATTTAAAAACTTTTTGGAGACCTATTCCAGGTAATTAAAAGATAAATCAAGATTACAAAGTAAAAAAAAAAAGAAGAAGAATATTAGATAATATTTTTAAATGTTATATTTTATACACTGAAATTAGTACTGCAACCAATACCCAAATATAAAATATAATTCAAAAGACAAAATTAGTATTGAAAGATAAAATATAACATAATATATAATCAATTGACATTAATCTATGTGTAAAGTTCTAAAAAACTAGTTCTAAGGATTTGAAAGTAAATTATTCAACTTTTCCTCAAGTTATTGGTAGAGTCTTAAAATACTGCTCTAATCTTTAAAAATCATTTATTTAATTATCCAAACACATTCTCTTTGAGAAAAACACATTAAACAATATGGACATGTATTAACTAAAGCTGCAAATTCCCTACTTACACACTCTGTTACCTAGGAGATGTAATCACAAAAATTAGTTTGCTGTATATTTTTTGGAACTGTAAAGAGTTAGCCAGAATATAAGAATATATATATATATATATCAAATGTGTATATATATGGTGGGGGGAGACTCTATATATGTGTATATATATACACAAACACATACATATATATATATGTCTACATATGTATGTGTGTGTTTATATATGTATGCATATTTAGAGCATACATCTCTATAATTATATATCTATCTCTATGTAGTACCTATATAATATAAAGTAGATGATTATTATTTTATATTTTATAATAAAATTTTATCTTATATTAATATATTACTTTGCAATTTGATTTTTGTACTTAAAAAGCTATAATGCACATTATTCTTCACCAGATATATCTAAGTTTATATATATACCAGAGGCCTGGTGCACAAAAATTTGTGCACTCGGGGGTGGGGGTCCCTCAGCCGGGCCTGTGCCCTCTCGCAGTCTAGGACCCCTCAGAGGATGACCACCTGCTGGCTTAGGCCTGCTCCCTGAGGGATTAGGCCTAAGCTGGCAATCAGACATCCCTCTGGCAACCCGGGAGCCCTCGGGGGATGTCCACTTGCCAGCGGGGAGCAGGCCTAAGCTGTAGTCGGACATCCTTAGCGCTGCTGAGGAGGTGGGAGAGGCTCCCACCACCACCGCGGTACTGGCAGCCATCAGCCTGGCTTGTGGCTGAGCAGAGCTCCCCCATGTGGGAGCGCACTGACCACCAGAGGGCAGCTCCTGCATTGAGCGTCTGACCCCTGGTGGTCAGTGTGTGTCATGGTGACCAGTCATTCCCAGTCTTTCTGCTGTTAGGGTCAGTTTGAATATTACCCTTTTATTATATAGGATAGAGGCCTGGTGCATGGGTGGGGGCCAGCTGGTTTGCCCTGAAGGGTATCCCGGATCAGGGTGGGGGTCCCCGCTGGGGTGCCTGGCCAGCCTGGGTGAGGGGCTGATGGCTGTTTGCAGCTAGTCACACCCCCTTCAGGGTGGGGGTCCCCACTGGGGTGCCTGGCCAGTCTGGGCGAGGGGCTGACAGCCATTTTCAGGCTGGCCAAGCCCATTGGCGATGGAAGGTCCCAGCCTCTCCTTTTTTTCTTTTTTTTTTTATTCTAGGATTTATTTACCTTCTATAATTGAAACTTTGTTGCCTTCAGTGGAGCTGAGAGCTGAGCTCCAGCTCCGTGGCCCAGGCCAGCTGAAAGCAGGTATCTGGGGTTTATTTACCTTCTATAATTGCAACTTTGTTGCTTTTGAGTGGAGCTGAGAACTGGCGGCAGGCTGGCTTCCTCCATCACTGGAGCAAGCAAGCCTCCTGCTTGCTTCATCTCTGTGACTGCTGGCCGCCATCTTGGTTGGGTTAATTTGCATACAGTCGCTCTGATTGGCTGGTGGGCATGGCTTGAGGCATAGCAAAGGTATGGTAAATTTGCATGTTTGTCTTTTATTAGATTGATACATATAAATATATAATGTTTAATATTTAATTCTTTTGCTATGATGAATTTAAATAGTTGTCTACAAATATTTGTTATTAAAATAATAGAGCAATAAACATTTTTGAACATACATTCTAGCACACATGTTTTAGTACTTTTGGAAGATAAGCTTCTATAAGTACAGTATTTGTTTTAGTGAATAAATATTCACATTTTACATTTTAAATAGCATGCAGCCCTCTCTCAAGGAATCCAGCCTGTAACCTAAGCTGTAGACCTAATACTAGCCC
Organism: Myotis daubentonii; assembly: GCF_963259705.1. Taxonomy (NCBI): domain Eukaryota; kingdom Metazoa; phylum Chordata; class Mammalia; order Chiroptera; family Vespertilionidae; genus Myotis; species Myotis daubentonii. The sequence continues at coordinate 46,537,401 of NC_081851.1, read as the reverse complement.
TCAACACAAAGAAAGTAACCCATCTGGTAACCTGCTTCTGCTTCCTGAACAAGGAACTCCTAAAGCCACAAGGTAAGCAGCCAGATGCATCCTTCTCCACATGTATATGATGCCTTGGGAGCTTTTAATGAAATTTTGTATTTACCAGTCTGAGAAAGTAAATATTTAGTTTTGTTGAGGAAGACACTGCAATCGTCACCAGTGAACATGTTAGCACTTTAGATCTATTTACAAATAACAATAAAATAGACAAGCAAGGTCAACTGTACTTTGGGGAAAATAAATATTAAAAAAAAAAAAACAAGTAACACTTGCATATAGAGTTATAAGACTGAGTTGAAAAATTATCCCAAGAAAACAGATGTAATGTAGAAAAATAAAAGACAATTTTAAATTAGTTAAATTTGTATCCCTGGAGAGAATCAATGATTACAAGCAGAAGTAAATGCATACTGTTTTGAAGAATAAACAAACAAAAAATGCAAAACAAACAAAAATGCAAAACAAAAAAAACCACAAGTGCTTAGAAATTAAAAACAGAGTCACCAAACTAAAAAGTAATAATAGTGGCACTGAAGAGTTGCAGGGATACTGCTTAAAAGTGAATTAATAACATAGATTCAGATGGCAAGGAACAATAATAGCCAAATAAATCAATACAAGTTATAGTTTATTCAAAATAATAGTTGATGTCACAGTTGTTAAATGAGTGATAGTTTTAAATAAGGAAAGGTGTAACATTAAATCCATTCAATTACTTTCTAGAAAAGAATTTACAAGTAATTTCCATAGATATGGATGAAGAAGAAAGTTAAAAAAAGGAGGAGGGACATACAAATAACTTAGTTGAGAAAGAAAATATAGAAAAGTGCAATGAGATTTGAGGAAAGCTTAAGAGAGAGGGGGGCTAATTAACTTTTCTTAGTCATTTTAGTTATGGGACGAATACAATAAAGTGTGCCTATTTTAACTGTATATATTTTGAGAATTGGCAAGTGTAAACACCTGTGTAACTATCACCACAAACAAGATAAAGAATATTTCGTTCACCAAAGTGTGCTCCTTTTGCTCCTTCCCAGTTAATCTCACCCATCTAGCCTAAAGTCAACCATTGACCTACTTTCTGCCATTAGAAATTAGATATCTTTTCTACAGTTCCATAGAAATAGAAGCATACAGCATGTGCTCTTTTGTGGATGGCTTCTTCTTTTGCAAAGTATATGTTTTTGAAATTCATCCATACTAGTCATGAGTTCCTATTTATTTCTCAATAGTATTAATTACACATATATACCACAATTTGTTTACCCATTCCCCTGTTGATGAACAGCTGAGTTGATTTCTGGGCTGGGGGCTAACGCTCCCCCCTCCCCCCAACAGAAGCTTTAAGAAGGGAAGAAGGGAGGGAAGAACTTTATAAAGGAGTCAGTAGCGAGCAGAGTTAAAGAAGAAAAGAGGATGTATGTGTGAACTGTAGGAGCTATAATGAAAATCAAGTATAGTTGTATACTGGGGACAGATTTTAAAAGTAGGAGTCAGAAAAGAAAAAAGATAAATGATAGTGAATAATTAGGCAGGTAGATAGATATGAAAAGAGTGGAAGTAAATAGAGAAGGATGTGGATGAGAGAAAAAGAGGGAGGGAAGCAAAGTTTTAAGGGGAGTGGTAGAGCTTAAAAGGAGAATGGGAAGAAGGAAGAAATGGGGGAGGGAGCACAGCAGGTCTGAGGGAGGAAGTGGAAAAAAAATTAAGATGGGAAGGGAGGAAAAGGGAAGGGAGAGCGGGGTTAAGATAAAGAAGGAATGTGGGGTGGGAGGGAGGGTAGGAGAAAGATGGGAAGAAGGATGAGGGAACAGAAGTAGGAAATAAGGAGGAAAGAAAAGTTTATAAATGATGAGTCAGTAGGAAAAAGTGTTACATAAATGAGAGAGAAAAATTGTGTGACAGGGAGAAGCCAATAAGGAAGTCGAATACAATTGTGTGTGAAGGGGATAAGATTTTTTAAAAAAAGTTAATAGGGGCGACCAGGCCGGCAGGGGAGGGCAGTTAGGGGATCAGGCTGGCAGGGCAGGGCAGTTAGGGGATCAGACAGGCAGGCAAAGAAGTTAGGGCAGGCAGGCAGGTAGTGGTTAGGATCCAGAGGTCCCGGATTGCAAGAGGGATGTCCAACTGCCAGTGGGATCAGGCCTAAGCTGGCAGTTGGACATCCCCCAAGGGCTCCCAGATTGGAAAGGGTGCAGGTCAGGATGAGGATGCCCCTCTCCCCCATGCACGAATTTTGTGCACCGGGCCTCTAGTAAATATATAAAGCTTCTATGTAAGGGTATGAAAACATACATATATCCCATGTTCAAAGGCTGTTAAATCACGTTGTTTACCCATATCTTCAGAAAAAAATCACTTCAACTGTCCTAGTAAACAATCTGCTTCCCTATTTATAATGGTCTGGTCCTCTAGCTACTTCAGTGTGAAATTATAGCTAATTTGCCTACAAACATCAGGAGATCATAATAATCTGGCCACTCAGTATATATTTTCAGATGAGGGGGCTAAATCTATGGGCTCACTGTTGGGTTATGTATAAAGTGTATGTTTGCCAGTCATTCTTTACCTGGCCTCATGAAATTTCATAGTATGAATGTGCAGATTAGTTTCAGCCAAGGACTCAAAGGGACCCCAAGCCATTTTGGGAATCCCCTTTTCTACATAGCTCCCTTCTTTCCAGTACTTTTCTTCTCAAATTTAGCTACCTTCATCTTCTTGAATATAAATCTGTCTCCTCAACACAGTGAAACCGCTGGGCACTGTTAGGGGTCTCCTTCCTGTGCCCAAGTTTAGGAACTGGCTTCATGGAGAAAGCTGGGGCAACCTTTGAATTAAATGCGTTTATCTTATCTGTGAGATCACAGTGTTACTCTACTTATTAGCCAACATGGGAAAACAATTGCTTCATATAGTTTGCCTAGTTTTTTGTCAACTGTGAAAAGTTGTTTGGACTTTATTAATCTCTTAAACCAGGAATTAGGAATTGATATTGATTAATTTTTAATTTAATAGAGAATACAATTATTTTTAAATTAAACAAAAATATTATACTAAAATAAAAATAGAATTTCCAAACCACTAAAACTATAAAATGGAGAATAAAAAGGAAACAAAAGAATGAAATTAGAAATAATAAAGACATGAAAATTAAAAAGTAGACAAAAGCAATAATAAAAGTGGAATAAATGGATTGAATTATCTGGGCTAAGACATAGTGCTTAGACTGGGTTTAAATCTAACTGCATGCTTTTTATAATATATATAATTAAAATATTAATGAAATAGTTTGGAAATAGATGGTGAGATGGTCTCATTCTTAATTTTGCTATATGACAAATATAATTTAATGTTATTTAAAATTAACATTTAATAGAACAGGTAAAATGAAATAATATTGAGAAGATAAAAAGCAAACCAAACACAATTCTCATAATAAAATAAGACTCATCTCTATGAAATAAAAGAAACAAATATATTTATTAATTTAAAAATATTAAAAATTATAGGAACAATATCAAAAATACTAATTATCATAAAAATATAAATAGATAAAACTCAAAACATCTCTGGTTAACAGTAATTCAAAGCCTTATATATGCTACCTACCCCTGAAAACATGTCATAGTAATTAGGGAATATAAAAAGCATGTTAGGTAAAGATATAGCAGGTAAACTAGAAACTGAAATGACAATGTTACTATCAGAAATACAGAATTCTAGAAAAAATCAGGGCAATGATGATTATTTCATGTTGAAAGAAAAGATAGACCTTGAGATCAACTCATGAGTCAATTAAGCATTGCCTCTCAACTCCACATTTAGTGATGTCATATAGGTAGCTTAAAATTGGTTACGGTAGTATTTAATCCTCAAAATTTGGCAAATGTTTCAAAGTAGACACCTATCCTACCCTAAGACCTGCTTGTTAAACACTTTCCAGAACCACACCACTAAATAAAGTCCAAAATGAACATGTAACAGTCATGACTCTCTATGACCAAATAACATTACTTAGAAATGTAGAGTACAAATTTATTAGAAATTCAAAGACAAAATGACAGAAACTCAATATTTGTGGGAGAGATTAATACATATTTGTCAGCCTTTCATGATTCAAATAAGCACACACACTAAACACAATGAAAAAGATGATTTAGATTATATAATTAATAAGATTACTTGAAATGTGGATTGAATCACCAAAGAATATATTTTCTTTTGTTGCATACATAATGCACTTTAGTGCCTATTAAGTCAGACAAAAAAAATTCTCAATAATTGCCAAAACATTTAAATAATGAGGTGCACAGTCTTCGGCCTCAGGACAACCAAATAAAAATAACAGAAAGTTAAATATCGTGACTGTGGAGTGAAATCTCTTGTTTCCCTCCAACACACAAAATATGCTAAGTAATTAAGATGAATTTGGAATAGAAATATAATTGAGCATAATTTCAAAAATAAAAAAGTTATATCCATTGTTTTAAAAGTATTAAAACTAGGAGCATTTCAGATTTGGCTCCCCAGTGTATCTCTTCAGCTCGGCTCAAATAACTGTTATAAAAATTTTTTAAAAATAAAAATATTAAAACTATACACTTATGCCATTTTCTGATTCAGACATGAACTCAGTGAAAGCCAGATGAAGGCAAAGTAATACATGGCAAAAATAAACAAATTATCTAATTTCTAAGCTGTAAATTATTAAGTTCTTAAGATGAGAAGGTTACTCTTTTAAGAGTGGGTGAGATTCACAAAATCAAAATACATAAAACAATATTTACCTTCTGCCAAATTTATTTTAGAAGTGAGAATAAAAATTCTATATATGAAAAATAAATATTAGGGAAATATGTATATTGAAATAAATACTACATATATTGAGAAGTTGAACATAAAATGATTTCTCTACAACCTAAGCTAGAAGAACATTAAATACTTGTGGAATAAGAGAATGCTTTCTACACACTCAAAAAGGAAGACACTTTCTATCAAAAATACATAAATTTTAAGTAACAAAGAGTAAAGTGGTAGAAATTTATTTTCACCAAATATTAAGAAAGGATTATTATCCTCAATATTGAAAAAACTATTACAAATTAATAAATATTAAAACCTGAATAGAATTATGGACCAATACTAGAAGCAAATAAATTACACACACAAAATAAATTCAAATATCTAATAAATATATTAAAAATTGCTCAGTAATGTCATGCTACTTTTAATTTACCAAGGAATAAATGATTTTGGGAGCTACTAATACTCAGTGATGGTGATGGTGCGGAGTGTGGGAGGTGGGAAGCTGTGTACTAGTACTTGTAATTGTAGAACAACCAGCAGGTTCTCTGGATGTAGTTCTCACATGAATATTGGTAGATATTTAAATTTAATGTTAATGAGTGAGACAAAAGTACAAAAAGAACAGTAAAAAGGATATAAGTCAGAATGTCACTCCTTCAATATGATGAGCAGCTGCTTTGCTACATAGGATGATAGATTTCTTGAATAGAAGAAAAAATATTTCCTCAATGTTCAGTACTATTTGTTTTTTTAAAAAACATATTTTATTGATATTTTATAGAGAGGAAGGGAGAAGGATAGAGAGTTAGAAACATCGATGAGAGAGAAACATCGATCAGCTGCCTCCTGCACACTCCCTGCTGGGGATGTGCCCGCAACCAAGGTACATGCCCTTGACTAGAATCGAACCTGGGACCCCTGAGTCCGCAGGCCGACGCTTTATCCACTGAGCCAAACGAGCTAGGGCATGTTCAGTACTATTTGTAATGTAAGCACTATTGCCCAGAGATACTTTTTAAAAGTAAATCTGTGTTATTAGTATTTTCTTCATTGCTTCATTAAGTCTTGAAAGGCAGCAAAACAATAATTTAGGGCCTGGTTCGTGGTGTTTGTTGCATTGCTTCGGGGAAATGATCCCACTAGGCTCCAAAAGTGGAGTTGCCAAGAGATACACAGCAGCACATTATTATATAGAATTCCCACTAAACAAACACAATAGATATAAATATTAGAATCTGATGCATTCCTATCATATTACAAGAAAAACTGTATGCTGTATATACATTGCGATATAGATATAGATATAGATATAGATATAGATATAGATATAGATATAGATAGATATATATAGATATATATAGATATATATAGATATAGATATATAGTTTAATCTGATTTTTACAAAACCCAGTGTGTGTATGAGTGCAGGTTTGTTTGTGTATATTTTAGGTTATTATAAATGTTTATATTTGTTTAACTGGGTGGTATGTTTATAGATAATTTGTATTCTGTTATTTACATTTCTCTATTATTTCCCCAATTTTATGCAATTAGCACATACTTTTCAATCGTTTACTTTTTTGCAGCTCTCCCAGTGAAAGCACAAAAAATTAGTCCCTTTTTGAAAAAACTCTGCTTCATGTCTTATAGGATTTAGGGGGTAGGAAAAAAAAAGAAGACACACCAAAAACATTGGATGTTGTTCAAAAGATCAAGTCCTGTGGAATTTGCACATTGTAGCTTAATTTTACACACTCTAAGCAGATTATAAATTCAATTTAAATAGCCTTCATATCCAGCATAGGCTCTAAATTCTTCCAAGCCATGAGTTAGGCCCCCGACCAAATTAGAAATGTTCTTGAACTGCCAAATTGAACTTATTAGTCCATGAAACTGAACACTGCCTAACACATCATTGTCCTCCAAACTGGTGCCATGTGTATTCTGAATCTGTATTCTCTATACACATTCTCTACATGCTGATTGTAGGGAATGTGGCTAAGCTCCACTTTGATTCATTAGTTTGGTAATAGAGACGTTCAGAATTATCCCATATAATTCACAGCACTTAAATCATATATTTTCATAATACTCTAAACCACTTGCAGTAGCAACTCAAGCATATGATGACCAGTTTGGTATAGAACTGCCATATTATAATTGTGGTACTGTTCCTTCATTGTAACTGATCCACATAAAATTTGATTTTCAATAATATTTTTATTGAGCACCTAATATGCAATCCTGTAGTTGTTTGCACTGCTATTATAGTAGACCTGCCAGTATGTATTTGTCTATTTACCATGTATGTGCCCTTTTTTAAAACGATATATATTTTATTGATTTTTTTTTACATAGAGCAGCAGTTCTCAACCTGTGGGTCGCGACCCATTTGGCGGCCGAACGACCCTTTCACAGAGGTCGCCTATGACCATCCTGCATATCAGATATTTACATTACGATTCATAACAGTAGCAACATTACAGTTATAAAGTAGCAACGACAATAATTTTATGGTTGGGTCACAACATGAGAAACTGTATTTAAAGGGCCAGAAGGTTGAGAACCACTGGCATAGAGGAAGGGAGAGGGATAGAGTTAGGAACATCGATGAGAGAGAAACATCGATCAGCTGCCTCCTGCACACCTCCTACTGGGGATGTGCCCGCAACCAAGGTACATGCCCTTGACCAGAATCGAACTTGCGGCCCTTCAGTCCACAGGCCAATGCTCTATCTACCGAGCCAAACCAGTTAAGGCTATGTGCCCTTTTAAATAATTAATTTTACTAAATGGCGCATTTAGGTTTGGTTTCTTTTTCAGAATGAAAGAGATTAAACTTAAGTATTTTTTAAGATGGGTGAATACTCCACCCCTCTACATGCCACTAAATTTTCAGACCTCATCTTATTATTACACTAGAGGCCTATTACATGAACATTCATGCAAGAATAGGCCTTCCTTCCCCTGGTGGCCGGCACCGGCTTCCCTCCGGCACCGGGGACTCCGGCGCCATCATCTTTCGCTCTGGTCGCCATATTCTGCCTTCGGTCCGGGCCGGCAGCTGCCTCTCACCTTTGCTCCAGGCAGGAGCCGCCTCCCACCCGCTCCAGCCGGCTCCATGGCTACTGCACAGACACCAGCCCTCGGAAGCCGGCCGGGGCTTGCGGGAGGCTTGGCTTCCTTCATCGCTGGGGCAACGAAGGGAGCCAAGTGTCCCACCTGCTCCAGCCGGCTCCGTGGCTTCGGCCGGCATTGCCATCTTTGTGGCTATCGGCGCCATCATCTTTGTCACAAGTGATGGTTAATTTGCATATTACCCTTTTATTAGTATAGATTATCATATTGTCAAAATTGCTCAAAACACGTGATCTTCAATCCATTAATACTGACAACTAACAACTAATTAGTTCTTCTGATATCCAAAAATAAACAGGAAGTTGTTAAAAAACACTGCTGACATACTTATTCTTTGTGGAGCTCTTATTAGAATAAGAATTATCCACTTTAGAATCACAAGCCAGCACCCATTACATTAAAAAATAAATTTTAGCCTCTTTCATCATAGATGCTCTCTGTTTCTAAATTCAAATCTAGATGACTGATATTATCTGAGCTACAAACTGACTAGAGTGTTCTCTCTCTTTTTTTTAATTGATTTCAGAGAGGAAGGGGGAAGGAGAGAGAGATAGAAACATCAATGATGAGAGAGATTCAATGATCGGCTACCTCCTGCATACCCCACACTGGTAATTGAGCCTGCAACCCAGTCATGTGCCTCGACGAGGATTCAAACTATGACCTCCTGGTTCATAGGTCAATGCTTAACCACTGAGCCATGCTGGCTGAGCTGACTAGAGTGTTCTTGGACATTGTATAAACCTCTTTATTTATCTCTAATAGATAAATATATGCATTATTTTTATGTTCTTTTGTAGAGATCAGTATATTAGAAAGGTCTATTCAGGTATAACCTACTCTGTATACTGTATTAGATATTTATATTTCAGCTTTACCTCTAGACATTTTATGTTTTTTTAAATTAACTCTGCAAAGAGCAAGTGATGAAGGAGTACTGTGACAGATGACCTCTACAAAATGACAAATATGGGGGTGGGCAGGTCCCAAGCAAATAAAAGGAGGCAAGACCATTCTGGTGATGTCTTTCTCTACTAAGCCTTAGATAATCTCTGATATTAGACAAAGGCTCTGCCTATGTAACAACAACGAAAAAAGTTAATTTGTCAAAAGTTAAACATTTTTTTAAAAAGTCAAGCTTGGTTATTTGGAATTAAATGAGCTAGAATCAAACAGACAAAAAAACAACAACAAAAAAACAAACAAACAAAACAAACCTACACGGTGGCCAGAACATTTATTGGGAATGAAAGTTTAACATTCCCAATGAAAGGTAAATGTACCTGGCAGCTCTATAGCTTGAATTGTTCAATATCATTTTTTTTTTATTTCTTAGCATTTTATAGCAGTAACATAATGTGCTGACCACTAAATGCATAGCCAAAGATTAATTAAATGTTTTCAACACAGATGATGCAAGAGCCAAAATAAACATAGAGGCAGAAAGTTAAATTTAGTAATGGTCATTTAATTGAGTACTGTCTATGGGTGACAAATCGTTTTTTATGGATATTCGTTTTAAATTCCTTGTAACAGAAAGACATCTGATTTACTAAATGTGAAGCCATCACATTTGAGCTACTGCTGCCTTTTGAAGCAGCAGCTTGATTTACTCCATTGCTATCTAGCTCAGGTCTGAGATAAAGACAAAGGTGAAGTTTAAAGCATCTAGGATGGGACTTACCTCCCACCCCCCAGTGTTCATGCTGTACCTGAATAGAACGGAAACCAAAGGAAGATTAGGAAAGAAAATAGGTGGTTTGACCAAACAACTAAAGGTTGTGTTTAAGGAAAAACAAGGAAAGGGAAAAAAATGAAAGGAAAAAATATTAAAGAAATTATACCTAAGTAAAAGAACAACAGAAGAAGCACCAGGTTTGAGAATGAAAAGGGAAAGGAAAGAGATAAACTCAATTTGATACACAACAGATCTGAAGTATTTATGGAATACTGAATAACAATGTCTAGAAGATAGTTAATATTTGAGAGAGAAGTTTGGGTGAATTCTAGGGTATAAGATATAAATATGGGATGAATCCAGATAATAGACAGCAGTTGAATCCTGTAGGCTTATTAAGCATTACAAGGTAGGGCTTATAGAAGGGGAAGAAAACAGAGCCATTGGCCTAACCATTCCATTTCAAATAATTTATATTACAGGCTTACCCCTATGTGTCCAAATTAACATATGCTATCAAATATAGTGATATTTGTAATAACAATAGATTGGAAACAAACCAAATATTCATCAGTAGGAAAATGGTTAGATAAATTAGGGTATATTAACAAAATAAAATGTTATATAGCTACTAAAGGCCGGGTGCATGAAACTCATGCAAGAGTAGGCCTTCCTTCCCCCAGCTGCCGGCACAGGCTTCCTGCTGGCACCGATTTCCCTCCGGCACCTGGAACCCGGGCTTCCCTCACAGCCCCCAGAAGGACGTCTAGAAGGATGTCCAGTCTAATTAGCATATTAGGCTTTTATTATTATAGATTGAAAAGCTGTGGTAATATGCAAAGGTCACCAGAATATATAAAATAGCTAAGTAAAAAATGCATGATGCAGAGTAGTGTATAATGTATACAGAGTAGTGTATAATGTATATGGCCTTCTATGTAAAAAGATTTGTAAAAGTGGGATATGTATTTTATTTCTTTCCATGTAAAAAAGAAACACTAGAAACATAAAACTATAAAGGTGACCATATATGGTGGCAAGAAAAAATGAGGAAAATGAGAACAAAGTGGAAGGAAATATTGTCAGTATATACCTTATGATATTGTTTTGATCTTTGAACCATGGCAATCTATTAACTGTTCAAAACAATAATAAAACATTAAAATAGGAAATACATGGAGAAGCAAGGATGGATTCTCCTCCGATGAATAAAAGGATGAAAGAAAAATAGTCTGAAAACAAGATGAAGACCACACAAAGCTGAGAGATAAGTAAAGGACCAACTGGGTAGGCAGAGAATGTCAAGAAGGAGAAGTGGTCAACATCGTCAAATATAGAGTAAGCAAGAGGTGCTCAATGACATGCATCTTTCTTCCTGTTATCTACCTGCCGTTGGTACAGTTTATCGAAGTCTCAGTGCTGTCTTTAACATGTAAGAAGCAAAGTTTCCTTAAAACCAGTCATTGCTCTCTGATCTCTCCCTTTATTTTAATTAAAAATACCCTATTTCAAAGTTATAAAATCAAGGCCTAAATGTGACAGATTAGAAAATTATCCTCATACATAATAAGATTTAGCATTCATTTTATCTTTAAAAAAAAAAAAGAACAAGCATGTGTTTAGTTAAAGAAAAAAATGTTTTAAATGGATCCCCTGTCCACCCCGAAGAAGGCTATAGTTTCTTTATGAATAATATATATATATATTTGGGTTGAATATTGAAGCCTGAAAGTCAAAAAGTAATTTAAAGATGAAAAAAGTGAATATTATGCTGGTGTAATGGTGATTAAACCAGGAAAGAGGAATTACTAGAAAATTAATGAAACTCTGGATTTTTAAATGGGCAAACTAAAGAAAGTGGGTCGATGAATCAAGTTTCTTTATTTTTCTTGCACATTTCTAGGAAAATGCAAGCCTCCAAAAATCAGAGCTATGATTCCGATAAAAGTCATCTATAATTTTTTTAGTGGTACTATTGCTTTTTTAAAAACGTGCATTCTTTCAAACTTTTTAAAGTTTCCTTGTGGGCAGCTTCCTTTTGAAACTGCAAAACGCCTTGAGTCCCTGCTCTCTCTCCAGCATGTTTTGTAAGTGGTAAAGAAGGCATTCACGAACTAGAAAAGGAACTACATGAAGATTTCTAAATGGTTTTCTGGATGAACTTCCTTTTACATCAAAGTGAACTAGAATTATTCCAAATTCTACCTTCAAAGACAGGGAGAACATAAACTAGGAAAGTATTTGTAAAATATTTACATTTATATTGTTGTTCCTTTTAATTGTACTTTGAAACTCAAGTTAAAATATTCATTTGGGTTTCATGACCACTATAATTTCTGCATTTTAAAAAAAACCACCTTGTTAGCTAGGCCAGTTCCCCTCTTAGAGCCTCCAGTCCAAAGCTGTTCAGCAGAGTTGAGTAAGGTCATGGAAGTTCCAGCTATATCTAGCATAATTCCAGTTGTTGCTTCTGGCATTCTTTTAGTGTCTTCATTGTGTATCAATCACTTATTCATTCAACAAGTAGATACATGTGCTGTAGGAATTTGTAAACATTTTTTTTGTAATTTCTCGGTGAAATTGGATATATGGTTCTGAGCTGAAGATGAGGGAAAGCTGGTATAGGTTTACAGAATGAAAGGTCTGAAATAGTCATCTAGAGAGTAGAAAAATGAATGGGCTAAGAAATTATAGTAACATGAAGGGCCCACTTGAGTTTACTGATAAAAGATACCCCCTTCTCCATTCTCCTTCCAAACTCTGCACATCGCCTCTCAGGTGTCCATTGTCCTTGCATTCGTCCCAAGTGTCATTAGGGTTCTTCCCATGAAGGCCTCTAGTCTTCTTCCCATACCTAAACTCATATATGTGATTCCTGTGTTCCAAGATCTCCTGCAGAAAAAATTAACTGATCAACTGAATAGTCCTCAGAATAGCTTTTAGTGGTTGAACTATTACCATTTCCAAAGTAGCCGATACATGGTTTCCATGACAAAAATAAAAAGTTCAACTCGATGTTTGAAAGATTCAAGTATCATGTAAGAGCCAGCGTGGGAGATATACTGTTTTGAATATGGGCTTTAATTCATAATTGTGGGAAGTCTAAGCTCCAGCCTAGACCTCGGGATGATAATAAAGCAGCATCTGGTAGGAGGACTTGAGCTTCATGCAATTATTTTCCCAATTCTTCCCACTAAATACAACTAAACTCTAGACAATATATATAAAACAAACATAAGAAGACTCTCAGAGAAGGACAAAGACAGAATAAGCCATGGCCCCACCCCACCAATGCCAGAAATAGCTAAATTGGGAGATTAGACTGTCTTCTCGCTGGAGACTAACAATTCCCCCTCCCAAAGTGGTATCAGTGGAGACCACATGGCCTGGAATCCCACACATACTTTTAGGTAAGGAGACTTCCAACCACTTTTCATTTCCCCAATGGAGTGGTATCAGAGGAGACACAGTGGAAAGTTGTGACTTTCATCCAGCAATAATTATCTCCATCCCACCACTACCTGACCTGTGTCATTGGAACCCATATGGGAGTCTGTATGGAGGCACGCCAACCCTTTCCCTGAGAAGGTATCAGTGGAGGCCTACTGGAGATCCAGAACTGCTGCTCACACTTGGCAGTAATAACAATACTATCCACCTTGGGTGTCAAAGAAAGACAAGAGGGGAACCTAGATTTCTATCCAATTCTGGCAATAATGAGATTACACTCCCATTTCCCTGCTATAGCAGTGCCAGAGGAAGTCAGCTAAAAGAGAAGATTTAAATAAAATGTCAACTCTCAGAATATAATAACCAAATGTCAAAGATTCCATTGAAAATCACTCATCATATTAAGAAACTTGAAGATATCAAATTGAATGAAAAAGATAATAAATAGATGCCAACACAGAGGTGACAGAAAGTTTAGAATTATTTGACAGGTTTTAAAGCAATTATCATAAAAATGCTCCAATGAGCAATTACAAACACAAATACACCAATGAAATAGTGAAAAGATAAAGGCACAGCCAAAAAATCCAGAAAGTCTTGGCAAAAAAATTATAGGATATAAAAAAAGAACCAGGTGGAAATTTTAAATCTAAAAAATATGATGATTGAAATAAAAACTCGATGGATTCAACAACAGAATGAAAGGAACAGAGGAAAGAATCAATAGTTTAAAGATAGGACAATTACAACTGATTCAATCTGAAAAGAGAGAAAGTAAACAAAAATGTACAATGAGCAGAGCTTAGGGACCTGTAGAACTATAACAGAATATCTAACTTTGATGTTATCAGAGTCTCAGAAGGAGAGGGAAAAGAGTGAGGCTAAAAACTTTTCTAAGAAATAATGGCTGATCATTTTGAAAATTTGGCAAAAGATATACAGCAGCAGATTCAAACATCTAGGCAAACCCCACATAGGATAAACCCTAGGGAATTCACATTAAATCGCATAATAATAAAACTTCTGAAAACTACAATCAAAGAAAAAAACCTTGAAAGTATCAAAAGAGGATTGACAGTATGCTTATAAAGGAAAAAAAAAATTGTATGACAGGATTTATCATTAGAAATCATGGAGGCCAGAAGAAAGTTGCTAACTAGAATAGCTAAAAGAACTTTGAAAATTAATACAGTAGAATAAATTATTCTACCTGATTGTAAGACTCATTATGTAGCTACAGTAATCAAGACTTATGCATTGGTGGAATAATAGACACATAGGTGAATAGACTACAATAGATAACCAAGAAATATACCCACACACATACCCAACAGATGAAAGAGTAATTTTATTTTACTTTTAAAATTAATAAACAGTATTTTCTAGAGCAGTTTTAGATTTACAGAAAAATTGAAGGAAAGTACAAAGAGTTACCATACATGCCCTGTCCCCATATGCATAACCACCCCTACTATCTACATCTTCAAGAATGTTCTGGGTATGCTTAAGAACAGGGGTGGGCAAACTTTTTGACTCGAGGACCACAATGGGTTCTTAAACTGGACCGGAGGGCCGGAACAAAAGCATGGATGGAGTGTTTGTGTGAACTAATATAAATTCAAAGTAAACATCATTACATGAAAGGGTACGGTCTTTTTTTTTTTTTTTTAGTTTTATTCATTTCAAAGGGGCCAGATCCGGCCCCCGGGCTGTAGTTTGCCCACGGCTGCTTAAGAAGAATGGGGATTACGTTGCAGTTGAATGGAATGTTCTGTATATATCTCTTAGTCTATTTGATCTAAAGCATGGTTTAAATTCCAACATTTCCTTTTGGATTTTCTATCTGAATGATCTACCAATTGTTGAAAGTTGGGTATTAAAATTCCCTACTAGTATTACATTATTTATTTGTCCTTCATATCTATATTCGCTTTATATATTTAGGTGTTCCAATGTTGGGTGCATATATATTTATGATTGTTATATCTTGATGAATAGATCCACTTAGCCTATATAATAAAACCCTAATATGCAAATTGATTGAGCAGCAGAACAACTGGTCGCTATAACACCAGTCAGTACCACCAGGGGGTAGGCGCAAAATGCAGGAGCTGCCCCCTGGTGGTCAGTGTGCTCCCACAGGGGGAGCACCACTCAGCCAGAAGCTGGGCTCATGGCTGGTGAATGCAGTGGCGGTGGCGGGAGCCTTTCCCACCTTTTCGGCAGTGCTAAGGACCCCTCAGGGGATGTCCACCTGCCGGCTTAGACCCATTCCCCTCAAGAGGGTGCAGGCTGGGCGGAGGAACCCCCACCCCCTAGTGCACAAATGTTGTGCACTGGGCCTCTAGTTATATAATAACCAACTCTGTCTCATTACAGTTTTCGATGTAAAGTCCATTTTGTGTGATATAAAGAGAGCTATCTCTGTTCTCTTTTGGTTCCACTTGCATCAAATATCTTTTGCCATCTCTTCACTTTTCACTGAAAGCTAAAGTAAATTTCATGTAGGCAGCATATAGTTCATTCCTGTTTGCTTGTGGTTGTTTTTTAATCCAGCCACTCTATACATTTTGAATGAAGAATTAAATCCATTAACATTTTGAGTAATTATTGATAGGTAAGGACTTATTAATAGCATCTTATTAATTGTTTTCTGGCTATTTTTATAGTTCCATTTTTCTTTTCTACTTTCTTGCAAGCTTCCTTTGTAAATTGATGAGTTTCCATAGAAATATGCTTTGATTCCCTTCTCTTTTTCTTTTGTGTATCTATTGTAGATTTTTTTTGCTTTGCGTTTCCCAAGAGACTTACATAAAACATCCTACATATGTAACACTTTATTTTATGCTGCTAAAAACTTAACTTCAATTCCATATAAAAACTCTATCCTTTTATCTCCCATTATTTTTTATGTCACCAGTTACATCTTTTTATATTGTGCATCCATTAACAAATTGTTGAAGTTATAGCTATTTTTAGTACTTTTATCTTTTGCTTAACTTCTATGAAGTTAAGTAGTTAACATCACTATTACAGCTTTACCGTATTCTGTGATTATTCTCAGGTTTTTTGTTCCCTAGTACTGCTAAAACGTCTTAAGTGGATTCCAGAGGTTTCCCAGAGCTGTTTCATTCACAGATAGCTCTTCAATAGTTAATCTTTATGGTGGAATGTGGAGCTGGGTCCTCCTACCTCACTACGCGCACCCTCCCCCACCAAAATCTGGAAGTGTCTATCATCATATCTTCAAGCTCAAATTATTTCCAAAGCCGCATACAAACTGCTAATGAGCCCATCAAAGGCATTCTTCATTTCTGTTACAATGTTTATTTCTAGCATTTCTTTTTAATACTGTCTTAGAATTTCCATCTCTCTGTTCATATTATCCATCTGTGCCTGCATGTTGTCTATTTTTTAAACTAAAGACCTTAGCATATTAATTATAGGTTTAAAATAAATTTCTAGTCTGATAATTTCAACAGTTCTGCCACATCCAACTCTGGTCCTTGGTCACTTCAAATTGTGTTATTTTTTGCCTTTTAGTGTACCTTGTAGGTTTGTATTGAAAGGTGGACATAATGTACTGGGTAAAATGACCTGAAGTGAATAGGCCGTCAGTAATGTAGTGGTAAGGTGGGTGGAGAAAGTATTTTTTAGTCCTATAATTAGGTATCAGTCTTTTGGTGACCCTGTGCCCTGAGACTGTACTTTTCAGTTTGTTTTTTTTTTCTCTCCTTACATGGTACAGGATGACTAGAGTGGGCTGAATTTGGTATTTCCCTTTCCCTAGAAAGAAATGGAGTAGGGTATTTCCCTTCCCCAGGTCAGGTAGGCTTATATAATACCCCAAAATTATCTGGGAAAATAGCTTCAAAAGAGGGTGGGCTTTGTTAAGAAGAACAGAATGCTCAACTAAAGGGTATCCTATATAATAAAAGCCTAGGTGGCGTCACACACAATGTCATCAGAAGATGGCTGCCACAAGATGGCCGGCAGGGGAGGGCAGTTGGGGGTGACCAGGCCAGCAGGGAAGCAGTTAGGTGTCAATCAGTCCAGCAGGGGTGCGATTAGGGGGGCGATCAGGCTGGCTGGCAGGCAGGCAAGTGGTTAGGAGCTAGCAGTCCCGGATTGTGAGAGGGATGTCCGACTGCTGGCCCCAGATTGGAGAGGGTGCAGGCCCAGCTGAGGGACACACACCCCCCCTGTGCAGAATTTCGTGCACTGGGCCTCTAGTATATTCACATATGCATAGCCCATATGCATTGACATAGACAATAATGTGGAGAAGGCCTGGGGGTGGGGGTTGGGGTGGGGGCAGGTTGGAGGGAGGCGAAGGAGAGAAATGGGGAACATCTGTAACAGAGGGAACAATTTTTAAAAAGAAGAACAGAACTCTCTGATATATTTGAAAACTGTTCCTTTTCCCCTGCACCTGCCAGAAGCTTGAGAGGATTTTACTCGGCTATTTACTGTGAGGACCTAGTAGAACTCTTGCGGGTAAAACTTACAAATGTGTGTGAGGGCTCCCCATGGCTGGGTCTTTGGGGGTTTTAACTCTCAGAGTTGACTACAGGAGCCTCCGGCAATTTGTTATAAGCATTCAGGTCTACACTGGCACTGGTCCACACAGAGGTTTCTGCTCATGGGTTTCTGCCCTGGTAAGTTGTGAATCTCTATAACCACTAGTCTGTCTCTCTAACTTTGGGGTAACAGTTGACCCTGCAACCTCCCTTTTCTGATGGATCTATGAAGAGTTATTGATTTCCAGCTTGTTCAGATTTGTTAGGACATAGTGGTGACTTTGAAGCTCCCGACATGATGCCCTGGAAACCAGAAGTCTCAGCTGATTTTCCACAAAAGGTGCAAAATCCTCCGGGGGGGCAAGCTAGCCTTTTCAACAAACGGTGCTGGGACGATTGGACAATCATTGTAAAAGCTGTGCCTCAGCCGATGTGTCATCCCTTATATAAAACATAAGTGAAAACGCATCCCAGAATTTACGTAAAATGATAAAATTTAAAAAAGAGACATAGCAGAAAATCTTCAGGATCTAGGAATAAGAAAAAAGTTTTTGACTTGATGGCAAAATCACTATCCATATAAGCAAAAATCAATTTAATTAGACTTTATCAAAAATAAAATTCTTCTGTGAAGGATCCTGTTAAAAAGATGAAAAGGCAAGCTGCAGATAGGGAGCACATAGTGCAAACCACCTATATGACAAAGGACTAGTATCTGGAGTATTTTAAAAACTCTCAAAAGTCAGCATTAAATAAGACTATTTTAGAGGAAAAAAAAAACAGAAGAGGATACTATACAGGAGGAAAACAAACACACAAAAAGATATTCATTAGCCATTAGGGAAATGGAAATTAAACCACAATGAGTTATTGCTATATACATATCAGAAAAGGTAAAATAAAAAATAACGACGGCACCAAGCGTTGGAGAGGATGTGAAGAAACTGGATTACTCATACACTGCTGGAGAGAATGTGCAGCAATGGCACAGCCACCATGAAAAAAGTTTGGCTGTTTCTTAAAAAATCTAAACATAAACTACCTATATTACCCAGCAATTACTCTTCTGAATATTTATCCTAGAGAAACAAAAATTTATGTTCACACAGAAACCTATACAGAGATATTTATAAGTATTGTTTGTAATAGCCCCAAACTGTACAAAACCTTGATACCCTTCATTAGGTGAATGGTTCAACAAACTGTGGTATGTCCACACCACAAAATACTAGCTAGCAATAAAAAAGAACAATCGATTGATACAAATGGAGATGAATCTTGACAGAATTATTCTGAATGACAAAATCCAAACTCCATAATTCCATGTGTATAACATTCTGGTAACAACAGAATCAGAGAAAGGGAAAAAGATTAATGATTTCCAGGGACAAAGGAGGTGTGTGGACGAAAGGTTAGTGGGTGTGGCTATAAAAGAGCAACATTAGGGATCCTCCTGTTAATGGAAACTTCTGTATCTGGACTCAATATCAATATCCTGGTTATCATGTCATACTACTAGGGGCCCGGTGCACGAAATTCGTGCACTGGGTGTGTGTGTGGGGGGGAGTGTCCCTCAGCCCAGCCAGCCCCCTCTCACATACTGGGAGCCCTCAGGCGTTGACCTCCATCACCCTCCAATCGCAGGATCGGCCCCTTGCCCAGGCCTGACGCCTCTGACAGAGGCGTCAGGCCTGGGCAGGGGACCCTCATTTCCCCCCATCACTGGTTCTGCCCCCAGCCCAGGCCTGATGCCTCTGGCCCAGGCATCAGGCCTGGGCAAGGGACCCCCAGACCCCTCCGATTGCTGGCTCTGCCCCTTGCCCAGGCCTGATGCCTCAGCCAGAGGCATAGACCCCCATCACCCTCTGATCGCCTGATCGGCCCCTTGCCCAGGCCTGACGCCTCCATCAGAGGTGTCAGGCTTGGACAGGGGACCCCCATCTCCCCCCGATCACCGGCTCTGGCCCCCGCCCAGGCCTGAGGCCTCTGGCCCAGGAATCATGCCTGGGCAGGGGACCCCCATCTCCCTCTGATTGCTTGCTCCACCCCCCGCCCAAGCCTGACGCCTCTGACCCAGGCTTCAGGCCTGGGCAAGGGGACCATCATATCCCCCCAATCCCCGGCTCAGCCCCCCGCCCAGGCCTGATGCCTCGGCCAGAGGAGTTGACCCTCATCACCCTCCAATCACCAATCACCGGATCGGCCCCTTGACCAGGCCTGAGGCCTCCAGCAGAGGTGTCAGGCCTGGGCAGGGGACCCCCAGCTCCCCGCAGTTGCAGGCTCCACCCCTGCCCAGACCTAACGCCTCTGGCTGAGGCGTCCGGCTCGGGCAGCGGGGACCCACAGCGGCAGCGGCCCCGTGATCGTGGGCTCCGCTTTAGGCCCAGGCAAGGGACCCCTAGCTCCCGGGACTGCCAGCTTCGACCGTGTCCAGTTCCCATCGCTGGCTCCACCCCTACTTCCTGCTATCACTGGCCAGGGCGGTAAAGGCGCCTGATTCTCTGATCATGGCTGGGGGGCCACCTTTGAAAAGGGTATCGTCGTACGCCAATTACCATTTTTCTCTTTTATTAGTGTAGATAGTTTAACAAAAAGTTGCTAGTGGGGTAAACTGAGCAAGGAGTACACGTGGTCTCATAATATTTCTTACCAGTACATGTGAATCTACAGTCGTCTCAAAATAAAAAGTTTATTTGAGAGTAGAGAAAAAAGCTGCTAGATAAAATAAATAAATAAATAAAAAACAATCGAGACAAAACAAAACAGAGCAGGACAGGTTTCCTAAGAGACTTCCAGTTTGGAAAACACCTAAACCTTCCTGTTTATCAATCTCAACCTGCTCCTATTTTTCTACACGCAGGTCCTGTAGAATCCACAGCTACCCTCGGCAGAACTTCCTAGGATGGGGCTGCCTTGCCCTGTGATGGGACTCACGGAGTTCTGTTTCTGAACAGGTTGGCAGTTTTTCTGGATTCAAATGTTGACATGTCCTTTCAGGGCCGGGAGCCAACTCCTCAGGCTTCCCAGTGCTCCGGCATCTCATGTGTGAAACAGCCAACAACACGGCCAACTCTCTTGAGAGCATGCCCTTGTCAACCTCCCGAGTTTATTGATATTTACATTTATGATACAAACAAGTTCTCCGAGAGCCTCCTTTTCTGCTGCCTGCTGTTTGCTTTCCTGGGAGAGAGGCCACACAATCGAGAGGGAAGGAGGCAGCACTTGAGCGGGATTTATTGGCACAGCGCGCTGAAGAGCAAGCGCACCAGCAAATAGAGGATATTGATAAGGAGACTAAATTCATTTGAAATCACTAAAACTCAGTTAGGGGCATATTGTATTAAGTGAAATGCCATTACTGAAGGGCCCAGGGAAAGACTCTATGCCAAGTCATGAGAGCTTTTCAGCTCACTGGAAAGCAGCCACTGCACCCACGCGCTGCATTGGATGGTTTGGAAGCAGAGATAATTTCTGCAGAGATCATAAAGGGACCTGAGAATAGCTCAGTCCCTGGGAGCACAGGCACCAGCTGAATTGTCCCCGAGTGACAGCATGTGAGAGAGGACCCCAGTGCAGTGAAAACACACGCTAGGCGGGCTGAGTCCCGACTCTCCACAAAGGCTGTCTTTCTTTGTGGCCGGGGCGCATTGGTGGGTTTTAATGGCTCCGCACTAAGGACCATCCGTTGATTCTGTGATTTTTTCCCCCCCAAAGCATCTTATTCTTCCTAGAGAGCATGGCAACAGAACTCTGGTTTATTTAATTTGCTTTAACCATTGCCAACTAGAAAGTTCCCCCAGCTGACATAAGTTCCCTACTAAACATCACAACAGCGTCTTGGGGGCTCTTCTTGGTCAGGAGAGGGCTTGCTACCTACCCCCAAACAGGAGTAGATGGAGAGAATCTTTTCTTCTCAGCAACCCCCTAGCACTTCCCCAGAGGTTGTCTGCAGTTTCGCTGCATTTACACTGTTAGTCCCGGGGAGCAAGGACGTACTGTACTCACGAGTCCATTCCAGTGATGTGTATAAATCTTGTTCAGGTTATTCAGACGAAGGCGGCCCCTTATCTCACAAGCGCCAGAGCAGACTTTGAAAACACTTTTCACCTGTGACAATAGCGGCCCAGTTTTGTCCTCACCAACAATGGAATAAATGCAATATCTCATGTCAGCTAACTCCATGTCTTATTTATGCCAATTTCTTCCGGATTCAGCATTTTGACACAGACTTTGCATTGGAATTTTATCTCAGTGCAGACTCCTAGAACAGCCTTGCCCAGAAAAGAGAGGAGAGATTTTTTCTTTTGAGTAAAAGTCTATAATGACCACAGAAGAAATGAGTGGTCTTTGTTGTGCTCGATCACCTTATCTAAACTGTATGTTAATCGGGAGAAATCAGGCGTTGAACCTATGATAATAAAGATGTTAAAAACTACCCAAGCTGTACTGAGATACTGCGATTCAGGTAATTGGCAAACAGGACTAAATGCTGGTTGGTAGGAGATCAAGGGTTATTTACTGCCCATGGAGTACTTCTGCCTAAAAAGAAGCTTTTTCTTAAGGATCTGAATGTTAATATGGGGACCTAACAGAATTATATAACAGACCACAAGATGGTCCTATTTGCAGCAACAAGCACATAGTCCCTTCTCTGAGGCCAAAATGCACTTGGCTGGCCTTTTGGCCACATGATCTTTTTCTTTTTTCTTTATACACCCAAAACACCAAAGTGAGCTTTATTCTACTGAACTGCTCACCTGTGGCAAAACAGATTATAATTTGCAAATGTGTGTAAGATTATCAGAGCCATGATTCACAAACAGATGTTTTTACAACAAATTATAGTAGGAGTGTCAATTTTAAAACACCCAAATACACATTATGAAGTTTTATTTTAAGGAAGAAGATGGAGTTTCTAGAAAAAGGAAAAAGAAAGCCTAGAACATTGACACTCACATTTATCCCTCTGGTTTAGGCTCTATTTAACATCTGGTGGTCTTTCACCATTTAGATCTGATCATATTACTCTCCTGGCGTAACTTTTCAACTGTTTCCCACTTCCTTCGAGGTAAAAGCTAAACTCCATTGATTAATATCAACATTGCATACTTATTAGGGTCTGGTTTCTGTCTAGGTCTGCCATCTGCTTCCTAGATCTTACCTTGTCACTTGATGACCCAGCAACCTGCTATAGTCCCCTTCGTGTTCCCAGCAGACTCTCCTTAGGCTGTGGAGTGACCCCACTGCATTTTATGTAGGCACACATCATTGTCACTACAAATATTTGCCGACATATCTGTTTCCCATCTAGATTATAAACTTCCTGAGGGCAGGAACCATATATTTTCATCTGTTTCTTCAGCACCTCATAGATTGTCTGGCATATACAAGGTCTCAAAGAATTTCATTGAATGTGTCAATGAGTAAATGGATCTGTAGGTTAATGACAGTAGTTATGGAGAGGATAAATTTTTACTTTTAAATACAAAACAGCAAAATAAAAATAGAGAGAAAGAAAAGAGAAGGCAAGTGCCCACTTTCCTCTTCAGCAATTTGCAGTGGAGTTCAGGGAGACTTAGAGCCGAATTCCCAGAGCTGCTGGTGTGATGTTCTTCCTTGCCACCTGAACTATTGTTAAATTCCCTCAGAGGTTCACAACATCCTCCTGTTCCTCTTCATTATCATCCCCATCCCCGTAAACATCAACATTATGCTCTTCCTTTGTTCATACTCTGTCCACTCACGCAGACAAAGTAGAAGAAACGTATACACTTACCAGTATGTGGCTCAAAGTAAACCACTTTTCCCAGGCCTCCAGAAGAACCAGCTTGCAGAAGCAAAATAAATATGAGTCTCATGGCAGAGCCAAAAAAAAGTGCATGTCCAGATATGTGCTTTTGTCAGCCTTTAAAATAAACAAAGTACGATTTCAACACAATGGCCTAATGTTTGGGTCTCTTAGATTACATCCTGCAAAGAGTTCTGGTGTGTCACAGGCAGTGTGTTCTACAGCAAAATGATCAGAAGATATTACTGCTTCCTAATGCCCCTGCTGTACCCTTATAGGCAGATTATTCATGGTCTCCCATTCAAAAGACTGTTTATTTACATATTTATTTAATGGCAGTACCCTCAGACACAGTATTCATACCTACCTCCCAATACTATGAATAGATTTGCAGGATACTATTTATAAAGGGTCTTATTTCTTTCTTAGAACAATTTGTATAAATTTAATGAGCAAACTGGGCTAACAGGAAAAATAGAGACACACTCATAGATAGAAAGCAGGAAGACAGCTTTGGTAGGAGAGGAGTGTTGGGGAGGCTGGAGGGAATGAGCAAAAAAGAGAAAAAAACTCATAGACATGGACAACAACGTGGTGATTACAGGGGGTTGGAGGTAAAAGAGGGTATAAGGGGAATAAATGGTGAAGGAAAAAATAAAATAAAGAGCAAATAAAAGTTTTAAATGTTGAGGATGTAGCTGAGCAACATCTTAGTAAATAGAGTGCCCAGAGGATAACGTGTGCTGGAAAGTTGGATTTTCTGGTTAATTGAGTGTTATTTCCAAGAGAGCACAGCGATTAAGAGAGCGGTGAACTTGAGAGTTAGGCTACTTGAGATGGAAATTGGGCTCTGCCTCTTCCTAGCTGTGCAAACTTGGAAAACTTTATTAACCTCTCTGGATACTCAGAGTATTCATTTTAAAAACAGGGGAGTAGCTACATTGGTGTGGTACCAAATCATATTTCAGCCTGAAACAACAACAAAAATGTGTGCCTCTATATACACTTATAAAATAACCTTGCAGATTTTAAACCAAATGGAAAAAAAGTAAAAGTTAATGAATGTTTTACAAGAAAAAAGCATGATGCTATTTAATTCTCTACATTGTCTAGTCTGTTAGCTCATCATTGTTAACTCTCATAAAACCCACCCAGAAAAGGACACAATGGCGCCATACCCCGGAAACTCAAGCTAATTAGAAATGATTATTCCCATTGCACAAAAATGCAGGGTCATCAAATGACAAACCATACCTTGTCTTTATTTAACATTTTGATACTTTTTCCTTCATGGAATTTCTGCATCTTTATTTAAAAAATAGTTTATTACAATATTACTTATCTTGATTACTGAGTTTTTTGGAATCATTTACATTTTGTCCTCTCACCTCTCCCTCATTCAAACTCTGCCTATCTTATATTTTGTTGTGAGGGTGAAATGAAATAATTAATTAAAGCCCTTAGGACTATGCCTGATATGCACTTAGTGCTCAGTAGTTTTCTTATTAACAGGTTGGTGTGCTTTTTTAACTCAAATCCCTCACTGCATGTTTATTAATTTATTTTTTAAATTTTATTTTTCCATTATATTTACATAAATATTTATTAGTTTCCAGTATACAACATAGTGATTAGACATTGCCATACTTTACGAAGTGATCACACAAGTCTAGTACCCATCGGACACCATACATAATTATTACAATATTATTAACTATATACACTACACCAGTGATGGTGAACCTTGTGAGCTTGGCGTGTCAGCATTTTGAAAAAACCTAACTTAACTCTGGTGCTGTGTCACATATAGAAATTTTTTGATATTTGCAACCATATTAAAACAAAGATTTATATATATATATATATATATATATATATATATATATATATATATATATATATATATATTATTGATTTTTTACAGAGAGGAAAGGCGAGAGATAGAGAGTTAGAAACATCGATGAGAGAGAAACATCGATCAGCTGCCTCCTGCACATCTCCTACTGGGGATGTGCCCTCAACCCAGGTACATGTCCTTGACCGGAATCGAACCTGGGACCTTTCAGTCCGCAGGCCGACGCTCTATCCACTGAGCCAAACTGGTTTAGGCGAAAGATTTATATTTTTGATATCTATTTTATATATTTAAATGCCATTTAACAAAGAAAAATCAACCAAAAAAATGAGTTCGCATGTCACCTCTGACATGCGTGTCATAGGTTCGCCATCACTGTCCTACGCTGTACTTTACATCCCTAATTTTATAATTGCAAGTTTGTACTTCTTAATACCCTTCAGCTTTTTTGCCCATCCTCCATCCTCTTTCCGACCTGGCAACCATCAATTTGTTCTCCATATCAATGAGTTTGTTTTTGTTTATTTTAGGTTCCACATATAAGTGAAATCATATGGTATTTGTCTTCTCTGTCTGACTTATTTCCCTTAACATAATACTCTCTAGGTCCATCCATGTTGTCACAAATGGCAAGATTTCCTTTCGTATGGCTGAATAATATTCCATTATATATATGTACCACATCCTTTTTATCTATTCATTTATCAATGGACACCTTGGTTGCTTCTGTATCTTGGCTATTGTAAACAATGCTGCAATAAACCTACGGATGAATATATCTTTTCCAATTAGTGTTTTTGATTCCTTTTGATAAATACCCAGAAGTGGGATTGCTGGGTCATGTTGTGGTTCTATTTTTAAGTTTTTGAGGACCTCCATACTGTTTTCCATAGTGGCTGTGTCAGTTTAGAATCCTACCAACAGTGCACGAGGGTTCCTTTTTCTCCGTAACTTTGCCAACACTTATTCTTTGTTGTCTTTTTGATAATAGGTATTGCAACAGGTGTGAGCTGACACATAACATTGTCTTAATAAGGTCACATGCATCTGGACCACACATTTTGAGTTCTTTGGTTTGGACCCTTTGTGAGATAATCTTCTCAACATGTCAGTATTATTCCTTAATTCTCTTGAGTTCTGTTAATTTATAAGCACCACACTCACCGTATCAATTCATTATGGGAACTGTTACGTATCCTTTAAACAGAATCATTGTACAACTATCTTAAGTTCTGCCTTTCGTGTTTCCAAAGCAGCCTGCCATCTGGATGGAGTAGGCTGGTCAAGCTGGTACCACTCGAGTTCATGCTTTCTCACTGAATTGATCATTCGTTTGAGTTGATTGACCTGCCAATTCAGTCATAACAGTTGAGCCAGGTGTTTGTGCAGATTTAGTACTAATGTTAGATAGGACAAGGTTCTTAAGGCCTAGGTAGTTCTTACTAAATGCTATTCTTGCTAAATGTTAAAATGTTGCACATATTGGCAAAAGCAGCTGTAAGCAGGATGAACTGACAGGAACTCAACCAGATAAGTGTAGCCAAGAGCAGAGAAGAATTCAACATATAAATGACCAAATAGTGTATATAAGCAATGGCTAAGCTTCCCTCAGGGGAGGCAGAGATTTGGATATGAATCCCATCTCCTTTACTTGCTGCAAGTAAATAAAACTACTTTGTGACAACCACATCTCGTTTTTCATTAGAGCACACCCCAAGTGGCGAACCCTTTTAGTTCAGTAACACTTGGGTAACACCTGTGTTGTGAAACAAAGTAAAAGTGCACCCCTAGAGAACAAAGCAAGTTGAACAACCATCTCCCAATCATGTTGCTCTATGTGTCTTTCCAAATTGACATCTGGGACAGTGATCCCTGTAAGCCGTGCACTCCGCTATCTTTGGAAACCTTCTAAAACCAATCTGCCTGACCAGATTATGATGTTGATTATAATCAGGAAAGTGATACACAAGGTATTTAAAAGGTGTTTCCAATAGCAACCTTGTCAAAATATATTTGCATTCTTATAAGAGTAAGACAACAACTGCCTGGCTAGTTCCAACATACACAAAGTGCATGACAAATAAGCAAAAAAGTAAGCTAACTCAAGAGAAAACTTATCTCGTGTTATTTAAGTGAAGTGATATTTAGGAAGGGTTAAACATCCCTGTCACTAATATGTGACTAAGACTCAAGTTTGGTACTTGCGTAAGAATATTACAAAGCAAGCCAACACAATATTAAAGTAAGTTAAAATGTATGCAACATTTATGAGAGAATGTCAGGTGTAATGCTTGATAAAGTAAGCTTAATGCTTAAGAAATTTATCTTCAGGCTGAAAAAGCCAACTCGTGCATTTCTGAGTTGAAGTATACTTTTAGAAACTTTTTTTCTGTAAAGTCATTCTTTTATTAATGAGATCAACTCTAGGTGAGCTGAGAGAGGTAACTTCCTAAAGTATCCAGGAAGACAAATAAGTTCCTCAAAAGCATTGAAGAGTCAGCATGCATATTACAAAATAGTGAGAGGCAGCTACAAACTACTCTTTCCTGGGAAGAAAGATTAAAAAAAAAAAAAAATCAGTCCTCAAAAAACCCTTTGGATTTGTCTCCATTCTGTCCTGCATTTTTTTTTTTTTCTGTTTGGGACATTGCTGAAGCTTGTGAATAAATAAAGGGTCTGGGGGCTGGTGGAGGCTGTGCATGACTTTAGCTGCTTCTCCTTCACTCTGAGTGTGCCATGCTGCATCGTGTGACACTCCTCTTGTCTGACTGGCCCTCTGTAAAAACAGGCCAGCGGGAAGTCCAGGGAGCAGATTTCCCTGGTCACATACTGCAGCTCCCAGCTGAAATGCTGTGGCTCAGCAAGGCAGTGAAGAGACAGATCTGCATATAGCATAGTCCCTCTGTAGGATGACTAAGTCCATCTCTCATTTGTAACCCACATATCCTTCCTTCACAAGCAGACTTTTATGAATTCAATCAGTGAGTAAATTATTGACAGCCGACACCGCTGAATGATCCAGCAAAAATGAGGAAGTGGGATAGACATGCTCAAACTTGCAAAATTACGTCATTTTCAGGACCATGAGTAATTTTTAGATGACCTTAAGATCTCAGCTTTTGGCACACTGCCCAGAGGCTGAGATCTGGTATGAACCTTGTTCTCAAGGGCTGGGGTGGGTGAGAAAGTTTGAGGAATTCAGGGCTTTCATGAAACATGAATTTGAAAACAGTCACTTTGCAAATATCCCAATTCCTGATTTGAGAATCTCTAAGGTGCAGAGCCCTTCTGCATACCTATGCAATTTTGAAACAAAGTTGGAAACATAAGAAAATGTCCAAGTGATTGATTGTATATGCGATGTCTCTTTTCAGTCACTTCTTCAATTCTGCAAGCAAATATCAACATTTAAAAAAAAAGACTAATGCAATGGTTTGGTTAACTTTTACTGTAACAGCCCAATTCTTTTCTGGCATTACTTGGTGATTGGATAGAGGCTCACCATTGTTGTAGAATGATGGGTGTTCTCAGAGACACAGCATTAAGGGATACTCAGCATGGAAATCCATGAAATTCAAATGGAGCCCATTAACTTGTTCATAGCTGTTCTACATCTCTTATCTCCTCACATAATTATTTTAAAAGCTATCACATCAAAGAATAGCATCATGTGTAAATATCAGCTTAATTTTAACATCTCTTGCTCCTAAGTCAACTGTTCTTTCTGTCTCTCTCCTATTATTTTATGCCTCTGTCCCACTCCTCCCATTCCATCCTCCTTTTATTTTCATTCTCTCCAAACATTTTTTTACTAGATATTATTTTACACTGGTTTAATTTCTTGAAACCCATTCTAAACCCTTATTACAGATCAATACATCATCTACTTGCCAATTTAAAAAAAAAAAAAAAGAAGAGGTTCAAAATGAAAGAAATTAGCTGTCCAGGTGTGACTGCCAGATGCCAGAGTTTAGATGAGTGAATGCAAATCTCTATACATGGAGACAAAAACCTGTAGTAGGTGATTTTATATTCAGCAGAAATTAGCTGAAGCTCTTACATCAACATTATCGAAACTAATCTTTTTTGAAGAATATTTTATGGAATGGACAGTTGACATTATTTCATGCTGCATGGGTTACAAGAGAGTATACTTACTGGAAGCATTAAAGGCTTCTGGAGAAGGAAATGGGTAGCCTCGGAGGATAACAGCTCTCAATATTCATGGCCATAGGCCAAAATGTCAGAACGAAAGTGATCACCTACTTTTTCAACAGTGACTGCCCCCGTGGGGAATGGAGGGCCCCCTGGTATGCACTGTGCAGAGGCAAAGAGTGTGGCTCGTTCTGGGTTTTGTACAAGGCCTAGCTCTACACATTCATTACAAGGTTATGGCTATCATTACGCTGGACAATGTAATAATATTTTAAATGGTCCAAATTTGGCTGCCAGCTATTCATGAGCTGCTCATGCAGGCTTTAGGTAAAATAGCTTAGGAGCGCAGGGAAATGGAATCTGGCCCACATCCCATTGCTTCCTCTGCTACAGATCAAGAAGGGCCTCTGTTAGCCACGATTCTGGTTCACATGAGCCCTGATGAGAAGAAGTGGCCTTTGTAGATAACTTTTTTGGGCCTGATTGCAGAATAGGTCTTGGGTAAACATATAAAACAAGTGAAATTAGTTACCCAAGTTCTTCATTCACCCTTTCTTTCTTTTTGTTTTATTTCATTGATTTTAGAGAGAGGGAGAGAGGGGCAGAAGGAGAGAGAGAGAGAGGGAGAGGGAGAGAGATCAATTCGATGTGAGAAACATTGATGTGAGAGAGAAACAGATCAGTTGTCTCTGGATACAACCTGGATATTTGTTCTGACTAGGAATCAAACCTGCCACCTTTTGGTATAAGGCAGTGGTTCTCAACGTTCTGGCCCTTTAAATACAGTTCCTCATGTTGTGATCCAACCATAAAATTATTTTCGTTGCTACTTTATAACTGTAATGTTGCTACTGTTATGAATCGTAATGTAAATATCTGATATGCAGTATGATCTTAGGTGACCCCTGTGAAAGGGTTGTTCGACCGCCAAAGGGGTCGCGACCCACAGATTGAGAACCGCTGGTGTAAGGGATGATGCTCCAACCAACTGAGCCACACCAGCCAGGGCTTCACTCACTCTTTCTGATGCGTTTCCCTGGCATCCAGCATGTTTTCCTCTGACCCCTTTTCTCATACACCACTTTTCCTCTTATAAAGAAGAAAAAATTCATATGTAGTCAACATTTGCCAAAGTCTGTTTCCTGGGACAATGGTCCTTCAAAATGTTCCACCATAGAAGGATTCTGTAAGAAGTCTTTCTCTCTTGGACAGTCACAGTGCCCATGAGAATGTGAGAGACTTTGGCTCCAGAGGAAAGTGGCCTGCTTAATGGTGATATGGGATCCTTTTCTGGGCCTATGATATACTACGCCTTGGAATTATTATTGTTCTAAGGAATTAAAGTTTCAAATTTTAGGAGTACAATGAAACGAGTAATGTTTAACTTTGAGAGTGTCATTATATGAAGGTCAGATGCACTTCAAGCCTGAGCTGTAGCACAAGATATTTAAGTCAGCTAAAGAGTCTTTCAAAACCTTGCCCCCAAACGTGGGCAGTCTAGCTGTAAACTTTAAAAAAATGTAAAGGCATTTATTTCTTTGATGACACAATTAATTCAATATGAGAAATAACCTACTAAGAGAAAACTCTTGGCATCATTGGGTGGAACTAACGTTCATGGTAGTTTTTAACAAGTCTTAATAATAATAGTTTAGAGTCCCAAACATGGCAAATCTTCCCTGGCTTGGTGAATAGCGTTGCCATCGGTTGGATGACATGTAGAAACCAAAGCTAAATTGTAGACATTATATTGTGTTTATTCCAAATGTGAGGAACTAAGCCAATTAACTCTATTCAGGGATTCATACCCTCTCAACTTCAAAAAGGAAATTTCTTTTCAACAAATTTCTGGTAACTTTCAGTCATGATGAAATAGTTAGCCAATTGATTTTTAACCAATTTAAAAATAGGATTCCAGCAAAACAGTTTGTGCATATTACCATCTGCACAAAGATGCCCCAGCAATTATTTGCTTGGCCTCCCTCTGCAAAATTCCCAGGGAAACATGATCTGCAGTCAACTAGCCCTTTTGGTTAATAAGCACTCAGTGCTGCAGAAAGAAATTTAATAGGCGACTCCATCCAGAGGCTTCAGGCAGCTTGTGTGCAGGGAGGGAAGGCCCCTCAGCCTTGTTTTACTACTTCCATTCCTCAGTCAAGGTGGCCTGACTGGGGCAAGCTTGGGGGAAGTAGGCAGGCGGAAAATGGTGCACAACCTTTCTCCCATAGAAGTGATTTTTCGTCCAAGTTAAAGGCCAGTTCACAATTTTATAAGAAGCAGAGGCTCTGCAACCATTACATTGGGGCATGTATGAGGAGGCACTGAGCCATATGTACATGCAACATGACCCTTTCCTAGTATTGATGTTTCTCATGATAAAGAACAGAGAAACTGAGCATTCACGAGTCCATTTTAGAATAGGATTTGCAGCTAGAAGTCAAGCAAGAAACCTACATGGAATAATTTTTATCTCTGATTTTTTTTTTTATCTTACGCATAGACTAATGCCAGGAGCGCTATCTGAGATCTAAAAGGTGCTTTGGAAACATAAAAGCCAAGATTTCCCTTCATTTGGGGCTGGTAGGTTCTTTGGAAAGGCATGACCTGAGACCAACAAAGACAGAATTTTCAATTATTTAAAGTCTGTGAAAGAGAACTTCAGTGGACAATAGGGCACAGAAGAAGAAAAGGGGAGGAAATATTAAGGACTAATTGAAAACAGGCAGAAAAAAAGCTTCAGGATTCCCAAGTTAAATGATCCCATGAATTTACTAAATGTTTAATAATTCTATATTAGGATCAAGTGTTACTCTAGCTAGTTAAGGATGGTTTTTTGTTTTGTTGTGTTGTGGGGGTTTTTTAGTAAGTTTAAAGTAATTACCACCTGTTTATAGCCTTCAGCCTAGAGAGAATTAGAGTTCTGTTGAGCAATAATCCTGTCCTTTTACATAGTTGTGAGGACGGTAGGATCAGACCAGAAAGTCTACATAAGACAGGTCCATACATACTCTGGTTCAAGACATACTGATTCACTTATCATGGTGTAGACCCAGTTCAAGTTAGATTAACCCCTATATTAGGTCACAAATCACTTCCCATGGTTTTCAGTCAACATTGCCTATTTTCACACAGAATATTGCCTCAATCTTGGCTGGTTCAAGTCTACTAAACTAAAGCCTTGCCTCTTCATGAAGTGCACAGACTTGCTGGTTATCCTAAACGATCCCTTCCATTAGGGTCCTCTGGTGTGACAAAGCCTATAATAATGTCTGATTTCCTGTACCCAGGTCAATGCCCAGTGCAGCTATGATGTGAGCTAAGTTAGTCTGTGTCACTCTAGATCTGCCCGTTCGCATGTTCACATCCTTGTCTCCTAATTAGCGCTTCTTCTCACCACCTGTTCATTGTGTCCCTGTGCTTTCTCTTGTCCTGAGCCACGACACTTAAAAATGTAAAGTGCTACTACTTTACCTAGTGGAATTTGCAACCCACTCGAAGAGTCACTTTGGTGACTTTCAATGTACTAGAAGAACTGAGGTACAAGTGGAAGGACTCCAGGTACCAGCCAGGAAGCAAAGGGAAGTGTGAGGATCATTTGCAAAGCAGTGTGTGGTGATGTGTGAGAATGACAACTTAATCTCGCTGTATTTCTGTTCCCTCATTAGTAACATGGGGATTATGAAAGTCCTTATGTAGGGTTGTTATGAGGTGTAAATGACTTAGTATTTGTTAAATGCTTAGGGAATAAATACTATGTAAGTGTTTGCCCATGAAATAAGAATAGGCATCCTGATCTGTCAGGGTGTTAAAATGTGTTCACTTTAAACACTGAGTTCAAACCATGAACTCTCATGATAGGATTCCAGTCCCTTCTATCCTATAACGCACTCTGCTCTAGGCAGATGAGTCTAGTAAACTCCCACCTCCACTTGAAATATTCACTCAAACCTCATTCTTACATCATGTACTCCCTCCACTTGGACTACTCCATCTCTCCACTACCTCATTAAATTTTATTTAACCTTCAAGGCCTAGATTCAACTTTCTTCATAAATCAACTCTCACTACCTGGGGTCTATATCTGCTCCCCTTTTATTTGGCTCCCTTTGTTCTGAACAACATCAACGCTTCTGGTGTTAAGCATAGCATTTATGAGTATTAGATACCTAGAAAGTGTTCAATAATCAAGCTGCAAGAGAGCTGATATTTAAAATATCTTATTTCCCTGCTTGCCCAGGGGAGAACTGGCCTCCTTCCTTCTTACTTCTCCATAAAAGGGAGGCCAGGCTCACTGACAACCCAGCCTGCCTGTTTCCCTTGGTTCACCTCTGCCGAAGAGCATGGTCTAATTATAGAACGGCCCCTCTGTGCATGCCTTTAGGTTTGTGATGACCAGCCCTTTTCACCCTGACATCCATTCCAAACTACTCTCAATGCACCAAGCAAGCTTCCTTCTGAAAAGTGAAATTCATAGGCAATAAATAATTGAATGACTCAGTTTATTCCAAGCAGCCACTCTCTTGCCACAAAAACAAGAAAATACAGAGGTGCATCCTTGTTCAAAAACTTTTGTGCTAATTTTTAGCAAACTTTACATTTTGTGTTGCTCTCTGGTTCATAACTACAATAATTCTGTCCATTTACATGATTACAAGGACAGATATTTACTGAACATCTATTGTGCAAGGCCCTAAGCAATGAAATGGGGAAAGAAGGTGAATAAGATAGCTCTTGCTTTCTATACACAATCATTCTATAGTTGTTATAGCAGAAATATTTACTGTTCTTTTAAGATTTTACTAATTTTTCTCTCTTTTTCAATTTTGGCAGTTGAGGTATCCTATGAAAGTCAATAGAAGGGCACTTGAAAAGATATGAAGAATTGTGAAGATACGAACATATAAAGGACTCTCTATGATTGGGATTAACTATGTCAGCCAATGCTACTCTTCTATGTATGGGAGATAGGGCTCCTGCCTCATCCTGGGCTTTAGACAGTCTTGCTCTAGCTCTCTCAGCTCGTTTTTCCCCTTAGGGAAAATAATTTGGAAGCTGAGGCAACAAGCGCCCCCTTGATTTTGTGCTCCAGGTACCAGGATTTCAAATTCCCAATAGCTGGTGAGTGCACTTCTAGGCCTGAGGCGTGGCCAAGGGGGCACTGGTGGTATGAACAGAGCTTAGCTGTATGTGTGCATTGGGATGTCCCCACAAGTACAGCAGGACTCCCAACAGTGCAGGATAGAGTAGAGGTGAGAGAGAGAAGAAAAGGGTTGGTCAGGGCCCATGAGCTGCAGGCTGGCCTTCCCTACATATTCTGTGGAAATACCAGGAATCCAAGCACTCTAAATTCAGACTTGGAGTTTTAGATCATTGTGATGGTGTAATTCTCAAAGTAGAAGGATATGTTATTTACCAGTTTGTTAGGTTGGTTTATAGTTTTTAAATATTAGACATGTCATCTTTGGGTCTCCATAATTATCCTTGCCCTAGCCTCACAAATATTAAGGGTAAGCCTGGATACAGCTATGGACATAGGAAATGGGGGTTTGACTCAAACTATCTTTCATCAAGAAATCAGTCCAGGCTCCTCCTCCTCTGAGCCTCCCTGCATTCTCCCTCACTTCCTGAACGGTTTCCAACTGCAGAACTGCCTCTCCGCCTGCCCTTAGGGGAGTGGGCTGGTTGTTTGGGCCATTGGTTTGATCTCCGCCATTGTCTTCTCTCTGAGTGATATCTTATTACCTTCACATTTTTGTGTCCCTAACATCTGAACCCAGGCGCACTCCACCTTCTTGCTCAAAAATCTCAAGCTCAGGTGAGCTTTGTAGGAGAGCTGGTTACATCCTCAGGGGCTTGGATTAGCCAGTTGCCTCAAAACTCAGTTGCTGCCTATTTGTTACAATGTATGACAAGACTTTTCTTAGCATCAAAAGAAAAATAAAAGTCCTCATAAAGAAAGCCAGCTGTTTGTGTTGACAATAGATGTAAATTTTTTTTTTTTTAAAAAATGAAGATACTTAGCCACAAACTTCTGAAAGCATTGAAGCTTGTGTTGTGCCCAGAGTTCGGGGTCCCCAATAATCCACCACCAGGGAGCCTTTTCCGATGCAAAAGCAAGGAATCTTTATTTAAACCCAGGTTTGGCTCCCAGCCTCTGTCTGACGCAGCGGTAAGGCGAGAGACCGTGTCCCAGGAGAACAAAGGTTATATAGGGCTAGTTATTTGGGTGGGCTTAGGGGGTGACGTGGGTTACAGAGATTGGTCATTTAGGTCAGGGTTTTTCATCAGGGTCTTACAGCACAAAGGTCAGGAAGTGACCAGCACATTCTGAGGCTTGGGCCGTCCCCCACTATAGCCTTATCAGGACCTTAGCTGCATTCCTGGAGCTTCATTGGTCCACTCAGGTGGTGGTTGGGGGAGTTAGGTCAATACCGGCATTCTTGTGGTCACTCAGAAAAGGAGGGGGGTTGGGCTGAGGGCCCAGCCCTACAAGGCAAGATAGGGGAGAGGGAGGGGAGTATGTTTCTGCTTTGTCCTTTCACTTGTAGTGACAATATTAGTGATGGCCAAGATGTATGACCCGCACAAGGCGTATGCAATCTCCACGGGCTGTACCCCTGGTGAACATTGAGCTCTACCATGAAGTCAGTTTGGAGTGTTAGACTCCAAATATCTCAATAGTTGTCAATTAATTGGTTGATTCATTCATCAACTCATTGCACAAATATTCATCCAGCATCTGTCAAAAGACTAACTGGTATGTTCCAAAACAAGTCCACCATGGCTGTTCCATCAAACACAGACGTGCTTCATGTCACAGCTATTCGGGAAAATGAACTCCTCTTGCTTCTCTTTCATACAGCTGAAGCTCTCCTTTAAACACTAACATGTCTTATTTTAACTATTTTTGATGGAAATATTTCTAAAGTATCCTCATTTCCTTAGAGTATACTAAATGTTCTTTAATCACTCATGAAGTCAATCACTCTCTGTGCTTTAATTAATTCTGTGATGCACTCAGGAAATTTTAATGTATAGATGGCAGTCTGTTTGGTTTTTTATTTGTGCTTTATAATTTTTTAATCTACTCTTGTTCATTACTTCTGTCAGTGTGCCTTTTCTGGTATCTCTATTTCCTTTAATGTGCCAACCTTTGAACTGAAAATCCACATTTGATAAATATTTTTATAAAATAGAAGGGAGCATCTGACATATTGTCTATGTTGTATTGTCTATGAAAAATGACATAATATTTATTGTACTCATTTTATGACATCTCTTTTGACTGCTTATGATCAATTTTGATTCTTTCTTGTTTCTCAGATGTATTCAGAATAGAACTTATTGGATGAATACTTACTAAATGAGGTATTATTGAAATATATCATGAAGTATGTCACAAGATAACTGGCTAACTTAGAAAATGTGATTTTCTTAAAGAGGCAAATTTAATAAAAGTAGTTTGATGTAATTGACTGATCATCAACCAGGTCAATTCACTCAATTGTCTTTGTGTCTGCAGCTAGTGTTAAACAGTTACTTTGACTTTTAAACATTCTCCAACTTAAACTCTGAAATATATAGAAAACTTATAAAACAAAAATATTAAAATGGGCTGGGAGATCAACTTTCAGTATGGTAACATATAGAATTATTCTGGCCAGCTTTCCAATGCTAGTTAAAACTATTTATAAATAAATAAAATCTCATGCTGGCCAGTGTTTCTTAGTGTTTGAACCTTGACTTATTAGCCACGAGGTCAAGGTTTGATTCAGGTCCCTTAGGGCACATGCCTAGGTTGTGGGCTCGATCCCCATTAGGGTGCGTGCAGGAAGCAGCCAGTCAATGATTATCTCTCATCATTGATGTTTCTATCTCTCTCTCCCTCTCCCTTTCTTCTCTGAAATAAAAATTAAAATTAAAAAAAGCCTCTGGAAATTGTCCTAACAGTGAATGGCATATAAAGATACATCTCTTCCAGAAATATCTGAAGTCAGAGGATGTGGTATTTGAACCAAAGTCACCCCCTCTCTCCCACTCCCAGACCAGCGAGGTGGAGATTCTACTCCAGACTAGTGTCACCAAGAACTCAGGGGTCTCTCTGCCCACAGCACCCAGAGGAAGGGTTTTCTTCCTGGGACAAGTAGGATGTCAGAATTTTTCATCCTGCCCCAAATTTCTTATTGCTGAGGCTAAATCTCAGGCAAGTGCAATTGAGAAATAGGGACTCCTTTCTTATGCCCAGCCTCCACTGTGGAAGAGGTTCCACTGAGACATGAGCACCTTTTTCCTGGATCATGAAGTTATGGTTCCACACTACGAGAGGCAGGCTGAGAGAAAACCAGATTTCTACCCCTCATCCATGAAGTTATTGGTTCTCATAGTGGAGAGGAGCTCAGAAAGAAACTTTCCCTCCTCCATAGCCTCAGATCTAGAGCCCTGGCTCAGAGGTTTTTGCCTGGGGAGAGAAACAGGCCATAAAACAGATAGCTCTTCATCTCCTCCTAAGGAACTGTCTTCCCCGTGATGAGAAAGGGTGTTTTCGGCAGGAGTAATCAGAGAAGGTTAGCTGATTGGTTGGTTGCTTTTGCTCCTTTTTTTAAAGTTTTTAAATGAAAATAGAACTTGTTTTTGAGGAAAATGTAAGATTTCTATAAGCTAAGAGATCAGGACAAGTGAAGGAAAAGAGTGGTACAGCAAAAAAATAAAAGCTCAGAAGCAAGAATGAACTTGGCCTGAAGTAGGGACTATTTGCATGTTGGGAACAGAGAGTTAAACGTGGGGACCAGGAGAGTCTGGGGGTTAGATAAGCAAGGTGGGTGCCATTAATGTAAGGACTGTACTTGGTGACAATTGAAGGGGAATCCTTTGAGTGTCACTTCTGAAACAGTTGATTCTGAGAATCCTGTTACTTAGAAATAGCTTAAGTTTGAGTCTTCAGAGGGAAGAACTACAAATGTTATTCTCTTACCAATTCTCTTAAAACTGTACCTCACATGATCAGATGAAGTACAAGACATTTGGATGGTTTTTCAACATCACCCATACTCCGTTAGAGCAAATACTTACATGCACAACTAAACAAATTTAGTTTTAAAAACAATGGTGTATTTATTAGGAGAGAAAAAGCAACTAGCTGTGAAACCTCTCACCACATCTTTTTTTGGGAGCTCACAGAGAGAGCGCCCCAGGGCTGTCTTTATAGCTATCCAACAAGCTCTTGAAAACGAGCTTTTCCTGTGATTTAATAACACCATTTACAGGAAACACAACTTCACTTTTTAAATACCCACTAAGAGAATGGAGGCAGAGGAAGGAGGCAGTATCCAGTGAATAATTCATTATCTTTGTGAAAACAAACATGCAAGTAATCCTTTATTTAATTTTGTGGATGCACACTGGGCAGGGGAGAAAGGACATCCTTTTGTGCCACTGCTGGTGGCCTGAAAACCCTCTCACCTTACCCTGTGGTCTCACTGAAATGCTGGTGCTAAAGTGAAAGTGCACCAATTCTAATCGTCCGAAAATAAAAACAAACAGCTTCATTACATGGTGGGTGTTTTTGAATGGCTTTCTGAATTTTAAAGTGTTCATCATATGTCTCTATTATTTCCACAGTTCAGAAGACTTCCTTGCTTGAAGTACTCAATGAAGTGAGATCGATGAAACCAATAGCCAGAAAGCATTGTATATAGAACCCTAGCTTTTTTGTTCATCACTGAGGAGGGCAGAGGGTAAGGGGTGGGAGGGCGGGGAGTAGGGCCTCATATGTGGTACATAGAAATGTACCTTTGAAATCTATATGATCTTATTAATCAACTAGTGGCCCAGTGCATGAAATTCATGCACGGGGTGGGGAGGTGTCCCTCAGCCCAGCCTGCACCCTCTCCAATCTGGGACCCCTCAGGGGATGTCCGACTGACAGTTTAGGCCTGTGGGATCGGGCCTAAACCATCAGTCGGAGATTCCTCTCACAATCCAGGACCACTGGCTCCTAACCGCTCTGCCTGCCGGCCTGCTTGTCCCCAACTGCCCCCCCCCCCCGCTAGCCTGATCACCTCCCAACTTCCCCCCCTGCCAGCCTGCTTGCCCCCAACTGACTCCCCCCGCCGCCCCCCCGCGGGCTTGCTTGCCCCCAACTGGCCCTCCCTGCCAGCCTGATCACCCCCAACTGCCCTCCCCTCCTGGCCTGATCACCCTTAACTGCCTCTGCCTTGGCCCCGCCACCATGATTTTGTCTGAAAGGACTTCTGGAAGGTCTCCCGGTCTAATTAGCATATTACCCTTTTATTAGTATAGATGTCATCCAATACATTTAAAGTGATTATCGATTGGATGGACTTCCTTTTGCTATTTTGTTGTTTTCTGCTTATTTTGTAATTCCTTTGTTCTTCTCTTTTTCTTTGTGATTTTATGATTTTCTTTAGTGGTATGATTACATTCCTTTCTTTTTATCACTTGTATATTTACTATAGGTTTTTGTTTTGATTACCATAAAGACTACATACAATATCTTATATTTATAGCAGTCTATTTTAAGATGACAACAATTTAACTTTCATCAGATATTTAAGCTCTACTTTTTATACT
Source organism: Myotis daubentonii (assembly GCF_963259705.1). NCBI lineage: Eukaryota > Metazoa > Chordata > Mammalia > Chiroptera > Vespertilionidae > Myotis > Myotis daubentonii. Next base: position 46,497,379 of record NC_081851.1, on the reverse strand, counting down.
CTTCCCATCCCCATTTTATGCTTTTGTTGTCAAAATTTACATTTTTTACACCATGTATCCAGTAACAAATTGTTGTAGTTATAATAATTTTATAAATCTTTTAACCTTCATAGTAGATTCATGATTTAGACATGAATATGAAAGTATTTTGAATTTAACTATATATTTATCTTTACCAGTGAGATTTATACTTTCATATATTTTTTGTTACTAATTAGCAACCTTTATTTTCATCCTGAAAAGCTAACTCCCTTTAACATTACTTGTAAGACTGGTCTAATGATAATGAGTTTCTTCAGTCTTTGTTTGTCTTTAAAACTCTTTTGCTTGTCTTGAAAATCCATTATGAAAACTCACTTCTAAAGGACAACTTTGCCAGGTAAAATACTCTTGTTAGTCTCTTTTTTTTCTTCAGTATTTTAAAAATACCACACCACTCTCTTCTGGCCTGCAAAGTTTCTGCTGAAAACTCTGCTGATAGTTTTATGGAGGTTCCCTAATATGCAACCAGTTGTTTTATCTTGCTGCTTTTCAGATTCTCTCTTGTCTTCAACTTTGCTGCGTATCTTGGTGTGGGTCTCTTCAGATTCATGTTTTGTGGAATTCTCTGGATGTCTGTTTCTTTACCCAGCTTAGAGGAGTTTTTATCCATTTTCTCTTTGAATAAACTTTCTATCTTTTTTCAACTTTTGGGACCCCTAAAGCCCATATTTTGGTCCAACTCAAAAGTCCCTTAAGTTGTCTTCCCTCTTTTTCATTCCTTTCTGTTTTTGTTTCTCTGGGTGAATCCCTGCCCTATTTTTAATTTTACTGATACTTTCTTCTGCCTGAGTCAATCTGCTGTTGAACTAGTTACTTAATTTTTAGTTCAATTATTTATTCTTCAGGACTGTGATTTCTGTTCAGTACTTAAAACTTTTTTCTCTTTGTTGAAATTCTCCCTTTGTTTATGCATTATTCTTCTGACCTCAGTGGGATCTTCATGACTGTTATTTTGAACTCTTTATCAGATAAGTCATGTATCTCCATTTCTTTAAGGTCTGTTTCTGGAATTTTATCTTTCTTTTGTTTGGAACATATTGCTTTGTTTCTTTATTTTCCTTGATTCTCTGTGTTGGTTTCTGTGCATTATCTAAAACAGCCAACTCTCCCAGTCTTAAAAGCGTGGTCTATAGGAAATGTACATTATGGACCAGTTTAGCCTCAGCTCTATTCAAGCCCCCTTCTTTGCTCTTAGTGCTCTCAGTGATTGAGGAATTGCAGTTAGCACATAGATGTAGACTTAATTGGAAGTCAAATCATCAGGCCACAAGCAGTTAGGAAAGTATGTAGTTAGAGCTCTTCTAGGGAGAAACCTGGAGATAGAGTTTTTGCCTGATCCCTTTGCATTGAGCCCAGGTGTATGTGTGAGGGGGCTTTTGTGCCCATCAACAACTGATTCTTTGTTTGTTTGCTACAGCCTTGTGGGATTCATGAATGCAAGTCCCTTTGGCTTTCTGAGTCAGGCAGTTCAGGGGCCTATGCTTTGGGTCACCACTGCAAAAGCTGAGTAGCAAACATGTATAAGCTCCTACCATGGAAATACTGGTGATGTGGAATGGGCTAGAGGGAGAGGAGTAGGCTAGAGGGAGAGGAGTAGGCACAAGGGTCAGGTGTCCACAGGCTTCCCGGTCTTGGGGAGAAAAATAAGTCAGCCCTCAGTGCCTACTACATTAGAAGGCTCACCCTCAGGTGGGAGGTTTTAAATATAAAAATAGGCCTATTTCATGGAAAAACTGGGAGCAATACCTTGACATTTTTATTCATCTTACTTGTTTTTTAAGCTTTATATATTAATGCCAAAAAGGACAGTTTTCTCTTTCTTTCCTGCAGGCCAAAGTATAGCATCTGATTTTTTATTTGGGGACAACATCACATTTCACATTTCTTGTGAAATTTTAAGGCAGCTGGTTCCATACACCATATTTAATAGAGGTCGACTGTAGAATTGAGAGGGGTTCTTGAGTCAACTACTTTGGACAGACAGCGATGTGGGGAAGGAGCACTGTGCTTCATGTAGAGGCATTAGCGGGAGAGATTATGTAATCACTCAGTGATCCAACTTTTGAGGTTTAGTCTTTCATCCTGTGTTTGACGGCCTCCAGCAGCTAATAGGTATGTACCACAATCCATTCAGGTGGCTATTCTATTTTAAAACTACTCCAAGTACACATAAATTTCCCTCATGGGTAATGAAACTATCCGTCCTCCTTTAAAGCACATATTCATTGATTCAAAAATGTTCTGTCAATGAGAATATATTTGCTACCCATTTAAAGCCATCATTTTATATTCAGATTTCCAGGAGAGCAAAAATAAAACTTTTCTAATACCTCATAGAACTTAAAATACTGATATGATTTTGGATTTTAATTCTTTCAACTATGGTTTTCTTTTTAGACTTTCTCCATCTTGGGTTTTTTTCTTCTGAATTAAGTGTCCCCCTTAAAATATGGCACCCAGAACAGAACACAATATTCCAGATGTGGTCTGACTACAGAGAATAGGAAACTATTACTGTAAGTAATTTAGAAAAAAAGATTTTCTAGTAATGCAAGCTACGAAAGTGACTTTTTAAAGCATCCGCCTTATACTGATGGGTGTTATTAAAGTTGTGGTCAGCTAAGTCATTCAGAATTTTTTCACATGAATTTCTGCCAAGCCAAATTTCTCCATCCTGTACTTATACAATTAATATTTGAACTTTTATGCAAGACATTGTATTTATCACTGTTAAATTTCATCTTACTGGATTTTTCTCTGAATTCCAGACTGTCAGAACAATTTTGAATGTTGGTTGTTATATTTGCTATTGTTTCCAGCTTTCTGCCTTTCAAATTTTATGAGCTTCCTTTCCATGTTGTCATCAAAATCACTGGTAAACAGGCTTGGCCAGGCAGGGAACAAGTTGTTATCCACTGGACAATGGAAGATAAAATAAATTATTTGGATCGGATTGTTGAATTTAGTTTACCCACTTTTTACCCAGCTTGGATTTCATCATTTACATTAATTTTAGAGGGAATATGTTGGATATTTTATTTAAAGCAAGCTGTTTCTGCAGATTTACCTTGATTGGCCAACTCTATAATAATATTTAGAGGGAAAAAAAGTTCATCATTTATGAGTGCCTACTGTGTGCCACGCATTGTTATATGCTAGAGAAGTGCTGTAGATCATTATAAAAGATTTGAATTGCAAAGAGAAACTACTGGAGAGTTTATTAGTAAAACTATCTGAGTTTTAGGATTAAAAGATCACTTTGACACTATGCGTAGAATGGATTAGGGAAGAGCAAGAATGAAAGTAAGGAGACCTGTTATGAGGCAATGGAAATTAATTGAAGGAACACCTACTCTGAACTTGAGATCTAGCTTCAACTCTTAGCTCTGCCACTGAAGGTATGAGTTTGGGAGAGACATTTCAACCAAATAGCCTGTGCTCCTTATCTATAAAATGAAGAATTAAGGGATTTTTTTTTGTGACACAAACTTGACAAACTTTACCAACTATAATATTCCATGTATCTGCAATTTAATCATCACTAGTTGATTCTCTTACTGTCAAACCTAGAATATTTCATGGCTCTATGATAATGTAATCTTTCTTCAGTTTTTGAGATACATACTCCTCTCTTATTTTAAACTGAGACTTTCTCTATTGTATGTGATCTTTCAAAAGCCGATTGGGTCTTTGCAATAACATTTATAATTTTATATCTAGACCAGAAGAGTGACAGGCACCTCAAGTAGCTATGTTCTTCTTTACTAATCTCTCACTTAGATGATAATCTTCATTTGACACCATTTAATTGTTTCCACTTTGAAGACATTGCTCTTTGTTTGGAAGGAAATAGGAAATTAAGAGTTGAATAGTTCTGCCTTCTTGTTATTCACTATATAGTTGGATGTTATTATATGTTAGTATAATTACAGATGCATTTGCTGCAGCTGCAGCTATCATTGGGGTTACACAGGGTACACACTAAGTGGATGTATTCCAGCAAGAAACAGTTAAAGTGACCTTCTTGCTAGTTCTACCTATAGACCAGCACCAGCCTCTCCATCTTCAAGAAGTTCATCTTCTCCTGGGTTGTATCATCATTACTCACATCAGTAGCAATATATTGTCCCTGAGATCCATTAAATGTGTTCTATATGTCTGGCACTGAGCTAAAAGATTTATGTGCATTATCTCATTTTATAGGGCAGTTTATTCAGACACCCACTCATTCATTTGATTACTATTTATGGTGCACCTCTGATGTACCATATATTGAGTAAGCACTATGATGTGGGGGTAAACCAAGCAGTCATATTACCTGTTCCATGTTATGTGCAGCCTATAGGGAAAAATAAGTACTAAACAGATGATCACAATAAAGTGGGTATTAATTTTGGGTTAATACAAAGTTGATGGGTGTTCATGGGAGAAAGACCTACTAGATGACTCCAAATTTTGCTATTTCCTGAATATACCAAGTGCTCTTCTGTTTCTATTTCCTGCTCTGACTAACCTAAGGCTCTTCTTCTATATATCCATATGGCTCATGTCCACATAGTATTCAATCACATGACACCTTATCGGTGGAGCCTTTTCTTGCCACTCTACTTGATGCCGCAACTTCTCTCCCCATTAATTTCTGTGAATTTACCCCTTATATTTTTCTTCATAGAACTTATAAACACGTGAAAGAAATGGTAAGTATCTTTTCAACCTACTCTTCTCATAAGTAAGTTTCATGAGACCAGGATCTTTATTTTATTGACTGCCATTTCTGGAGTGCCAGAACAATGCTTGGCACATATTTGTTTCTTGCTTAATAAATGTCACTTAAGTGATTGATTGATTGATTGATTGACTGAATGAATAAATGCATGGATGAATGATATATGGTAGACTAGGAGAAAGCCTCAAATTTGTCAAGCCTCAAATTTGTCATACCAGGCACTAGTTAAAAGAGAGACAATTGTCATGGGTTCAGAAAATGCTTTCACATCTGTGTTTAATGATGGTTGTGTAGGTCTAGGATTCCTGCACAAGGGGAAGAAATCTTGAGCAATCTTGTAAAAGAAACAACTAAGAGGTAGAGTATTAAAGACACGTGTTAATTTGGTGAATGAGGGAGAACCAAGATGGCGGCGATATAGGCAGACGTGTCCCAGGTCGTGTCCCGGAGCAAATGGAACGAGCAGCTGAAGCTAGTAACACTCACACCGAATTGGCGAAATTGCTCAATTTGGTGAATGAATGTGTGCGTATATGAGCAAATGAGTTCAATTCCATGTTGGTTTGTTTCCTTGTGTAAGATTTCATTTACTATTCCCATTTCCCCATGTCTTATAAATCTTGAGCCCCTTCTTGGCCATATCAGTTCCTCTTCTTTTTTCTGAACCTCTTTCTACATGTATCTGGCCCAGACTCTGTCCTCCAGAGTTCACATCATAGGAGGCCTATAAAAGGGGGACAATATCCAAAGTCAAATAGCAACGAAGGTCACAGCAAGGGAATTATGGGCCCTAACCGGTTTGGCTCAGTGGATCGAGTGTCAGCCTGCGGACCCAAGGGTCCCAGATTCAGTCCTGCCAAGGGCAAGTACGTTGGTTGCAGGCACATCCTCAGTAGAGAGAGTGCAGGAGGCAGCTGATCGATGTTTCTCTCTCATCGATGTTTCTAACTCTCTATCCCTCTCCCTTCCTGTCTGTAAAAAAAATCAATAAAGTATATTTTTAAAAAAGAGAAAATTATGGATTAAACAGTGGAAAAACAAAGAAACTCAACTGAATGAGAACTAGTCTCTGGCCTTAAAGCAGTGTTGTGGAAGGAGCAGGATCCAAGAACAGTTTCCTTTCACAGGCACAAACTGCTTCAAAAGCAAACCAACTTGATGGGGAGATATTATCTCTGAGGGTAGAAAGGGTAGAAAGAGAAGTGATGCAGTCAGTAAGTGAGGACAAGTGAGATGGGAAGGCGCATTTGGCTTAAGTCAGGAAAAACACAGAAACCAACAGGAACATAGCAAACTCTGCAAGGAAATGGGCAGACCACCAAGAATATCCCAGCAAACAAGAGGAGGAAAAGCAAAGGTTAGGGTTAGAGTAGTAAATGTTTGGTGGAATTGAGAGTATCCCAGAAGGAATAGCAGAGCCTGTGTATGATCATACACACTAACAGGTCCTGTTTTTCCATTTGCATGAAAAGGGTCTCTGCATATTATTTTTTTCCACAGAAGGCAATTGAAATGCCTCAGCAGCAGCACTGTTCTTAAGCACCACAGAATAACTGACTAAAAAGTTACTCAAAATTCATTTGTGAGCCCCATGAAATAAAATAAAAATGGAGGCTTTTTACCAAATTTCCCCTGAATTTCAACTATTTTAGTATTTATGTGCACATGGTCCCCAACTTCCAGCTTCACTGACCTAAGACAGCTAGAAGCAAAGGCATAATGGGAAATTATACCAAAAGAGTATTTTTAAGTGTAAATTTACAAATGGGTCTGGAGAGTCAGCAGAATAAGATGTCTTGGCAGGTAAACCTCAACATGAGGCCTTCTAAGTCCATCCTTGTTTCTTTCTTTAAGAAATATGAGATAATGTTCAGTGAATCACCAGATGGAGAATTTGTTCAGGCAAAATGGCTTTGCAAGTTCCCTTGTAAATCGCCTCTGGCTTCTAAAAAACAGTAGCAAATGTGCTGAAGACTGAATTAGCTAGAACAGAAGTTTCACTTTTTCACTACAAGAATTATCTGAGCCTGAGCTAAAACCTGGACTCCTAGAGCTGGAAGGGATGTTGGACTGTCAACCAGGCCTGTGGTTTCAGTCAGGAAGACTTAACAAGCTTATGAAACTTAGAGCAGTGTGAGGTCTCCTCCAGACTTGAGAGAAATCCATTCCCTTGGTAACCCTGAGTTTAGAGGAACTTGTTACTCACAGAATGTGGACACTGAGGGAGAGACATTGACCTCTGCATGATACACACTGTGGAGCCCTTGTAGAGGTTCCCAAATGACCTGGGGGTGTTACAATAGGACCGCTATTTTAAAGTAGACTGCAAGAAATGAGAATCTTCTAGAAGGCCAGAGGATAGAGCTTTGTCTTGCTTTCTACACTTCAAACCTTCCAAAAGATAAGATTCAAAGAGCCTTTAGCTGAATTGAATAAAGGACACTGCCCATACTGAGAGATCCATTGGGTCTTCAATGACCCTTGACCTTCAGACCACCAGGTAGCTGTGAGGCCTGCATCTTGAGCATATTAAGGATTCTTAAGGGTCATCAGGAAAGGAATGACGCTTTACAGTATTGTCTTGGAAGTACCCCTCCCAGGACTCCACAGGTGAGGTGTCTGCTGAGGAAAAGGCTTCCACTTTTACTCCTCTGGAAGTAGAAAGAGGAATGCACAAAATTATGGAATGGGGTGAGAAAAATAGCATTCAGATATTTTTAAGTCTTGCCTTTCAACAACTTAGGTTAAATTTTAGGTATTGTGTCAAAATTATAGAGCCTTTCACCCCAAATTTACTATGCCTTACATATATTTCTTATCATGAAACTATAACTTTCACTTGGTTGGGAGGAAAGCCTGGGGGAATTATGGAGTGCATGTAATTTAAAATCTTTTGCATTTAATGATTTTTTTCTGACTAGGGAAGGGTTTAGGTTTTGGATAATTTCATAAACCATTGACTTTTTAAAGAGGAATGTGAAGAAACATATAATAATTGAGTTAGACGCTGGGCATAGATGTGAGATAGATATTAGTCCTTTTTTACCAAAATGTGGTTTATGAGGCTTTTAATAGTGATTAAATTGGTGGAAACCAGGTTTTACCTTGTTATGAATTTGATAATTTCTACAATCATTTTCCTCATGTAATGCTGAACTGTTGGACCCAATGCACAGTCTTTTTTTAAAAATATATTTGTATTGATTTCAGAGAGAGAGAGAGAGAGAGAGAGAGAGAGAGAGAAACACCAATGATGAGAATCATTGATCAGCTGCCTCCTACACACTCCACACTAGGGATCGAGCCTGTAACCAGGGCATATGGCCTGACTGGGAAGGGAACCATGACCTCCTGGTTCATAGGTCAATGTTCAATCACTGAGCCATGCCAGCTGGCCCTAATGCAGAGTCTTAACTGCATAGATCATCTAATTCCATTTTAGAAATCAGAAATGACACCTCTCTATACAAAAATCAAAATAATTCATCAGTGACTAGCTATTTCTATCTATACAAATCCCTCCTGCTGTGTCTGTTTCTGTTCATAGCCCTAAGAACTCTGGTGTATAACTTAGGATCACTTTGATCGCTATTCAATTCCCATCCTGGGATGCTCTTCATTTGTCAAAATACTAACTATTCAAAGACTATTACTGAATTATTATCACACGAAAACTCTTTCTATGTGGTGATATATACTATGAAGAAAAACAAAGCAGACTAACCAAAAACAGAATGCCGGGTTTGGAAGAACGCACATTTTAGAAGAGTATCAAGAAGATCTTCCTGAGGAGGTGAGAAGATAACTGAATGGGGAAAATGCAAAGTGGGCAGAAGCTGGTGCATTAATGAATACCAAGGGACTTAGGGGCGAGGGAAATGGAACGGGGGTAGGAGACAAGGTTAGAAAAGTAGGCAGGGGCCAGATATGGAAGGTTTGGTTTCTTTTTAATTTTGTTTTTTTGTTTTTATTGGTTTTAAAAAGAGAGGGAGAGGGAGAGAGAGAAACATTGATTGGCTGCCTCTCAGGCATGTGTCCTGACAAGAAATCAAACCGGCGATCACTCAGTGCAGGGGATGATGTTCAAGCAACTGAACTACACCGATCAGGGCTGGTTTGACTTTATTTTAAGTGTGAAAGCAGTGAATGGTTGTGAAAATTAGAATGATGACCATGACAAAGTGCCTATCCTCCTGGAAGCTACTGGAGTGGGGAAAAAAGGTGATTAATGAGTACACCAGGTATGAGCTGGTTCCTGTTTAAAAAGATCACACCAAACTGATATTTCACAAGATCATGATTTCATGGGCCTTCAAACTACTGTTTATCCCAATCTGTAGAGGGACAATATTCACCTTGAACTTTCATCTACATGAGGGTAATTGGTAATATATTAGCTTCTTATCATTTTACAACATGCATTTAATGCTCAGGGTAGTGCACATACTTCCTAACCAAATTTTGGATAGAAAATAAGATTTGGTGTTTTAAGGAGCCTCATTAAATCATTATATAGAAGTAATTCTAAGGAGACTAACTTTTCTCAAAAGAAATACTTTATGTACATTTGCTTTTCAACATTGGTTCTTAAGATTCATGAAGTTATGACTTAAGCCATTAAATGGGAAATCTTGATGATACCTTATTTAAAAGATTAGGTGTGTGTGTGTGTGTGTATGTACGTGTGTGCGTGAGCTTGTGTATGTGTGTGTTCTCTTCAGTGTCTGGCATCATGTGTGTGAATGAATTGATGAAGGACATGAGAATAAATGAGATGATGTTATTGTGTCTCAACTTCATTTTTCTGTCCTCTTTTTCTTGGTTCACTTATAAAATTAAGACAAAGGTCTGAATGAGGTAGACCCTCCTTCTTCTACCTCATGTTGTCATGGACTTCCCAGTGGTGACCACAGATATGAAGATTTCTTGTCATCCCACATTGAACCCTTTAGACTACTTATAGAAGAAAGGATAGCACTATCTTCCTGGCTAATTTCTGATATTATTCTGGAACCTTCCACATTCTTAGACCCCATTTCCTTCAACCCAGAGGTGAAAATCAGTGGCTGGTGAAATAAAAGTAGATTTAAATCCCCATTACCGTCCAAACCACAGAGAAGGAACTCGATCAGACGACTTGGCCTGAAGTGGCTACTTCTGGATAAAAGCTTCAAGGGACTACTCTGAGTGTCCTCAGTTCCCTGAAGGCCTTGCAGCAGCTATCAAGTTTATATACGGAAATGGCAGGGCTCTGAGACTGGGTGGGAGAGTGGAGCTGGGTAAGGAGGGACAGCAAAAGATAGAGACCATTTTTCTACAAAAGAACCACACTGTTACCTATGATTTCTTTTCCCACGCACAGGTTTATTACTTTCTTTCCATTCAGTTAAACCCCTATTCAGCCATGAAAACCAAGAACCAGAAGGTTCCTTTAAACAAAGGAAACCAGAGGGTGAAGCCTGGAGATGCCATGCTAAAGGCCAATCCTTCAAGAGACATGATGGGGAGACACTGAAATGCTAGCGCCTGGCTTTGCTTTGAAAAGGCTTATTTTGTTTTGTTTTGCTATGCTTGTTTATTTATTGTTTTTCTTTAGATCCCACATATAAGTAAATCATACAGGATTTCTCTTTTTCTCCCATTGTATACAAATATACTTAAATGACTTTTTTTTAAAAAAGAAAATGCTATGTGACTTTACAAAAATGTGGTAGTGGAGGAAGGGGAGGTTGATGAGGAAGAGGAGGAAGGCAAGTCCCTACTTTACCCAAAGCCCAGGGAATTAGAGGTCCCAGGTAATGCCAGTCCTATTCAGTGCAGCTGAATGAGAACTAAATAATAAAATTACATTATACAATGAAAAAGTCAACCCAGAGCAATGAATACAGAACAAAGGTACTTTGGAATATGGCATCCTAATATTCCTGTCTGCATAGCTTAGTGTTCTTAAATGTGTTTCATGTTTAATGAAAGAAACAATGACTTTCAGTGGAGGGGAAAAAAGGAGAACTTTAAAGATAATCAAGGCCTTAACTACCTACCTTAGGTAGCTGAGAAAAAGCTACTGTACTTTTTATTTTTTAACACTCCAGATATGTAATTTAATGCAGGTCTAATGACAGTCTCAAACATGGGGCTTTAATCGAAATTGTTCAAGCTCAGTACTGTGACAGGAACTCACAAGCCCCCAACAGTGCTGTCCATTTTCTCAGGTTTTGCAAGAAAAAAAGGAAAGAAGAAAAAAAACCTCTTGAACTTATGTTGCTATTGATGTGTAATATACAATAAAAAAACAGTTAAATTTCAATTACCCACAGGTAATTATAATTTTATTGTTTGACTGTACTACAGGGATTTTTATAATTCCCAAGACTAATAATTTTCTATAATTTTACAGGTTGTCAAATAAACTATTAAAGATTATCTTTGAAAAGACGTCCGCAATTGTAAGGACATATCATACTGTTCATGTACTGTATGAGTAATTAGAGATCCCTGGATAGTAAAATATCTGCACGGGGAGCTCGCCACCACCTCGCACATTTCCTCCCAGCCGCCTCTAATCTCCCAGGAAAGCTTTCCAACTTCTCAGGTGTTCTCTTCACTGCTGTAGGACGCACGTCGGAATTCTATTAATATTCCCCCCGGTAATTCCAAACAGTTTGTCAGGATAAAGCTCTACCTCCTGGTGGGAAGAAGTTAAAGTCAGAAAGATGGGCCCTAACTATTGTTAAAGGAAAAAATTCTCAGGATCTCAGGACAAAATGCAAAATAAGAGAAGATGGATTAGAGGGGAGAGAGTGGGGAATGGTGGGAGGAGGATGAGAGAAAGGGGGGGTGTTCTGGGACCAAGATAAATTATAAAGTTATAATCAATGAGATGAAATTAGCCCAATAGTAAGGTTCTTACTGAAATTTTCTCTTTCACAAGGCCATTTTTGTCACTCCCATATACATGTTGTGTATAAAAGATCAACCTTGTCCTTTTTGGTTGGGTAGCAATGCTCCTTTCTTATAAAGCTTACATCTATGGCAGAAGAGAAGGTGCGGATGACCTCTTCATGAAGACTCTCATCTGTCTCCAAACATACCTTGCTGGTCATGCCTTCCAGCTTTTATGTATATTGAACCCTCAGTCTAAATACCTTCCTCCTCTTGCCTGTCAAACTCCAGCCTACTCTTCAAGACCAGAGAAAATGTGCCTCCCTGATAAAGATGTTATTAACCCTACTATTTCTATTAAATATTTTCTCTTCTGGGTTCTCAGATGGTTTTCAAAATCTTTTTTATTGGAGCAAATGGCACCATGTCAGGTGAACCGAAGTGAAACCTAGGACTAACGGAGCAGCCAGAGAATGCCTTCAGCTATCTGAGGGATACAGGAGAGGCCAGGAGTTACTTTCTGGGCCAAACCAGAGATAAGGGCTGTGGTTTGTGCTGGGGAGGTAGGACACCAGAGAAAGAGCAATGACTTGACAGCAAGCACAAGAGAGTGAGAACGAAGCAGAAAGATGATTTATTAGGAGACAAGGATGGGGGAACAAATAGTATATGGTCCGATTGGATTACTGTGGATAGATACTGTCTAAAAAGGTTGAGAACACAATGGGGTCTGTTGGCCTGTGCCGAACACCATCTAACCAGGACCTGCCTGGGCTTAACAGGGCAAACATTACACTGCCCTATAAATCCATACTTTCATTCATCTCCTCCACCAGCCTTTGAATTCCTAAAGGGCAGACACTGTTACATTCAATTCTCTGCCCCTAGCACCTTGCCTACTAGGCAGTCATCAAATAAATGTTTGTTGTCTGTAGTTGGAAATGCACAGAAAATCTGAGCTCTTTTCTTGGCCCTTCCACAGTCTGTCTCTACAGCCTGTACAAGGTTGAACCTTGGGTTTCCGTATATACCTACACTCTATTTCCTTTTAAAAGTCTTGAGGGAAAGTAGAAATCACTTGTTACTAGCACCCTAAAACCTCTCTCACTTTTTTTCTGGAATTTCTATACTAGGAGAGTAAAATCTTAACTTACTGGTATTTCTTAACAAGAAATAAGTACAAATGCAACAAAGGACAGCTATCAGCTAACTTTTCTCACTGTGGGGTAAATGGTTGATTGGAGATTTTGAGTGAGAATCTAATTTGTTGAGAGAGTAAGAGTTTACTGGAGTCCCCAAGTGTCTTGTGAGTGTGAGTAAAGGAATATGGAGCGAGGAAGTAGGTCATAGAAGAGAAAAAAGAACCAGAAAGAAGGTCTTGGGAACTGCCTAGCCATATTTTGTCATTTTAACATAGTGCCCAGTGTGTTCCTTGGTAAGAAGAATTGATCACAGTTTGACTTTTAAGTAAAGAAAATAAAAAGAAAAAAAAGGTCAAATTAAAAAGTTAGACAATAATTATATTAACTGTATGAGATAATAAAGCTGTAAGAAATATAAAGGTGACATATAAAAGAATTCCCCAGGCCCCCACTGGATAGTGACAAAGTGAAGACCAGGCATGAAATCTCTTGCCTTATAGTCCAGTGCCTTTCCTGCACTTTCCTGTCCCAATTCTTGTGCCAATGCTTAAAACAATACCCAGCAACACACAGAAGAGATGCCTCACAATCAAAAAATGATGTTATGATGGTTGATGGGAAAATGAAGTGGGTCAAAAATGTCAGCAATACTCGTGTTTAAACAAAGACAACATCCTTTATCAATGCATAATCTCAACATAGATCTCATTCCGGTACAACAGTGCGGCCACTGCAAAGCTGATACGTGGCCTTGCAGTCTAAGCATCTGGGAGTTTAAAATTTGAAAATGTAAAATGATTAAATAAATAGTCCTATTGCAGCATGTCTTAATTCTCGATAAGTCATTTTGATAATAGCTCTGTGCCCTGAGCTGAAGGCAATGCCAAGGTCAATTATTTCATTTAAGGCCCCTAATTAAGACTACTTCCTTGAGGTCAGACTAAAGCATTACTTTATTTTAATAGAGAAAAGATCAAAGCTCTACCTTAAATTTTCCTGATGCAAAGCAATGCTGCTTTAATCTGGGTTACAGTAACAAGGGCAAAAGCTCTTTACTTATTTTAGAGCACCCCCCACCCCCACTCCAAGGCGTGAGATCCACTCCATGGAAATGAAGTTTATCTAAGGATGCCACTGCCCAACTTCTGTTTTTATTTCATGTATTTAATCTCTTTTATTTCTATACCAGAAACTTTATTTCTCTGAAATGAGCATGCATTAGCAAAACCAGTTTGCCCCGAAATGCCCAATGGAGCCACTTTGTATACTTTGGAGGTCCCGAGTTCCCCCCCCCCCCCCGTGCTGCTGTTGTTGGAGCAGAGACTTCTAAATGGGAGGCAGGCACCCTCAAGATGTACTTTATGGGGCTCAAACAAATTCAGTTCATAGTGTTTGAAAATCAAGAAATTTCTCATCAAGTCTGGATTTCTGAATTCTCATGGAAAGAATCAAAAGACCTAACAGTGCTTGGCCCATAATCTTAAAGGGTAACAATGGACTGAGGTTGAGGAATGGCAGCATCCTTTGGATAGGACGTGCCTTCCAGTTTGGCACTGTCCCAACTGCTCATTGCGGCCAGGACTACAGACTGGCCGACATATTTTGTTCGGCCGATGTAGCCTCTAAATTGTTACTAATATATTTTTTACATTGCAGTGCTTTCAGGCAGGATTTAAACTCTGCTGTTCCACATCCCTGTGGCTCTATACAGGGCCAGGTTCACATATTTTTATGGCCAGGCTGCCCTCGGTGGCAGCCCTTCCAGATGTCCTGCCCATTTCCCTCAGCAAGCCAGAACTCCCCTGTGCAGGTCCCAGCAGGCTTGCAGCTGTCCACCTCAAACACCTGGGTCTCTCTCCTCCACAGGCAGAGTGTTTTCCCAGCACCTATATGAGGATTCTGCAGTAAGGCACAAAGAGGAAGTGCTGGGCATTCAGTGCCCGCCGCCCCCGAGTCCTTTTCCCCCCTTCAGTCCTCTCCCAATGGGGAGTGGTTGTCAATGGAAACACATCTCAGACCCCCCATAACAACCCCTGATGAAATAATCCTGAGGTGTGTTCCACACAGTTTCTCAGAGGATCCCCCATACAATGGAGCCCCACTGCCCACAACTGGAATCAGCTCATTAACATACACTCTGTGGCTTTTCTCCTGCCCCCAAGTCACTCTCCACTCTTCTTCATTGGATCTTCCTAGAATCACCTCCCACATCAACTATGTGCACCAAGACTGAGCTCATGTTGCTTTCAGGAGAAACTAACCTAAGACGACATTTAAATGCATTCTATTGGGAGGGCATCCCGTTCGTTACACATGATGAGAATGGTTGAGCAGGACTGGGAGGCTTCCAGACTCCACATTACAGAAGAAAAACTTACACTAATGATGCAGAGAAGATTTCGAATGATTCTGATAACCATAGTCAACTTTGGGGGAAATATGCTCTAAAAAGAGATAAGACTGACAGGTTGGCTCCAGAGGGCTAGATTAACACTAAGAAATTTGACCCAAGCAGATATATGTTCAATATAAGGACACGTTTTTCACCATTCAGAGCACAATTGAAATGGGACAGCTGCTTCGTACAGAAGTTCCCATTTCCTTCCAGAGATTTAAAGTTATGAGATTCCCTTACTTTCCACAGACCCTGGTAATCCATGATGCCCACACATTTCTTTAAAGTTGCAAACATGAGGCTCTAGCGAGGGGGATCTTGCTGTTTACCAGGTGGGGTACCTTTTCAGATGTCTCTTTTGAGACTGAGGAGGGGAAGAGAAAGAGATAGAGATAGCATCTGATCATGGGAGCAGTAGTTCCCCCACCATTACAGGGGTATAATTTAGCACCCCTATAAAACCTGGGAATGCCTCAAATCAAAATGCGTTTTTTCTCTTCCCACTGAGAATCTCTTAAGTGCACAGGAATGCATAAGATCAGGTGAATTACCTATTATTTGAAAGATATTTATGATGCCTAACATGGGAGGGCACGATTCGTATCTGCTCTGCACAGGAACTCAAACATGATAGTAAGTCAGCGGGGAGGAAATAGTTGAAATATTTGGGAGAGCAGACCCACGGTGCCAGAGCTGACTGTGAATTCAAGTGTTTTCTAGTGCTCCCCTTCTTCAAAGCTAAAAAGCAACGAGGTAGTCAAATTAATGAAGGATTGTAATAGAAATGGAAAGATTCGAGTGTGCCGAAGAGTGGAATGCAGTTTTGTTTTTAAGTGGCACAATAGGAAAGAAGCACTTTGATGTAAGAGGCTGGATGGAGGGTCTTTTCAGCTTCAGTGTCACCAAAAAAAAAAAAAAAAAATCAGAATGAATTAGCATGATTTTGTTATCATTACAGATGTGATAACACATGAGAAAACAGACATTACCAGGTTGTAATTCACAGAGTTTCAGATAAACGTAAGCTGTAAGAACAGGGCTCTATCCAGTGTACATGTTATCAGAGCCTCCTGAGGATTGGATTCCAATTCCTGGAATGACCAGCAGCCCTCCCATTGATATTTATGGGTTCCAGCCCACCCAAGAAAAGTAAAAATTAAATGAAAAGTCATTACAACAGAACACAAAGGCCTGATGGGACTCCCAAAGTGATGGTGGTCAAAGTTCAGGGAAGGATCAACCCCAATTGCTCTTAACCCAATGCACACAATGGAATTGATGGAAGTCCCCAGGAAGCCTAGACTTAGTAACTCCAAACCTCAGGATCTTTAAATCTGAGAATAAGAGTGGTGGTTCCTTGGGCATAAATACAACAAACTATAAAGTACCACTAACAGCATTCCTCCACTCTCTAGGGCTCCTTACAATAAGACCACCACTAGGACAATTAGAAAACCTGGTAGCATCTTATTCTATCTCCCCAGCCAGCCCTGAAGACATCTCTAGCGGAGGGCACAGGCTTCCATTCCTGTGCTCCTGTGGGTGGGCCACGACAACAGATGAGTTTTTAAATGCCATGCTGTTTCCTGTTCTCCTAGTTGTGTAAGTTGATTTCACTGGGATTTTCTTTTGATGATACTAATTCTGCCAAAGATAATTAGGGAACAAGGAAGTCTGCTTTTGTATTCATGCCTTTGGGATGTACAGATTTAGCATCTGAAGGAACATGAACTTGGGTGAATGAGAGAAGAGAGGAAACTCTATGTTAAAAGAAAAATTAATGCAGCTTTGGTTTTGGTATGACCTGCAGAAGGAAACCTTTTTATTACGACTGCTCTGGTGGCATGAACATTCCATCAGTTCTTCAGTGTTTCCCGGGCATAGCCAGCCAACCACAAGGATATTTGTAAAAAGAAACCTATTTTCCAATTGTCAAACTCTGCTAGCTGATAGTGGTGGTGTTGATGGGTGTCACTCTGAATTATCAATGTTAAAAGAATGTTTCACATTTAATGTGTTTTTACAATAAAAAGATATAAAATAATAATAATTGAGCAACTCACCCTGCTTTTTTGATGATTTCTCACACAAGCTTTCAGATTAGAGCCAGTTGTGACTGCGGTTGGCACAAGACACTCCATGTGGTAAAACTGGGAGTTTTGAAGATTTTAGGATAGGACAAGTGGCAATAAAATATCACAGAAATGCAATGTTTTAGTGGAGGAAAATATCACAACCCATTCCACTAACATCCCCACCACTTAAGGTTATACATCAGGTTGAAAATTAAAAATAGTTACTCTACCTAGTCTGTATGTGTGCTGTGGTCCCACAACTACATGAGGAATATAGGGCTATTAACACATACTTTTAGAATTAATTTTTTAATTTCCAATTACAGATTGGACAATATGCTCCCTTAGCTGCTAGAGATTTTAACAAATGTATTTTAAAGTAGCTAAGATTTTACACTTAACCTTCAATGGTGTATGTGACCAGCAAAAAAAGAAAGAATTCATCAAGTATTGGAAGGTAGTTGTTCCATGTTGTACATACAGTTACAGAATTGGGGTAACATAAACAAATTCTGCCCAAGAGACCAGATATAATGATGTTTGACAAACTTATTGATATTGCAACTCCTCTAAATTCACACAGATAATACCAATGAGTTCCAGTGAGAATGAGGGACAGAAAGAGAAGATGACATTAATATGTAGACTGAGAGATTTCAGAGCAAAGTCAATTATCTTTTTGGTGACTTAGGGTACTTTGCATAAACAAATTAAATATTGCAAGTAACTGAGAATTAATTTTACACTGGAATCGATTCTGAATATTGTACTCTCACACACCTATTATATTAGTAGTATATTTTTTCATAACAAAAATAATGAAACTGGCTATTTCCATAACTTTAAAGTTTATAAAGAACCAACTTATATGTAAAAAAGAAAAAGGCGCCAAAACCGGTTTGGCTCAGTGGATAGAGCATCAGCCTGTAGACTGAAAGGTCCCAGGTTCGATTCTGGTCAAGGGCATGTACCTGGGTTGCGGGCATATCCCCAGTGGGAGATGTGCAGGAGGCAGCTGATCGATGTTTCTCTCTCATCGATGTTTCTAACTCTCTATCTCTCTCCCTTCCTCTCTGTAAAAAATCAATAAAATATATATTTTTTTTAAAAAAAGAAAAAGGCAAAGGATGTTAAGGAAAGCAAGAAAAAGAAATTTCAATTAAAATAAAAGTTGAAGGCTATATAGCTGCATATGAAAGAAAAGCACTTTAAAAATGGTTATTTTCTCTTTTATGTAATATTTGATACTTAAAACATTATCATATTATCTAAAAACTAGAGGCCCAGTGCACAAAATTCATGCACTCAGGGGCGGGGGGGTCCCTCAGCCCGACCTGCCCCCTCTCGCAGTCTGGGAGCCCTCAGGAGATATCTGACTGAGAGCTTAGGTCCACTCTCCACAGCAGTTGGATATCCTTAGCACTGCTGGGGAGGCAGGAGAGGCTCCCACCACTGCCACTGCCCTCATCAGCTGTGAGCCCAGTTTCTGGCTGAGCAGAGCTCCCTCTGTAGGAGCCCACTGACCACCAGCTCCTGCATTGAGCGTTTTCCCCCTGGTGGTCAGTGTCATCATAGCAACCGGTTGTTCCGCTGTTCAGTCGATTTGCATATTAGGGTTGTATCATATAGGACAAGTTTAAAATTAATAAAAGTAATACTTGTAAACTCATTACCTTACTTAGAAACTAGAGCATTGACAATGCCATTGTTTCTACATAAGTGTCTTTATCTTATTCCTGCCTTTCCATCATCTTGAATTTTATGTTCATTATTCCCTTGATTTAAAAGAAGTAGTCTTGCCGAAACCGGTTTGGCTCAGTGGATAGAGCGTGGGCTTGCGGACTGAAAGGTCCCAGGTTCGATTCTGGTCAAGGGCATGTACCTGGGTTGCGGGCACATCCCCAGTAGGGGACGTGCAGGAGGCAGCTGATCGATGTTTCTCTCTCATCGATGTTTCTAACTCTCTATCTCTCTCCCTTCCTCTCTGTAAAAAATCAATAAAATATATTAAAAAAAAAAAGAAGTAGTCTTAACCTATATATATGTATCCCAAAATACTGATTTATTATTTCTTGTTGTTAAAATTTATAAAAATGGTATAATGTTGAATAAAGTCTTATGACTTGATTTTATCAAAAAACATGTTTTTTTTTTCTTTACAATTTATCCCCTTGTGGGGTGTAGTTGTTCATTCTTTTTTATTATTATTTAAATTCTTTATTGTTTGAAGTATTACATAAGTCTCCTTTTCCCCCATTGACCTCTCCCCAGCTGCTCCCACCTCCCAGCACATGCCCTCACCCCCCTACTGTCTGTGTCCATTGGTTATGCTCATATGCATGCGTACAAGTTCTTTGGTTGATCTCTTATCCCTCCTACCCCCCAGCCCCCACCTTCCCTCTTAGGTTGGATGGTCTGTTCAATGCTTCTATGACTCTGGCTTTATTTTTGTTCATCAGTTTATGTTGTTCATGATATTCCACAGATGAGTGAAATAATGTGATATTTACCTTTCTCTGACTGGCTTATTTCACTTAGCATAATGCTCTACAGGTCATTCCATGCTGTTGCAAATGGTAAGAGTTCCTTCTTTTTTTACAGCAGCGTAGTATTCCATGGTATAAATACCACAGTTTTTTAATCCATCCATCTCCTGATCGGCACTTAAGCTGTTTCCAAATCTTAGCTATTTTTAATTGTGCTGCTGTGAACATAGGGGTACATATATCCTTTCTGATTGGTGTACATATATCCTTTCTGATTGGTGTTTCTGTTTTCTTGGGATATATTCCTAGAAGTGGGATTACTGGGTCAAATGTCAGTTTCATTTTTAATTTTTTTAAGAAACTCCTTACTGTCTTCCACAGTGGCTGCACCAGTCTGAATTCCCACCAGCAATGCACGAGTGTTCCTTTTTCTCCACATCCTTGCTAGCACTTGTCATTTGTTGATTTGTTGACGATAGCCATTCTCAAAGGTGTGAGATGGTACCTCATTGCCGGGAGCCGGTCCATCCTTGCTGTTTCAAGGGACCTGGCATATATGGCATACTTTTCTTAATATGTTTGCTCACCTTCTTGGCGCTGTGTTTTAACCAAAGTCACCTCTCCGAGAAAGGTTGAATCCCCAGGTAGGGATTTTCCCCTGAAGTTAGGGAGGGGATAAAACCCCTCAACTAAGTGCCAGGCGGGTAATTAATCCCTTTAACTATGAACAATCATGCTTAAACTACATAATCTTTTCTCCCTGGAATGGAGATAAGAAACGCCCTAACCTTTGTAATAGAGATTGATAGGATTGAATCAACTGGTATAAATACAGTTGTAACAAGACAGAAACACTCAGAACTCAGAAGACAGAACTGAGAACACAGGGCTTGGAAGACAGGACCAAGAGAGACAGAGCCTAGGCACAGAACCTACACAGAACGTTCTCTAGAGACAGAAGAACTTCACTGGCGAGAGCATGCCGGAGGATCCTGGACAGGGACTGGCCTCGGAGCCTGGAGGCGGAGCCTGGCGAGAGAGCATGGCAGGGATCCTGGACTGAACCTGACTGCGGAGATTGGCAAGAGAACCTGACCAGGACCTGGCCACAGAACCTGGCTGGAGATCCGAAGCAGAACCTCTCTGGAGATCGAGACCATTCCTTCTTCACTGACTCCGTCCACACCTTTGGGGACCCCTGGACCTGCTGGGGTTGGACCCCGGCACCTCATTATTGTTTTGATTTGCATCTCTCGGATGATTAGTGACTTTGAGCATGTTTTCATATGTCTCTCGGTCTTCTGTATGTCCTCTTTCTAAAAGTGTCTATTTAGGTCCTTTGCTCATTTTTTGATTGGGTTGTTTATCTTCCTTTTGTTAAGTTGTATGAGTTCTCTGTAAATGTTGGAGATTAAACCCTTATTGGAGATATCATTGGTAAATATGTTCTCCCATGCAGTGGGCCTTCTTGTGTTTTGTTGATGGTTTCTTTTGCTGTGCAGGAGTTTTTATTTTGATATAGTCCCATTTGTTTATTTTTTCCTTAGTTTCCATTGCCCTAGGAGCTGTATTGGTAAAGATATTGCCACAACATATGTCTGATATTTTGCTGCCTAGGGATTCTTTAAAATTTTTATGGTTTCTCATCTTGCATTTAAGTCCTTTATCCATTTTGAGTTTATTTTTGTGTATGGTGTAAGTTGGTAGTCTAGTTTTATGTTTTTGCATGTATCTGTCCAATTTTCCCAACACCATTTATAGAAGAGACTATCTTGACTCCACTGTATATTCTCTTGCTTCCTTTGTCAAATATTAATTGAGCCTAATGGCTTGGGTCAATTTCTGGGTTCTCTATTCTATTCCATTGGTCTATATGTCTGTTTTTGTGCCAATACTGGGCAGTTTTGAGAACCATGGCTTTGTAATATAGCTTGATATCTGGCATTGTGATCCCTTCAACTTTGTTCTTCTTTCTCATGATTGTTGTGGCTACTTGGGGTCTTTTTTTATTCCAGATGAATTTTTGGAGAGTTTGTTCTAGATCTGTGAAATATGTTGTTGGTATTTTAATGGGGATTGCATTGAGTCTATATATTGTTCATTCATTTTTATTGCTGTATAATGTTCCATGTGCTTATATATCATAAATGGCTTATGTATTGTACTAGTCTGCTGGGGCTTCCATAACAAAATACTACAGACTGGGGCACTTAAACAACAGAGATTTATTTTCTCACAGTCCTGAAGGCTGGAAGTCCAAAATCAAGGTGCTGGCAGGGTTGGTGCCTGGTGAGAACTTGCTTCCTGATTTGCAGGCAGCTCTCTTCTCACTGTGTCCTCACATGGGCTTTGTCTGTGCAAGCACACTCCAGATATCTCTTCCTCTTCTTACAAGGAGACCAGTCCAGTGGATGAGAGTCCCCCTTATGGCCTTCTTTACCCTACCTCCATGTATAGACATATTGATGGTTAAAGCCTCAAATACAGATTTTGGGGTAATGTAATCTAGTCTATAATATATATTTTCCTGCAGAAGTACACTAGGGTCGTTCCAAGGTTTTTACTCTTCTACTCAATGCTTCTATGAATATTCTTGTACATATCTCTTGAGGCTCATGAGCAAGCATTTCTCTAAATCACATAAATAGAAGTGAAACTGCTAGCCCATAAGGCATGCAAATGTTCAAATTCAGAAACTGGCACCAAAGTATATCCCAACATGGTTGAATCAAGTTTTACTCCCACCAGACGTGTCTACATATTCCTAAAGTTCCGCGTTCTTACTGCCAGTAGTTATTATCAAACACCTTAAATTTTTACCCATATAGTGAGCATACATGTTATCTTATCAAGGACTTTAACATTATTTCATTAATTAGAGAGAATTTTGACCACTTTATGCATTTGTTTATTGGCATCCCACTTTCTATAAAATTTCTATTTCATATATAATTCTCCATTTTATTCTGTTGGTTTGTAGTATCTTTAAAAAAATCTTTTAGTAGATATGTGCATTTTAGATGCAAAAGCTTTGCTGATTATATATGTTGCAAATACATTCTTGTAGTTTATATCTTGTCATTTCACTTGCTTTTGATGGACAAAGTTTTACATTTTAATGCAATCTCATTCCTCAATTTAAGTTTGATACTTTCTGTGCTTTGTTCAAAACTTGTCCTTGCCCCAAGATCACGAAGATACTCTCCATGTATTGCTGTATTTCCTAAGCCCTTTATCCTAATCCCACAGTAAATAAAAAGAAAATATTTGATTTTAAATGTTACAAAATCCTTCATTAATGTATATCTTAAATGTTTTAGATAAAGTACATAGGTTTTTGTTTTGGATAATAAATACTTTTGACCCATTTTATTAACACTTTCTCCATGGAGAGTCTCTAAAAAAGCCTATGACAAATAATTTGGATGTGGCCTTTGCTGCCAAAATGCTTAAAGTCTATCCCAAGAAGCATAATACTAGAGCATATTTTTAGCTTAATAAGAAAAATGTCCTGAGATCTCAGAAGTCCTTTAAAATAATTTAAAGTTAAAATTTATTGGGTTCATATTATGTGCAAGAATAATCTCGATTATTTCTTTG
This sequence comes from Myotis daubentonii, assembly GCF_963259705.1. Taxonomy (NCBI): domain Eukaryota; kingdom Metazoa; phylum Chordata; class Mammalia; order Chiroptera; family Vespertilionidae; genus Myotis; species Myotis daubentonii. The sequence goes on along the minus strand of NC_081851.1, from coordinate 46,474,031 downwards.
AAAAGCCTATGAGATTGTTACTCTAACACTGTATTTTTAAAATGTCAACACTAGACTGATGTTTGGAAAGATGTCCTCAGTTGACCTGGAGAACCCCGGCCAACAAAGTACTATATACAGTGGGATTTGGTCACAGGCAGCCTGACTTAGAGTTCTTTCACAATGAGTCCCCTTCCTTTTCTGCACTGAGGAGGGAGCTAAAGCAGGGTTTGACATACGAGAAAAATGAACTCAGGCTGCGGTATTGGAAATAGGCTTTAAAGGATGGGAACATGTCAGAAGTCAGAGAAGAGAACCTTTAACATGGATAAAGTCAAGAAGATAGATGATAAAGTGTGTGCTCCAATCTGAAGACAGCAGGTAGCGCATCGTGACAAGTTGCTGCCTCTTCAAAGAGATTGGAAATATACGTCATTAGTGAAAGGAAAAGGAATATTATTCCGAAGAAACCAGCATAATCTATAGGGCCTCACCCCGTGTCCCTCAAGTTTCTCTTGTCTCAGCACTCGTTCCTGGTTTCAATCATTCTGGCTTCCCAGAGAGCCCAGCTTCAAGCACCATGCACTTGTTTTTCCCTTGTTCATGACTACTCTCCCCCTTGGCTTGCAATGCATCTTTCTTCCTATTATTTGGATCTCCACTTAAATGTTACTCATTTCAGGTGCTTTTCCTAATCATTTTGTCTAAAACACAAATCCTCTTCCTCATTATTGTTAACTCTCCTTTATCTTTCTTTAAAGCACTTACCACTACCCAGACTTACATTGCATCACAATTGCTTTTCTTTTATTAGCCACTGGGCAAGAATTTTGGATGATTATTATTTTAACAGTAACCCCAATATCTAAACTGTGCTTGGTACATAATCTGCGGTCCACAAATATTTGTCAAGTAAATGGAATAAGGGAATGGAGGATGAATGAATGAGTGAATACATGATGGGCATAAGGACACTATCAGTGGTTTTGTAAGTTGTGACATGAACCCATATTCCGATAGTCTATGGCAGAAATGCACAGAAGGAATAGGAGAGACAAGATAAAGCAAGCAGGGGGGACAGCTATGAAGTTTTTACAGCAGCATAAGGAGTCTAGTGGTTCAGAGCTTCATTTCTGGTGTCAGACTATGAGGTTCGAATCTCAGCACTAAGACCTCCTGGCTGAGTCACCTTGGGCAAGTCACTGAAACTTTCTACCTTTTCCTTTGCCTGTAAAGTGGGGATGATATTGTTTTCACCTGACTCTAGGTCTGCTGAAAACCTTAAATGAGATAATACAATGATTCAATAATTCATAAAATGGAGTGGTCATTAGCAACAATAAATTCTTAAGGTAGGGCAACCACAGGAATTGAAGGAGGAAATGAGTAAAGAGATATTGAGTAGGTAGAATAAGAAGGACTTGGGATAACCTATAAAGAAAATGCCTGAAAAAGACTCATATTTTTGTTTTGTTTGATTAGAGAAGGGCAATAACTTTAAGTGAGATCCAGCATACAGATAAGGGATTCAATTTTGCGTATGTCAGACTGTAGGGAATAGAAGTAGCAGGCACAATAAGGTTTGTTTTTAAAATATTTGAGTTTGAGGTGTTCCCAGGCATTTTATATGAAGATGTCTAACAAAGATTAGAAATACGCATTAAGGGGTAATGACACACTTTAAAGTTATTTTTTATTCTTCAAAAAGATTTATAATAGAATTTTCTTAAATAGTTCCCTTCCCTTTATGGTTTTCAAAATATAGTTTACTTAATCTAGATATTACTATCTCTCTAAACCTTCTTACTCTAACAAGTATTTCCCAGATTCTGATGTATTCCATGAGTAAGCCCAAAGCTTAATAGATAAAAACAATGATCTAATCCTCACTCCCCTCCTACCCTCATGCCTGCCACCAACCTTTCACTGTTTCAAGGTACCAAGGGAGGATTCTTAAGCCCCATATGGATCTGAAGCCTTGATTCAAAGGTACTACAGGTCTGAATAAAATGGATGTTAAGGACCACCCCCCACTGACAAGGGGATATGACCAACCCACCAGTTGCAAACCAAAAAGCTCTTGTTTACCATCCTCACTTTTAACCACCAACTCCTACTCAGAGGAAACAGCATGCTCATAGTCAGCCAAAGAGTAAAAAGGGGTAGTTAGAAATCTGTAATAAATGTATGTAAGTGAGACAGAAAATTAGAAAATGGCCACCTGCCAGCAGCCACATAAATTTCAGAGGAAATGCATTTTCTACTGGGATGCTTTATCATAGGAATTGCAAATATTTATTAAAAGTATTAAAATAGTCAGAATGTTAAATGTTTCCTCCAGTGGTGAAATTTCACATTGCCACATTAGAAGATGGGATATTCTGATACAGCGTTTATTAAAATGACTTCATTTTATTAGTCTGTCATCCACAATAAATGGGCAGGTACCTTTAAAACAAGATCCATTGAAGATAAAAGATATTTGGGGGAGGGTTAGAATCTCATTGTGTGAATGTGCCTTTGACTACACAAGTATATAAATCTTGCAACCTTTCCCAAATGATGCCAATAAGATTTTGATGTTGGTGGTTGATTATCAAGTTTGTTGGCTTCTGTCACCACTTGAAAACCAAATGTAGCCCTAACCCGTTTGGCTCAGTGGATAGAGCGTGAGCCTGCAGACTCAAGGGTCCCAGGTTCGATTCCAGTCAAGGGCATGTACCTTGGTTGCGGGCACATCCCCAGTGGGGGGTGTGCAGGAGGCAGCTGATCGATGTTTCTCTCTCATCGATGTTTCTAACTCTCTATCCCTCTCCCTTCCTCTCTGTAAAAAAATCAATAAAATGTATTTTTTAAAAAAGGAAAGAAAACCAAATGTAGTTTGGTTTGCCACTAACTCGCATGCACACGATGGGGTTCAATGCAGGCCACGCCAGAATGCACCATTTCGGAATGAGGGTTATTTCGAGCTAAAGACAATAAAGTCACAACAGACTCAAGAAGAGCTTCTTACCTCTCCCTTAACTGCCTAATCGAATTTAGGTATGGAGCCTGTGCCAGGAGGAGAGCTTTTTTACATCAGAAATGGCACAAAAACATCTGTTGGCCAGACATTTGCTCTGCCAATCTTCCCATGAATTGTCTTTCTCCCTTTTTAAATCCAAGACCCCACCCCCTTCTCCTGAGCTCAGGATAGCATAGAAGTCTCAATCACCTGACTATGTGAGAGCTTCTCATGTTTCTCATGTCTTTGAGGGGCTTCTGTACACATGAAATTAAATTTGCTTTTTTCCTCTTAATCTCTTTTATGTCAATTTAATTATTAGGCCACCAAAGAACCCAGAAGGAAAGACGGGACATGTTTTCCTCCCCTGGCCAAGATACACTGTATAACTATTTGAATGGTTAGTCCTTAGTGGGTTTTCAGATGCAATTTACCAAACATACCCAAGTGGAGATGTTAAACCAACTCCAAAAGAGCTGAAAATGGAAGGAGGCAGCTACTCTATTGCACCAGGATAATAGAGATGATGGGCAGAGCACATCGTTACTGAGTGGCACTGAGTTGAAGAGTGACAGGATGAGCTGGACAGATTACCGCCCTAAGAAGCTTGTGGTTCCTGTGCGGCACTGACCTAATAAAGATCTTATGCCATCACAGAGCGAAGATAAAAAGAGTCTTTTGCCATCTTTAGACACTCTTTTGTGTGACTTGGAACAGCTTCCCGAGTCTATCCCATGAAAATGCTGATGGTGCTGAAGGGAATCCGGTCTGGCTTAAGTATGGGGGGAGGTAAGGTAGAGCTCAAGAGGGGCAGGGCTGAGTATTGGGAAACTGAGTATTTCTGGACCAGAATAACTAAGAAGCATTAGCCTTCAGTAGGTGGGTAGAGTGTCCATCTTTCATATTAGAATGTAAGCAATTTAAGGTGATTATTCTATGTGAATTCGTTTATTCAATAAATATGTGTATGGGGGGGCACCTCCTATAGCTAACCAGGAATATGGGTGCTGCAATCAGAGGGGAATGACAGTGATGCAGGTCCTGCCTCAGATACCCGGCATTCTGGTGGGGAGGAGACAGGTGTTTACAAGGCAATATAGAAGACTTCATGAGGAAATGAAGGCTTTGAAGCAAAAAAATAAAACCATGGCACAGGGTGATAAGTGACAAAGTTGGCTTTTTTTAGGTCAGGGAAGGGTTATGGGTGAGGGGACTTTGAGCAGGTGCCCGAATGCAGTGAGGGATCTGTCCAGATAGCCACAGGATCTGGTCCACGTGTTATAAGCAGAAATCTGCCAGCGCTATCTTTCTACTTTCCTTCTCTTCCTGCCTGGATCACAGGGAATCATAGAGATGCTGCAGCCTTCACTAAGATGTCATTAAGTCACAATACTGCTCTTAGATGATCTGTCACTGTTCCTTTGTTTCATGAGGCTGACAACCCCCCTTCTATTTGATTAGGACAGGGCAGCTGAGTTTAATATAAATTATAATTGTGGCCAGGATTTGCTATTTTCCAGGCATTATGCTAAGGATTACGGGTTCTACCATTGTATTTCAGTGTGTGCCAATCTACTGTCTAACTTTGTTTTTGTTTCTAACCATAAAATATCAAAAATAATGCCCTTTCAAAGCCCAATAAAGTAAGGGCTTCTATCTGGGCTAAGATTACAAGACTGGAAACCTCTATGTTAAATTTTCCCCATGACCAAAACAATGATAACCTCTACCTGAAATCCATGTGTAGGTTCTGGTGTTTCATGTATCCCTTTAGATTATATGCTTTTGACACAGCATAAAAGGATGAATAGGAGAGCAACTTCATCCAGGAATGCCTAAAAGGAGGATCCTTCTGTGTGCATCTTAGATAGCTGAGAAGAGTTAAGGGACTGTGAAAACTTTCAGCTGAAAAACAAGTGCCAATAAAAGCAAATATGTCCATCAAGATATGTTGAATAGATGGGGGATGGTTTGGTGCAAACCTTTAAAAAGTAACAGGTATGGAGAGAGAGAGAGAGAGAGAGAGAGAGAGAGAGAGAGAGAGAGAGAGAGAGAGAGAGAGAGAGAATGCGTTGAGAACTACTTAGGCACATGCAGAAGGAAAAACCTTGGTGTGCTGTGTTTGCTTTTTTCCACACCTAGTACAGAGAGGCAGGAAAAGAAGTGAAGGAAGAAGGCAAAATAAAGAAGAGAAAGAAAAAAGGAAGAGTGATGGCAAAAAAATTAGAAGATGAAAGGGAACAAACAGAGCAAAGAGAAGGCAAGAAAAACAATCTGTATGTGTAGGCCACGTGCTGTGGTAGACAAAGGCTTTCCTGAACCTCTCACATCACGTCCTCATGGCCACTCTAAAGACATGGATGCTATTATTTATTCTGAAGTCAAGGAAGCAGGCTTGGAGAGCAGAATCTAGCTGCCATGGTCCCGTGGTGGCTAAATGATCCCCATGGGATCCAAGGCTCAGGAATTCTACAGCACTCTGTGCTCTACACAATCACTGTAAGCGCACTAGCCAAGAATCTCTAAAAACAAGTTAATGAAAGGAATCTTTACTGAGCACCTACAAAATGCTCTGGAAATACACCAGTGGGAGAAAAAAACAACCCCCCTGCTTTTATCAACTTAAATCTAGCAAGGGGAGACAATTTAAGAGCTACGATGATGTGAATGGCAATGAAAAAAAAATTAAGCAGGATATAGTATAGTGGATGTGCTTAGATTTGGGGTAAGTGTTACTCTCCACAGGGAGGTTGGAAAGAGCTCAATGATAAGGCAAAACTTAAACAGAAATCAAATATGAATAGAGGGAGTGAGCTATGAGGACATGCTGGGGAAGGCATTCCAAGGAGGTGTAACAGCGGGAGCAAAAGTCCTATGGCTTTTAACAGCTTGAGACTATGAGGTAGCAGGAAAGTCAAAACCTATCTTTCATAGTAATTTACACTCAAGGTGTAGTCGGTTCAATTACAGCTGGTCAGTGGTGAAAAGCATTATCTAAGAAATGCTTTAAAATGTATAAAGTGTATACAATGCCCCAAGAGCAATTGAGTTGAAAAGAAACTAGGTCAGAGAAGGTATCACAAAAGAAGTTGGGCTGAGACTCAAAGACCATCTGACAGTGAACCAGGCTCTGTGGTCTACAGAAAACAACAGAGAAGACAGAACAAGTAGAATTATCCATTCACATTTGAGGCAGGAAAAAGCTCCCTGGTATTGGGTCGGGTCATATTTTGTGTTTCTGTTCCATTTCCTGCTTGAAGGGTTTCCATATTGTGGTGAATCTGTGTGTGGCTGTAATGGGGGCTTCCATCTGTGGTCCTGGAAGAGACAGGTCCCGGAGCATAAGCCTGGTCACTCATTGTCTTGGGAGGAAACTCAATTCAGACCTTGGGCAGAAGGACATCCATATAGCGCAGCCGATAATCTCCTCAAGACCAGCTGCTCCTTGCTTTTTGGACACAAAATAGAACCCAAATTACAAAATCTGGGACCAGCTCTGTCCTGGGTGCCACATATTGTTTTCCTTCCTGGCAAGAACAGCGGACGCAGCCTTTTCTGTCAGATGTATGCCAATGGACACAACAAAAGAACAGGCCCATCAAATGTGAACCTGGGATTTTGGTGACTACAGAGAAGCCCTTGTCAAAATCAACACTGTGAATTAGAATCATGCTACAGGTAGCTTCCCTTCAGATTTTCATGCATATCCTGTGTTTCCCTGCATCTCTTTCACCCTGATGCATGACCCCAACCGGCAACCATTTCCCAGAAGTGGGCTGCTTGAGACAAGGGACCACATCTGCTTCTTTTCTGCATCCCCGCTGCTTGGTAGAGAGTGAGGGCACATAGGTACCCAGTATGTTTACAGAAGAGAATTGACATTTCTGGAGAGTCAAATCAACCTGAATTTCTTTGGCTTTGTCAAAAGATGGGTAATAGACATTTCACCGGAAACCAAGAGCTATCCTGTGTTTGTTTGTGGGTTTTTTTTTTTTGGGGGGGGGGCAGGGGGGTTGGAATCAAAACAAAACAGAAAAAAATGATGGGCATTTTGGGGGAAATTCAAAGAAGAATGAGCATGATTCAAGAAGAGAACTTTACAATGTAAAGGGAGAGTCAACATTGAAGCATATGAGGGTGCAAATGGCAGTACTGAATTTGAATGACAGTGCCGGCACAACAGAAGAGCATCACCAGACAGGTTACCTTTCCTTGCCAAGTGAATGGAAAAATAAGTGCTCTAGGAGTTCAGAGGAGAGATTTTTGTCTTCTCAGATGGTCAGAGACAGATAATAGGGATTGGGGTAGGGGAGAAATACCTGACTTAAACCTTGAAGGAATGCTTAAGATTTCTATAGCATGAAGGGAGCAGGGAGGGCACAATAGAATTGGTTTGAGCAAAAGTTCAGCGGAGGAGCATTTATCTGTAAAAACTGTGCATCGGGGAACAAGGCAGGGAGGTCAGGGCAGAGCAGCCATGCACAGAGGGTTAGTTGGGAGAAGGGGGGAAATGAAGGGGGGAACCATGTTGCCCCGGGACTCCAAGGGTGATCTGAAACATTTTTTTAAACAAACTTTGAGAGGCCCTAGGTCTTTGTCTTGACACTAGAAGAAATAAGAGAAAAGAAATGTATGCATGCCATGATTTCACTGGCAGCCTGATTTAGCCATGTCTTTTCTAGTTTGCCTCTGCTGTTGCTTTTCCTAATTTCCTCACAGCACAAAGAAAAGAAATAAATAAGTGTACTATAGTCTTATTTATCCTTCTTTGGACATTTCTTTACCAGGCAGATGGTCAATTAAGAGCACTAAACAATGACACTGTTTTCTCTGTAAACATTTTTTTCTAATAGCCTAACAAATGGAAGCCTGCGCCGCCATACTGCTGAATACCATCTTGACTTTCTAATTACAAAGAACCGTGTCTCGATTGTTACAATTACAGCTGTAACAATGATGCCGGGCCCTGAACAATGCCGTCAGAGGCAAAGTGCTTATCCGAATAGTCACAAATAAAGGCTTAAATTTATGCCAGAGCTGTGGATGGAAGTTAAACAATCGGGAGGGGAAAAAAAGGTTGAAAACACTGGTTTAATGCTACAGATGTGAATTTGAATCCAATTACTCTTAAAGACAAAAAAGAGAAAAATAACTTGCAAAGGTGCTGTTTTCTTCTGTTTTAGTAATCAATAGGTTAAGGGGTGGTTCCACTTAGCATTTAACACCTCTAATTTTGATATTTGGCTACATTCTAGTATTTTCAAAGCATACTATCTTTTTAACTAAGTTGGATTTTGTAAGATGCAACTTAGTCTCTCCATGTTAAAATAAAAGATAACCATTCTTCAATCAGTTAACCCATAAGTTAAATAATATTATTTTTAAGCAGCTGATTTATATGTCCAGCACTATTTTAAGGAAGTCACTAAATCAGAGTTCTGCCTCAGTGTCCTTATCTGTAAAATAGGCATAATAACAATAATATAACTATAACCACTGGATTGTAGATAGTTTTAAATGACTAGATATAAAGCATGTGAAATTGTAATTGCTATAAAAAGAATTTAAAATAGGGCAGCGAGTATTGCTTTTTAGTGGAAAGTATAGTTCAGAATGAGCTTTTTAAACCCTGGAAGAAAGCAAAGGCAAAATGTTAGGAAGAGGGCATCCACCTCAAGGACACCAGAGTCAGGCCTATCCCTGGGTATGTCCACTGTCTCCATAACTCCTGACCAAACAGAATGATTACTTCATCTAAATGATATGACTGGACCAATCCAGAGACACACTTTGACATGAACAGTATTATAAAATTTCCATTGGGAACTTTCTTTCCAGCTCAGGACTGAGAGTTAGCATTGGCATTTAGCAATGCTAATTATGCCTTTTTTTTTTCCCTTCAAATGATCTATAATCTATTCTAGTACTCAGATACTTAGTGGCCTGTAAAACATAAAAACAGCCATGTTCTCAGCCCTGGGTGGAGTAAAATGTGTGCTTATTGATTAGTATCATTGTTTAGGTAATAATAACCTGTACTTAATTAGGAACTGTATGCATACCCTGGCCAAGACTGCTACCTGTAAAAACTTAGTCCTCCCCAAAACTTTATTTTCTTCATTTGACAGGTGAATTAATCCAAGCAGACATATTAAGTAATGTGATCAAATTGAATCATAAATGACCATGAACTTTACATCTCATGAGCAAACTAATAATGTAAAAACGTTTAAAGGCCCAAAAGCAAGTAGACAAACACTAGGGCCTATCATGTATGTTAAAACTGTAAACACTTAGTTCCAGGTTTGGTGATGCCCAGTCACAATATGAGGAGGATGTGGCCCCTACCAATGACGTCCAGTCCACCTGCACACAGCTGCCACAGTGATCTGCACACGTACCCACCTGATTACATTATCTTTTCTGTAAGGCTGTCACTGCCCTCCCCATTTGTACAGGATAAAGGCCAAGTCCTTGCTTGGCACACCCGGTGGCTGTGATCTAATTCTCATCTCACCTCTGAACATGCCTTCCTCACCATCGACTTTCAAACTGAGAATTGCAGTTGCATGAATAGGCCCTGCTGCTTCACACCTTCTTGTCTTTGTCCCTGCTTTCCCATTGCCCAGAATGGAGGACACACATTTTCTCTACAGACCTGCCTTGTGCCCACCAGGTGGCACAGTCCACACCATCAACAACTGTGTCCCCATCTTCACTCAGTGCCTCTGAGCCCTGGCATTGCACAATTTCTTTCCTTTGTTTTCACCCTTGATTAGACTTTTAAACTCCTTACAGAATAGAGAATCTGTCTTAATGCCTATTGTATCGCTAGCAAATAAGTACTTAGTGAATGGTGAGTGAATGTAGAAGCTGAGGGAGAAAAGTCTTCATAAGCATCCTCGGAGAACAGAAAAAAAAAACCCACCCAGCCTCACTGACCTCAACAGTCATTCCGAAAAAGAACTGTGACCACATTCTCTTTGCTCATCTAGAATAAACATTTAGAGCATTAACCTTTTCTCTGTCCCTTCTTTTCTCCCCTTGAATTAGAGATCTGAAGATGGGCCCTCAGGGAATATATGTTTTAGAAATATGATGGGATAAGGAATGGAGACAAACCATTATCTTCGTAATGTTATCTTTTCAGAGATTTTATTGAATTAGAGGACTCGTGAATTTTCTTGCCAGCTCTTGGAATAGCAGGGTATAACATTTTTTTCTTCGGGTATGTAATTGTAAGCTCCATGAAACCAAGCTATGTGTCTAACCCAGCTGGGTCTGAATTCACCATGGGCACCACGCCCAACAGCTATTTTTCAAATATGTGGGTGGGTGAGGCAACACATTATTGAGAAGAGAGAAAACATTATCTGTAAGGTGGGTGTGATATTTCAGATTATGCACAGAATCATCCGGACTTTCCAAATCGGCACACTTTTCCAATTTAGAACAAAAATGAAACTCTGCAGGGGGAAAAACTGACTCTGAGCCTTTCATCCTGAATAACTGAGGATAGGTGTTGGTATTTACTAAGAAAGACCAGAAGAAGAGTAGCTTGAGTTCAGTTAAGTTTGGTCATGTTCATTGCAAGATGTCTACTGGACATTCAGAGGGAGATACTCAGGGACACATGGATTTATGAATCTAGGGCCCAAGGGAGACGAAGGTTAGAGGTGTAAAATCAAGGTGTCAATAATATGGCATATGCAATAATGAAATGGGACTGAATGTGATGGCTTAGGGAATGTGTGAAGACAGAAAGACTGAGCGCTGCAGCACTCCGAACTTTAGAGATTGAGAAGAAGAGAAAAATCCAACAGAGGAAACTAAGAGGTGTCAATCAATATGGTAGGAGAGCGTAATATGCAGGAAGCCAAGGACAGAAAGTTCTAAAGAGGGAGATCAGCCGTGTGAAAGGCTGCAGAATTGTCAAGCGAGATAAGGGCTGAGAAAAAAGATGCTGGATTGAGCAAGGTGGAAAAATTCTGACATTTAGATGACTGTGGTTTACTTCTCATAGAATACATAGTGCTTGACGGTTTGGGGTTCTGTTGTTGTTTCCATTTGATAAGTCATCGTTCTATGCTGTTGTGCTTGCTTCCTTGAGCACTAACCTTTCAGACTGTACAGGGAAGGGACCTCGCTGTGTTTCCGGTGGGGGCTTAAACCTGAAGGAACTGAAGTAAGGGTCACACATCATTAAGAGAAGGTCAATTCCCAGGCAGAAATTGGTATTTTCTTTTCTCCCATTTCCATATTACAAAGACGCCTCAGGCTTCCTGGAGTTTCTATTAAGAATTCCAAATCTCCCAGCAATGATTTTTAAATAGTAGTTTTCCCTAGGACAGTTCTCTTTAGCTTGGCTCGCCCCCACAATACATCAGGGGCCCTGCAATCACTGTAAAAGCCTTTTATCACTCTGACTCCACTCCATCGTGTATACCATCTCTAGACTGACCTTTCCAGACAGCGCATTCATAATGATGATAGCTATAATTAATCTGCTCTGCATCATCTCCCTCAATTTTGTGCACACAGTAGGCACTCCACAAATAGTTGTTGTGTGGTTTGAAATCAGATATCTAAGTGCATTCTTAAATTTCTCTCTCTCTCTTTTTTTTATTAGTAAGGTTCATTTTATTTTTGTTCTCCTCTGCCTAGCTATTTTTAAATATAATGAGAGAACAGCATCTCCAGATAATGTGTGAAAGCATTTTAATACTTTAATAATTCCATATAATTCCAAATGATCTTTTCCCTCCCATACTTTACAGTAAATAATAAGTACATAGATGAAAAATATGCATTTTATATCCAAGGGAACAGCTATTAAGTATCACCAAAAGATGGAGAACATTTTTATCTTAAGTCAGCCACATAAATACCCATTAATTTTTTAAATGATTTTATTTGGTTGATGGAGTATTACATCTCCAAATTACATAGTTTAGATTTCCCATTACACGCTCCTTATGGATCATATGCAGATTCACAAAGTTATATGGAAGATTCTACGATGGGAAGGAGCCAATTTTCATTTTCTCTGTTCTTGTTTGAAGAACCAAAACTGTTAAAGGGATAAAGCATTCAAAAGTGCCTGTTCCAGGTTAATTGTCTCAAATTGCTCATTTAAAGCACCATTATAGTACAGCAACGCCAGTTAATCTACTCTGAAGCTTCCTTTTTTATGGCCGTAGCTACATTTGGTGAAATGGCACCTTTGGCAAACACCCAAATTGGATAAAATTGCCATTTTTCTTGGAACATGAAAAGAATAACACATGTTTAGAAATCACTTCATATCATGTGGCTCTAAATGGTAAGCTGCATGTTAGTCTTGCTCTGGAATCCACTCTCCTTGGCATTTTCTGATTTGACCCTAAATTTCCTTTGCTTTACTGATGTGAGTAAATGATGTGCTTTTGCGGACAATACACAGGTAAGAGCTGGGGGGAGGGTGCAGAGGAAACTGGCAAGAGGAATCGTGGCAATATTTTTAAACATCACAACTGCATAAGAAAATGATGTATCCCTGCACTGACACTTGTGCACAACTTCCAGCTGCTGGTACCTTTATTATTGGAAACACTGTAGTTTGAGAGCCTCTTCAGTGTCGACATAACTAGCAGGTGCCACGATCATAATGGTAAAAACATTCACTTATTAATCAGCGCACATAATTCCTCTCTAATGCTGTCAATTTAAGATGGCAACCTGATTTTTTTTTTTTTTGGAGTGGGGAGGAGGGTCAACAATTTAATGAATCTCTTCTGCATTTTAATTCCAACCTAATAATCTGCCTCCGGCTTTTTTCCCTCCCTCGCTCTGAGAACATTTCTCTGGATCCTGCTATTAAGCACAATGAGGTATTTACCTTCCTGCCTCAGTTACGCAAGAGGATGGAGAAACAGCCAGCTAGCCAGACCCTTCGGCCTAACCAGCACTAATGTCAACCTGTCACCGACCCTCACCGGCATCCTGCAATTCCCCTCTCTCCATTTGTTCATATGGAATCTCCTCCTGCCTCGATGCTGACACTGTAGTGCTCTGCAGGTTTCTTTTATTAAACACCACTGGGAACCAGACTCAGAAATGTGCAGTATGTTGACATAGTTAAAATAAATAAATACAACCCATTGCCAGAAATATTAAAAAATTCATCGAAATGTGCTCCTGTCAGGGATGATTTGTTTTCATCCAAACAGGGAAGACTGATGGCTTCAGGATGGACCAGGTAGGGACTCCATCTACTCGCTCACTCCTTCATTCATTCATGCCTTCATTCATTTTCTTCATATAAAAGCAACCCACCACCCCTTGCTCACCATGTCAAATGTAAACAGAATAGACTTTGTTATTAGGGGAGATGTGACTCCAAGTGTCTGAGCTGCAGAGTGACAGCCGGCTCCTCTCTGAATTTCAGGCAGCCTCTGTCACTTGTCTTGACAATGAAGAGAGTTAATATATTCATGACATTACCACACATGCATTCGCAATTCACAGCATATTGTATTGTTTACCCCTGTTCTTTTGTACTACTGCATGTAGTAATTTGCCTTCTAGCCACAGAAAAATTCCTCAACTTAAAATTTTACCCTCATTTTATTTACCCTTAATAGAAAAAACACTGCTTCCTGGCCCATCCGTGGCTGGCGAGACCACCTTCCGGCAGCATTGCAAACAGATAAATGTCAGATTTTACATTTTGATCAGATGTTTCTACAGTCATTTCCTATACATATTTCTCCTATTCTGCCTCCCACGCCCTCCTTCAGCAGTGAATGCCGCCCTTCCTGTAAATTCTTACCATATTTGGCACTAGGTGGCCAGCTCTCACAGGGGAGTGGACAGCAGTGAGAGTGAGGCAGTGTGGCATGGATCAGGCTTCATACCCTAATGATGGGGCAATGCTGGTCAAAAGGAAAGAGCATTGTGAAGCCCTACTCTTTTACCAGCTATGTTCCAAGTGCCCATGGTGCTCATTGTTTTTATCCACAGTAACACAACCTTCTGTTTCTTCATCACTCCCCTGGATGGGGTACATTCCCCAGTTATGGGTTCCCACCATTCACTTAAAACCTGTCTATGGGTCATTGACTACTCAGCCTCCTTGATTAAACTTATTTATTTTGAAGGGGTGCAAACTTGTTGAATAATGTTGAATGCCTAGACAGGTAGTTTTGCCATGATGAGTATTTGGTAAAAGTGAGTTGTTATTCTCAGATATTGTTGTTCAGAATGTTGCTCTTGGGAACCAGAACAGAAATGTGCTTTGGTGGCTTAGGGTAACTTTGTGGAGATGGCTGAAGAGGCAAGAAGTCTGAGTTAGCAAGACACAATGACTGTTTCATTTTTCTCACAGTGATGAGCTGTCTGCATTCCAATGCATGTCGCAAAATTCCAAGTCTGAGAGAGGCTGTGAGGGTCACTCAGTCCACTGCCTTGCTTTTGAGTAGAATCATTTGAAAAATGCCCTATGCTAAGAGTCTTCAAGACAACCTATGCCCCTCAGTCCAACTGAATGTTGAAACCCTTTCTTAGAAATGACATGATCTTGTCTGCAATTTAAAAGCATCTCCTGTTCAGTAAGAGAGAAAGCATTTGGTTGTTCATTATATTCAAACTCTTTTTACACTTATGAATTATAATTGAGTTTCATTCTCTCAAATTCTGCTCTTATAGTGTGCTATGTAATTCAGTGTTTGCTTTTTTAACCTCCTAGTTCCTTTCTACTAGTTATGTATTGATTCATATGTGTATGTCTATCCAATTGACTTGTAAGCTCATATTGGGCAGGAACTGTCTTTTACAAACTTTTCTAAAGAATACTAGTAAAAGGGTAGTGATTCTCAAACCTGGCTTCACAGTTGGATCACCTGAAAAGATATTTTAAAATATTGCTGTTTATGATATCCCGGGGAGATCCTGAGTTAAATGGTCTAAGGACAGGGGGTTGTGGTAATTTATTAAAAGCTCTCCACTTGATTATAATGTGCTACCAGAATTGAGAGTGTGATTTGGGACAGACTGCTTAACATCACGAAGTCTTGATTTCTTAGGTAAGAAACAGGGATAAAATAGCAACTACCCCCCCCCCTTTTTTTTAAAAGATTAAAGAAGTTTATGTATACAAAAACCTTAAGCACAATGCCTGGACCACATTATCCTATATAATAAAAGGGTAATATGCAAATTGACCTTAACTGCAGAATGACCAGTCGCTATGACGTGCAATGACCACCAGGGGGCAGATGCTCAATGCAGGAGCTGCCCCCTGATGGTCAGTGAGCTTCCACAGGGGGAGTGCCGCTCAGCCAGAGGCCAACTCATGGCTGGCCAGCACAGCAGCAGTGGCAGGAGTCTCTCCCACCTCCACAGCAGTGCTAAGTAGGTCCAACTAATGGCTTAGGCCCACTTCCCACTATTAGTCAAACATCCCCTGAGGGCTCCTGGGCTACCAGAGAAATGTCTGACTGCCAGCTTAGGCCAACTTCCCTGGGGAGTGGGCCTAAGCTGTCAGTTGGACATCCCCCGAGGAGTCCCAGACTGTGAGAGGGTGCAAGCTGGGCTGAGGGACACCCCAACTCCCACTGAGTGCATGAATTTTCATGCACCAGGCCTCTAGTATTATCAATAAATGTTATGTAGTATTATTATCGTTAAGGTTATTATTATTTGGCCCAAAATACCTAATGTGCTATTGGAAACCTACAGGGCACTTAATAAATGCATATTAACTAATAACTTAAGGCCATTTAGCCAATTAATTCACATCTACATGAAAGTTAAATGATTATTATAAGTATCCAAGTAATTCAAATCAAAATATAGTTTCCACTTACATATAAAAATGTGTTTGGCACTTGATCTAGATAATTGTACTTGTTCACAGCTTCCTTGTGAATAGAGAATAACTGAATTGACTGTGGACTGGAATATTTAGAGTGGACAAATAAAAACCTCATAGAACCTGAAGAATAAAGTCAAAATATAAAGAATTAGAAAGTCCTATGACAACTAGATGGTGCCAATCAAGGATATTACAGCATTAAAAGGGTGATAAGATTATCATTAAGAGACTAAGAATAAAAATAAGGAAAAAACATAATATCATATTTCATTATTTTATTATAATAGACAACCCTTACAAGTTACCTGAGAAATCTAGCTACCTTATCTCCTAATTTTATAGGTGAGTAAGCTAGGTCTAAGAAAGTAAAAATAATTGAGGTAAAAATAGCTATAACAAAAAATATGTAAACTAGGACAAAATCGAACCAAGAAACTTATAAGAAGGAAGACATTACTTTTGATATAGATGATCAATAAAAACCTCATAGAGGCAGTGATATATAATCTAGAGGTGGACAGAAGGCTGGAATTTAACCAGGCAGAAAAAAAGAGTACACTATTCCAGACAAAAGGAACCAATAGAAAAAGAAAAACAAGGGACCAGGTTGACTAGAGCATAATGTGCATTAAAAGGGCAATGGATAATAAGGTTGAAATGGAAGTTTGGAGTCAAATGTTGAAAGGTCTTTAATAAGCATAGCAGAGATCTCAGAGAAGCCATGCCAAAGGCTAACCCTAAAGTAAAGATTTCTTTAGACTGGCCATAATGGACCTTAAAATCAAACCTTGAAGAATCAGTCTGATAAAAATGTAACTTAAATTAGCACCACACACAAAAAAATAATTCATTACTATTTTTAAAAAGACAGTAACAAAATTTATACAGTAAAATATAACAATAGCAATTTTCAGTGTTCAATCAAAAAATCACTAAACAGTGAAGAAACAGGAAAAAATGACCCATAATCAGGAGTAAAATCAATCAATATAAAAGAGGCCAAATAATTACAAAAATTATAAAATTGTTAGATAAGAATTATAAAAGTGTTCTAAATATACGTGAGTATTTAAAGGAAAATGTAAACATAATGAGAAAATGTAGAAGATATTAAAAGAACCAAATAAAAATCCTAGAGTTATAATAAATAATACATTATCTAATACTTAAAAAGTTACTAGATTAGTTTAACAGGCTATCACTGGAGAGAAAAAGATCAGTGAATTTGATAACATGACAATAGGAAATCTAAACAGAAGAAAAATAGATGAAGAAAACATACAAAGTGATATTTGTGATTTGTGATCATTTAAAAGTGTTCTAATATAAGTGGTATTAGAGTTCCAAAAGGAGGATTTAAAAATATTGAAGAAATATGGTCAAAATTGTCCAAAATTGATGTAAACAATAAAAACTCAAAGATCAAAAAACTCAGTGAAATCCAAGAATGATTAGCACAATTAAAATCATACTTAGATACATTGTAATCAAATGGTTGTAAATCAATGAAAAAGAAAATCTTAAGGACAACTAGAATAAAAATACACATTAAATAAATGGCAACAAAGATTCAAATGAAACCTAAATTTTCAATAGAAGCAACACAGAAACAATAGAATTATATTTTAAGAGAGAAAACATTGTCAATTAAAATTCTATATCTAACAAAAATATCTTTAATAATAATAATAAAGGTTAAATAAAAAAGATATTTCAGTCAAAAAATTAAGATTAATATCTAACAAATTTGTAGTACAGGTAGGTTAAAGAAAGTTCTTTAGGCAGAAGAAAAATAATACCAGATAAAAATTCAAACCTACACAAAAAAATAAGAAAAACTGGAAATGAAAATGTAAAGGTAACTATAAAAGACTTTTTCCACATTTATTATTTATTTAAAACATAATTTACTGTATAATGCAAAAAAATATTGGGGGAATTGTAAATATTTAGAGATAAACTTTATGACAATAAGGCAAAGAATAGTACAGGGAGACTAGAAACATACTGCTGTCATATTTTTTTATTATTGTACTTAAATGGATATAATATTATTTGTATGTAGATTGTGGCAAATTACAAATGTATATTGTAAACCCCAGAACCACCACTAATATAAGTCAATCAATCAATCAATCAATCAATCAATAAAAACAGGGGACACATTTAAACCAAAGAAAAAAGAAAAGGGAATACTGAAGACATAGTCATGTAAGTGAAAGGAAGGCAAGAAAAGAGTAACAATATACAGATGGGACAATATGCAAAAAAAAAAAAATAGAAAGAAAGAAAAGAAAAATAGTAGTCATAGTCATAAAACCGACTATATCAATAATTACATTAAATTATCAAACAATTCTGACTTAATTGCTTACCTAAGAGAAATTTTGTATTTCTATAAAAAGCAATTTTCTTCATAATACCTCAAAACTGAAAACAGTCTGAATGTCAGTCACAGTTGAATGTATAAACTGCTTTCTTGTATATCCATACAAGGAAGTACTATGCAGCAACAAAAATTGACTATTGATATATTCTACACCACTATGCTGCATGGTAGAAACCAGAAACAAAAGCATTGCATACTGCATGATTCCTTTTATATGAAATTCTGGAATAGGAAGAAAATAAGCTGTAGTAACTGGTAGCAGACTAGCGGTTGCCTGGGGATCAGATTGGTTGGGTGGCATGAGGACAGGCATTGACTGCAAATCGGCATGAGGGATCTCACTGAGATGATGAGAGTGCTTTGTATCTTAGTTACACAAATGTATGCATATAACAAAACTCAACAAGCTGTTTCCTACAAATGGGTGCATTTTACTTTATATAAATTATAGTCAATTGATTGGGCCCTGTTAATTTTAAAACTTGTAAACATATGGCAATAATTAGGTTTAAAAAGATATTTTTGCCTATAGAAAGCACACCTTTTAGAAACCTTTAAGAAAATAAGGCTGCTGTAAGATAAACTAGGACTGAAATTTGAACCAGAACTTATTTGAAAATAGCTTTGCAATAGCTCTCAGCAAAGGAGCACATTTTAGGATGAAGGACGTATGGGGCAAGCAGGAAGATAATCACAGCTATCAGATACCATGAATGTTGCAGACCATAGAAACCTGGCCACAGTTTAGTTGTGAAGCTTAAAAAAGAGGGCAGAACTCAAAGGCAGGTCCATGATCCTTGAAGTGGGAAAAGGAGGACAGAAAGAAGAAAGACAACAAGAAGAGCAAATGTTTAGGGAAAGTCTACTAAACTCTATTTTACAGTAGACTGTAAATTTTACTGAGATGCCAATGTTATAATCAGATATAAATGTTTGGTTGATATTATTTGTAAGTGTAAAGCTGTGTTTCATATGAAAAAGGTGAAGGAGTTATAGTTTTGCCACTTATTAGCCTAGAAATAGCTGCGGAAGATGAGGGTGTGAAGGCCATCATCTCATGGGAAGGTTGTACAGAAAGAGAAGAAGAGAAGGATAGAACTTTGGGAAATAGTTACTCTTCAGAGTTAGAAAACAGTAGAGTCAGAGAAGGCACATTAAAAGGAGGAGAAAATTGGAATATTTATAGAAGCCAAGAAAGATGAGAATACCATGGAATCAGAGCCCATTGAATATAGTTTTAAATAGTGCAGAGAGGGTTAAAGAAGATCCAGAGAATTCCATTTAAATTGACCATCAGGATTTGAACATGGGAGATAATTTCCTGTGAATTAACGGATAGAAATGTTAGTAAACAGAAGCAGTGAGTGTATTTTTTAAATCAACTTAGTGGGCAAAAGGAATAATACCTAGGTTGCATGTTCATTGTCAAACAAGATGAAAGCAATTTATTTTTAGAAAAGTAAATGCATTTGTATATTTTTATGTAAGCAAAGAAAATTAGAGAAAAAGACCAAAGTTGCCAAAGAAAGAAGAGTTGTTTCTTGAAGATCCTGGAAAAGGGAGACCAAGCAGTAGGAGACCAAGAGCCTCATGGTACTTGGTGGCGTTTGGTGGAGTTGTTACCTCCTAAGTCTGTTTCCTGATGGGGTGCCTGAGATACCCACTTTTAAATGTCACTGAGAAGCCTCTGCATGTAGTACATAACAAGTCTAGCTCAGGGCTTGATACACAGCAGTTATTATTTTTAAAAACCTAGGGTTTCTTTTGGAAAAGAGATAGAAACAGGAGGGAAGAGAAAGGAAGATGAAGAGACCAGGGAAAGTTTCAGAGAGTGAAGCGTGGTGACAGATGGAGAGGAGGAAAGACTATGGAGGTTGCACCAGATGGCCCCTGCTTTTTCAGTAAAGTAGGAAAGAAGGTCATCTGTTCAGCATGAGGACGGCCTGGTTGAGAATGAGGCATAAAAAATGTAGAAAAATGTTAGAACATGTTTTTTTTTTCTTTTTTCTGAGAGAAAATGGATATACAGTTCAGAGTGGCATAAGGAACTGGGATCCTGAGGAATAAGATGACTAAAAGGGAGGCGGGAGAACAAGAGTTTAGCAGATCCAATGGCAACTTTCTCATAACTGTACCTGGCAAAGCCTGGCACCTGGGGATTAGTGAGTAGCCTACAAATGGTAAGGGGACTCATTTGGGGGATTTGGCATGATGTAGCGCACTGTAAGAAGTGACTCTCATGTGTTACGAAGAAGCACTTGGAAGTAACTGAGATGGAGCCTTGGGACCTGGGGCGGCAAGCTCCTGAAGTTGGAGTTAGGGTGGAGAACTGGGATAACTGGGACAAAGTTGAGGATACAGGGGCTTTGATAAAGGTAAAAAACTGACGTAGAAGATAGAAGGAATTGAATGGCTAGTAGGTACGGTTGTCATAATAGGTGAGAAGAGCTCTTAAATATGGATTATTAAAGTTGGGTCAGTTTTAAGGGAAGATGAGTTTGGAGGGTACAAGTCGAGGGTGACAGATGTGCATGAATATTGAGGCCATTATGAATTAAGGGGGTCGAGAAAATTTTGTAAAATGTATGATTTTCCACATCAATGAAGATTCTAAAATTATTGAGCTGATAAAAGAATTAAGGAAGGAAACACGCAATATAGCAGCAATCAAGCAACATTAAAAAAAGAAAAAAGGAGGAGGGAGAATGGTAGTTAGGTGATATTACCAAGGCTGTGAAAAGATCTTTAAAGGTGCCATAAAATTTTAGAATAAAAAATGTACCTGGAAACCAACAGATTTGAGTTCAAAGCATGGTTTTCCCACCAATGAGCTGTTACGTTTCCCAGCTAAAATGTAAGAGACTTGGACTCTGAGATCACTTCCAGTTAGATCTAATAACTGTCAAAGCTAAGACTGACACAGTTTCATTCACCAGAAGCATACAGTCAAATTAGTGAGAAAATAGGCTACATGCTCATGTAAAATGAATGAAAAACAGAAGAGAGTTAGCCAAACTAGCCAGACTTAACAGTTTAGATGTTAAGTGAGTGGCTAGGTTATTCTTACTACAGATGTATCACAGGGTAAGAGCTCTCTGCTAAAGTCACCACCTTTTATTATAGAGAAATGAAACCCATTGCTCTTGGTTTCTGAATAAGAATCAGAATTACCAACAGCTTGATGTTTAACCAGATATCTCACCCAACAAAGCCCCAGGCCAGCACCCTCCCCTCACTCTAATGAAGACTCACTGTAGAAAAAAAAAAAAACACAGCAAAGTCTTCAGCAAGCCTCTTACCTCTCACCCCTGGCTGTTTCAAGGGATTTTCAGCAACCCCCTAGACCAGTGGTTCTCAACCTGTGGGTCGCAACCCCTTTGGGGGTCGAACGACCCTTTCACAGGGGTCTCCTAAGACCATCGGAAAACACATATATAATTACATATTGTTTTGGTGATTAATCATTATGCTTTAATTGTGTCCAATTTGTAACAATGAAATTGGGGGTCACCACAACATGAGGAACTGTATTAAAGGGTCGCGGCATTAGGAAGGTTGAGAACCACTGCCCTACACTCTGCCTCTGCCTTCCACCCACCACACCCCACATCCAGTTTCTGCCTTAACCACCGGATCTACTTACTTGCTATCTCCCACATCATTTCTTTTCACTCCAATAATGTGATTATAATAGTTCAGGTAATTCATTACTTTTTGTTAGCTGTATTGAGAGATAATTGACATTCTAAAACTGCACACATTTAATGTATACATCTTGATGACTTTGGACTCTACCTTCTGAATGGGTCTGAACCCAGAGCCCTGCTGAGTGCTGCCTTTATTAACATAATTCTCATGACCTATAGAGTGACCATACCCAGGACAGACCCACTTTAGGTCTATAATCCTGTGTGAACAGAGCTGGCTTCTCCATTGGGCAGAGTGCTAGGGCCCACCATGCTGTTTTAATTGTAATTTCGTAGAATATTAAA
Source organism: Myotis daubentonii (assembly GCF_963259705.1). NCBI lineage: Eukaryota > Metazoa > Chordata > Mammalia > Chiroptera > Vespertilionidae > Myotis > Myotis daubentonii. The sequence continues at coordinate 46,451,814 of NC_081851.1, read as the reverse complement.
AGAAAGACTATTATAATGAATCCAGCCTGGATTATTTTCACCTTTATACCATCACAGTCATAAAATATAAATTTTAATGTTGTATTGTTTTGTTTTGTTTTTCTCAGGAGGAAAGGGCCCGTGGAGGCAAAAGCACCTAGAGACCACAAAAGTCATAATACAGCCCTGTGTGTAATCATTAATAGCTCCCCCCCCCGACCTCCTCTCAAAATTGTCTTAGTTTCAATGATAAAATTAATATAGTGACTCTACATGTGAGAACGAGGAAGAGAGAGGTGGGGAGGAGATGCATGGTAGGAGACAGAAACCCTCAAACCTACAGAAAAACAGATGAAGGCCTGTTTAGGGCCAACAACCACGGCAAACACTTCTGGTAATTTTGAACATTCTATGTGACTTTGTCTAGCTCTGGATTCTCCCTACCATTCTTAGGCTTATTCTAAGAGAAGGCAGTTCACCAGCCAGGACACCAAAAGGTATATATGAGAGGAGGAGCAAGGGCACAGGCATTCCATCTATCACTTGGCAAAACCCTACCCTAGGATCTCCCTCCACCACCATCTGCTTCCCCTCCCCCTTCTCCTTCTCACTCTCTCTCGGTCTCCCAGGCTGCCAGGTTTTGTTAGAGCTATTTTTGAAAACATGCTGATTAGCTTTGCCACAAATTCCTGTTCTCTAACCCCTCACTGTGGCTCAGCAATCCTTCTTTTCATCTCTTGTTAACTCTGTTTACTCCTCCTCCCATGGCTTGGCATAGAGTGGAATGAGAAACAGGTCGGTCCTACAATCATTCAGGGAGACTTCGTTGAGGACCTACCACAATGCCAGCTCGCATGGGTCAAACACAGCCAGGTCGTTGTATGTAACCTCAAGTCACATACAATGTAGTGAAGAAAACAACTTCATTCACCAATTTCTTTTTACATGCCTACTATGTGGCAAGCAGGAGGATGAACACCAAAGATGAACTTGACGTGGGCCCTGCTTTTCCCAAAGAATTCATTTTTTTCAAATATATGTAAATGGGTCCCTAACAGGTCAAATGTAGCCTCTCTAATTGATTATGAGATTATGCTAAATTCACCTGCTGGCAGACTATAGCTCTCTACAAAAATTTGACCCAACCTCCACACTAGACATCTCTTTGCTCTTACTCTGGGCCCCCTCCCATCTGCAGACATTTCTACATTAAGAGAAAAGTGAATAAAAGCTTATTTTTAAATCATTAAACCTTTGGCCAAACAGCTAGCCAGAGCACGTTGTTGCTTAGTTAGGAACTGTCAGAATCACTTAAAAAAAAGCTGAGCAAAGTGTTAAATAAACGTACAAGAAGAGCAGAAGGGGCCATTCAAATATTGCCAGGTAATCCAAATCCACTGTGGATTTGGGGAGAGCACATCTGCAGACTCTGAGAGACCGCAATGCTGATTAGCTTTTTAATCTTACCCCCGTTAGGATGGAAATTTTTCCTGTTACTGAGAAACACGAGGAAACCATTATTTCTTTGTAAAGACAAATATCCATTTCAGTAAGTAATTTAAAGCACACACTGTAGAGGACATGTGTGGATGTTTGGCATAGAGCTGGAAGTACTAATAAAATAACTTCTCTTTAGCTGGTCTTTGCTAGACAAAAAGACAGAATTAATGGTGTGTCCGTTCTGGTATTTACCATATTCTAGATGTTTACAGTTGATCAACTGTTAGAAATAAAGAAGTCTTATGCACATAAAATAAGGGGAGGAGGACAAGAGAAATCCATCACCATTTCCCCTTCTTACTTAGAATGCCATCAGTATTTCACTAACTCTCTTGATGTCAGCCTGGCTAACAAGTCTGTCTTCCATTATTTAGATATGTCTCTACCTGAAGAGCCCTGGGATTGTCTCAATCATACACATTTGGCATTGACACTGTTTGCCCCTTTAGGATTTGATTATTTATCCTAGAAAAAAATGCATTTATATTTTTAACTGAATATTATTTCATGACATGCTTGTGAGGCTAATACAAGTCTGAGGATTGATAATATTATGGGGCACTAAGAATAACTTCACACTGGAATCATACATCTTGCCAGCTGTCCCTCAACCTGGCTATATGCTGGGCCATGAGAAGATGCATTCAGTAGTATATAGTCAGAGGATGGGGCTGTCTGCTCTCATGGAAAAATCCGTATCCTATCCCTGTCATAACCCTCATGGAGCTTACTATATAACTTGGCAGTAGTAGATAAATATGAAAAAGGCCACATATAATATTTGATTAGTGGAACCAGCACAAACACAACAATCAAAGTGGTATATGTCATGACATACAGGGCAGGGCGAAAGTAGGTCTACAGTTGTGAGTATGCAAAACACAGAGTTTATTCTTGTATTATCATTTATTAATTAGAGGTCCGATGCACGAAATTCATGCAAGGGGCTCAGCCCTCGCAGCCGTGGTGGCTTGCCTTGGTCCCGGCTTCATCTGGAAGGTCATCCGGAATGTCATCCAGAAGGTTGTTCAGCCTTCTGGTCTGATTAGCATATTACACTTTTATTATTATAGATTGCTGTATTATTTTCCATACAAACAACTGTAAACCTACTTTTGCCCCACTCTGTCAATGAAGTGCCTAGCACTGCCTGGTTTCTAGTAGGTATTCAGTGATATTTGTTAAATGAATGAATATTTCCTATAATCCAGATGATGGCTCTGAGCTATAAACTTCTTAATATACTAGTATACAATTTAACAAATGAGCATCTGAACAAGCAAATCCACTGACCCTGTGTCCAGGGAGGTTCTGAGACAGAGAACTCTGCTGTGCATTAGGGATGGGGAGGTTTTAGTGAAGACTTTTTCACTGATCTTTGTACATCACAGCTCTGCAGAGACCCTGCCCTTCCTTAAATCATTGGTATCTGAGTAATTACCAAAAATCATTACACAAAATTTCCTCTTCTCTCATTGATGCCTACTGCAATGCATCATCTTCTGGATTAAGTTAAATAGTTCCTTTCCTCCCTTTGCTTTTCTACCTTTGAAATTTTTGTGGACTGTAATTATTCCCCATCTTGGCAATGGCTTCAATGAATTATCCATTTTCTTTAATCCACCCAGATAACTGAATTCTTCTATGGGCTTAATCATCATGTTGCTCTAGCCTGGAGTTCCTCGCATTGCTGTTCATTTGTTCTGAAAAGAGATGCCTCAAACTGAACCCTGCACTCTGGGTGTATTTTTAAGGAACAGATGTTCTCTTGGTATCTCTATGATGCAATTCCATTGCTATGTGGCTTTTTATGGCATTATTTGTATTTTCTTCCAAACTGTGGCAAAATTCTGCAATGTTTTACTTTCACATACGCATCTTCACTTTCTATGAATTTGAGAGAGAGTGAGAGAGAGGCTGTATGTGTGTATAAGGTATGCAAAATATGACAGAATAGGGGTCAAATCTGTATAGCCGGGGCTGCGAGGGAAGCCTGGGTCCCAGGTGCCTGCCAGCGGCCAGAGGGAAGCCCAGGTCCTGGGTGCCTGCCAGTGGCCAGAGGGAAGCCCAGGTCCCAGGTGCCTGCCGGCAGCTGGAGGGAAACCTGGGTCCGGGGTGCCAGAGGGAAGCCGGTGCCAACAGCTGAGGGAAGGAAGGCCTACTCTTGCAAGAATTTCATGCATCAAGCCTCTAATATATATATGAAAGCCTAAGTGACCATTACGACTGGTCAACCAGTCCACCGGTCGCTATAACGTGCACTGACCACTGGGGGCAGATGCTCAATGCAGGAGCTGCCCCCTGGTGGTCAGTGTGCTCCCACAGCCAACCTCCCGCGGTCCCTCCCCCTGAACTGCACTAGATGGCCCTGATCCGATAGCCGGCCAGGCTGAGGAACCCCACTCATGCATGAATTCATGCACCAGGCCTCTAGTGCATTTATATTTTTAACTAAGGAAATAATTTTTCCCGGCCGGTGTGCCTCAGTGGTTGAGTGATGACAACCCATGAACCAGGAGGCCACAGTATGATTCCAGTCAGGGCACATGCCCCGGTTGTGGGCTCAAACCCCAGTAGGGGGCATGAAGGAGGCAGCCAATGGATGATTCTCTCTCATCATTGATGTTTCTATCTCTCTCTCCCTCTCCCTTCCTCTCTAAAATCAATAAAAATATATTTTAAAAATTAAAAAGAAATAGTTTCATTTCACCCAAACCATTATAGTTTAAAACTACCCAACTTGACTCAACAATTTTAAGATCTCTTACTCAGTAGTTTATAAAATATTGTTTTTATAGATAGACACATAGATATAACATATGATTTAATCCTGTGGGGGCAGAATTATTCCCATTTCACAGATGATAAAGACAACCATCAGGACAGTCCAATAGCTGTTCTAATGAAACAAGGGGCAGATCTGAAACTCATCCTGGATTCCTTGACTCCCAGGCCAAAATCATGTCTGCTCCAAAACAGCTGTCTCCTCCGTCACAGCTGTTGTTTAGAGAAGCCAATTCCAGTTGTAGATACTGCATATATAATAAACATTATGGTAAACTTTACAGTCAGCCTCAAACAGTTATTGTATACTTTGTGTTATCAGATTGTTTTGCGACTATCAAAGAGAGAAAAAAGCTAGGAAAAGTGGAGTGCAGCCTATGTTTTTCTTTGTAGAGACCCCTGTGAAAGCTAGTGTCAGGAGCCAAGGATGAGCCCGTTGTTGGAGCTTGCTCTGGTACAGTGAGAGAGACTAAGCATCACCGCGCTCTGGTGATAATAAACAGATCACAAGGCCTGGAGGATGCAGCGATGATTTACCAGGCTTCGAGTCCCCAAATCATGAACAGGTTGTCCTCCAAATATTATCTTGATGGAAGTTATTTAGAATAATGAATGCATGTTATCGTGGGGAAAAAAGTCTTATAAATGAGGTTAAGAGTTTAGGTCTTAGCCACAAAAGCCTGGCTGTGGATGCCTGGAGTGTAGGACCAGGTGTCTTGGTGTCTCTATAGTAAAAATTGTGTTCTGGAATGTCTAGGACACAAATCCAAGCCACAGCCCCCAACCACTGCAGTGAATTGAGTCAGGACTCTCCAGGCTCCCAATTTTCAGCATCCAGGTGGGATCCTATGGCCTCGGGAAGGGGATCCGGAGGAGCGGGGAGGACCCTGGCAGAGAAAAAGCACAGGCAGGTAAAGGTAGAAGCTCTTATGAGGGTCAGACACTCCTGCCAGGTAAGCCCTGGGGAGAGGTTCCTCCTTTCCTTATTACCAGCCCTGCGGGCTGAGCCACCCCATCCTTTCTGCTACCTGTCCCTTGTTGTTTCAAGTTTCCCTTTGACCAGAAATACTTTGGGTCAGAAGAGAGGCTCAGGGCTTCCCGTTCATGCTCTCTTCTTGAAGCCAGCACAGTGATGCTGGAAATTGGCTGTTTATACCTTGCAGGTCCCCGTGCATAAAGATCATCCCAGAGGAAACAGATTCTATGTCGTGCTCTGCTCCCTTGCTGCTCTATCAGTATTATGCTTCAATTTAAGAAATGCCTACTTAATACACAAACATACAAGGTACAATTGGTCAAAGTATCAGCGGCCTAGGTTGTGCCTATTCCACTGGTATCATCTAGTAAAAGCTATCCATATTAAGATCTGATTCTTAATGTCACCCATTTACATCTAAATTTCCAACGCAAACTATAAAAATTTTCCCTATTTTGTTGCAACAGTGATGGGCTCGGGAGCAGGACTTCCTGTTTTACAAGTCCTTTATTTAGATATTTATGCAATGGGAGTAAAAATAATACCAGCCTTAGAAGGCTGTTGAGAGGATATGTGCTGATCCTAGTGAAGACCATAGAGTAGGCACTGAGTGCTGTACCTTGTTGTTGTTGCTGTCTTTGTCCAATGCTTCAGCATTATATGAATTCCAGCTTTTCTATGGAATTGTACCAAGGGCACTGGGAAGGCCTCTGTTTCTACAGGGTCCTCTAAAATTGGAAGAGACTACTGGCTGGCACTTGTGAATTTATAATGATTCCCAAACTCTCCCAGTGGAAAGGGGGAGAGTGGAAGCAATCCCTCTTCTTTGCTATCACCACCGCAGAGATTGGTCTGCCCAAGGCCAACCTCAGAATGTATGAGAAGTAGAGATGGCCATAGGCCAGAGAAGAGAGAAGGACACAGCACAGTGTAATCGTGGTGAACATGTATTCTGGGGGTTGACTGTCTGGGTTTGAACCCAAACTCCACCCTTTAATATCTGTATGACCTTGAGTAAGTTACATAGAGACTCAGTGCCTCAGTTTCCGTATCTGTAAAAATGATAATGACAGCATCTACTCAAAAGGTGGTTAAAGGATTGAGTCAATATATACAAATGACAGAATAATACCTGACATCATATAATTACTATAGAAGGGAGTATAAACGGGGTGATAAGCCAGATAGAGTTAATAATAACAAGTAACCCTTCAGTGGCTTTTCTTGAATCCCATATGTATTCAAGATGTGTTTATATGCACAGTGTAGGTACCAACCTGTTGTTTTTTTTTAAATAATGATCCAACTATCTTCTAATCATTTTGTTCATATGTTTGCATTTTTTTCAGCCTTCCCTAGTATGATAGACTCAGTCTGCATCCAAAGTGTATCTAAGGTTTTCCCTTTAATGTCTAGAAAAATAGGTAAGAAGCACTCAAATGCATGTCCATCTCTTTAAGAGGCATGACCCAGCCATTCTTCCTGTTCAATTCCTGCTCTAAATTGATGCTGGAGTCTCCTTTGATAAATCCCTTTGTGAAAGGCCTGAAATGATGAGAGATAGCTGACATAACACCAGAGTAGGCCAGACTAGATCAGGCATCTACCCCTACAATTGTTACTTAGGCCCTCTGAGCTTCCTTCTCTGAAAAACGGACATAATACCTGGTACCATTTGGTGTACCATTTATAGAGACATAAGATTATGAATTATTACTGCAATCCTTTATTTTACTATAACAGTTGTACTTACTTTCTTGGTGTCATCAAAGTCTGCATTTACCCATGGGAGTAGAGTATGTAGGTGAGTACTGTCTTTTAGGTGGGGTGAGGCAGGAAAGAGTTGACCACAGTTGAACTTAAGGACTGAATGGATTGCATGACTCTCAGGAATTCCTCTACAGATAGTTCATTCTTTTCCTAAACTTCTGATACGTCCAGAGAGGCAGAGAGCTCACGCTTGTCCCCCCTGACACTTACACAGTGTGTCGCTCTTCTGTGCGTCAGGTTTGTGCAGAACTGGAAGGCCCAGCAGCCAACCGAGCTGACACAAGGTTTGGCATTCTCTTATGAACATCGAAGACCCTGACAAGGATGCTTCGCCAATAGGAAGGAAAGAACTAAAAGCCATCTTTCCTTCCCATTTAAGCAGTTCACAGGAGCCTCTGTAGTCAGAGCCAAACTTCTCCTGAAGTAGTTTGTACTCGATGCTGGAACACAGACAAAAGCCCAACCAATACCCTGGTGCCTTAGATCAGAGGCCATGACTATAATGATCTTAATGTAGACAGTTTTTTAAAGCAGATATAACCAAATGTCTGCCTTGGTCATAATAAAACTAATAAAGGTCTCAAAAGGGAAAGCAACCATAGAATGGGAAAAACTCAACATTTACGCTTCCTGTTTACTCTCCAATGAACACCTCTGGGTAACCTATGTGTTCGTTTGCTGTGTCTACTCATCCATGACAGTCTGTGGCAACATTGTAAAAAGTCAATGAGGTCTACAGTGATGAGTTTTCTGTTTTTAATTTTATGTTTTCCTACTGACTACAATTTTTTAAATATGGAAGACTAGAATATATTCTGAATCACCTGGTAGACTACATTCTAACCAAGTACTGCCACATGAGTATAGTGCTCAGGTTTATATGTGTGCTCACTGTCTTACTGGTAAGCAATGATCATCTACAGTTAGAGCATTGCTAATAGGCTTTAGGTGATCATGGCCTGATGTTAATGAGATGGCACTCATCATGTGTCTGCTATTGTACTCGTGTTAGATTCTTTTACTAATTATAAAGACAAAACTTCTATTTTACAGTGATCATCTACAATTGAAAGATATTTTCACAGTCTAGGATTTCAGCTTCATAATATATTTTATAAATCTAGAATGTTTTGACATCATGAAAATGACAATGTGGTGGAATAATGTTCTACATTAATTGTCACAGGCTAATGAGAAAAGAACAGAGGTAGGCTTAATATATAAATGGAGTTTTTGTATCAAGTACACAGTATGACATCACAGCACCTGGTAGAAACTGCCAAAGGTTTTACAGTTGTTGAAATAGAGAATTCTGGTTGAATAATTAGATCATCGCAGAGCATACTGAACTCAAAGAAATGCAGATAGACTAATAGGTGCCATTCATGTTGCTCATGAATAGTCTGTGCAGACCCATATTTGTACATCACAACTTGTAATAATGTATAAGGACTATACAGTAACAAACAATGAAGAATTTCCCATTAAATTCTATTTTTGAAATTATCTTTTAGTATTAATTTTGGGTGGACTGCTAAATAAATGGGTCCATTAATACAATGGATTGTGGTCTGAATTAATTATTTTTTTAAAAGGAAAAATAACTGAAGTGATGACAATGATTTAAGGAATAGAACATAACATTAAAAATATATAACTTGACAGAAAATGAATTAAATGGCTACATATTTTTTTTGGTTACAATTAAATCCACATAGATCAAGTAGTTCAGCAAAACCACAGTGTCATCTGCCACACTGAATCATTTTGAATAGTTCTGCCTACTTATTTTTATTTGTTGTATATGTTTTAAAAAAAAGATAAACTGAGGCATGTTAAAAATTTTAAATGTTTATTTTAGCATTTATCCATTCAGATCGAACAGTGCCAAACCGGAAATGGTTATGAGCACTCCACTGACAGGAGCCAGGGCAAAGATATATAGAGCAGGTGCAGGAGAAAGGAAAGGAAATAATTTAATTGGCTGTGGCTTAAAGGCTGTTTGTGATGGGTTATCCTTAATGTTTTGATTCTGTAACCTTGAGGCATTTACAGACTTAAATTTTGGTTTGCTTATGTAAGTCACCATGGCATTAGAGACACTTCAATCTTAAGGACTCCTTATTTAATTAGTTTAACATACACAATATGAAGTTTTGTTTCAATTTTTTAAATAATATATAAGTTATGTGTTTGCACATACTTAGGTAAAATATAATTTTTCAAAATTTAAGACAATGAAAGCTTATGAGAAGTTTTTTTCTCCAAAAGTTTTCCATATTCAAATACTATATAAGATTTTTTTTAATGGATAAAGGTTATAGTAGTAAAATTTAACATTGACAGGATGCCTATTATACATACACAATTGTAATAAAATAAAATTATTAAAAATAAAAAATATATTCCAATAGGATAAATGACTTGTCCAAGTCATACAATCACTATGTAGCAGAATAAGGATTGGAAGTTATGCATGGTTGCAATTTATTTTCTGGAGGAAATGAATATATATGAAATGCACAGGCCTTTTGAAATAAAAGCAAATCAAATATTTATTGAGTACCTGCCATGTAGTTAAAAAATAAAAACAAGGTTAGGGAAGGCCTTGCCTTCAGATTAGGTATACAAAAATTTAAATTATAATGCAAGGTAAATAATTGCTCAAGGCAATTTAGTAAAAAATTAAAAGGAGGCCTAAAATTAATATGTAAAAACATAGTGAAGACTAATGCTATAAAGTTAAGAGAAGACAGAAGTAGAATTTAAATTGAATCCAGAAATTTTACAATGGTCTTCATAGTTGTAAATGTGAAAATTCAGTATGGTTATTATTGTATTAAAGTGGTGAATTATTCTGATCAGTTCTCGTTCAATTAGACAAATCAATAAAAAAATGTTCTAGCCTGGCCCATGTGGCTCAGTGGTTATGCAATTCCCAGTTTGGGGGGCTGGGGGTTTTTCAGGCAATAACCAATCAATGATTCTCTCTCATCATTGATGCCTCTATATCTCTCTCCCTCTATTTCTCCCTTCCTCTCTGGAATCAATAAAAATATATTTTAAAAACAACAAAATGTTCTAGAAAACCCCAAATCACTAATTAATATATTCATTTGGAGAGACTATATTATTATCGCAATTAGTAGGAATAGTAGTATTAGTAACAGTAGAAAGAGTAATAGTTAACACAGGTAGTTACCATTTAAGGAAGGAAATCCTGCTATATTTGCATGCCAAGAACTGTAAACTGTGTTGCAGACCCATCATGAATCTAAAAGATTAAAAGTGGCAGGTCATGAGTGGTAATTATAAATTGTTTATTTTTTCCTTAACCATTAGGTTCCATCTTTTACATTTAAATCTGCATCAACTTTAGTCTTAGAAATTGCCAGAAATGTGATTCATATTGGGAGAGAAGGCATTATTTTGGCACAAGACAAAATGAAAAAAGTTCTTTCGGCACACATGTTTCCAGTTTTGCTGCTTAATTTTGGAAAGAGGTAATTCTACGTCAAAATTAGGCCGAGTGAAAAATGCACACATAGTAATCTTCATTTTCATTATCTGGAGTAGTTCAAAAGGCTAAAAAAATGGAACTATTCTCAAAGAAAGAAATGTGTGTTCAGGTAATTACAAATAACAGACGCATCTGGCTATCTTAATTGTTTGGGAATGTCTCAATTAGCTGAGAATGTTTTCATGATGACTTGGAGACAGTGAAAATTTTTCACAGCAGATTGGATTCAATACTGAGAGGAAATATAGGCAGCTCCCCATGAAGTCTATTTATGCCTACAGAATTTATTCAGAGGTCTCTCTCTTTTGGATTTGATTTGCCTGTAAAGGAAATATAAATAATTTTATTTATGTATGTATGTATTTATTTATTTATTTATTTATTTATCTCTTCAGCTTCCTGGTTGGGCTGAAGAGGAGGCAGGGCTGCTGGTGCTGTCAATACCTATTCACATAGTCAGCCTTGCATTCTCCACCTTGACCACAGTTCTATTTCTTAAAGGAAGTTACCTCCTCACTGAAATTTGATTCTCAGGCATACTCAGCAATTTGCTCCTTGAGAAGTTTAGACTGACCCAACAATAAAGCACATCCTCAATCCTGCTTAGAATTTATGGCTTTTGGAAACTTATAAAATAAAATAAACAGTCATACTGGAGTACTTTGGTCAGTTTACACAACATTGCTTGTCTTAGACTTGCCTCCAAAGGGTAGAATTACTACTATACCCTAGCATGCTTCTCCTAGATCATTGGTTCTCAACCTTCTGGCCCTTTAAATACAGTTCCTCATGTTGTGTCCCCCAACCTTAAAAATATTTTCGTTGCTACTTCATAACTATAATGTTGCTACTGTTATGAATCATAATGTAAACATCTGATATGCAGGATGGTCTTAGGCAACCCCTATGAAGGGGTCGTTCAACTGCCAAAGGGGTCACGACCCACAGGTTGAGAACCGCTGTCCTAGATGAAATTCAAACCAGATCATTCCCTTTTCTGAGCTCTGCTTCTTTAATTATTTTATGTGTTTATTTATTTTAAAGAAATGGATTTGTCAACTGCAGGGTAGTACATAAGCAATTACTATGTTGTCCAAAAAATCAATCATATACTCCCAAACTTCCTTCTTGGGTGAAAAAGTCTCTCTACCCAACTCTCTTGTTCTGTGGTTTATTAATGTAGATTAAAAGGTGCTTAACAGCCACCTTTACATAGAAACGTGATCTGGGTTAAATCCTATAGATAGAGGGAATGCACACCTGGGGTTAATCTAACCAGCAAGTAGAAGCCCCATCCCTAAGAAAACTCAGGTCAGTATTATGTATCCATCAGCCATTAAAATAAACATGGGCTACTCCACCAAATCTTTCTTACTGTAAGGATTAGCAGAGGAAACCTAATAGTAGGGAAACCATTACCTACTCCTAAAAGATAAGCCAGTCCTTCCTAATTTTTCAGCCCAGCTTCACACATATACACTATACATGCTTAGGAAGTATTGAAGAGAAGGATACAAATGAAGGGGATTGAAAAACAGAGATGCTAACAATATTAATGCTTGACTTCCTCTCTGTGGGGTAGTGTGTAAGACCCTAGTGCTTCAACCATCTTTCAACATCTAGCCTGTAGATTCACCTTTTAAAAAGTAGAACCTACTTCTTGCTGTTTAATGTAGACATACAAAATTACAAGGGTCCCTAGTTAATTGGGAAATAATATTTCTTTTTTTAAATTCTGGACCCTCAGAAGCCAAAATATCAGTTTAATATGTCCTGAATTAATATATAAAGAAATTGATCTCAAGTGAACTAAGGCGCAGTCTCTTTTTTTATGTATATTTTATTGATTTTTTTACAGAGAGAAGGGAGAAGGATAGAGAGTTAGAAACATCGATGAGAGCGAAACATCGATCAGCTGGCCTCCTGCACATCCCCCACTGGGGATGGAGCCAAATTGACCGGAATTGAACCTGGAACCCTTCAGTCTGCAGGCCAATGCTCTATCCACTGAGCCAAACTAGCTAGGGCAATGCTCAGTCTCTTGGAACTTCTTTCCCATCACACACTTCTCACCCGGTTCTTGCTTGCCCACTGTGGAGATGTTAGTAATTCATCAAACCCTTCATGTTTTGGAAGACAGCAAGCAAAGGCTGAAAATCTTTCCTTTGTGAAGGACATTCCATTGATTTTTAGAGAGAGTGGAGGAGAGAGGCAAGGACAGAGAGAAACAACAATTGTGAGAGAAACACATTGATTGCTTGCCTCCTGCATGAGCCGGACCAGGGCCCCAGCCGGGGAAGGAGCCTGCAACTAAGGTATGTGCCCTTGACCCGAATTGAAACTGGGATCTTTTAGTCCACAGGCCAATGCTCTATCCACTGAGCCAAACCAGCTAGGGTACACTACTCAAGTCTTGATGCCTCAATATCCAAACTGGGTTTTGCAGAAAGAGCTCCTCTTCCCCAAATATTTTCCAACCCTGGTGGCTTTCCTATGTCTACTGATCTGCCCTAACTTTCCAATCTCTGCTACAATGATCTCAGCAGAGACTCCACAGAATGTAAACTCAGAAACTGCCCTGAAAGATCATGTTCTTATTTCCTTCATTTACACCATAGCTGAGGTGCTGGCTGCGGTAGAAACCATCCCACTGTCTTGCCAGTGGAGTAAAAGCCAGAGCCATGGCATGGTGCCAGTGCATCTGGCACTCAGGTGTGCTTGAAGTCAGTGGAATCTGACAGACGAGGGACTTGCATATTAACACCCCCAGAGTCAGACACAAATGGGGCTCTCCCTGTAGGTTTATTTGGATTGGAAAAGTAGGGTGCCTCGGCAAAGTTGATTGAGGCTTCAAATATCATACCTTCGCATTGGAAAATTCTAACCTCCTTCTCACAGTACTCTCAGGCCACCAGAGTAGCAGGAGCAGCGCATTCCTGAGACCCACCACCAGGTTATACCCAGGACCACCATTAACTACTGGCCCAAGCTCTGTTACCCGGCCTGCCTGGGTATTAACCTTTACCATTGCTATGATGCAGGATCTTATGGGTCCCAATATTTCTATCTGTGATCTAGCCTCCACATGGACCTTTACCCAAGTCTGTTTGTCTGTCTATCTGTATCTATCTATCTATCTATCTATCTATCTATCTATCTATCATCTATCATTTATCTATCTAATCTAAAGTCCCCTTATTTCCAGCAATCTCTTCTATGTACGTATACCATTGGATACAAAAGGCATGTGAATTCCTCCTAATTTTCATAAGCCATAGAACTCTTGTGCACCTGGCTTAGTTCATGAACGTCAAAGCACTCAATAACTCTTTGACCCATACTACACACAAGAAAAAGAAGGCAAGAACAAGAGGTTCAGAAAAGCAAGGAGTAGGTCAGCCATGTGAGCACTTCTCCAGAAAATGAAACAAAATTAAAACAGTTTTTCCAGTCCAAATAAACTGAAAGTTGGCTGAGCTTCACCGCAGAGTATGAAACAGATAGACAGGTTTACATGTTAATTGGATAATTGGTGAGCTTCTGTCAATTCAAATATAAAGACACAAATTAAACCAAATGTCAGTAGTTTACAACCCACTGTGAGGTTGTTTATTTCTTTGTTTTTACATGTCTAATATTAGTAATCAACACTCTTCTACACACTAATAGAGAAGAAAGATTGATGGGCACAGTTAGAGAGGCCTAGAAGAGAACTTTAGATAGAAAAGTGTCCCCATTTTATAGAAAAACTAGAGGCCTGGTACACAGCATTCGTGCACTGGGCGGGGGCCGGGGGGGGGGGCAAGGGGTGGATTTCCTCAGCCCAGCCTGCACTCTTTAGCAGTCTGGGAGCCCTTGGTGGATGTCCGACTGATGGGGAGTAGGCCTAAGCTGCAGTCGGACATCCCTAGCCATCAGTCCAGAGTGTGGCTGAGTTATGCTCCCCCTGTGGGAGCACACTGACCACCAGGGGACAGTCTATATAATTTCATTATATAGGATAATGAAATTATAAGGTAAGAAGGCTTAGATGAGAACACTGGGGAAGAGAGATGTTATAAGTAAAACCAAAATATTATTTATTAGAGTTTTAAGTAGATGCTTAATTAGTTTAAGAAAGTTTTAAGAAGAAAACTGAACTTATGACATTTCCACGACTTTCTGGGCACAGCATTCAAAATAATTTTAACTAGTGATTTTTTGGTTTCTGGCAGGTATACATAAGACCAAAATTATGGTCAATAGTTATATACACAGAATCTTGTTTTGAGGACATTGATATGTGCCATTTACAGATGGTTTATTGGGGTTCAGGAACAAACATTTGTATGTCATTGTTTAATTTTAAGAGAGACAGAACAAAATGTGTTAGACATGGTGACAGACTAGAAAGCAAGCATTCTCATCTTGACTTTCCACGAAACTGTGAGCTGAAGTGAGACATGTGCTATGTCTATCTCTCTTATCTCCATCACCTTTGTAATGTGACTTTGCGGCTCTTCCCATGATGCAGTGCTGTATATTCCCCAGCCCTTGAATTGGTGCTAGCTTTGTGATTTAATTTGACCAATAGAATATGGCAGGAGTGACAGCATCAATTCAGAACCTAAGCCTCAGAAAGCCCCACTATCTTTCTCTCTTACTCTCAGAACAAGCCCAGCCTCACTTACTGGAGGAGGAAAGACCATGTGGAGCAGAGAAAGTCAGCCCCAATTTCCCACCCAAGAACCCAGACATGCAACAGAGTCAGCTAATATTGCAAAGCTACCTAATTGACCTGCAGCTGAACTCCGATGCATGAATGAGCCCTACGAAGACCAGAGCTGCCCAGTGGACCATGGCCTCATGAGGGATAATAAATGATTGCTGTATTAAGCCACATAATTTGTGGAGTGATAGTGTTTATGCATCATGATTGTGACAATAGACAACTGATATAGAGATATATGTGTCTGTAGGATTAGCTCCTTCAATAATATCGGTATGGCCCTGACTTCTGGTAAAGTGGATCAGATATCTCTAAATTGACTGTGAAGAAAAATATAGGGCTATAAATATGCATATATACATATATTTATCTAAGTGTATGTGTACATATAGATACATATATATATGCAATATATAACCATATCTCTGTAGATATGTCAAACTTTAAATATATATCTACCTATATCTAGATTAATAGACACAAACTATAAAATCAGACAAGATGCTTTACACAGTTTCTCAACCTGATATATCCATCTGCATATAAAGGTAAATTACTCATTTCTGTCATCAAGGATTTACTAAAGGGCTCTATTGATAGCACATCCTGTGCACTGACATAAGGTGGCCCAGGGCAGAATTATTCTGTAAGTTGGGTAACTAACATATCTTGTGATTTAGCCAAACACAGGTTTTATTTGCTCAGCCATCTTTTCTTTCCTCTTATTATGGTTCGGGTGGCCCTGCATAAGATTTGCTCACATTCATGATTAGTCTCTGTATCATTTTTATAGGTCTATTTTTAAAAGGTGCTTATTTAAGTGACTGGTAACTAATCATAGTTCTATAATTGACTGAAAAGTTGACTCAGTGTAAAATCCAAATTAAATTGAAAAGAAACCCAAACCCTCATTATAAATTATTCTTCCCAGCTCCACAAACACTCATTTTACAAACAGCAAAAGCATGAAAAGACAAAGTTTGCCTTCCTGCAAAAAATATGTTCAACAATTACAGACCAAAATTTATAGCAAAGGAAGAATGTTTCTCTTTCTTCGCCGTGACACTAATAAAAGGAAAGAATTATAAGTACTGCTTAGTGTAGGCTGGGAAATGCCTACATTTTAAAATTAGAATAGTAGCATTTTATTTCTGGACAAGCTCGACTGATCTTTTTACGCAGAGCGACAGACAGGCTTAGGAGGGCATGAACTCATAGAAAAGATTTGGGCTTCAAAGGCCGCTCCTTAAACCTCTTGCTGATCACCTGCCCTCTACCACCCCAAATTAAACATTTAAAAGTTTTGAAGCCTTCTTGCTTTACATTAAACATTTTTCTACCACCTTTCAGTCAATTATCCAGAGACCAAAAATATCTCTTCCGCCATTCAGCCCATGGCACCTCTACTGTGAAGTGCTCTAAATCCATTAGCGGGGCCCTCTCTGCGTGCTGCATCATCAGAGGAACAAAGCTGTGATGATGTAGAACAATCCGTGCTCATGTATATCACCAGAGTTCTAGCCTCCTGATCAGCCGGCGGGCTTAATGAACATTCCAGATGGCTTGCTCTGCCTGAAGGAAGAATGGATAATCACACTGCACTCCCCTCCAAACAATAATAAAATAAGGCCATGGTTGCACAGAAACCCCGAGCCTGCCAAAAACACTGAAAGGACTGCTTAGAACAATAGAATCAAGTGATTGGAAGGCACACCAGTGCCCTCACCCTTTATGAAGGAAGGTGGCCTGCTTTCCTATAAAGGATGCAAAACCAATTGTGTTATGCAACAGCTCTGCTGAAAAAGAAAGAAAGCAAAGAACAACAACAACAAAAACTCCATCTAAATACTTTCCTTAAAAAGAATTTGGTGAAAAGGGAATTGCAATAAAATCTCAGAAATAAAATAACTTTGGCAAGCTAGAATCCTAAGCTATGCATACATAGCCTGTTACAAGCTGTGGGTTATGCTTGTCAGTAGTCAGCAGAAGAGGTCTGATCAGTTTTATATTCATTTTAGGAAATCCTGAGTAGGATTCTATAGCTAGTGTACCTGGCGGTATTCTGGAGAGAGTCTGCAGAAGCTCAAAAAGGTGGATTCACAGAAGGAAGTGAGGGGAGTGTAAATGGAATTCAGCTCAGAGCCTGATTCTTACAGCAGACATCTCTTCTTTCATATTTGCCCAGAATTCCTCTCTACCTTTGCTCCTTGGTAGTATCTTTTGCTCATGGTTATAGTTAAGAGGCTACTAATTGATAACTGATATTCCCTTTTACAGTTCAAAACATTTCACTTTCTTGTTA
This sequence comes from Myotis daubentonii, assembly GCF_963259705.1. Lineage (NCBI taxonomy): Eukaryota > Metazoa > Chordata > Mammalia > Chiroptera > Vespertilionidae > Myotis > Myotis daubentonii. The sequence continues at coordinate 46,434,275 of NC_081851.1, read as the reverse complement.
TGTGATTGAAGTATATCAGAGTTGGAACTGAAAAATCGGCTCAATATTTATCAAAAAAGGTCTATCTGAACAAAGCACAATGGATTTTTAGGATAGTGAAACTACTCTATATGATATGTTTAAGGGTGGATTCATGTCTTTATCCATTTGTCAAGACCCAAAGGATGTACAACACCAAGACTGAAGCTTAATGTCAACTATGGACTTTGGTTTTTTTAAAAAATATATTTTATTGATATTTTTACAGAGAGGAAGTGAGAGGGATAGAGAGTTAGAAACATCAATCAGCTGCCTCCTACACACCTCCTACTGGGGATGTGCCCACAACCAAGGTACATGCCCTAGGCCGGAATCGAACATGGGACCTTTCAGTCTGCAGGCCGATGCTCTATCCACTGAGCCAAACCCGTTAGGGCATACTATGGACTTTGGATGATCAATTACAATAAATGTACCACTGTGGTGGGAGATGTTGGTAACAGGAGAGGCCATGCATGTGTGTGGGTATGTGAGAAATATCTGTACCTTCCTTACAATTTTGCTGTGAACCTAAAACTGCTCTAGAAAAGAGTACATTAAAAAAAGAAGAAAAAAAGAAACATCTTTGTAGACTTGGCATTTTATTAATTGACAGTCAATTAGGGGAATTATTATACCTAGAAGTCTGTGTTTATGATACACAGCTTTGACTCAGCTTATGATCCAAATGAAAACTTTCATGTTCTAACTAGATGGATCTGCACATTAGAATGTACCCAGAATTCTTAAGGGTAAGCCAAAAATCAAAAGAGCCCTCCCCTGAGGAAAAGCAACTGCAAATAAGGGGCACATGTTGCTAGCTCCCATCACTCCTGTAATGCTCTCTGCCACTCATTATGGGCTGTGGGTTGTTATGGTGATGAGAAGAGGCATAAGCAAATGGAGGTGGTGAATTATGTTGCTACCTGAAGAGGAGCACACCCATTTAAGGATTTATAAGGTTTACACATGTGCCTAACATCTACAATTTTATGAAAAATTAGTATTTTAAGTTGGGTTTGATATTTGGCATCTTTTATTCCCATAATATCAGCTTATTTTATGAGTCTAATAAATCAGACATTCTGTAATCCCAACAGTCTTCTTTCTTCAATAAATTATTTAATATACCAAAAAGCTAATAATAAGGGCATGATGATGTAAAAAGCTTAAAAAAACTATGTTATATTACAAGTCCTGTTAAAACATCAATTATCTAATTTGCCTTTAAATACAGTACATTTCAAATCAAACCTGAGTTAGTAATTTTTTTAAAATTTCATCTGGCAGAAAAATAGAAAAGAAGCAAAACTATGTTGAAAAAGAGAAATAATATAAAATGTATTATAAAACTACAATAACTAAAACTGTGATACTAGACCATGAACAGAGTAAGAAGACAATAAAGTCCATGTCAATTTAGGGCAAAATAAAAGTAGCTTTTCAAATCACTGGGGGGGGAAAGGATGGGTTATTTAATTAATTTGGTTGACACAATTACTAATGTTGGGAAAGAAAAAAAATATTAGATAACTCTCAACAAAGAAAAAAAGAAAATATGTATACCAAAAAAATAAAAGAATAAAATTTATAGAAGAACATATAGAAAGGCATTTTCATATATATGATATGAATAAGACCCTTTTTAACATGATGCAAGGTCATAAACTACAAACAATCACACTAATAGGTTTGAAAAAATAAAAATATAACATCTATTTACTTCAAAATATACCATAACCATAGTTATGAATGAAAATTAAATTGAAAGAAAGTATCAATATATACACAAGATTAATAATCTTAAGACATAAACTGTTCTTACATGTCAAAGAAAAAGATCAAAATGACAAGAGAAAATTATGTACAGGAATAATAATTCATTCAAAAATTTGACAGAAACATGAAATAGTGTTCAGTTGCCCTAATGATCCAAGAAATACAAGTTAAAATAAGTAGTAAAAATTGTAAGAAATATGACAGACAGATATAAAGTGGAATAACTCTTCCAAATATAAAATACTGGATAAGCTATATAAAGTATACAATTATTAAGAATAATGAGACACCCTGAGCCCCCTTCTCTTGCTTGAAAGATTCTTATGTGAGAAAAGTTGAGTGTCTTGTGAGTAAAGATACATTAACATTTTGTGCTCCCTGAATGCAATTACAGGTTTGTCACTTTTTCATCTAGAGTGAAAACCATGGTTTTCTATCAACTTTTTAGGATTCCTTTGTTAAAATGAATGGGCAATTAAAGATCAATCATAAATGTTTGATGAAAGCTTTAAGCATGAATTCAAGAGATCAGAAGAAATAAACAAAATACCCCTCCCGCAAAGTTAGAGAAAACAAAGACAATCTAGATATTGGAAACTTAAAAAAAAGAGAACTACCTAGTAATTAACATCCTTTGAGACAGAAGATAACTTAGCAAAAAAATACTAAAAGTTTGTAATGCATAAAAACCCCTCAAGATATTTCAAAAAATAGGTACTATAAAAAATAATGTATTTGGCAATTCCAAAAACTTAGAATCACAATGTTAAAAGAATAAAGAGCAGCACATGTTTGGAAACTATTTGAGAATGTCAAGACACTTCCCCAAATAACAAAAAATTATCATAACAAGAATATACAAAATATTTACAATTAAAGACAATAGTTTTACTATCGTAAAAAACCTGTGATATCCATGAAAGTAGTACTAGAAAGAAAATTAGGTTTTTTAAAAATATATTTTATTTTATTGACTTGTTACAGAGAGGAAGAGAGAGGGATAGAGAGTTAGAAACATCGATGGGAGAGAAACACTATTGGCTGCTTCCTGCACACCTCCTACTGGGGATGTGCCCACAACCAAGGTATATGCCCTTGACTGGAATCAAACCTGAGGCCTTTCAGTCTACAGCCCGACACTCTATCCACTGAGCCAAACCAGTTAGGGTGGAACAAAATTAGTTTTAAAATTATATATTCTTTTAAAAAACAAGACTTGGGGGGAAATGAGCTAAACAAAATGGTTATACCAGCAAAAGTGTAAATCCAGAGAATAATAATAATAATGCCCATAATGATAAATTAGATTTTTAGTTTGGGGGAAAAAGAAGATAAACTTTGTCCAATGTCAACAAAGATATGAAGAAACAGTCACTCTTATTCAAAATGGTTGGTGGAAGTACTAGTATATACTGACTTAATATTTTTGGAGGACCATTTGACAATATGTTTTAGCATCTTAAATTGGGTACATCTTTGGATATATTTTACTTGAGGAATTTTATATTGAGGAACAAATCAGGCAATATACAAAAATGAATCCTCCTCCCAGATGAGGACAAAGGAAAAACCTAATATCTAGTAATAAAAAATTGGTCACAGTCACACAGGCTTCATATAATATTATACAATCAGTAAAAATAATGATATAATTCTTTTTATTAAACTATGTCTAAGATGTACTTTAATATAAGAAATCAGATTATGAAATAGTAGACATAGTTCTACCCTTTTAAGAATCAAAGCAAATATATGCATTATATGTAATATACACAATTATGTATAAGAATTAAAGAAAAGTGGAAGACCATACTGGCAAAGTGTCTCTAATGTTCATGTCATTATGGAAAACTTTATCTGTCAATCCATACTGTGACAACACCATTATCACTTGCATGATATTTTTTGTCACTTTAGTCATATACTGTCTATTATGTTTATCTACATTGATGCAAACTGGGCTGGCTATCATTATTTCTTGGCCTGGACTATTAAAAACTGTTTATAGAGATTTATTCCTTAAGGCAGTCAGATAACCTGGACATGTTTAATCCTAGGACATAGAAAATAATCCATGTTAACATCTACTACCAAATTTTCAGTATGCTTGGCTTTTTATATTTTGTATAGATGTCTGTATGGCAGCATTCAGGAGCAGAGCTTGCCTGTGGGGTAACTGATGAATTCAATTATAGATTACAATTTGCTTTTTTTAATGGCTAAATTATCCATGTTGGACAACTATGTTCCTTGAAAGCAAGAACAAGAGCTAACAATTTACCTGAGAAGTGTACAAAATATAGTACAATATGAATAGGCGGATTAGAAGGAAGAATAATGGAGCCAATATGGACTGGAGCCCCTCTGTTTCTAATATTGTGTTTGACACATTTAAGTTAAGAGAATGCTTTCAAAATAGAGCTATATATTAATGGATTGATTTTGTGATTCTAAATTCTCTCTAGGTACTTTGCATGTAGAGTGCAGAAAGGTCCTTGCAAATCTCTAACTTTGTCTGTTTCATGCAGAGTGTTGATAGCAAACTTTGATTTGGGAATATTGGTCTGACACCCAAAACAGAGGATGCTGGAGGAGAGGTGTCAGCAAGATCAGTCTGTGTATATGGTGAGGGCAGGGAACAGGATAGTAAAGTAGAAAGAATGATTGATCCAGACAAAGGGTATTGGGACTTAGCATTTTCAAAGCAGATCTTCATTGTTTGTCTTTACTATCTTCTTAGAAGAGATCTTAACTTATACTGAATTATTTAAGGGAAAAATTCAAACTATGGAAATTATGTTGTAGCTCATACTCAACGCATTCTCAGAACAGTCTATCAAACTTCTGTTTTTACGCCGGCCAAAATAGGAAGGTCATATGACCACCAACTCTGGAGTGGTATATTGGGCTGATCTCTTAACAAAGAATTTCAGACTCTGTTGGGAAGAAACTATTCATTTGTTTGCTTGCTTTATCCATCTTTCCCTTCGCCTTTGACAATGCTAGATGATGTTCAAACAATAAGTGTCTTCTTTATGCTGTGATATTTTCCATCTATGAAGATTTGTGACTGAAACTTTTTTTTACCTTTAGAGGCTCTGGTGACTAAAGGGTACTCCAAGAAGAAAAACTAAATTGAGTCTCAGAAAAAAAACAAAACAAAAACTCAGTGGGAAATGAACCAGAGTGAGGATTCTTAGGGGACAACTAAGACAGAGGGGGTTTTAGAATAAGTTCAAGTGAGGGAGCAAAGCTACTAACTGCCCCATGTGTGAGACACATTTTCAGCCATCATCGCAGTTTGCGTTTCATTGCATTCGGGCATGCTAGAAAGATCTAACTTTACTTTGCAGAATGTGAATCTTGAACTTCTATTTTTTTCTCTTTACCCCAGTTTTCCTTTAGATTATTTTATTCCCTCCTTCAAGAAATTCACAACAATAGAAAAAAAATACTTCCCAAAGCATTCAAATTTCTTTTCTTTTAGTAGACTAAGATTTTTTTTTTAGTTTTTGTTTAATTAGGTTTTAAATCTTTCCTTCCTTAATTACTTTTTTTTTGTATTAACACCTAAATATACTTCTATGCGGAGCACAAACATACAGTGATAACAATTAGCAGAATAATTACACTCTTTCTGTCAGTGTAACCTCATGGCACAGAAAGTATTACAAATCCATTTTAAAACATATTAAATGTTCATATTAATGAGGATAATAGAGAACAAGTATCAGCAAACTAAATATTGTTAATGATTTTGAGCTATTAAATTCATTACCATTTTCTTTCATAATAAAGTGGTTACTTGCTAATTAGACCTTTTTTAACTCATCATTATTGAATTCATTACATTGTGTGCAGTTAACCCTTGGAGGTCTGTGGGTGTGTGCGCACAATTAAAATCATTTTAACACCATATTAATGTGACATGGGGAATTCTTATGGCTTCTCTAACAGTTGTTACATATACTTTTCTTATGTACATTTTCTTGGCTGGATACGCCTGGCAGCTTCATAGCTGTCACTGCGCGTTCGCCAACACGAAATACAGAAGCAGCCTGTACTCTTAGCGTTATTGCCATTAGTACTTACAATAAAACTGCATCCCACTTCTTTCATTATAAAAATTAGATGTACAAAAAATATACTTAAAGCAATTAGGCAAAATCTAAAATAATTTCAGTGCAGCCTATTGAGGTAAAGCCCATGAGGCAATTTTTCTGCCAATCTAAAGTCAGGTAGAAGTTAATGTTGACCTAGGAGAGAATTACAGTCTCAAAATCCTAAAATGAATTTTTCTGTATTAGAAATATTACTAATATTCTTTGCATATCACTAATCTAGTACATACACATCTCTCTCTCTCTCTCTCTTTCTCTCTCTCTCTCTCACACACACACACACACATACACACACACACATACACACACACATACACATACACACACATCAACTTGCTAAGTTCCTAGATGCAGTCACATGGACTCTGCTGCCCAAACTCTTTTTCCTGGATTTTCTTGTGATGAAACATGCATAGGTTGTTATGGCTGTTAGCATAAATGGGGGCAAGTATGGCCAAAGAACAGATTTCTGATTTTACATATATATATATATATATATATATAATCTTAGCTGTTACCCTTAGTAATGATAAACTCAATCTAAACACAAAAATTCAGGTGAGTGGAGAGGTATATAAATGCAACATGTTGATTAGCAGACAATGAATCTGATACTGTGTGTGTGTGTGTGTGTGTGTGTGTGTGTGTGTGTGTGTCACAGATGGGCAAGAGATAGTGACAAATGTGGTGTTGTTTGGAATATATTAGTACTAGAGGCCCGTTGCACGAAGATTTGCGCAATAGGCCTTCCTTCTGACTGATGGCACCGGTTTTCCTCCTACACCCGGGACCCAGGCCTTCAGTGCAGCCACAGCAGTGAGGCTTGATTTCTCCACTCCAGTCGTCTTCAGGCTTCAATCGTCTTCAGTCTTAGCTCTGCACCTGAATATGCAAATTAACTGCCATCTTTGTTGGGTTAATTTGCATACCCATCCTGATTGGCTGGTGGGTGTAGCAGAGTGATACCAATTTGCATGTTTGTCTTTTATTAGTGTAGATGTGACAGGTAAGCTTTGAAACATTGGTCAGCCAACAGATTAGAGGACAGAAGACAGAGTTTACTGTTAGCTTGTCTCCCAGAGGACAACATTCAGTTATTTCCCTCCCTGTCATACGTGCCATTCTTCCATTGAGGAGTACAGCCCACTCCTCCTCTCTCCTTGACTCTGGGCTGCCACTGATGATGCACCTGACTAATAAAGACAGCAAAAATATCATCATGGGACTCCAACTCTAGATCATAAGAGCTTCTTAGTTTGCTTCTCAGCTTTTTGGAACTCTTACTCTGGAGAAAGCCAGCCTCCAACTAAGAAGTCTAAATGCCTTAGACTGCAATTTGTAAGAAAATCCAAGCTCCCTGTGTGGAGAGGTTATTTAGAGAGAGCAGTGACAAATCAGTCCTAAGCTGTTCCAGTCACCTCAGCATGCTGGTGCTGAGTGAGGAAGCCTTCAGATTACCCCAGCCTCTGCTGCTCTCTGACTGAAACCATATGGAGGTCCCCCAAGTGAGAACCTCAGCTGGTCCCTCAGCCCCCAGAACTAGGAGATAACAATAAAGTGTTGCTTTAAGCCACACAATAATAGATAACAGCAATAGATAATCAGGACTTTGCCCACTGTCTAGGTGTTATCTTCAAACAATTTATTCTGTGGCCATCTCTAATTTTCATTTTCTCTTTTCACAAATTTAAATAATAACAAATAATTTGGGAAGCCCAGGAATTGCAGAACTGCCCTAGAGCATTTGGTAACTTAGTTGTAAAACACAACAGTCCTATCAGCATAACATTTTTACAGAGCTCTACTTTTAACAGATAACTTTGTCCTTACATCTCATTTTCTTTCATGACAAGCTCTGGCAATACCTGGGACAGAAAAACGAAGGTCAAAGTGGACTAATGATTTGTTCAAAGTCACACAGCTGGTAAGTTTCAGATCTTAGATAAGGACCAAGGTCCAAAGCACTTTTCACTATATAGTCTTGAAGGCATCCTGGGATGAATTTTAGTTTTCTATGAACCCTAGAGTGTTATAACCTTCCTCTCACAGCTCTGTTCTTAAATAAATACTTGAATGACCTTGAACATTCCTTTTAACTTTTCACTTTCTATGTCCTTATCATAGAAATGGGCTTCTAATACCTCCCTCAAATTCAATGAAATTAAAAATGTAAAAGCACAACGTAAGTTTTAAAACAGTATACAAAGTTAGATAATACTACTACTTCTTGCCACTACTACCCTTCTCTAAATGTTGAGGTAAATCAGAGAAGAGAGGCATAAAGAATAATCAGAGGAAATAATATGGAGAGGGGAGGAAATAACAGGTATGTCTTGAAGAAAGCAAAAACCATTTGAACAGATTAATGTGGACAGAGAAGGAGGAAGAGAGGATCATGGAGGGATGTCTCCGAGGAAGCACAATAGTGAGTGGAATTTCTGAGCAGATGCAACAGAAGGTCACTGGGTACTGAGAAAGGGTATCGAGGAAATATGCCTAGTCCACAGCCCTTAGCGCATAAAAATAGAAAAAAACAAACAAACAAAAAAACAAAACACAGAATCCATTTCACAGTTCCTCCTTTAATACCAGTTATCCTTCTCTCTCCTTCTTTCTATTCCAGTAGATCTTGTTAATTCCTACAAACCAATGCCCCTTCAGTTTCCCTTCCATGCATCTTCACTTTGGATTTTAGTGAGAAAATGCTTAGCAGCTAAATACACACATGTGCACACATACACACACGCATCACCATCATCATCACTACCAATTACTGAGACTAAAATGAGTAATATCTTGTCTCATCTTTCAGAGTAGAAATTATATCTATTTTGTTGGTTAGTTTTACTTTTATTAAACAACCATTTTTATTATAATAAGACATACTACATCTCATTTTAATAATATAACAATACATAAAAATCCCCGGTTAGAGGAAAGCGTAAGTTTTTGCTGTGTACACTGTAGAACTAATAGGTAAAAATACTTCCTTGAACATACAGACATCTTCTCCCTCCAAGCACATGTAATTCTAATTGAAGCACAGCCAAACAAAATACACCTGCTGAGAAGGATATGTATTTTTCAAGAATATTCCTCTTGATTAAAAAATAATGGAATTGATGGGAATCCCAAGTTGGAACGCAAAGCATTTATCTCATTCTCTTTCCTTGTTTATGATGCTTGTAGAATTAAGAATAAAAGTCGATACAATTAATAACTCTTTTCCTCTATTTGCTATTTTATTTCTTCATAAAGAACTGAAGCACAGAAAATATGACTAGGATTTTGCAAATCAATAAACTAAAAGAATGTAGGTCAGGTTGCTAGTCTTCTCAACGTGCTCAATGTCTCTCAAAATTGCTTTTTAAAGGATCTGGGGCATGAGTTCTGTCCCTCTGTGCCTTCCCTGATGAAGGTTATCAACTCTGGATCAAGATGGCTGACTGAACAAAGGACTGTCTTCTCATCCTTCCTCAAATCCCATCCAAATGACAGAAGAAATATAAAAACAAATCTACATCAGTTTGAGGAAGCCCGCTGGGGGGTCCTAGACAAGTAAATGGTCAGTTAGGAAATCTGGAAGATATTTAGCAATTAAGAACTTATAGATCACAAAATTCCCCTAGAATAGGAAATATATACCTACAGATAAAAGAAAGGGCCTCCAACATGGCTTCCCCCCACCCCCCACCCCCCCCCCCCGCCCAGTTTTATCCCCAACAAAATTTGAGATGAGAGGCTAGAAAAAGAAGGAGGTTGGGTAACTTCTTATATGACAAACAGCTATACTTTGTCCTCTGTTAAAATATTCAGTATAATCCTTTAAAGTTGGATTTCTTGCACAGGGAAAGGGTTATCTGTGGGCCTCATTTCAGTTAATGAATGCACAGTACTATGAATGAGGTCACTAGAGTCAAGAGTTGTGGACCCAGTCAACTTGCATTTATTTGTTTATTTTTTCATTCATTTAACAATTGGGCATTGTGCATAAGCTACAGGTACCAAAATGTTTTCCTAGTCTGTAAGGGTTGACCCAAATTATGTTTCAAGCCCCAGCTGTCACTTTTTCTGTGTGATGTTCATCACATGAGTGACAGTGGTGTGATTTAGGGTGGAATACGTGTGACCTACTTCATCTTGGAAGAAGAGAGTGTCATTACACAGAGCTTCTGAGGTCATACCAGCAGGTGCAAACAGAACCACTGTCTTAGATATTTTAATCTGTGTTCAAAGAGTTAAAAAGTCAGTTTTAGAAACACTTTTTTGACCAGCTCAAAATTCCAGAGGCAATCTTAATGTCCAAGAAAACAATATGTTGGACAGAACTAAAGGATCTGCTATCAAATTGATCAATGCATAAGTCAAGAATAAATTTAGCTGGGAACATATAAACACAATAAAAAATAACTAAGTGTTTCTTCATAAAATGAGTAAATCTGACTTAGATTAAATGTGGTTTTGTTCTAGGGGAAGTTCAGATCACATGTCATAAAAATAAGAGTGCTGACTTTATTAAAACAGAATAACAAAAAAAAATCAACAATAAAATCATCCCTATTAAAATTTATAATTTAGAGAAATTTTATTCTTAATTCCATAATAGTAGTCCCTTTAAGCCCCTATTTTGGAATATGCCTTTCAATTTACCTTTCAGAATTCAGGGTATATCGATTTAAACATTATCAACTGTGATATTTTTTTTCTTTTTAGAATGAATTTGATTCCTGGGTATAGGAATCATTTATCTAAAAACCTAGTGAAGAATATGGGTAGTTAAACTGGGACTAATATTTTTGGTCAAAAATAAGACTGATTTCACATGTGGCTTATCAATTGATTCTAAGGGAAAGAATTATTGCATAATAGCCACCCACTCCTCTTGATTACCAGTCTTCTAGACCTTCCAATTGCTACTCAGTGTATGGTGAAGAGATGAAGAACACCCAGATGGATCAGAGGACACAGCAATAAATTTACCTTCGTAATTAGGGCTGGAAGAACTGGCTAACATTATTCTATTATAGAATTACATGTATTCAAGAGTTTTGTGAATCCTGTTGTAGAGCTATGTGAAATTTGAATAAAATCACCCACTTCCAATTCCTAGTACTGGTTATGAAGAGAAGTCTATCATTCAAATGTTCCATCAGAAATTCAGGACTTAATCTCTCTCTCTCTCTCTCTCTCTCTCTCTCTCTCTCTCTATCTCTCTCTCTATCTCTATCTCTATCTCTATCTCTATCTCTCTTTCTCTCTCTCCTCACAGATATACACACATTGCTACCAGTTGCCTTTTTGTCTCTTATTTCTCACTTATGAAGAAAACAGTTAAACTTTTTTTTATAGTCTTCCTTGTTGCCCAATTCTGTGTTAATTTATACCCTTTAAGTTTAATGTCCTGTTTGAAGATGTTGAATGTGGATTTTTCTTTAAAATAGTCAATTTTTGCCTTTGGTCCTTGAAACCCAGAAGGAAACAAAGTATCCCCCTTAATAAAATATAGGTATAAAAAAAGTTTACTTCAATTTTGTTTTATTTATTCTAAATACTTTAGTCAACAAAGGCCTGCAAATCAAGTTCAGGGTCTTTTGATGTTTTGTGCTTCCAAAGATTTATCTAAATGCACACGTTCAGATCTGCGTGTTTATCTGTTTTCTTTGCTCCGTGATAAAACATTCAGGCTCTAGGTGGCAGGTATCCTGGCAGACAATCCAGGATTTTGATGCTTATGCTTGGTATTCTTAAAACCCCTTCTAACTTTCATAAATTCCTTTATCCTTTTCTATCTAAAATACTTAATTTGAAAATATTCACCCCTATGAGAAAGGTGATATCTTTCTAAGAGATCCTACTCAAGAAGGTTACTCGACCTAGGACCTTTCATGCAAAAGTCCTGCATAGCCGGGAAAGATGAAGGGGGGAAATAAAGGTACGGGCAGACATTGGTTCACCTGGCTACAAATACCCAACTCTCCAGAGATATTGCTAAGGGTTTGTCATTGCAACAAGAAACACTCAGCATGTGTGCATCTGGCTACACATCCTAGTGGGAGGGGATTTATGTGGGCAATTCCTTCTGTACAACATTATAAATACAGCCTATTATCTCCCGACTTTCTGATTCCTAGTTCTTTTTTCCTAATGAATGATTCATGTATTAATAATGGTAAAAATAATACTTTGCAATTATAGCATGCTCTTCTTCTCTCCAGGGTGCTCAGTGGACATTAACTACATAATCATTTTTTTACTCAGACTGTCCTGGGGGGTAGTTGGGAGGCTTTCTGCTGGGGATACCAGCTTTATATTATACTTGTTCTGAAAACATACATTTCTCTGCAAATGCCAATTTTCTGCATTCTTTAGGATAAAGAAGCTAAAATGATTCATCTTTTCAAGAAAATAGTGGCAATGTACATTGTTCAAGACCATGAGCTCAATTAATTTTTAGGTTGACAGGAACCTTAGGCTGACCTGTTCATTTCCCACTGATAACTGGTCTTCTATCCAACATATAAATGTTTACAAGCCTTGAGCCTCTATTTGCAGTCCTGTTCCCTCTCTAAACTCTCTGTTTTGATGATATCATTCAGTACTAGAGCTTTAAATGCCATCTCTCTGCTGATTATTCCCAAATTAATATTCTGGAGTTCAAGTTTCTCCTTTGACTCATACATCCAGCTTCCCAATTGATTTATTTTCTTGGACTTGTATTGGGCATATCTGAATTTACATACTTAATTCCCACCCCCCACAAACCTGTTCCTTCCCTTATCATTGTCGTCATAGGAAATGGTACTACAAAAAGTTTTCCTAAACTTAGGAGTCTCCTTAACTTTTCCCTTACCTCCCTCACATTTTCTCCACCAACTCCTATTAGGCCTACTTCCAGTGTTCCCCATTGTGGCTTATACCATCATCTTTTGCTGAGTCATCTTCTAACTGGCCTGCTTGGCCAGTTTTCACCACTGTATTATCCATTTCCACAGCAGCCATAGGTCATGTTCAAAGTTTGAAACTTCTCAAAGTGATCCTCTCTAAAGACTCCTCTCTGCATATACTTGATTCCCATTGGACACAGAAGAGCACAAGCTCTAAGGACTTCCAAGCCCTCCATGGCCTGGTTCCATCTTGTGCTACCCTGACCTCATCTTGTGTTACCCTGCCCCCTTCCTAACTCTCTGTGCTCCAGGCACACTCACCACCTTTCTGTTTCTGAAACAAATCTATCTGATTCAAACCCAAGAGCATATGGATCTTCTCTTCCCCCTGATTGGAGTTCTCTTCCTCCACGTCTTCATAAGAATAGCTTCTTCTTCTATTCTGATTTTTTTGAAATCCAAATATCATTCAAAGAGATATTCCTGATAACTTCAGCTAAAATAGCCTCATTTTCCTACATATTTCCTCTCACATCAACCTATTTATTTTCTTCATTTTCACTACTCTTATCTAAAATTAGTTTATTCTATTTAGTCTGCTTTCCCTCAAGGTGCCATGAAGCCTGGAACCTATTGTGTCTGAATATTCTTTCCATTTCTATCTTCTCAAGCAGTGTATGGCTCATAGAAGGTGGTCAACAAATATTAGCTAAATAATATGCAATGAATAAATGTAAGTGATGGTAAACACACACACACACCTTTATATTCTAATACAGGAAATCGATCTCTTTCAAGTTGTGCTCCAAAAATACCTTTACATGGAGTGTACTGGAAAGTGAGGGGATGGAGTTGAGGCTTAGAGAACAATTTAAAGTCTATTATATTCATATGGGTAACAAACGGGGAGGACTTGGTTTAAGGGACAAAGAGCACAGGAAAGATACAGGAGGTAGAATCTGCAGAATTTGAGAACAAGATAGAGATGAGAGTTAGGCATACGGTCCAGGTTTCTAACCACAGCAACCTGAGTGAATGATGATTTTTATTGGCTAAGTGTCAAAATTGGGAAAGGGCTAAATTTAAGATTTGTAACTGATAAAATTTGGGGTAGTCTGAGTAGCTTATGATAATTTCCCTTACCTTTGAATTGGCTCCCTTTCACAAAGATGGGCTCCTATACTATATTTTTTATGTAACCTGTCCCTTAGCTACAGTCAAGTAGATCTGACATAGTCATCTGATACAATGAACCAATCAAATTCTCTCCCTGGAATTTGGAATTGGAACTGATTGATAGCTAGTCAGTCACTGGATGTGGCTAGAAATGAGGAAGCATAAATTCTCCAACTGTGGGGATGTTCCCTCCAATAGCAACATTTATCTACCAAGAGAATGAAAATCAGATATGCAGAGAGAAACATAATGAGACACTGAAGGAGAAATATGGCTGTCTGTGTGTCTGAAGATTGTTCAGTTTCTACTTGAAATACCCCATAAAGCTAGCTGGCTTTTATTTCCTCAAGATACTCCAGAATCCAGTAATCAAGCACTCTTCCAACAAATTTTTCTTCTCTCTAATTAATTTGTTTTCTAAATATTACATACAAAGAAAAATGTAATATATGCAAACATATATATATATACATATGTATATAATATATATATATATATATATACACACATCTATTATACAAAAATAACATCAGAGACTTTGTCATATTTAAATATTTCACTTCTCTTGCTCAAGTACTTTAAATCAATAAATACTCCCTGAGACAATGTACTCCTAACTCTGATATGCACCAAGGGAAACTCAAAGATCATATAACATTTGGCCCCTGCCACAGACCGTATTAAAAGCTGTTTTGGCACCTGAAAAATTAAACCATGTGAATTTAATAATGATGTGATATGGAAGATGTCACAAGGCAATGGTATACATGATTAATTGTGAAACAGTTCAGACAATCATGCTGTGAGTTCACAGGCTGAAGAGAGTCCAGGGTTGGGTGCACAGGTAAACTTCAGTAAGGAATGAGGACAGAAGTGGGAGCTTGAACAATGGTTAAAATTTGCACAGCCGGACAGGAATGAGAAGGCAGCGAGACCTCCTCTACTGGGAGGTCTCCCAGGAGCAAAAGCAGTTAGGTAGGGGAATTTCAGAGCCCAGAAGCCCAATAATCTTGAGCTGAGAAGGATGTTTGATGGGTAGAAGTGACAACAAAGAATGCTGTGGTCTGCAGAAAATAATTTAGCATTTTGTTCCACATGGAAAATGCTTTTGGCTCCCCAAAGAAAAGACAAGTTTCATAAAAACCTCTTTTTTTAAAACCTGCTGGCCTTTACATTCACCTTGGCTAAAGGAGTCCTTATTCCACTGCCAGTGACTGGTGGCAGATTCCAGCAAACAATCAGATCCCCAAAATTTTGCTTCTGTTGTTCTGTGGAACTAACAGTTCAAGAAAACTCCCCGCCAAAGGAGTGTGAGCATTGGGAAATGAGCTGTGCTCTCTGTGTGCAGGACTGAACAGCTTGGAGAACAGGAAGGAGCGAGCTGGGACTTGGCAGCTCAGCCCCAGCGTGGGTAACTGGACTGGGAATGTGAGCCATGTGGAGTACATCAGGGCCAAGATGGCTAAATCTCGCTGGCCGGTGTCTGACCCTGAAAGAAGGAAACCTTCATGAGCTGAGGCCCAGCTCAGCTCCCAGACACATGTGTAAGCAATACCACCCCCAGCCTCCTCCTCTACACACAGGGTCAGTGTTCTCCCTAACAGAATGCAGATGGGGGAGTCTCCTTTTGCCCAGCCAGGACGCACCAGCTTGGGCCTCAGCCTCCTCCTTTGAAACAGCAACACATTTCATAATGAATCTTTTAAGACACCAATTGTAAATACAAACAAACCCCAAATCCTCATCTACTGCTGGAAGCTAGTATGTTTCAAACAATAAAAGAGAAAAAGAAAAAAGCCAATCCTTCAAGACGGGTGTTCCAATTTCCACTTCCCAGGTATAATAGAACACTCACTTGTTATTTATTTATTTTCTCACCTACTTTTCAGAAGAAAAAAATAATTCTGATCTTTCGGTGCATTTATTCAAAACAACCTCTAGCAACTTCTAGTATGAAAAGATCTGATTTGTCAGCATTTTTTTTCCCTTTCAGACACTCAGGTCATATTTTATACGCATTTAAACCACACAATCACACACTGTCCATGTCCTGTCCAGACATCGGCATCATCATTTCCATATGAATCTAGGTCAAGGCAATAGCAAGATGTTAAAAACCTGGCAGGGAAAGGAAAACAGCGGAGCTCAGACTCAGCTCCTGGCACAGCTCCCCGGTGTCACATTGAGAAAGTTAGAAGTGACCCCACAAAATCAGTCCTCACGGTGACAAGGCCGGCATTTAAAAAACACATGGGCAGCTGAAAAGTCCAAATTCAAATCAAACTCCACTGTTCCAAATGCCATAACTCTTTCCCCTTTATACCTATTACATACAAAGGGGGGAAAAGGAAGGTAGAAAGAGATTTGGGCAAAGCTGGTTAGCACTTACAAATCAATGAAACGGCCAAGCCTGTTCTATAGAGTGAAGATTAATATATATAATTAATTTAAAACCTTAATTAATTAATGTTTTCAAAGCACTTTGAGATTCGCAGATGAAAGATGACCTACATGTATTTGGGTATTGTTTTATGATGTCATTCTGGCACTCTGAGCTTAGGCACCAGCCACATAGTCACATTATTAACAAAAACAATATAGCACCTCTCAATAAAAGAATCTCAGATATAGCAGGTTCATTTATAAATTTTTAAATATTAGTTTACATTCTGCAGGAGCTAGTAGCTGTGAAGCTGGGAAAATTCTATAATGCCCAATTGAGAGCGAGCTTATTATAACATTCAGGTACCTTTGAAAGAATGAGAAAATAGTTGGCACAGAAATCTTGCCAAATTAATTGCTAACTAATCTCATTATATGTTTCTGCTCCAGCTAAACAAAATTACTCATTCTTTCTCACAATGTCCCACACTTTCCTGCCTCTGTGCATTTGCTCTGCTTTTCCCTCGCATAGGTGTAAGTGGGGTAACTCTGATCCCATTTCCCCTTCTCTAGGTCCTGTCCATTCATCAATGTCCATCTGAAGTGTCATCCTTCCATGAAGCATCCCCTAAATCCCAGAAGGTAGAATTCTTCCATTTCTTGGAAGAATGTAGTCTCTTAACTCTACATTCAAGCCATTCTTGAGAAGTACAGAATCTCCATCAGGATGGTCATGCTTATGCTGCAGTGACACCTCAAAATCTTTGCGATTAAAACACAACATTTATTTTTCACTTATAGCAGGTCAATAAGGGAGGTGGTGTAAGTCAAGAATACTCAATATTGACCAAGTATTAGAAATGTAACTATATTTTTTTCTGAGCTTAGAACTGACAGATTTTCTTTTTCTACACTGAAGTTTCTCCTCCTTTTTTCTTCCTCTTACATTTTTTTTCAATTTAGTGTAACAACAACAAAAAAAAGTCCCCTAAAAAAAAACACCATAAAAACAATAAAGGTAAGAATTGCTCTCACTACTGGAAAATCATATATTCCAATCTTTAAAATTTCATATGGAGCTTACTTCTTATATCACTAAATTTTTAAAAAATATGTTTTATTGACTTTACAGAGAGGAAGAGAGAGTTAGGAACATCAATGAGAGAAAAACATCAATCAGCTGCCTCCTGCACACTCCCTCCTGGGGATTGAGCCCACAACCAAGGTACATACCCTTGACCAGAATCAAACCCGGGACCCTTCGGTGTGCAGGCTGAGGCTCTATCCACTGAGCAAAACCAGTAAAGGCTATCACTAAAATTTTTATATGTAGAAATATTCCTTTGGAAGTCAACATGTAAAACTAGCTATTTCTCTTAGTTGATTAAAATATAGAAAGATGGTGAATTCTTTTATATTTTTTGTTTTTCTTATTTACACTTCAGTAATTACAATGTAATTATCAGTATAACATTTAATCATCGAATATCAGTATGTAAGCATATAAATGCATAAAAAAGGAAGCTGATCTCATGTGACTTTCCTGTGGAGGGTATGTTCCTGCATGTCCTCACGTGGCCTTTCATCTGCATGTGCACATCCGTGGTGTTTCTTCCTCTTCTGATAAGGACACAAGTCCTATTGGATCAGGGTCCTACCCTATTGGGTCAGTTTTACTCAATCAGCTCTCTGAAGAGACCCAATTTCTAAATATGGTTGTATTCTGAGGTACTAGGATTTAGGGCTTCACTATATGAATTTGGGGGAACACAATTCATTCCATAACAAAACCAATATAGACTACTTCCACAAATAACTGAATAATGCTAATATTTTGCATAGTATATCTCGTATAAAATGTATCATCTCTTTTTCAATCCTCACTAATGTGATTTCAGGAACTCCTTTATAAGGAATTCTTTCTGTCTCTCCCCCTTCCTCCATCTCTCCTTCTTTCCCTCCTCCCTTCCTTTTTTCTGTAGTTTTTTCCCCTCCCCCCCCCTGGGCTCTTTAGAATCTAAGGTAAAACAATAACAACAAAAGCAACAAAAACAGGAAATGCATGGAATGATGTCTTCCACTTTACAGGTTTGAAGAAAGAGAGGCCCAATCTAGTATGAGGGGCCTCTAGTGGGGCTTGCTATTGAGGATGGGGAAACCAGAAGAGGACAGCAAACAAGCACAAAGTGGGTACAAGCTGGCTGTCGGGGCCCCTAACTGCAAGTACAACTCCCCTTTCCAAGACCACACCAGCCTCAATGACAACAACAAAGTCAGTGACATTTCTGGAACCCAAATCCTCATGATTGAATCCAGGAGCAGCTGAGTTGTCTCAGAAGTGCTCTTTAGCAATGGCCATTCCTCTGCTCATCTCTTAGAATGCTTGTCTTGAACTGTTCCAAAGGTTCCTCCGAAGGGTGTTCTGTTCTCTTTGCTGACATCTCTTTGCAAGGCGATACACAATGTCCTCATTGCTCAGGTGTTTGTTTGGCGGTACTGATAAGCTTATTAATATTGGGGAACTTCTCTTTTCTACTCAAATAGGCATCACAATGAAGTGAGAGGAAATACACGTCCCCTAGCCATGCTGTTAGTAAACCACAAACGGAGGTACTGGGGCTTTCAGATTCTTACAGATAAAAATCATCGTTTAACTGGCTCTTCACAACCACCACCACCCAAGTTTGTAACAAAGTTCCTAGGTATTTGGGGCCAAAGACAAAAGACTCAGGTGACACTGCACAATACCAGAATCAAAATCAATTCTATTCTGGAACCAGCTACTCCACCTTTTGCAAGTTTGGGTGGTCTGATTTATTTCCCTCAGGTAGAGTCCACTGCCTTCATTTCCTCTTTAGAGAAGCTCGGGGTGAGTTGGGGTGGGGTATCATCCCTTTAATTCCCATCATCCTGGTCCCAAGATGGGTTGCTGCATCTAGTTATTGTTCTCCCTAGAGAACAGTGAGAGGCTATGTAAACAACCCTCTCCATCCCTGAAAACATGTCTCTATAGAACTTAATTTGTAATAAGCATGAAGTTTAGGCACCATTTTATATAAATCCAGTTACGGGTCACACCTGCCTCTAGTACAAGAATAAGTACATTTAGCCTAAAAAGTAGAAGCCCTCCGTCATATCCAAGGAAGGTGGCAAAACCTCCCAAAACACTCTGTGAAAGCCTAGCTTTGAATACGTTGGGCAGCCAAGTTATCCACCCAGGGATTAATATTAATGAGAGAAGGTGTTACACTAAGTAAAAGTGTTTGTTCAGACATCATGAATATGATCTCCAAGTGTCATCATAACAGGGATTCCCTGCCTATATTTTAATTGCATTAAAAACTTCACATAACTTATTGTTGTGATTCAGATTGAAGTCCCCAGCATCCATCAAGGTGACCTCTGGCATGTTCCAGTCATAATCTCCTCCCCATATGCACAGTTCATCCTCTAGAATAAAAACTGGCTGCTAGCTCAGTGGCTGGTTCATAGTAGGTGCTTAATTATATTTATGGAAGAAGTAAATATGAATGCAAGAGAAAAGCCGGGCCCAAAATATATGTGACCTTGCAATTGTGGAATACAATCAATGGAAAGGTGTTACACTGGCCAGCTAACAATATAAAGTGAATGGAATTTTCAAACCTACCCAACTCCCACTAGAGTTAAAAAAGCATCTTAGTTCCTAATTTTATCTTCAGTTAGAGGTTATGAATTGAGATGAACTGGACTCCCCCTAAAAGTCACATCCTTCACCTTGTTCTCAGGTACATCTGAGCTGTGGGTGGGGCTGAAGGCTAGAGGAGTGAGGCCTGGCGAGGGGGTCCAATGCAGAGGCGGATCTCCACCACCTTTCCCTTTCCACATTGAGCCCTGGAGAGAGACTTTTCAGCATCGCTGTTATGAACCCTTTGATTCATAGCTTTCTCATCTGGCTACACAATACTTTGGTGCCTTAATAAGATTTAGCTGAAAAGACACTTCCTTCTTTTCACAAATTGAAAGAAAATCTATTTGGACACTTTTAAAGGAAAGGGAAGAATACTTCTGCCTTCTTTTTTTCTCTCTCTTTTAAAGTTGTTTCTCTCTCTCAGCAGCTCTTCACCTTGCATGTTCCTGTCAACGAACTGAATCTTTGGGGGGTTAAACAAGAGAAATAATGATAAAATAAAACATTTATATTTTAGATTAATGGTCTAGAAGGCCCAAGTGAAAGCCCACCCAACGGACATTTATAGCATGCAATTTTTTGAAATTGATCATTGTAGGACTAACTTAACATTATCTTTCTGCCGTTAGAGAAAGTTTACCAAATGTTTACATATTTTTAAGCTTTGATTTTTATTAATGTATAATTTTCATATAATAAAAGGCAAAGATCTTAACTCTTCAGTTCATGAATCTTGACAACTTTATAAATCCATACAACTGTCATCCAAAACAACACACAGAACATTCCCATCGCCACAGAAAGTCTCCTTCCATCCCTTCCTGGTCAATTCCCCCCCTTCCTAAGGAGGACTTTCTTATTTCTATCGGCTACCTTAGTTTTACCTGTTCCTTATCTCATCAACATGCAATATGTCATGTATTTTTCTATATTTGACTTCCTTTGCTCAACATAAAGTTTTAGTGGCCCATTTACTTTGTTGTATCAATAATATGTTCATTTGTATTGCCATGTAACTATTCTACTGTAGGTGATGGGTGTCTATTCATAATTTATCTAACTCTCCTATTGATAGGGTTGTTTCCACAGATTTTGGCAGTTGTAAATGAGGCTGATGTGAATATTCTTACAGTTCTCTTGGGTGAATACCTGAGGCTAAAATTAGTGAGTCATAAGTAATGTATATATTTAACTTTAAAGAAACCTGCCAAACAAGTTTTCAAAGTGGTTTCAACATTTTATGCTTTCATCACCAATGTATGAGCATTCCAGTTGCTCTACATCCTCAGCAACTTCTGGTATGCACAGTATTTATTAATGAAACTTCATTCCAAAAGATGTAAAATTATGTTATTGTAGTTTTCATTCATATTTTTCTGACGAGTAACTAATGATATTTGAGCAACATTTTTACCTGTTTAACCACTTGTGTATTTTCTTTGTAAAGGTTTAAGTTATTGACCCATTTTTAAAAATAGGTGGGGGTTTTTTGTTGTTTAATTATAGGAATATTTATATATTCTGAATGAGGTCCTCTTTGAGGTATATGTATTGGAGATCTTGTTCCAAGTTAGTGGCTTGTGTTTTTTTTCTTAATGGTCTATATATTGATTTACAGAAAGGTTTTAATTTTAATTAGTCCGACTTATAAAGTTTTCCTTTTACTGTTTACTTTGTCCTGTTTAAATATCATTTGGCTATGTTAAGATCATGAACATATTCTCCTATTGGCTTTTTGAAGCCTTACAATCTTTACTTTTACATTAAAAACCATTCTGTATCTCAATTTAATGTTTGTGTGTAGATGAGATAAGGGTCTAAGTTCTATTTGTATCTTTATAGATATGAAGTTGTTCCAGCACATTTTTTGTGATGGCTTCTTTCTATATTTAAGAATTTTATTTTGAGATAACTATAGATTCACATAATAGTAGATTCACATATGAAGTAATATAGAGAGATCCCATGTACCCTTTGCCACATATTCCCCAGTGGTAATATCTTGCAAAGCTGTTATTGTACTACAGAGTCTTGAAACCTATACAATTAAGATTCAGAATATTTCCATCACCACAGGATCCCTCCTGTTGCCTTTTTAAAGCCTCACTCATTTGCACGCAACGCCCTTAGCCCCTGGCTACTATTAATCTCCTCCATTTCTACAACTGTGTCATTTCAAAAATGATATATAAATTAAGTCACATACAGTATATAATATTTTGGGATTGACTTTTCCAGTAATATTCCTCTGAAGATTCATCCAAGTTGTCCAGTGTTTAAATAGGTTGTTCCTTTTTATTACTATGCAACATTCCAAAGCATAGGCATGCTACAATTTATTTAACCATTCACCTATTGAAGAGCAGTTGGGTTGTTTCCAGGTTTCATTTGTTATCAATAAAATGGCTGTAAACATGTATGTATAGGTTTTTTTGTTTGAATATAGGTTTTAATTTCTCTGAGATAAATGTCCAGGAGGGCAATTTCTAGGTGGATTGGTAGTTGCATGTTTAGGTTTTTAAGAAACTACCAAATTGTTCAAAGTGGCTGCATCATTTTACATTCCTAGCAGCAATACATGAGTAATCCAGTTGCTTTGCTTCCTCTCTAGCACTTGGAGTTGTCATTATTGTTTTATTATAGCTGTTTGGCTAGGTGACAGTGATATCCCATTTTGGGGTATCACTATGTATCTTAATTTAATTTTTAATTTCTATCTCCATAATGGTTATTAATGTTGTTGTACATCTTCTCATGTGCTTATTTGCCATCTTTATATCCTTTTCTGTAAAATGTCTCTAAATGTCTTTTGCCCATTTTCTCATTGGATTGTTGTTTCACTGTTAATTTTTTAAAGTTCTTTATATATTCATGCTACCACTCCTTTATTTGATATGTGGTTTGAAAATATTCTTCCAGTCTGTACTGTTTGCTTTCATTTCCTTAACATGGTATTTTTCAGAGCAAATGTTTTTAATTTTAATTTTAATGGAAATCCAGCGTATCCATTATTCCTTTTGTAGATGGTGGTTTTGATATCAAGTATAAGGATATTTTGCCAAGTCCAAAATCCCAAAGATGTTCTTCCTCTTAGAAAAAAAGTTTTATTCTTGGAGGCAAGTGACCAATGTTTTTCTCTCTCTCCTTCTCCCTTCCCATCTCTCTAAATCAATAAAAAATGTATTTTTTAAAAGTTTTATTCTTATATATTTTAAGTCCATGAAATATTTTTGAGTTAATGTTTGCACAACACAAGAGATTTAGGTCAACATTTATTTTCCTTTTTGCAGATAGATGCCTTCAGCACCATTTGTTAAAAAGAATTATCTTTTCTCTATTAGATTGCTTTTGCACCTTTGTCATAAATCAATTGGGAGTTGAGGTCAGTGGAAAATGGGGGGGGGGGCATCCCAAAGTCCCCTCCCACATAAAAGCAATAAGAACATTCGCAAAAATTTATCAAAATCAACTTCTCAGTATTCTGGAACTTAACTAAAAGCTTGCAACAATCACAGGGCATTATTTCAAGAAAAAATTATGACATCTAGGCAAGAACAGCAAGCTTTATGGTGTTTTTCACTTGCCTAACTCCTACCCCCTTCTCCTCAACTCGGCTGTAGCCTTGAAAACCAAGTTCACAATCATGGTTAAACCAGTGCCCTGGTAGCCACTGGTGAGGGAGAACAGAGATGAAATTCTTCAAAATATTCATTCTCAGCTAATTATTATTATTTAAACTGTTTGAAAATTATCTGGAAACCCAACTTGGAAGACTTGTCTTACTTGACCTGACTCAGCACTTACCCTGTGTAAACAACCTTTCCCCAGGGGTATTTATTGAAAACAATCAGCAGCAATGCTTTAACACTAAAGGTGTTTGAGACAGTGATTAACAGGGAAACAGCTAGCTAACCAAATGTCTCATTCTTTTAATTCCTTGTGGTCTTTCTTTAAATTTTGTCTTATTAAAGACAGCATCTAACTGCCTGTATAACATCCACTCCTCTCTCTTTCATAACACTTAACCTTCATATAGTCTGTATGTGAGTGTTTCTGTCTTTTTATTGTCATCTTTATCCACCAGAATATGATCTCTTTAAAGGCAGGTCTTTATTTTGTTCATTTCCATATTTCAGTGCTTAGAAAATTCTTTTCACATAGTAAGCCCTGGGTTAATATTTTTGAATGAATGAATGAAAGGCAGCAGGTGGGTTAGCCACCACAGCCTAGACTGTTTATTTTTTTTAAATAGGAACACAAATCTTTCTGAGAAGTCCCTGAAAAAAAGCTTTCCTTTTTGTCTCTTAGGACAAAAGTGAGTTACATAGCTTTCCTACAATACAGAAAGGTGAGAAAATAAGTTTTGGGTTGTTCTCCTCTCAAGTTAAAAGAGTCAAGAAAGAAGGGGGTTGGGAATGGATTTTGGATAGTTATTCATTAGTGTCCTTCATTGTCATCCCATTCTTCACTTCGCTGGGTCTTACCACTTATTCTTCATATTTTAGTTCAACTGTCATTTCATTGAGAGGTTCTCTGACCACTCCCCTCTCCAATGTCCACTTCAAGATTTTTTATTAATATCATAGAAAACTTTCTCAATAATGACTTAGAGCAGCCTTTCTTTTCCTTTTTACTGAAATTAACTTTTGCAGATTTTCATGGAGCTGACTTCTTCTAAGCTCAAATGTAGCAAAAATCTTAATTTGCTATCCTCTCTAAAAGAGTTTTACCACTCTTTTTAAAAAAATATATTTCTTTATTAATTTCAGAGAGGAAGGGAGAAGGAGAGAGAGATAGAAACACCAATGATGAGAGAGAACCATTGATCGGCTGCCTCCTGCACACCCACTACTGGGGATCGAGCCCGCAACCCAGGCATGTGCCCCTGGCTGGAATCGAACCTGGGACCCTTCAATCCACAGGCTGATGTTCCATCCACTGAGCCAAGCCAGCCAGGGCTAGCCTCACCACTCTTGATCTCATTGACTGATTAGTTTTCGTTGTAGCACTCATCAATAACTGAAATTATTATTTGTAATACCTTAACTAATAATAAAAAAAAACTGAAATTATTTATTTGTTAATTTATATTCTGTTTTCCCCATTAGAGTGTAATATTGATAAGATGAGATCCTTTTCTGCATCAGGTCTCAAGACTCAAAAATTCAAATTTTGACGACATGTTCCTAAATCAACCAATAGCAAAATGCTATCATGAGTGTTTTTACTTTCCTGCAAAAAATAATTAAGTAACATGAGTTCAAAGGCTTTCCTAACCTAAAGTCTAATGATAAACATTTAGAGTCAAACATCATTAAAATCTAGAGCTATGACATTCAACACTGAAAACTATCCAAAGGAGTCAGAAAACAGAATTCAACATTTACCATAATTTGGTAATATCTTGATTATAAGGAAATATATATAATCCTAAAAACAGAAATTCCAAAAAGTGTGGCATGACTCCAAGATGCATATTAAACTTTTGGTAAATAATTTATACAATTCCCTACATATACAGAGCATCAAGTTTAATGGGGCTACACTGTCTAATTGAGTAAATTGGCAATGACTATCTAACCTGTACTGACATAATTTTAAGATCATGATCATCTGTTATTTTTCATGAACTTACTTTTTAAAAAATTATGTCCCTAAATCTGAAAACTAAAAATTTTATTTCAACAAGTATAATTATAAAATCGCATTAAATTGAGAATAATAATTTTCCAGTGTAAACAATAGGTTGGGAGCTTAAAGTCCAAGAGTGCCAGGCAACTACAAGGCTCTCAATCTCTCTCCATCTCAGTTTATCAGACTCTAATAAGAGGCAATTTATGAGTTTAATCAAATGGGAAAAATGGGAGTGGCTCTGCCAAAATGTAGCATCAACAGATTTCAAGTTGAGTGGCTAACAAGAATTGCCATTAGAGTGTTATATTACTTCTGACCTCCCAGTAAAAGTTCTTGATTCTGAAAGGGAACTTGGTCCTAAGAACACCTGATGATCTCTGGGAAGTTTTTAACTGTTAATATTTCAGATATGGCAGGGCCAAATAACACCTATGTACTCAACTACAGTGCCTCATAATGGTCACCAGGAAGTTTTATCGAATGTATACTCTCTGAACTCTAATCTCTCCATTTGAAAAATGCAGCTTTCAAGGGCAGCCCCTCGTCTATACTTATTCCATATTGCAGAATTCCTACAAGAGCCAAAGGAAGTGCTTTTCAACAGCAAATGCCAAGCACCAGTTATAATTCAAGAATTTGCATTGAATTTGCTCTAGGTCTCTCTTAAAAATACCAAAAACACTAAGAGCAAAGAAGAAAGATTATTTATTATTATCAAAATTTCCCATTCATTAACATTCATGCTTTTCTGTTTGTCTCCACTCCTGGACAAATTTGCACTGTCTTTCCTCCAAATGCATGTAATATGGTTCTTGGTGTACAGAATGTTCTGCAAGAAGATTTTCCTGTCCAATGCTGGATTATTTGATTGACTATCTTTCACATTATATATTAGCTTCTATTACAGCAAGCAGAGCTACTTCTGTTGCTCAGTGTTACGCTGCTACACCCACCCTCCAAATCTCACCAAACTTAGATAGATTACCATATCTGATTGTTATACAGCTCAGAATAGAGCAGCCAAAATAAAAATATTAGTGTTTGATTTGTCCTGATATGGTTTAGATATATTGAAATGTGCTCTCTAGAGGCCTTTACCTACTGAATCAAAATATCTGAAATTTCCTCATCAATTAACTTCTAGTTAACTTAGTTTCAGTGCCAAAGCTGTGAGAAAGAATTAAATTGTACCTTGTCCATACATCTTTAGTGCTTTGGGGGACATCTCAATATCTAGGAGACTCATTGTAGTCAGACATTTTTAGCTAGGTAGATTGTTTTTCTGTTGTTGCCATCAGTAATAAAAGAATCAACTTCAAACAGATGCAATGGAGCTGATTTTTGACACAAGAAAGGAAAAGAAAGACTTGGGGGATAAAATTTGAAAAGTGTGCATGCTTTTATAAGGGCTTGTGTAACTGAATCTAAAATTTGGGCTGGCCCATAGCAGCTTCTCTATAAATGTTTTTGACTGAAGTAAATTTCTTTTCGGTGAAATATTTATTTTTGGTGAAAGAGTCACAGTACTTTTTAAAATCAAAGCTTTATGATTGATTATATGATTGGCTGCTTTTTTTTGAGAAATCCATTTTTTAAAATATTATCTATGACATCCTTTCAATAAGGTGAAATTGGCATCCTTGAGGGTGTTTTATATGTACCAAAATTTCAGTTTCCATTTCTAATTCTCTATCCTCTATAATAAAAGGCTAATACAGAAATCGACCAAACAGCGGAATGACCAGTCACTATGATGGGCACTGACCACCAGAGGGCAGACACTCAACAAAGGAGCTGCCCCCTGGGGGTCAGTGCACTCCCACAGGGGGAATGCCACTCAGCCAGAAGCCGGGCTCACAGCTGGTGAGTGCAGGGATGGTGGCAGGAGCTTCTCCCACCTCTGCGACAGCGCTAAGGATGTCTGATTGATGGCTTAGGCCCACTCCCCACCAGAGGGCACAGGCAGGGCTGAGAGACCTGTCCCCCCACCCCCTGAGTGCACAAATTTTGTGCACTGGGCCTCTAGTATTTCTATAACTCTCAACTTACATAATTGTCCACAAATCATTTGTCATGCTCACCAGAGCTCTTATAATGAAAGACAATGTGGGCATCTAATTTCTGAAATCAATGAGGCAAAACTCAGGTGAGGATGGCCTCAAGGAACATGCTAGGGATTAACTGGTGCTCCTGGCAGTGGTGGAAGGACATAAAGGTATGACCTTTCTTTCCTGAGAATGCCACTGATTGAGCTATTTGGGGTTAGTTTCTGGCGATACCTAGCTCTTGGCTGAAAGAACTGAGAAGCCAACCTACACATATTAATACATCTATATTTTCATCATTTTTAGTGGGCCACTTTTTTCATTTGTCTAATTCTTCACTTTCATGGCTGTTTCTTCCTGAATATACAATGTCCTTGGCTTTCTAACCAAGCCCCAGATGCCTTCCTTTCTCTCTCAGGAATCACCTCAAAAAAAAAAAATCTCAATTCTAGGATTTTTAAGCATCCCACTCACATTCAGTCTTCCCAATTTTCAAAAGGGCACATGCCATAGGTATAAATGTTGCTGTATTTTCCCTCCCCTCATATATATGAAGAAAAAAAAAAGTTCAATTCTAAGATTAGATGAATTCAACTAGATATAGGAAAAATCTTGAAGTTGATAAAGTTTCTCTGAAATACACCCTCCTCATGTTCCTTCTCTGCTTCCTTCATTTCAGTATCTCCTACATCAGAAGTGGCCTGAAAATGATGAGGCCGTACCTCCTCTTTTCAAAGACACAGCCTATTTATATAAGGGACACTATTATGTTAGTCATTGTATTACATAGTGTGAAACTACCTCAATTTTGAAAACACAACATACATCTGACTTCTCAAATTGTTCCTGAAAAAAAAAGGAATTGAGAAAGAAAGATCTCTCTTGGGTTTCCTTACACTTTTTGTTTTCCCTCTAGGGTTTTATCACACATATTCCTAATGGTCCCACCTCTCCTCTCTCACTAGGGTTCCTGGCTGCCCTTTCTCCCTGACCCAAGGGTAGTGAAGATGCCTGGATATTCTTAGCATGACAGAGACAGCTTCAGTCTCTCAACAAAACTTTACTAAAAACATGAAATAAAATGATGACAGAAAATATAGATAACTTAAAAAATAGTCACATTTTCAGCATGTATGTTGTTTTTTTTTATTTCAAGGATGCCAACAAAGGGAGAATGGGGTCTTACTTACTGAGTGTAAGAAAGGGCTCCTCCTTAGATAAGAACACTTAGTCTGGGGATTGTTGGTATAAATAAAAAAATAGCTTTTTCTTCCCTACCAGACTCCTGGGCCTATTACCTATAAGTTCTGTTTGGTTTTCTGATCTTCAGAATGAGTCTGATAAACTCTTCAAAATAAAACCTTGTCTTGGGTCAACACTCCTGACCAGAAAGTCACACACACTATTTTTAGTGTGACCTTGGGTATACTACTTTATGTGCCTCAGTTTCCTTATTATAATATAGAAAAAATAATACTGTATATTTTACTGCAATTTTTAAAGAATTTAATTAATTAATTCAAGCGAAGTTCGTAGACAGGCTTAGAATCTTGTTATTGTTGTTGTTATTGACATTCCAGAGCACAAAAGAATGACCTATCTTTTCCTGGCTCATCTCTAGCCATCAATGGAATATTTAGTGCAGGTCTACCCAAACTCATTTCTAGAGAAATTATCTTATAAACATGTACCCACAACCATTCCCTAGCAGCATAATCCCCTAACTTTTCAACAACAGTTCATTTAAAAAATCAGTGATTAATCACCTACTATCTTCCAAATACTAGAATCAGTGCTAATGTGATCAGAGGTAATGATGAGGAAAAAAGAAAAAAAAAATGAAGGCACAATGCTTGCTTTTATGAAGAAATAAACATCAATGCAGATGCTTAGTAAAATTGCTGTCTGCTTTGGAATCACATGTGTAGCAGGCAGTCTCTAAAAATGGTCTCCAACAAATCATGGCTCCAGGTACCCAAGACCCCTCCATCCATAACAGATCTGGGCTCCCTGTGATTCAGTTTAGCCAACAGACGATGGTGGAAGTAACACCATACCAATTCAGGTCTAAGCCTTACGAAGGCCCATCACGTCCTACTTTTGTGCTTTGGGGGAGCCTTGATACGCCATGAAGTGATCCAGCTACCCTGCTGGAGAGGTCCCCATGGAAAGGCAATATGGAGAGGGAGAGGTCTTCCAACCACATGGAGAGAGAAAGCTCTACCGATTCTCAAATCTTAGCCAACTTCCCCCCCCCACCCCCTCCACTGTGCCCAAGGTCCCAGACACGTGTATGAGACAAGCTGTCCAGTCACAAGTCCAGGTGACTACAGACTCAGCCACTTTCACCCAGAGCAAGAGCAGCTCAGCTGAACCCAGTCCACCACAGAATTGTGAAAGGCAATAAAATGCTGTCTGTTTTTAGCCACAGAGTTTCACAATAGTTTGTAATGCAGAAACAGAAAGAGAACCCCATGAGAATATCTTCTTTGCTATATATAGATAGATGACCTTGGTGAAATTCTTTAACCTTCATGAGCTCAGTTTCCTCAACTCTAAAATGGAATGATAGTGATACTTTACAAGGTTATTGTAGACATCAGATAAAACTCTTTGTGAAACTTCAAAACTAGTGCTAATAAATGGTAGCAATTATAGATGGTTAGAGGTTGTTAGTTTTCTGACACATTCCCGGGAGGATTTTAATTTCAAATAAGGATCCTGAAGACCATGAGGCTTATCACCAAGTTGCTTTTCACATTAGACCAAAGGCTGCTTCCTCCCTGTGGATAAACTCAAGACTGAATGTGAACAGCTTTCTTTCCACACTTAGAATTCAGGAGATAAGAACTATAAGCCTATAAACATTTTCTAAATTAAAAAACAAAAACCATCTTGCTTTATGTTATATGAGTAAGATAGGCATTCAGCTGTTATATTAACATTATGTAATTAAAGCTGTTGTTAACTATGGCGTCACAAAGTTCTCATTCTTGCCTCCATCTTAATGCTTCCTGAGAACCTTTTGAGATTTGTAAAATAAATGATGCAAAACCTGGGATGTTTTGGGTATGACATATCTCATTTATTTTCACTGTCATCACTCACCATGGTATATAATACCTGCTCCCTGCAGACTGAAACATTACAGATGTTTTCAAAATATCGGGCTATAGAGAGACCTCTTAAATTTCTTTTCTGGTTAGTTTCAGTTTAAGTCCCCATCCGCCAAGTTTCTACATATGTGTACTTTAACATTGAGCTTCTTGTGCATTTGCGCCTGGCACCAGTTGTCCACCCAACATTCAGCCACGACAAACTTGCAAAGAGCTCTGGCATTCTGTGATTTATGGAAGATTGAAGAACAAGGAGGCAAAAGATAAAAGTAGTTATAACTATTCATTAGTTTTTGGTATATCAGATAATTTGTGCAATGGCTTCGGGGCTTTAATTGAATCACTTTTCCCACCTTGTCTTAATTTTAATTACGCAGCAATCATTTCTACCAACCTGTGCAAAGGAACCATATGAAAATGTGACATATGACAATATACATTTACCTAAGCTCCAGGACTACAGTGACCTACAGGCAATTAGCTACTGCCTCTAGCATCGAAACGACCAATTAAAGAGTTAACGAAATGCCCTCCAAATCACCTACAAGCACAGGATTTTTGGACTGCCAGGAACATTGCACTTCAACTGATATAATTTTTGACTGACTGATTTAGTAAGTCTACATCTGCTAAAATTCCAGACTCATGCCTGTAAAACTGAGGAGTCAGGTTTTATGAGGTGTTTTCACTGTCATTAAAGATGATCCCACCTTAGCCCTTTTCCTAACAAGACAATTGCGCAGCAGTCATTATGAGGCGTGATCCTAGCTTGTCATCATGGAAAAAAAAGGCTTGCTAGGTCAATGAGGATGATACTGAGTTCATCTCAAGGATGTAAGACATTCATTCTAGTGGCTATAAACCAGAAACTAAAAATAAGGAAGGAAGGAAGGAAGGAAGGAAGGAAGGAAGGAAGGAAGGAAGGAAGGAAGGAAGGAAGGAAGGAAGGAAGGGAGGGAGGGAGGGAGGGAGGGAGGGAGGGAGGGAGGGAGGGAGGGAGGGAGGGAGGACGGACATGACATTTAAAAATATCTTTTGAAATTTAATATTTAAATTCTAATTTTAAGCCTTCATAGTAGCTTTCTATAATTCAGAACTGGAAAAAGCTAATGGGAAAGGAAAACAACAATTAACATCATGACTCTTTTTGAATTATGCTAGGCTTTGTCTGAGATATTCTCTCTCCAAATGCAGAATACCTACTAACAGTTGTATGGGTTGGATTTCCCTGGCACGAAAACCTGATATAAGGATTTAGTCAATAAGTAATTCCACAAACACCTAGGAGTGGATTGAGGAAGGAGGCAGGAAAAGGAAGGGAGCCAACAGAGTGTGTTTATAAGTCATTTACAACTGTGCTCAACTGGAGCTCAGTCCTGCTGGAGACCACTGGATGACAGTGTGGAACCTGCAGAGCTTTCCCACCTGAAGGCCAGAAAAGCTGCTGTATTTATCCACCAACTTTAGTCGGTCCCTGGCCAAGAGTGCACTCAGATATTGGCTCCTAGAACTCTTGCATTCCCCATACGAAGGCTGGGCGTGCTCCAACAGCCAGAGAAGGTGTTCAGGCAGAGTTGGGTGCTTACAGAAGAAAGCTTTCAGCATGTACAGAATGGTGAGCATTGAGGCAATCTGGGTAGGACACTGAATATTTGCTATAAAAGCTGACCCAAAATTAACTGTGTCTGAGCAATGCCACATTGTGTTATGGAACTTGCTTCATCTAGTCCAGTGGTTCTCAACCTTGGCTGCACATTAGAATCACCTGGGAATCTTTTTAAAATCCTGATTTCTGGGCCTCATCCTCCGGAAATTCTGTTTCTTTGTTACTAATGTTGTGGCCCCACCCCATAACAAAGAAACAGAATTTCTGGAGGATGAGGCCCAGAAATCAGGATTTTTAAAAGATTCCCAGGTGATTCTAATGTGCAGCCAAGGTTGAGAACCACTGATCTAGTCCAATACATATGGTTCATTCATTATAGCTTGGATGGTAAAAGTGACCTGTTTGCCTGTTGTTACCCAATTTGATCTCGAAGATCTGTCCTTTGTGTAGAATACCTCAGAGCATCACCCTTGCTCTTCGAGATGTCACAGAGTGGGGGGACCAATGAGGGGCAAGAAGCTGCATATGCTCTATAGGAGAGCTCATTAGTTTTCTGTAAATCACATATTTGATTGAGCTGAGCACCTGATGGAGTAAAACCTACCAGAAATATGTTTGTCAAATTAAAATAAATTGGATCAGAAGGTTTGATGACTAGATATGTTTTAGATGCAAAAAAATATAGTAGACAAAATCAAGGCTTTTAAAAATCTAGACCAAATCCAACCAGTGACCAAAACACTTCTCTCAGCTACTTTTGCTAGGACTTATATGTACACATTAAACACTGCAAGGATAAACACATAAAAATTGAGAAATGCAAAGGCTATGTTGGATCTTACTTTGGATTCATGCAACTTAAAAGGGGCTCTCATCTGTTGTTATTCTTAGCTGAAGATCAATTCTAAAGAGTGGTCCGGACACCACAGGAAGAGAAAAATCATTTTCCAGATGCCTTCCTTCTTCTTCCTGATTTCGTAGCAGGAATCCCAGGAAACTGTCTATCAGTCCATCAAAATATGAGGAGCACTTGTATCACGTCAACAAATAACTGCTTGGTACCTTCTACATGAAAGATCCAGCTCCTGACTAAGGCCCAGAGAAGCTGAAGAAACTGCAGGGTTCTGATGTTTCACACCTGCTGGATATGGACTGATGAATGGATTGGTTGATTAATTAAGTTATTGAACTAAATGAATGAAAGGACTTCTATAGCCCAACTTTTTTATGGACAGTAACTTGTCTTCTCTATCCTGTAAAATCCATATCAACTCTGATGCTTCATACGTGTTGTGGACGCTTCATAAATGATCACCAATGTCATGAAAAACAAAACAAAACAAGACACACTGCAAAGATTTGTTCAGTATGAGTTGCACAGTTAAGACCTACGATTCTTGAAGTGTTGCAATGATTTTCTCAGTTAAGGGTTAATGGAACACACAGATGAGCAAAACTCTTTAAAACCCCATAGCACCACTCTAGCTAGGACCTACAATCCTTGCTTCAAAAACTTAGATATTTCCAACTCATCTGGGAAGACTTTCTAGATTATGAAACAAGTAGTTCTTGCTATTTTCTCCCACATGTTTCTTCCCTGTCATGCCAGATAATCCTCTACTCACAAAATTAAGTTTTGGCTTCTTTCTACAAATTGTCTTCACATTTATCTTCACATTTCAACATTCTGTTTATGTGTTTTGGCTAATACAGACCACCCACTGCACTTCTGCTGTAAAAAACACCTTCTCTTGAGAGAGTTCATTCATATCCAAATTGGTGAAATCAACAGGGCACACAAGTTAGGCATTTTACTGATGAGTTCATTTTAGTCTGAAAGTTTGAAACAATTTCTTAGAATTGTAGTAGATTTGGGGGGCTTGACTAAATGTATATCAATTTCTGAACAGGCCCACTTTTATATAGTTGACCTTATCATCTCTTCTGTTTTATTGAGCCACTGCTGATATTTTTAGATTAAAGGGTCCTAGAAGGGAAGGATTGTGAACACAACCTTATTTACTCCTAGACAGAATAAAGATTTGCTACCATGTCTCAGGGTTATAAGTCTTTGAGGTTGGGCTGTCCAAGTTGCACATCTACTACTCCTGTTCTTTCTATTGCCATTTCTCCTTTCTCTGGTCAACAAACAGAATAAATTGGTTTAAAAATGGTATATGTAAGACTGCATTTCAAAGAATATATATGCTTAAAATATCAATACCTTGCAAATAAGTAATCTATTATATCAAAATTTATTGTAAGTCACTGAACACAGAAATTTCCTTGAGAGCAGAGAGCAGATCTTGGAAAAGCGTATTACTAGACACTGAAAAGAAGAGAGAAAGTCAGGCAGGAAGTCGACTTGAAGATGTCTGTACCAGTTATCCCTCATCAGACTAAAGCAGCTCAGTGGCAATCAATACAAGGTATATATTTTTGCTATAAGTCTATGTTTTTGTTAGGTAGCTCTGCCTACTTTGGGTAGCCTTGCTCATACCCCTGCAGTAGGCAGGAGGGTCAGCTGGAGAACTGATTGATTTGGCACAGACTCGGTTCGAATGACCTGGCCCTGGTCCATGTTGTCTCTCTTCCTCTACTAATCTAGTCAGGAAATATTCTCATGGGGTAGAAGCCCAAGACAGAGAACACAAGTCTTGTTGAGGCTTAAGCTCAGAACAGGCACACCTACACTATCATTTACACCACATCTACTGGCCCAAAGCAGTCATAAATCCAACCTAACTCCAGAGGAGTGCAGTAACAGACTCCCATCTCCTGTTGACAGGAGGTGCAAAGTCCCATTGCAAGGGACATCGATAGAACAATTTATCTAGTATAGCAACTTAATCTAGGTAATTGATTTAATCTAGCACAAGAACCTTTACTTCTCTTACAAATTAATTCAGGTAAATAAAAAAAGGGTTTTAAAAAGCAAAAAATAGAACCAATCCTCTTAAATCAATTGCCAATGGGAGAGAGAAGGAACAATGGTGTATTCATTTATTCAAGAGACATTTACCAGTTGTCTACTATGTTTTAGACTTTATATTGAGTACACATATGATTCAGATATAGCCGGTTTTCAAATAGTTCACAATCCCATGAGTTTGCATACGCAAGTGTCATTTGGACAGTGCTTTGCACATTGTGATAGGTACTCAATGAATATTTGTTGGTCAATGATCGGATAAACACTAAGGAGACCATGAGGTTGTCAGATCGCAAAAGTTATCTTCTACTCCATAAGACTTTTGGGATGACAAAAGTGTGTAGAATATGCTAGCAAATGAAGAAAATTTAAATGTCTAAGAGATCAATATGCACACTTAATTTCCAAGTATAACCCTCTACCTCTACCTCTACCTTTACCTTTACCTCTATATATCTCTATCTTGTGGGGCCAAAGTTAAAACACTAGTTAATAGACCTTCCTATTCCTTAGGCAGCAATTAGTAGTATGATGTGGGAGCCTCTCAGAGATCAATGGCCGAAGAGTCCAGACCAGGGCAGGAGCCTCAAGTCATGCAGCATCTGAAAGTCCCCTAATTGCCAGGTCAGAGAAAACAGAGATCACCTAGGATGTGACTCTGTGTTCTCTCTTTAGTATGTCATCAAGGATAGATCCAAGAAGTAAGAAAGAGACAATGCAAAGTTATCCATGGGTTATGCATATATGCATACAAGGTCTTTGGTTGATTACCTCCCACCCACCCACCCACCCTCGCCGCCTTCCCTTTGAAATTCCATACTCTGTTCCATGCCTCGAGACTCTGGATCCACTCTGTTCACCAGTTTATTTTGTTACTTAGATTCCACATATGAGTGTGATCATGTGATACTTGACTTTCTCTGACTGACTTATTTCACTTAGCATGATACTCCCCAGGTCCCTCCATGCTGTCTCAAAGGGTAAGATATTCTTCTTTTTCACTGCTGCATAGTATTCCATGGTATAAATGTACCACCTTTTTTTTATCCACTCATCTACTGATTGGCACTTGGGCCATTTCCATTATGCATAACCCATGGACTCAGACAACAGGGTGCTGAAGACCTGGGGCTGGGGGACAGGGGGTGGTGCTGGAGGGAGTTAATGGGAGGGAAAGGGGGACAAATATAATACTTTCAACAATAAAGAATTAAAAATAAATAAAATACCTTATTTGCCTGGAAAACAAACAAAAAGTTATCCGTATTTCAATGTATATGTACACATACACACACATCATACATTTTTACACACACACAAATACACACTTACACACATCCAAGCAATCATTCCACAGTGAAAAACCTTTGGTCTTGGGTTTGCTCTTGGAGAATCTTCCTAATCTTTCTCAGACATCTTTGTGGAGGTCTAGAGAGCCACGAGAAGTGAGGAAGCCTGCAAGCCTGAGCTGAGGCCCCCTTTGATTTGAAAAGTGAATCGCAAGATAAAAACAATCAGTGCACACCGATGCCACATGGTTGCCTATGTGTGTGTGTGATTGTGTGCATGTGAACACACGTGAGTAGGCCTCAGTGTGTAATGGGGCATTAACACCAATTCACAGGAATTGCTCTGCTTTATGAGTTGGGACTTTTTTTTTTTAAAGAAAATCAAGCCACATATGTTTTTCCTTTCCAATCTCAGCAGTTTACAGATGCTGAATTCTTATTTAGGAATAAATCTCAATGCAACATTCAAATATCCTTGAGCTGAGCACATGATATGCACATTGTGAATACATATACTCACTGCATGGTCCTTTGTGAGGGTTTTGAAAACAGCATCTGAAAGAGTGACCGTGGGTCTCCACCCGAGGACGTGTACTTGGTGAGTGTGATAGAGCCAATTCTGGCCACTCATTTCCTCTTTCACAGGCCCTTATTCCTTCTAAAACATTTCAGAGATTCTACTACATAGTTAAAATGTAAACCACAATCTCTGGACCCCTTACCAATTGTATATTTCCATCTGTCCAAGGCAGATTAAACTTGTGGATCTTCAATATATGCCTCACATATATATATATTTATTTTTTAAAATATTTTTTAATTTATTTCAGAGAGGAAGGGAGAGGGAGAAAGAGAGATAGAAACATCAGTGACACGAGAGAATCATTGATCAGCTGCCTCCTGCACACCCGCTACTGGGGATCAAGTCCACAACCTGTGCATGTGCCCTAACTGGGAATCGAACTGTGACCTCCTGGATCATAGGTCCATGCTCAACCACTGAGCAACACTGGCCTGGTACAAATAGATATATTTTTAAAAGATTATGACTTTACACTAGCTAATTTCATCCTCCTCTAGGCTTGTTTGTGGTTGATAAAACTAAATTCCAGAGCCTGCTGTAATCTGTATTACTACTATTTACCTACTAGAAACATTTGCAAATGTGCAGTTCAACAACAGCAATCCATTCAGAAAGCACCTTCTTGCTATCACCGTCACTCCTAGTTAACAATGTTGAGGACTGTTTTCTCTACCTTTTTCTTCAGAAATATGAAACAAACATTTTAGAAAATTGGTCTCTACAACTCAGAAAATTTAGCCTAGAAGACTGCACATCCTTCTCTCTTTTCCCATTGAGATACTGGATGATCTGAAGACATTTACTTCTTAATATTATTTTTTTCTTTTATTACATCTCCGCATCCTGGAAATCTAAGATAAAAAACACCAGATCTATAAGGTAAAAGTCTTGCATTCCCCAGTTTGGGGCACATAAGGTTTTTCTGATAAGCTCTTTCATGTGAACCTGAAGCTCATTTACGCAATGGGGCACCCCAAATGACTTCAAGTGCCCTTTTCCAGATCCGATGGTCTTTAGATTGTTTTGATCTGTGAAGTAACAGATATCTGAAAGCATGTGTTATTTGAAACATAAAGCAGAACATGAAACATTTGCATCTCATTACCATTTTATAAAGAGTGCCTTTGAGATTCAAAAGGTGTAACAATTGTTAGCAGAGAAGTGGTTCATGTAACCCTCTATCTCCACGAACTAATATTAATGGCATTAAAATAAATAAATAAACATAGTTTGTTTAATCTCTATTCATTCAAAGAAAATATATATATATATATATATATATATATATATATGTGATAATTCAGAAGCAACATGCCTCATTACTTACTCCCTAAATTCTAAAATCTATTTCTCAACTTGGAATGCAATTTTTGAGTGCCTTACATATGTTCAATTGAATGCTTATATTTTAGGCAAATGTTTTTAAGATTAAATCTTTAAATGAAGATGAAAACAATTTTAGTAAATAAAAATGCTAGAATATTTATTTAAATATTTTAGAAAGTAACATGCAATTCATTACCAACTTTTCCAGGTGCATGATGACCAACAAACTAATGGGCATTTTTA
Organism: Myotis daubentonii; assembly: GCF_963259705.1. Lineage (NCBI taxonomy): Eukaryota > Metazoa > Chordata > Mammalia > Chiroptera > Vespertilionidae > Myotis > Myotis daubentonii. Next base: position 46,395,471 of record NC_081851.1, on the reverse strand, counting down.
GAAAACCTACAATATGCTGAGTTACAAATCAAATGTACAATCTACTTCTCAACCGTGTATACCTTATAATAAAGTTGGGGAGAGAAGAGCAAAGGTGTGGAGATGAGAGAATAAATCAGTAGTGGTTTAAGAGGGCTCATTCGACCAGCACTGAAATGAGCTAGAGTTGGGATAGAATCTGCTGAGTCATGTCTGTTTTTTCCCTGTAGAGAAATCAATGGCAGCAGCAAGACCAGTTGATGACAAGGAAAGAGAAGAGGGTGTGATGAACCTGCAACCTCAGCCTTCCAGAGCCCGTGGATGCTGCTGTGAACTACACACAGAGGGGTCACCTGAACACTTGTGAATGGGAGAGGAAAAAATCTCTCTTCAAAATTCCTGTTAGTCAAAGGGTTTCATTACCTTTTGAGACTCAAACAACTTCTGCTTACCTCTCTAGCTTCATGTCTCATCCCAACCCCTCTGTTACCTGACACCTAGCCATGTTTAAATAATTTTAGTCCCAAATAGATATTATGCTCTTGGTCCCTGCAATGTTGCTCTTCTGGTGCCTCTGCCTGGAAAGTGCTGCTGAATATTTTGGGGCCCCATTAACTGCTATAGACTTGGCCTTGAATGCATCTTCAGTGGCCCCTGTGCCTGGGTTAGTTGCTTCCCAACTATGCACCCCCATTTCAATCTATATTGACCATATTCAAACATTTCTTACCTTTCTTTATGAAAATTAAATAAATTATCACATGGTAAACACCTAGACTAGTATCTAGCATGTCATACTTGAGAAACATTAACCATTATCATTTTCTTGCAGTCTTTTTAAATTATCTGATTCCTCAATATTTTCCCTCACCAACATCTGAGCTAGTTTCTGTCTTGTTCACCAATGCAACCCATTACCTAGTACTGTGCCAGGCAAATGGTGCATGGCAATGAATAGTTCATGGAAGAGAAAGTGTTTTAGTTATTATACATATCCCTTGGTATTTAGATTTAATTCTTTGCCTTTTCCTCTACAATTCTTCCCTTTCAAAACTCCAAACAAGATTCGGCTTTTCTAAAATATTAAAAAAAATGAAGAAGGAGGAGGATATGAGAAAACCTGTTGCAAAAAATAATATTCCACTTTCTATTATCATAAACAATAAGTAGTTTGGATTTTGTGGGACCTGTAATAGGTTGTGTGTGTGTGTGTGTGTGTGTGTGTGTGTGTGTGTGTGATTTTTTTTTTTATTTAATCACAGTTTTGAGCATATTGCTCAGGTCTGAGTTCTTGTTTCAAAAGAGGGAATAGCAAACTTTAAGAACATATTTAGGTGAGATCATATGATACTTGTCTTTCTCTAACTGGCTTATTTCACTTGATACTCTCCAGGTCTCTCCATGCTGTCTCAAGAAAATCTGATATATATACAAAGGCATATCATTTTTTGTATAGACATTTACAAATGTCCATTTGTAAATGGACATTTAGATTTTAGACCTCTGGTCTCCAGAGCTGTGAGAGAATTTTTTATGGCAGCCAGGAGGTCAAATGAAATAACACTTATAGAACATGCCACCAGTTCCTGGAATATTCTCATTCATTTACTCCTTCAATCATTTATTCAACAAATATAAGAATCTACCATGTCCTAGGACTGTCCTCAACACTAGGAATATGTGGGCAAAAGGGAGTTAGATATGAGGAAATTACACTTATAACTTTATATAGCATTCTGTTACAAGGTGAGTTTCCTTGTCATTGAATCTCCATAGCAACTTTGTGTTGCTATTAAAATGCTTTCCTTGTTTTGATGAAACACACAGACAGCCAAACACCATAGTTCTAATTTCCACTCATACCACATTCTAGAATTCCTCTCCTTCACATCCTTGCCAATTTCCACTTTCAGTGCAATCCCAAGTTCATCTGCATGGGGAACAAACTCTAAAGCAGCAGTAAATATACATGGGCTACTAGACATTGCAAAGTGTTTGTAACGTTTGTCTCAATAGAAAAAGCAAGCTAACCTTCATTCTAATTTTGTCCCATCTCTCTGCATTCTGGAACATCATTTGTAAACTGGATATAGGTGTTTGGTATTTCGTCCTCATTCACATTTATCAGTTTTATTTGTTTTTGACTTCTCTAGCCCATGTAAATGTCTCCTGCCCATGGGAAAGGGCATAGGTTTTAGTAATCTTATGATGAGAAAACCCTTGTTGGTAACAGATACTGACTCTAATGATATTCAACCCGTGGAAGGGAGGTTATTTTCTTGATGGAAGTTTTTCTCCTTAAATTCGGTTACAACAGAGAATAGAAAACAAACTTTGTAACATTCATAGCACCTGCAACTTGAGCATAATATCTTGCCCTAAATAGGATTAAAACTGAGGTAACCCATACTATCCAGATCATAGTTCCCTGTGTCACTGGGATATATGTGTCCTGCTCTTTCACTTTCTAATTCCTTACTTTTATAAAGTACATTTTTCATCACCAGTTTCTTCTACGTTTTGTGAAGATCCTAGAAGAGACATTTCTTTCAGGAAGTGACTGTTATGACAGTATTATAAACAGCCAGATATATCCGGATTAATATAAATGTCCTGCAAGTGACAATTTGCCCCCACCAGAAGTGATGCTTTAATAAGATTGAACAATTTACCTGAGAAAAGCTCTTGACAGAGACAGAAACTGTGTCACTTGTTCAAAGCAGGGACTCAGACAAATATTTTCATCTGGCTGTTGCTCAATGCCTGACTTTAAGCTACACATCACTCACGTTTTTATCCATCACGCTGTTAAGCATGGCCATTGTAACCAACAGGAGCAAACTGCAAAGCTGGAAACGGTGTGTTCTGTTCCATCTAGCAGGCAGTTGATGAGATGGACTTCAAGGGAGTGGACAAATGGATTAATTGGGTTCAGGAAGAAAAGGGAGCCAGAAGAAAAGTAATGGTATCAGCTACCAGGCAATACTAGGTTGCGTCGCTCTGTCTTTTTCTAAATCTTGGAATCAGGCCAGGGTCACTGATTCTAATTAGCAACAGACCAGCTCCTTATCCCACACAGGTCCCGAGGAGCTGAAGAAAATGAACCTGGTCTGCCAAGTCAGAGCTTGCGTTTAATTTGGGGAGGGAAATGGGGAGACTGCACTTGGCCAAAGCCTCCTGCTGGGCTCTCTCTTGGGCACCAAACAGCCAGAGGAGGGTAAAGAATGGGTAGAAAATAAAACACAATGAGGGAGGGGGGATAAATTACGGATTTAGACAAAGCTGTGGGGGAAAAGATGAGGGAGAAAAAAGGAAGAAGGAGGTAGGGAAACGCCAGACAACCCAAGGTGACAAAATCAAAGACAACTGTTCAAAGCACATCCGCTCCTTCTATCTCATTTTGTTGTACTTCCTACTTTCATAGCAATCTAAAGTTCATTTATTTAATCATTATATATCTTCTGAGAATTCCAATCAATGGATCAAACACTGTATGAGTAACTTGGCTTACATAATTTTGTTTAATCCGTGCAGCAATCCCATGTAATCAGCTATTTCACATGTAAAAATTCTGAGCTTTAGGGGAGAAAAAAAAAGCAAGCTCCACCTGCAGTTTGTGGCAAAGTCATAACGCAATTCCAGGTCTGTCTAATTCCAAAGCTCATGGACTTTTCACTACACCAACAGAATAAAAATAGTAAGAGAGCGCCTCATTAACGCCTGCAAGGGGGAATTTTTAAATCAATAGTTTAATTTTAATAGAAAGACCAGTGCTGGAACAATGCATTGCTTCAGGGAACATCCCACTGAGGTGAAGGTCCAGGAAAAGATGCTAATGCTCATTTTAATATTTCTTGTGAAACTTCCAACAGGGGAAACTGGCGACTATTGCTTAAAAGTTTCCTGGGATGGAGCACCTGGAAACAGCCACTTTCATTGTGAGCTACCGTGAAACCGACATATAAAATGGAAAATACGTGTAAAAAAATGTATACTTGCTGCTAAGTTAGACATTGTACATCACATCCTAGCTAGAAAGCGTATTTTCTAATAAGCACTTGCCAAAGAAACAATTAAAATTGAGAGCATAATGTGTTGACTATTGTTTTTCGATAGTGTCCCCCTTGGGGAGTATTCATTCCACTTCAGGATACCAGGTTTTCATGCAGAATTTGAAAGGGGGAAGGTTTGTTCCCCCGATGAGCTTGATGTTTTGAAATACAGGGTGAATCGTGATTGAGATGGTACAAGTTGCAAAACCTCTCACTTCCCACTACCTAATGATAAGAAGTTTGAGATTCTCACCGGAAGTTCGAATCCTCACTTGACTAGATAGTTTAGAAATCTGAATTTACAAAAATTCATGAATAATTGCCCCACAGCAGAATATAAGGAAGCATGGAAATAACATAGCAGAATTCGTTGAAAAATTCATTTTGTGGATATTTTCTTAACTTCCATATTAGCTTGGAGTTCCCTACTATTTCAGTTACTATGTAATTTTTTTTCTCCCAGTCCTTTAAAATACACGCCTAACTGCATTAATTTCAACTCTAAACAAATGTGCAACATTGATCACTCCCCGCCTCCCCCACGCCCGCAAATCCATGATAACTGGAAGTTTGAGTTTACCTTTGGAGCCTTCCTATGAGTAGTGAGACATTATAAAGCTTTGACTTCTGGAAACTGAGTTATAAGGGACTACATCTTGTATCACTGTTGTACCCAATAGTCTCTGTTTCCCTTCAAAATCCACTCTTCTGTTCCATATTCCAAAGCCTGGCCTCCTTGGCCCCAGTCCCCGGGGCCCTCTTCAACTCAGTTTCTGATGCAATTGGGCCAGTGGGAGGCAACCCTGGGAGCTCAGAGGGTGGGAGGAGGGATGGCTGTGTGTTATATGGTCCCTGCTTTCCTGCTCCCTCCCCATGAGCTGCGGGCAGTGGCTCCTATCCTATCCGGAAGGCCCTGCCCAATGGTGTATTCGTTTCCTAGAGCTGCCATAACAAGTTACCTTACACTGGCAGGCTTACATCCACAGAAATTTATTCTCTCACAGCTCTGGAGGCCAGAATTCCAATCAAGGTGTCAGCAGGGCCGTACGCCCTCTGAAAGCTCTAGGGGGGATTTTTTATTTATTTATTTTCTTCTTCCAGCTTTTTCTTCTAGGCATTCCTTGGCCTTTGGCTGTGTAGACCAACCTCTTCCCATAACCTTCTTCTCTTCTGCCCTCTGTGTCTTCTCTTCTTAGAAGGACAGTTACCATTGGATTTGGGGCCCACCTGTACAATCTAGGACAGTGGTCGGCAAACTGCGGCTCGCAAGCCACATGCAGCTCTTTGGCCCCTTGAGTGTGGCTCTTCCACAAAATACCGACTTCTGCGCATGGGCCACGAAGTTTCAATCGCACTGATCGTGCGCGCCCCGCATGAGGTATTTTGTTGAAGAGCCACACTCAAGGGGCCAAAGAGCCGCATGTGGCTTGCGAGCCGCAGTTTGCCGAGCACTGATCTAGGATGATCTCACCTAGAGGTGTCTAACTTAACTACATTTGCCAAGACTTTTTCTAAGCCAGGTCACAGTCACAGGTTCTGGGTGGGTGTATCTGTTGAGGGGCCATCTTTCAACCTACTATAAACGGCTGTAGCTCCCAAGGGTCCTGGTTGTTGTACACTCCTCTTCTCCCTCAGGCTTCCCCAGTTGCTAGGACCTCCATGCCACATCATTCGTGGGTGATCCCCTTAACCTGCCCAAGATTCAAATCTCAGAATCCCTAAATTAGGCTTGCTTACATTATCTTGTTAAATGTACATGGACCCTGACTAAGACAGTTATATAAATTATATACTAGGCTGTTGAAGATATTTAAAAAACTAAACATGATCTTATTAACCAAGATTCAGACACGAATTCTCCAATTTCAGCCATAGACTCACCCACCCTCAATGGAATATGTCTTCCCCGATTCATCCAGCAGAATCTATCACTGAGAACTTGAGAACACACCTACAAAAAAGCCACAGGGGCAGCCTAATCCTCTGTGCTCTGTGATAGCTAGATTTTCTAATTTTGGCACTCTTCCGAAAGGAAGGAGTAATCTTTATAATGAAGGTCTCCCCACCTTCCTCTAAAACATAGTGAACTTCCATAAACACATTTACATGTTTTTAAAATTCCCCCAAATAATAGTACAACTCAGTGAAGCAAACTGTATTAAAAGAATGATTTGATACTATATACATCAATCACCTAAATTATTACAGCATACTGGTTTTTTTTTACAAATTTCAAGCAATTTCTTTGTATTGTGGAAACAGCACCTATACTCGTTTGTGTGTTCACTCCTTTCTGATGTTTAAACAGTCATTCTTCCCCTCACTGCTGATCCAGCTCTATAGGAACATATTCAAAACACAACCTTATTTGCCTAATTAAAGAGAATTCTGGCACAGAATTCAGAGACTGATATTTTCAAATACCCGTTTTCTCATTTGTAGAATAACTGTGTTGGATGTGGTGATTTGATCATTTAGGCTGCTTCCCGGACTGTACTGAAATTTACATAAATTGGCAGGGAGAACTCAGCCACTCTATCATGTCATCACCATGATGTCACAAGGAATCCTAAGGCCCTGAGGGTTCTCAATGAGTAAAACGAAGTTGTTTAACTTTCCAACTGAATTTGGAAAGCGTTCTATGTGTCCGAATTAAATTCTATTCATGGAATCTGCCTCCTGCTGATAAAGGCCCAAACTAGTCTAAAACTCCCTGCAGCCACTGCTTCAGCAAGTGCAAATCAAACACCGACCACACGAGCACAAAAACAAGCAAATGCACAGAAACAGGTCTCATTGCTACTCCTGGACTCCCCCTGTTCTGTGGGGTGCTTAACTCTATCAAGTTCCATTTGCTTCACAGGTCCCTAGATGCCTCTTCCTGCCAGGTGTGTGTACCTAGAAAAACTGGATCCACGTAGTATGTTTGAACCATGTTGTTAACAGAAGGTCTATGTCATCATTCATTCATTTGTTCATTCACTCATTCATTCATTCATGCCAAATCTCCCAGTGAGCCATTTATAGCTTCAAAAATAATGCTTACTATTTTCTAGACAAATTTCAAATATAAGATCATCCCTTTAAAAAAATCTAGAGTAACTCTTCCATTTATGGTGATCATGAAACAATTTAAAGGAAGCAGTGAAAGAAAAATGATATTGAACAAATGGAGGAAATGCATATACAAGTGTGCATACATGCATATCCATATGCATATGTGAAATATGTGTGTATATATTTAAAATTATGCTTTGAAAGGCGTTTGCCAAAATTCAAAACTGCGTGTAAAAATAGCTCCATGTCTGTATCAGTTAGTTTCTTTTGGAAACTTTAAAAAAATATAATATTTTTTGATGGCTCTACCCTGTGCTGCCCAGCTACATTAAGATAACAGCAAACTACATTCTTATGGCTGTCATAACATTTAGCTTGGTGCTGCTTGCAATGTGAGTAATCTATTAAGATATATAAGGTGCAAAATGCCGCCTTTGTGTCTTGGAGTTCCAGCTATCAGCTGTAACATCCAAGTGCAATTACTGCCAGTGTGGGGCCTGGCTGCTTCCCACCACGGCCCTCATAGGCCAGAGAGTTTGCAGCAGTGACCCCTGGCAGCCTCAGCCACCGCCACTGGGGCCGCCCAGAGCTCCTTCTCCTGGTCTCTGCTCCCTCGACTCCCTCCCCTCTCCTCTTTCGTGCCTGTCATCAATCTTACTAAAATGACAGCAGACAGATGTTAGCCTTTGCAAAGATCAAATGAAATCTATGGCTTTGGGGCTGTTCACCAAGGAGCAGATCAGTCTACACCCAATACCGGCACACACACCGGTGACAACCCACCTAGGATCAATTTGCCAGCCATCGCCAGTGTCTCTGCAAGCGTGGGCCACTCAGAAATGGATTTTGACAAAATTTAATCCTTTAGAGAGATTTGATGACGGACAGTTGGGAATTTCTTGCAAGTGTATGTCTGTGTATATGTGCGCAGGCATTTGAAAATAATTACTAATGTTCAAGTTAGAGGAGACAGTATTTATTTTGGCCACACACTCAGGATTTTTAACCCCTTCTTTCAGAAGTGGGACGGTACTAAGGCCCCCACCCCCACCACTTGCCCTTGAGTTTTCATATTTCTTTTACTGAGCAAACATTACTCCATAGCATAACTATGCTGAATGTGCCCTTGTCTCATGCAATTTCTTAACATCAATGTACAGGACTATTTATCCCCAATAGAAATGTTTACCTAATCTGGAAAATGTCAGGCCAGATGGTGCACATGGTTGGGATTTCATCCGTCCGTTTTAACTCTTTCGGAAAGTCTTTCCTCCCCCCTGCTGCCCATTTGTTGTGGACCAGGCAGAAATGATGAAAGGGGATGGAAATCAGAAGAGAGAGGCCAGGGCGGGAAGGAAGTAGGAAGGAGCACAGATGGGACATGGGGGAGGCTTCTTTCCCTGCTGAATGTGAAATCTTGCAAGCCAAAGGCCAAAGAAGTCTCAGGATTAAGGCACCCTTTTATGCAGAGTTAGAGCAAATCCAGAAAAAAGAAAAAAAGCAAACCACATCAACAGCAACCTAGAGATGAATATGATGTAATATGAATAGTAACATCCCCATTGGGCTACCTGAAATTCAGAGACGAAATTCCCTTTAGGCTCTTATTTCCCTCATCACCTCCTAGAAATAATGAAGTCTTAACTGCATGAAGGAAAGAGCAACCAAGCCTCCAGTACTTTGAGCTGAAGCAAATGTTTCTGTAACGTATCTTTCCACAGCATCTTAGGAAAAGATAGATAGCTATTTAAAATAAGCGATATCAAGGAAGAATAAACTATTATGTTTGTGCCAATGCTTATTCATGGTTTTATAACAAGACATATCTGTTTTCTTCATATAAATCTTGACTCTATATTTAGAGTTTGCAAACAATGATTCTAGTTTTTGGCTGCCTGCCACATCTGATAGAAAGCTGGGATAGCCGTACTACATTACTGTAACATTAAAAAATTCCCAAAATGTCATGTGCAGAACTTCCTAGCAGGCAAGAGAAAATAGAAAGTGTTCATGTGTATACAGAGAAGAAAGCAGGGAGGGTTACAAACTTCAGGGAGGGGCCTGAACTGATACTACTTTTATTGTCAACAGCCCAAAATTAAGGGGAACTGTTGGAGCTGTAGAAGCTGCGTAGGGACTACCATTTCAGGTCTCTTCTGGCCTTCATTTCGCCTCTAATCAAAAGACTCCCACTCTGTCTTAGCCACTCAGTCAATTCCTAAACAATGCTTCAGCAATCAACAAGCATTCAGGAAATAGTGCTGTTTTAACAGCATGAATAGCAATGTCAAGTAATATATTTTAGAACTTCGAGCTTCTTAAAGAAAATTTCTTTTCTCCCATCTCTTTCTTTTTATACCTACTACTGCTGAAAAGCTTAATGGGTACCAGAAAATTGTCATTAGCTTAATTTTTTTTTCTTGGTCCCAGGAAAAGAGAAGGGAAAAAAAAAAGCAATAATTTCTAGGACAGCCAATTCCATGGACTTTTATAATCTAGTATTTTGGGGGTGTGGCATTAGCTTAGGAGAATTCGTTCATTCATTACAGTATATTCATTCATACATTCACTCAACCAAAAAAGTGCATCCTGCCATTTCCAAGCACTCTGCTGAGTACTGGATTACAGGCTCAAAGAAAGGCAAGATCTCTCCTTCAAGGTCCTGCTATTCAGAAGGAAAAAGCAGTCAAGTTAACAGGTGCAGGTGTGATAGCACCTGGAGATCCCTGATCTCAGTGATTAAGGAAACCTGAAGACCCTGAGTGTCAGAGAAGGACATGAGAAGAGATATCTTCTGAGCCACCTTAAAGAAGAAAAGGGCAGTTGTGGAAATCCAGGACAAAGGCAGAAGCTTGAGAGAGCAGAAGAGTAGCTTGGTGTGGTCTGGAGTGGGGGTAGAGGTGGTGATAGCAGACAAAGGCCAGACAAGTAGACCTTTAAGTCCTGAAGAGCCTTGGGCATCCAGTCTGGACAGAATGACTTCTGCAGCTGTAAAGCTGCCACTAAAATTCCAAATAGGAACATTCTAATGGAAAGGATAGGGATGCCATGAAAAGATCTTTCTTAACCTGAAAAAGACATACATAGAAATAAGAACTAAACACAGGAACTAAAGCATAGCACAGCTCCAAGACTCAAAACTAAGCCCATAATTTTGGCATTACATAAAAGTGAAAGATGCTCAGTGGCCCTCAGTCCTGAGATTAATTCAGAAAAACATAACTGACTCAGGAAACATGAAAAAAGGAGACTTAAGAAAAGTAAGAAAAAAATATAGGAGTGGGGAGGATGCGGGTAAGAGGTCACCAGTGAACCAGATTTTAGGAAAACCTTTATATTAGTCTGACTGAACTTTGGTCACAAAGTTAAATATATTACTAGTAAATTGTTTTTCACTGAAAAAGAGGAAAAAAAAGAAAGTCAAGGAGGGCTAACACATAGACACAGACACTCTAGAGTTTGAACAACCAAACCAGGTTATTGCAGGCACCACAATTTTTAAATTACATCTAGAAAATAAAAAAAAGATCAAATGCATTAGTTCTATTTACAACCACTGTTGTTCAGTATATCAATTAAAAGCCAAAGTACTTTCCCCGCATTCCTCCTACCCAATTTTTAAATGTTTATTGGTGCATTTAACTGAGCATTTCATCACAATTAGTTAGGACGTGATAAAACACAGTGAGCTTTTCATTATGAAAGTGGATTGAGCAGGACAAACACTAAATTGTTAATATCTTAAAAACAAGAGCATTAATTATTAAACAGCAGTAATATATGGAGTTATCTGTGAGAGAAATGGAATGTGCCATTTAGCCAGGTTTTTAATTCCCCCATTTTGTATATTTCTAATAATAGCCTTATTACGTTATATAGATAGTTGAGAAATATATCACTAACGTGGATATCATAAATAATGATATTAGCAAAAACTACAAAACTAGTCATTGGAATCCCATGTGGGTTACCTTGATCCTTATTTTGAATGAGTCAAGATGAGGCAAAATTGAAAATAAAGAATAATCAATAGTATATTTTAAAATGTAGGCTTACCTTCACAGAAGATAAACTCAGAAGATATACAAAGGGAGGGAGGGAGGAAGGAAGGAAGGAAGGAAGGAAGGAAGGAAGGAAGGAAGGAAGGAAGGAAGGAAGGAAGGGAGGAAGGGAGGGAGGAAGGAAGGAAAACCTGCTCCCTGGATATGCTCAGCTCACAATTCAACATGCCATGAATATGTCTGTCTATAGAACCATCAAAATAAACAATAAAGACTTGTTGAGTGTTGTTTTTTTTGTTTGTTTGTTTGTTTTAAAAATTCAATGAAATTGTTTTCAATCTTAGTTGAATGTTTAAGAACAAAATATTAAGATTAAGTAAGATAAAACCCATATTTCTAAAATCCTTGTCTACCCAGTAACCCCATAGGTTGCTTAGAATTATTTCAGCAAAATTATGCAAGAGTGTAAGTTATGCCCTTTCAGATAAATGCTTCCTTGTGATCCCCCCACACACACCCATCTCACTGCTAATGTCTGTCCCTTGTTAGGACAAGGAACTGGAAGCAGAAGGGATGGATCTGAGGAAGCGAACACAAAATGGAAGTGACGGAAATGCCTTATCATAAACACATTCAAACTTTAAATGCTTCGCCATTTGTATTATGGAAAGGAACATACACTAAATCATAATCTCAAATATATCAAATTACCTAAGCCAATTTCTTTTTCTAACATAAACTTAATTCTGGGTTTGCTTTCTAATATTCTGCACATCAGAGTGATGTAAGCTATGCAAATGTGAGTTTGCCTCCATACACTATTCTACAATTTCCTCTTTTGAGATGTTTTGAAACTGAAAGGTTTTTTTTCCCAATCTAATGTCCTTAAGGTTTAAAAAAGATGTACATTCTTTAATGGATGAAACATTGCCACTTATAGCTGAGATTAGGATTTCTAAAAGTGGTGTCAAACTGCACCTATGTCTCCAAGAAAATAGCAAAAATGTTCTCTTCAGTTCCTTATTACTCAGTATGCGAATCAAATAATACTTAGTAAGTAACAATAATTATGGGACACAGAACTTATGGAGCCGGACACTTCACACACATTATCTCATCGAATTCTCCTAGCTTTCTTATGGTATTGGTATTATTCTCTGCTTTGTAAATAAGAAATTAAAGGTCAGATACATTAATAACCTGCATATACCTACAAACACAGGGGTAGCTGTTCACATCCAGCTCTATCAGAGTCTGGAAGTCACGCTACTAAACACTACTAGTATATTCTCCTGCCTCTCCAATGTGCAGTCCCTGTTCAAATGATCAGCATGGACACTTGCCCCATCTTTACTGCAGAAGCAAATGGAAATTTAACCAATAAATCCCAAACCTCAGTTTCTCGGCAAAAGCCTGTAGGAGACAGTTTAGTGCCTGGCTGCCCCTTCCTTCCCAGGGCCCCCAGGGGCACAGGATTAGCAGCCGGCCTGTTGCTACAGGAACGTCTTGACACTGAGAATGTCTCCTGGGATGGAACTAGTGTCCCTTCTTGAGCTCTGGACTCTGCACTGGAGTCCCTCAAGGGGTTAATCCACTCCATTCCAAAGTTCAGTGAAGGGACAATCAGAACTGAACAGCAGGGGTTTTTAGAATGTTAATCGCCAGCTCTCCTCCGATTGGCCCAGAACAAATGCAGGGTACAGTAAATTGTCCTTGTCAGCTCAGCTCACATGATGATATGCTTTATTTCTAGACATGCCTTGAATCTGTCCTCTGAATTTATGTTCAGAAAATAAACACTTCCAGACGGCAATAAAGCATTCCGTTGTGGCTGGCGATTGCATAGTCTCAGACCCACCAAAGCTCTTTTCTTGGGAAGTGTTAAGGTTTTGAGTAGTCCAGGTTCCAAAATTGTATTTCCTCCCCTTACCAGAGAGACACACAAGTGTCAGTCACAACCAGAACCCCAAATTCATGCTTGCTCCCCATTTTCTCCCTATCCCTTTTCTCTTTTTGCCCCATTCTCACCTTTAGCATTTTTTTGTTGCAAAGACTTTCATTTGAGGGTTCCATTCAAGCAAAACTTTCTTTTTTTACCAAGTTGCCAAAGGAAAAGGAAATTGCTGAACCTATTTTATCCCGGTCATAAACCAAGAGAGATTCTGACTAGGGAATATTACCATGCTCCCCCAAATTTAGGCAGTCACTTACCATGTTCATAATTTTTGTCCAGATCTGAGTATTATTTATAATATTATTTATTCTATCATAAAAATACTTTAAATCAACTCCCATTTCCTTGCCTAATTTTGTTCTAAGGAATACATCAGGGATTTCAGGGCCATACATATGTTTTCTAATACACTTAAAAATAAATATACCGTTCTTACACTATTTTAAATTCATCAAAGTAACCCGTAAAATCATTGTCCATACTACAGTATGCACATCATACACTTGGAGAATACAATTCTAGAACAACACAATGATCTCAAGGAAGATCAAATAACCAATATAAATAAATAAAGTGCACTAGTAATAAAGATATCAAAGATTCAGGATATGAGTTTCTTTCATAAAAGCTAAATTAAACAGCTGTTTCATTTTCACCTGAGGTGGCCAATGGGATAACGTGCATGTAGGTGATTTGCTGATTAGATTGTGTGTGATGGTCTCTGGGTGCTGCTGATAAACACACAGACAACCCACGGTGGTGTTTGTTTGCACCTTGTAATTTTTATGGTCACACTCTCACTCTACCTTGGTATCGCCTTGCAATGTGAGGCTGCTGAGACTTGCAAAACCAAATGAAAAAGAACCAACCTCTGAAAGAGGCTACAGGCAGGACAATGCCAAGGGGAAGAGAATGAGGTCTCATTGCAGATTCAAGGTTTTGAGGATTGAGCTGGGATTTACAAGCCTCTTTTAACTTAGAGAAGGGAAATTCAGTAACTTCTTCCATTTCTGGGTGAACTCCGTAGAAGAATATAAGAGCCATGGTCAATAATTAAAACAATGTGGTTTGGCAGATAATAATTTGCATCAAATGTTAGCAGTTTAGCTACCAGAACATGGCTTCACAGACCCATGAAGAGCCATTTCCCGTATGGCTTCTCTCTTCTATAGGAGAGACACTGCACACTTTCTCTTCTTCGGGAGAGAACTGTGAAAACCTATCAGAAAGCATTCTTAGAACTTTCTCATATTTTCTACCAAGATATATGACATCATCTCAGCTCACACATGGAACAATTTTAATGTAAATATTAACTTGAGATCTTACCTCAAAGAAATGGTGGAGGCCCATATTCCTACAATGCAATTTTCTCATCACTGTCTCTGTGCTTTATTTGATATTATCAATATAATATCACGTATGAGCCTGACCTAAATGTCTCATTTCAGAAAGCTTAAGAAACGATTGAATTTTCTCAGTCTGACTTCTTTGGTTATTGTTGTCCATAAGCAAAGAACTTCCCATTAAGATATAAGAATAATTTGGGGGTCATAGAGAATAAGCTTTAGTTAGAAAGGTTAAGAGGGGTGCTAATTTAAGCTTCAAATTCTGACAGCCATCCAAATGAATTAGAATGAGAGCCATCAGAATTTTATGGGATTATTCTTTAGTTATTCAGTGAACTAACCTCTACCAAGCATCCACAAGGCACTAAGGACAGAATGGTGCACAAGACAATGCCTCTGCCCTCCTGCAGATGATATCCCAAATAGAGAAGGCAAGTGATAAAAAAAATTAATGAAAAAAAAAATAAGAAAAACTGGGAGAATAATTTAAGGTAGAAAATAAAAAAAAATCTAAATAGTGTGGTTAGAAAGTATTCTCTAATGAAGTCTAAGGCCTGAAGGAAAAGTAAGAAATAATATAAAGAATATTCTAGACAAAGGCAAATAAAAATAAAGATCATGAGCAGAAATGGGATTGGCAGATCCAGGGATCTGAGGTGAGACCGGTGCGGCTAGAGGCGGGAGGGCAGCGTGGCACAGGTGGGACTAGGGAGTCCAGAAGAACATGACCCTTGGAGGACTTGGGAGGCTTTAGGCCTGAGTTTAGTTTTGTTTTTTTTTTTCTATAAGAAGTGACAGTCATTACAGGGTTTTAATAAAGAGATGAACTCCTTACAATTTGAATTTTTAGAAAATCATAATGACAGCCACAGGGAAGGTAGCTGCGTGGGGTGAGGGTAGAAATAGGGAGACTTGTTGGAGGCTAAAGCTCTATCCCAGGTGAAAGATGATGTGGCCAAGCTAGGGTGATGTCATGGAAAAGATAGAAAAGTGATTCAATTTAAAGATATATGTTAGCGGTGGACTTGGTAAATTTGCTGAAGCATTAGATGTGAGGATTGTGAGGCAAAGGAGGAATCAGGGATAATTCCTAAGTGTCTAACTTGAGCCACTGGAAACACAGCTGTTTTTCCTGATGTGGGGAAGGGTGAGAGAAAGTGGATGAGAGAAACAACAGGTAGAATCAAAAGTTTGACTTTCAACCAGTCATCGTTGCATCATCTGTGAGGCACCTTCACTTTGATCTTAAGTAGAAAGTTAGATGAGGGAGCCCAGAGCTCACTCAGAGAGAAAATTCAAACCAAAGTCTGAGTCCATGCTCTTTCTACTTCACCATGAAACCAGTCAAATAGAATTTCACTTTCAGGAGCCTAGTGTTTATTACTTCTAACATTAATTTGATAATGAAATGTATAATTGCTTATAATTCACCTTTTGGAATCATGTCATGTTGCTACATGTATGCTTCTATACCTCTTTATAGGTTCACATATTAAATCTTTGTTTTAGCTCCCCCTAACAGAAGAAATGAAGTCTTAAACTTCATCTGCCCTTGAGTACCTACTACAGTGTATTCCACATCTAAATTTTCAGTAAATGGGTAAGTTCATTATTCTCAACAGATTGGAAAATTACATTTAATATTGTTACATCCCATAATGTCTTACCTGTTAAATTTTTTTAATGTCCTTTTTAAAAATGAAAAAAATAACTGGAAAATAATTCATTTTCACTTTTACAAAGTGGTGGCTATGGGCTGAG
This sequence comes from Myotis daubentonii, assembly GCF_963259705.1. Taxonomy (NCBI): domain Eukaryota; kingdom Metazoa; phylum Chordata; class Mammalia; order Chiroptera; family Vespertilionidae; genus Myotis; species Myotis daubentonii. The sequence continues at coordinate 46,379,318 of NC_081851.1, read as the reverse complement.
ATTCAAAAGAGGCTGTAGAATACTATTTTGAGGGTAATATATAGGTTGCATCTTCATAGTAGCTTTAAATATTTTTCTTTTCACTGAATAATACCAGCCTAACTGACTCTTTTGGTATCTTCTAAAACAGTGGTCCTCAAACTTTTTAAACAGGGGGCCAGTTCACTGTCCCTCAGACCGTTGGAGGGCCGGACTATAGTTTAAAAAAAAAAACTATGAACAAAATCCTATGCACACTGCACATATCTTATTTTGAAGTAAAACAAACAAAATGGGAACAAATATAATATTTGTATTTGCATGTGGCCCGCGGGCCGTAGTTTGAGGACCCCTGTTCTAAAAGGTCATAGAATTCTAGTAGCATTGGATTGAAAACTAGTTAAAAAAGAGAATACTGAGATAAATCATGTTATCAGCCAGAAATTAGTTGATGGGCTGTGAATCATGAGTGGGGCACAGGTGTTCTAGAAGTTTATTAATGACCAGGAAAATGAGGTAAATAGCAAGGCAATAAATTTATAAAAACCACATAATTATTCAGATACTAGACATAGATATAGTCAATAATAAGAGGTGGGAAGAAAATCAGAGAGACCAAAGGCAGTTAAGTAATCCAACGCCACAATGGTGAATGGAATTGAGTGTAGCAAGTTCAAGGTAAGACCCAGTGGAAGAAGCAATTCAAACTACTCATACACAGTACACTAATGGCTTCTGAATTACACACAGCCTCTCAAGAAAGAAATTGAGACATCACCATCAACAGCTTAAAGAATATGTTGACTTGACATACAGGAGAAGATTAAAAAAAAATAGGATGTTGGTTTGTAATAAGAAAAAATCAAGGATAAAGTAAAAAATAATACATCTCTGTAATATATTTAAACATCGTAGTAATCATCAGAAAATATGAAATTAGGAAATCGCCTAGAATGTTTCATTAGGAAGACTTCATATTTTTAAAAACATAAAAGGAAAACACGGGGGGAAAATCTAAGGTATACAGTAAAACCATCCAAAAAAATTGTTAGAATTCCATACAGAAAGCATGAGCAAGTTCATGTCTTCAGCAGAGGAAACAAAAGAGTGAGAAACGACTGTGAATGTGAAAAGAAAAGCCAACGTGAATTTTTAATTGTTTTCTAAGTGTGTGTGGATGTGCAAGTATGCTGGCAGGAAAAGATGTGACATGGTGAATGGATTTTTACAATGGTTCTTATGTAGACAGGCTGGGAGCTGAGCTGGAGATCAGAACACACGCATAGCTTTAAGTGACACGCCTGCTCTAAGTCTTGTAAAGCCTTGTAATTTCTTTGTTGGGTATTCTACAAAGCAAGGGCAGTTTTAGTTACAGAGTATTTGTAATCATTAAGAGCCTACTGGGATGCTTGACAGACAATATCCTTGCACTTAGAAATGATGAAAAAAAAATCTATGAGCATATTTGCAACAGAAGAAGAGTTAGTGTCAGAAGGTCACTTTTATATAATAATCAGTTGGGCCACTGCTGATCAAAACAATCTGAATCCAGAGATGCCTCCAAACTTTGTGATTATAAACATTAATAGGTGTTCATTCAGGATTTATTCTTGCCCACCAGTATTAATTCCTTGAATGGAAACCATAGTGTATCGGTCAGAGTCCTTGGAGCAAAGTTTAAAAGGAGGGCTATTTAAAATTTGTGTTAAGGAACACAAGAAGAATAGTGCAGTATCATGGGCCTAGTAACAGCAGTTTCATTAACACCTTTGATCCAAAGGTACCCGAAGAAGGAGCAGGTCTCAGAACCCAGAAAGGGTAGCACCTCTTGAGAGAGGTCTGCCCTTCAAGAGTGGAACTTAGCACACAAAGCTACCTGGCAGAGAGGGGGCTGGACGAAGAGCACCCTAACCTTACTCTCCCTTCCAGTGCATCCCATTGGCATAAGCTCAAAAGATTATTAATAATCTTCATAAAGATCAGGCTTTATGATATAGAACAAGCAGAAGGAAAGCAGAAAGTGCACCTAGAAGGGTAGCAAAGATGACCAGTACATGTCTTTGTCAATATTTTCATCTTCAAGATTTAATATCAGGTACGTAATAAATAGTCAATAACACTTGAATGAATAAATAAATGTATGAATGAATAAAAGTTTGTAATAATACAGAATACCCAGATAATTGGAAATGTGTGGCCACTATGTTTTTCATGGTGTTAACATAGTCCTCACAATAGGAAGAAATTAAGAATGCTGTGAAATGTTATTTTTTTCAAGGGTGAGATTTAATATAGTTGAAATACTCAATCACCAATTATCAAGAATCTAGACAGACTAATTGAACAGAAAACAAACCAAAAAATACTGGCTGAAGATCAAAGTCATTTGACCTAGTTCTTTGAAATAGATATTCGATATCAACTGAACACCCTCCTTAGTCCATTTCTTCATGTGACTTAAAGGTGCAATAATTTGGAATAAAGTAATGGATTGCAATGATTACGGTGTGGACGAAAACCCTGTGACTCTCAGTGCTGACTGGTAGAGTTGATGGCATGTCTGAAATGAAGTGTATCTAGGCTGCTTCCTATTTTAGTGGGGAATTTTTTTTAACAGTTTTATTCACCAAGTTTGAGAACATAAGTTTACTTGTAAACATTTTCAAAGCTTGAAACAACTGTAGTCATCACTAGGACTGTGCTCTACCCAGAAAATAAACTCCTTCTTTCAAGCTGAAATTCTGTCTTCTTCAATCCCAATGCCTTTGAATCCTCCCTTGTCACTCAGCATTGCAGATTTACATTTCATAATAATGCTGCCTGGAGTTTACACCCTTCACGCCTTTGTGATAGCTGAAATGTCTTACCTGAAACACTTGAAGAGAAATTCCCTCAGGCATAGGGTGCACCTCCAGTGATCAGCAAATAAATACTGATATAACAATAGGCATGTTGAAGCCGATATTTTTATAACAAATAAATGAACAACATGTGCTAAACAACGTGCGCTATTAGAGGGTGGGAGAGAGCTGTTTCATCAGGAGTTAAACACCTTCCCTTTTTTGCTCAGTGGTCATTGCCTTTGATGATTTCAAAAGCAAGTGGTCTCAGTGTCCTCTGATTTCCCTTCTGTTTGTTTCTGTTTCCTTTAGAGCCTCATGCCTCTCCCACCCCCACTTTGTGTCATTTTCTTTGTGCACTTTTTTTTTTTCATCCTCATCAGAAGATAGCAAAGTCCTCTAAGGACAAAGATGGATCTGATCTCACTCATTTTCGTAGCCCCTGCAACACCAACAGTGGCACTTTTTAGCATTTATGAATTTCACACTTGCACCATTTCCTGCCTATTCATGCTCTCTCTCCATTCTCCCTGCATTCTCTCTCTCCCCCTCATCTCTCTTTCTCTCTTCCTCTTGTCTGGAAAGAGTAGATGTTACAAATGCAAGCTCACTCAATTCAGAAAAAACAAACAAACAACAACAAAAAAAAAAACCACAACAGTACAAAGTATTAATACAAGCATCTTATAAAGCTTAAATCATTTGTCTGCTCCAAATCAGCTGCTAACTATAAATATTCCCAGTAAAACATTTCACAATCAAGCTCTGGCTTGGAGTCACAAAGGAATAAAGTCCATGAGGAATGAGGGGATTGTGTCAGGGGTTCCCATGGAATAAGTTGAATTTCCTGAAGCTACAAGCACAATGAATGAGATTTTACAAAGAAGAAACTAAATGGGGGAATGTTTTCTCATTTCACTAAAGCTCCATAAAGGCAAGAAAAACAACAATGGCAGCAATAGCAGCAAACATTTATTGATCATTTACTATTTACCAAACCCTATTCTAAGTGCACACCTTATTAGCTCATTTATTCCTCACAACCACCCCTGGCTCCTTTTTGTTATTACTGACTGTAAATCCAGCACCTATCACAGCACTCAAATCGTTTTGAAAAAAGTAAATAAAGTAAATGTATGGTGTTCTATAAGTTTACCCTTCCTATGCAAATAGCTATATAAATGCATTACTTAAATATTTTGAAATAATAGATCAACTAGAAATTGGGCAACTCCATTAACACTAGATTGCCCAAGGAAGTCATTTTGACTGCTTTTAAATTTCAATTAGAAAAACAATTATGTATATAAGGACACAATGTCTTAGAATTTTGTGGCTTTTTGTACAACATATAAATGCGTTTATTAATAATTGTAGTTACCTCCCCCTCCTTCATTTCCAGTATATATATATATATATATATATATATATATATATATATATGTGTGTGTGTGTGTGTGTGTGTGTGTGTGTGTGTGTGTGTGTGTTATACCTATATTGCCCAAAAGCAGTCATTTTGACTGCTTGGGAAATTTTAGACTCTTATTATTGACTTGAGTAAATTTCTTATATGACCAGTTCGGCTCTGTATTGAAATAACAGTTTTCTTTTTTTTCGATTACTGTCACATGATAACATACAAGTACATGATAAATTGTCGATACTTGATAAGTTGCAGTTGCTCAATAAGCTAAACTAGTACTTGTTATTCGAATCTTTATGCAGTGATACTTGTTCTAATAAGTTGTTTATTTTATTTCTTTTGCACCCTAAATTCATGAAAGAAATGTCGAATAGAAGTGAGTTATTGGAAAAGCTAAGGAACATAAGTGAAGAGTGCTCCGATATTATTCTTTCACAATGCAGTCATTTTGACTGCTTTGGGGCAATATAGGTATATACTAAATTTCATTCTTTCTAGTGTTAAACATATGATGTTTCTGATCAGTTCTGCCACAGATTACATGTAATTTTGGCCAGACCACTTTTACTTCTTGGATTTAATCCTCCTTCCTGTAAAATTAGGAAATTATTTCTAAGTTATGCTTTAACTCAATAAATGAAATGATAATGAACTGATTAGAGTTAAACTTTTCAAGATGGGTTTTGAATTTTAACTTAGAGGGCCAATAGGGACACGATTTTTCTTTGCAAAATCATTGATTTCACATTCATTAAAGTTCAAATATGGTCAATACAAAACTATTGATAATACTGGCTTTACTATATTTTCCAGATCTAAACGAAGGATTGGGAGTGCTGGGATATCATGTATGTGGACATCACAATGCTAGACTCAATATAGTATTTCTTTTCCTGAATAAAGCTGGTTTTACCCTCAGGTAGCCCTGTAATCTACTCCTATGGGCTAATAGTTGACCACATGCCTTGGAGAAAAAGCAAGCCAGGTTTCAGAACTTTCACACCAGCATGCCAGTCTGCTTCCTGCCTGCCTACATACCAAACCATGTGTATCCTTTTTTTAACTAAAAGTATGGGATATCAACATTCCAAAATTTGTCAGACAATTTAACCATGAATTGAATGTGAGCTATTACTGGTCCAACGCTGTTCTGAGACATCTGATATATACAGAAGACTGCCAAATGGGTCATGAACAACCATTCCTTCCAAATCTCTAAACTCTATCCCTGTGCTAACCTAGAACAGTAGAAAAATCTATGTCTAAGCCACATAACAGCATCTTCCCCCCTTCCACTTCTGAAATAAGATTTAATATTGTTTCTTCAATGTTGTAATTAAGAGAAATAAGTTCCATCAGATCATTTATTTTACTTAAGCAAGTTATAGCAGAAATGTGTACTCCATTTCCAAGCATACCTTAAAGACATTCTCGTGGGTAGGTTCCAGACTTGGAAGAAATTTAGAGTGTCTCTAGTCTTACTTCAAGTAGGTGAAAGAATATGGCAGATCAATCTCTGGATGTGGAACACTCATTCCGAAAGATGTTAGCAACGGGCAATTTTGGGAAAAACTAACTGTTCCTAAGATTCAGTTCCTTTCCCTTGTGGGCACCAGCTAGGTTACATTTCCAGGCTCTCTTGTGGTCAGGTGTGGCCGTGAGACTGAGTTCTGGCCAATGGAGTGTGGGCAGTGTTGTGCCTCTTCTAAGTCCTACATGATCCACATTTTCCTTCCCATGACAGACAACTCTGTAAGAGTATCATACTGTTATTCCAGAAAATAATTCTTTGTTAATAAGTGTAGGCAATGCTAGGCCAAGCAAAATTAAAGAGTATTTTTCCTTGGATCAGTTTATAATCCTATATAATAAAAGCACAATATGCAAATCGACCAGTCAGTGGAACAACTGGTTTCTATGATGCGCACTGATCACCAGGGAGTAGACATTCAATGCAGGAGCTGCCCCCTCGTGGTCAGTGCACTCCCACAGGGGGAGCACCACTCAGCCAGAAGCTGGGCTCACAGCTGGCAAGTGAAGGGAAGGTGGCAGGAGCTTCTCCCGCCTCCACTGCAGGCGGGTGGTAAGGAGCAAGGGGTTCCGAACTGCAAGAGCCCCGGACTGTGAGAGGGATGTCTGGCAGTCAGAAATCCCCCGAGGGGTCCCGGACTGCAAGAGGGCCCAGGCCAGGCTGAGAGATCCCCCCCAACCCCATGCACAAATCCCGTGCACTGGGCCTCTAGTTCTAATATAAAGAATGTTGTCGTAAGTCCCTATGAAGGCTCTAAACCATTCAGAATTCCCCAAACTTATTTAGTCACAGAAATGTTTTCTCTGAAAAAAACAAACAAAAAAAACCACTACTAACTTTCAAGAAAACAGAGTTCCCACACAGTATGGAAAATAGTGGTTAAATGTTGAGAGGACAGAACTAGAGCAGAAACATTCAAAAGTAAGAGAGGAATTAACAACAGCATGGGAATGAGGTAAAGGTTTATTCACTTCCAATGTTCTTCAGTTAAACTATCCAGAATGCTTCAAAGGCAATAACAAATACAAATCTGTGCACCGGGGACAGATTACCAGCAGTGCCACTTTGCAAAGAAGATGTCTCTAATGATTTCAAGGCTGAAATCTGAATTTCAGAATTTCTTACCTAGTTTTGCTGCAGAACAGTAACTAACAATGATTTTTCTCTTCATTCAGAGTGCCACATGATATGAATCTTGATATTGTAATAATTATGAGCACACCTGTCACTTCCTGAGTTCTGCATATCATTGGAAAATACAGAGGTGATGTGGGGTGGGGTGGGGTGAGGTGGGATGCAGGACAAAGTGCTGAACCAGGAGACATGATAGCTGGACTTTACCACTGACCCATATGGAAAACCATCATCTCACTTAACTATTCCATCACCTCATCCTTAAAATGATTTCTGAAACCCATTTTAATGCTAATAGGAGCATCACACTATCAAATTTATATATATATAAAATCTCCAGTACTTGAAGGTTATTTTCCTGGACAAGATGCTAGTTCCAATATATCATGTTCCTAAGGCAGAGTTCAAAAAGGCTGCCTTCATTTCACAAACACGTGATAGCCTGTACAGTATGAGATATAGTAATGACAAAGTCTAATCAGCTACATTACTAGCAAATCATTAATGTGAAAAAGTTAGCCTAGGAAGTCCTTTTGAATAATCCATCATTTCTGTAAACTAATGACATAGCTGGATCACCTACATTTATTTGGAGGGGATTACATGATGCACACACAAATTATCTTGTGTCCAAAATCGGAGACTTTTCTATTTCTTCTCCCTTATTTCTGTAGATTGCAAATTTGTGCAAATCACCACACTGGCTTCCTTGGCCTGCTATAAACTCACTATAAATAGGTAGGCAATATAATGATGTAGACAAAAACATTACAGGATTCTCAGGATGTGCTAGACTAGAGACTTATTCTAACATACTTTGTATATACAGCATCTACTCACGGAATCATCACTCATCACAATAACCTTATGGGGGGAGGGGTTCATATCCCCATCCTACAGATAAGGAAACAGACGCTGCTCGGTTCAGGGAATGCCCCCAAGCTCTCACAGCAAATACAGAACAGAGCTGAGACAGTGGTCCAATGCTTCAGACATATTTTCTGACATCAGCATAGCTTGAAATTTGGTTCTACCCTTTCTAGGCATTTGACCTCGGACATCTAGATAGTTGATGGTTCTGAGTCTCAGCTTTCTCACCTGGAATGTGGAGAGACTTACCCATGCTTTGTGGTCTTGTTTCTTAAACTCGTTTTTTGTTGGTGGGAAATAAATCAGATATGGTCTATAGAACTGATATCCATTAAATAAAAAGTGAGAGCTGCTATACTAAACATGGTTTCCCAACAACGGAAAGCGATCCCATGAAAGAGTAAAATATTTGAGAACAGCAGGCAAAGGCCTAGAGTGAGATGGAGAGGAGAGTGTTCAAATCTGAGAAAGTGCTGGCTTTGCTTTCAAAATTGGTTTGCTCAACTTCCAAGAAGCTGACACCAGGGCATCCAAGCTCAAGATCCATGATGCCCCCTGGTGGCCGGGGTGCCCTCTAGACCTGAGGACTTGGGGTGCCTGAGAACAGCTTTCCTTTATTGCACTGGTAGAGCCATTTGGAGGAAAGGGGCAAAAATTAAGTTTCTTCTCAGCAGGCAGCCACCTGGGTGCTCTGTTTCTATTCAACACCAACTTTATCAAGATATCAGAGCTGGAGCAGGTAGGTGGCTACAGGCGAAAACTTGAGTGGGCAATAGGATTGGGGGAGGCAGCACTTAAAAGATTTTTTGTTTCCTTTTTTAAAACTACGTCTGGCAGGAACACTGTTGAAAGGTGTTTGAGAGTTGGTGATTTCTATTTTTCTTTTCTTTTTCTTTTTTAAGAAAAAGCACTTTCTCCTTCTAAAAAGAAAAACGCCCATTTCCCCCAATTCACTTAGTTCACAGAATGCTTTCCTCTAGATATTCATCCAATTAACTGGTCAGACAGCTGGAATCTGATACAGGGAATAAACACATCTTCAAAGAGAAGCCACTCAGCTCTTTTCTTTGAGGAACTCTCTCCCCCAAACACAACCCCCCTTCCTTCACTCCCTCTTTCCTTCCCGCCCCCCCCCCCTTGTTCCCTATAATCCCAGGTCTGGCCTGGATGTCACAGCTTCAGAACTGAGAACTGTCAGCTGTGGTCTGCCACCCTCCCCACCCTGCCAGGAATGACACTTTAGTTCTGTGTTAATTGCCCTACTGCAGCTCGGCTATCAGCCAGGGCCTGTCTCAGATTCACTGATTGCAGACGTGAGTGGAGTGAGTGAGTGAGCATGCAGGGGTCGGGGATCAGAGGGACCAAGTTCAAGGGCACCGAATGGTACAGACGCATAAACAAGGGAATGGTATGTAAGCACTGAAGACATAAAGGTTAGGACCAGGGCTAGCAGTACAATAAACAGCTGTGATAACCCAGTTTGTTTCTAGATAAAGAATTTACAGTAAAATCTTCAACTTGCAGCCTACATTTGTTAACACTGTGAGGGAAGTACAATTTCTTTACATCTTTGCTTGCTCCATCTTCAGTGCACTGTGAAAACATCTGTGGCCGTCTCAGGGATGTTTCCCCCCTTTTCTTTCCAATATTAGAAGTGTACAGTCATCACAACAGCTAGAAATAGACGCCAAACTCCAAATCTCAGTGTTTGGTAGCAGCAGCTACAAATTCCAAGAGAAACCTACTTCTAGCTGCTACTGCTCTGGCGTCCCACTAAAAACCTCTATTTTTCAAGCTGCAAAATGTTCTTTTGCACTTCATTTTTCCTAATTTTATTTTAATATACGTTAAGTAGAGTAAGTAAAATTTCATTATAATGCCCATAAATTTGGCTCTATGTATGTTGTGCTAACTTTCTTTTAAAAAATAGGTTTTAGAGTATAACCGAGCATTTGGCGGAATCACCACGCTTCTTAACTGTCCTAGGAGGCCCCCCATCAGAAGTACAATATATTGTGCTGTAACTATTGATCCAAATGGCTACATTTCTAAAGGAGAAAATGATTGTGTAGAGAGAGCAGTGCAGAGGTGCAGTAAAATGCCCTCCAGTATATAAAGACATAAAGATTAAAGTCACCCTGCAGATTCCCTTTAACACCTCCAAATCCACTGGGTAATGTGTTCTTTTAGGATTAATCAGAAACCTGGTACAATTAACATGACAGGGATGGCGTTCATAAATAAAACTGCCTCACAGAACTGTCCAGACCAGACCAAGTTCATTTTGCTTTAAATACACAGAAAGACTGTTAATTAAAACCCCAGATATCAAAAGAAGAACATCTGAATATCTTGAAGGCAAAACAACAGCCCCCAAATTTTTCAGACAGAACATATACTCTGGATAAGGAACTGAGATGTCAGTACACAGGATGCCCTACGGTGTTAATATCAACAGTCTTCGGGGCTATGGTTAGTCTTCAGTTTCTATAAAGTTAGCCTGTTTTCTGAGGGACAGGTGGAATCTGGTGAATGAGATTTTAAATTGTGCTTTGCTGAGGGGTGCTTCTTGTTTAACCATTTCTTGTCTCTGCCTCCTGCTAGAATATTTGGCCACTCAAAGAGTTTTTAAATAACACCCTGAAGTGTTTGTTTTGTCAGGGGTACTACCAAATCAGCATTTCAGTTACTTTTCGAGAGGAAAGGTTCCTTCTGACTGTGATTGGGTTTCATGCTAGAAAGAGCACAGAGCAAGTCCACGTTTTCAAACAGCCTCAGAACATGGATGGATGAGCCAAGACGTGCACTAAACATATTGAAGTTTTTTGGTGGAATTATCTATTATCACTTTAATTTATAAAGCAGCTTGCTTTCACCCATGTTCCCTTGCGTATTAACATGTCAGTTTGTGTCTAAAGGAATCCTTACATTGATTGAACATACAAAGATCTGATTGAAGAGCTTTAATGATTCCGTGGTGCCCCTGACAGTACCAGTCTTGGCCTTAAAAGTAGCAAGTAGAATTGCCCTTTATAGTTCAAAAGAGTCAAGGGCTTTGTGGAGGTCTGTGGCCTGCAGAGGAAAATGTTACACCAGGCCGGAAGTACACTGTGTTCTCTCACCCTCATCCCTCACCTCTGAACAGATGCTCAGGGTGGAGCAGGCAGGACCAGGCTGGGCTGACTGGCAGGACTCGATTCATTCCACAGATCTGTGGCAGGAGAAAGCATTGCTAGACAGAGCTGCCCAGGCCACAGCGGGATCCTCAGTGCCTGCAGCTGGCCCTGAAACTCCTTTGGCACTTAGAAGAAATGAAGAGTTTGGGGAGGAGAAAAAGTGAACAGAATTGAGAGCTAGTGACAGGAAGGGAGTAAAGCAACAAAACAGGTAAGGAAAATGAGAAAGAGGGAGGGCGAGAGGAAGACAGGCAGCATTTTTTCTTCTACTCCCTGAAAGTATTTGCACATGAACAGGTACCATCCTGCTTTGAAATGGAATGCACTACCTCATTATATGATTATCTAGGAATTCATTAAGTTCTTTGATCAATAAAAACAAACAAAGACATATCACACATGAATTATCCATTTGAGTCTTGGATGAACCCTCTCGGGAAGGCTCTTTGGGCACCAAAGAACTTGCCTGTGAAGCACGCTGGCATTCTCCTTCTTTCTTTCCTTGCATCCGTGAGAGTCATTGGTGAAGATTTGGAACCTGGGATGTAGTCCTATAGCTGAGAACTCTACAGCTGAAGGTTGGAAATAATGGTTCTCTGACTCAGTGAGGAGTGTATTACTACAGAAGTTTGATTCTATTAAGAGTTAATAAACGATGAAGATCTGGACTAATTCCCTGCCAGGGTTCATTTTCATTACAGGTTCCTGCTATTTTCCCAGTGCCTTTTGCTCTGCCCTTCTTGCTACATATGGAAAACCTATATCAGGATGGTTGTCATGGCAATGAAAAGATTTGCATGTGTCTTATCTATCTATTTAAATACCTTCTTACGGTTTATAACTGCTATAATACATCCCTCCAGCTCTGCTCATTACTAATTTAGAGCTAGCCTGGTGATCTGAGGTCGTTGATACCATCTGATGCTTGTTTTCTAGACAATTCTGAAGCCACTAACCACAGAGGTTACTGTTTTATGCAAATAAAAAAAAGGTATAGTGGTGATATGTGCAACGGACAGCCTTAGAATCTGACTAAATAGCCATGATCTCGTCCGCTGTGAGGGCATTTGTTTCAGGATAGGCACAATACAAAAGAACTGTAGTTTCTTTGTCATGCTCATGCCTTTCTTCTTTGTCTCCCTCACCAAACTCTACTAATTTCAGAAGTTGAATCATCATGTCAAAGGTTTCAGTATAAGAACACTCAATATACAATTCTGTAGGTAGCTGGTCTCTAAGTAAAAATCGCAAGCACAGTAAGTTCTGATTTATTTGTCCAGGGTTCTCAAGGCTCTCTTCTTCAGTCTTCCCATATTGTAAGTCTTACTACTTCCTCCTTTGCATGATTTTTTGCCATTTGGCAAACTAAGTAAATACAATCTTCATTATAAAAAGTATAACTCATATTCATACTAATCTCCCATAAAATAATAATCACCCAATGAGACAATAAACAAAAAGGTGATTGTACCCCTATATCACCCAGTGAGCAGCACAGTGCACAGGAAGTGACACTAACTTATTCACATTTGATCTTGCCACCTGAAGGATGTGGCTCTTTTAGGCCTCTTTTGATAAAATTTACTTTCAAAGGTACCCTAAGAATTGTTTAGTCACCGTCTTCTAGTAAATTATGGTTCAGAGCTTGCCGAGATGGAAAAAAAAAACAACACCCCACAACTTATCAAAAAAGTCTAGTAGTTTAATAATGCACTGATTTTCTATTTGCTTTTGAATTCTGTGCCATACTCACAGCAAAGAATTCTTAAAGATAATTTATATCATTATCTGTAGACTTAGGTAATGCTAACCTGCTCTTGGAGCAGCACATTAAGGACCATTTTACCCTGACAATAAAGTGAGGCTGTGTTTACATATTGGACTACAATCACTGTTTGACTAATCTGTAAAAGGGAGATTTTTCTATTACATTTCAATAGCTCATCCACTTCAAACTGTTGTGAACTTTCTAAAGATGTATTTTCATTTATAATAGCAGATCTTGCCATGTGGTAATCTGGAATTGAAGTTTCAGTGACAGATTCATTCAACTAGCACTTTGCATGAGGCATTACTGCAAACATTACTTTTGTATTATATATATATATATATATATATATATATATATATATATATATATATATATATATATATATATGACAAAGCCTTCCAAAGATAATTTCTGCAATTTAGTAAACTAAGGATTTCAAGTCAGGCGTCAGTTTCTGGGTGTTTTTCATAATGGATTTCACAGCAGATGACCTGACAGGCAATCTCATGATCTGAGCAGCATATACACAAACTGCCATCAGAGCGCTGGGAGTGGCCCTCCCTTTCCTGTGACAGGCCTGCAAGTAAAGCACTGCAAATGTCCAGAGGTCCAGACTGACCCCTTCACTTCCCGTCTGGGAAACATTCCTACTTCGAGCCATTCATTCTTGACAACACACAGAGCAGGGCCACGGAGCTTGTTTTCAAAGGCAAGCAGGAACAGCGATGAATGGAGCATATCTGGTGTGACAATGGCTGGCAAGGACGGTGCATCAAATCGCAAACCCTGTGCCCTCGCAGAGGGGAATGGAAGAGAAGAAAGAAGAAGAAGAAAGGGAGGAAGAGGAAGACAGCGGTGGTAGATGAAGTAAGCCTCAGCTTTGACTTCCTCTTTAAGCCCCTTTTTATTTGCTTTGCCTTCTCTCCTCCAGCTTTCCTGCCCACCCATGTCCACTGCACCCCATCGCAAGCATATTTTGTCATATACAAGCACATGATACATATGCCACCCTGCTCAAATCGAGCGTTTTATAAAGAAACACTGATTTCTGTAAAAGTCTCAGAGTATGGCCATCATGACATGATATCACAGCAATAAATTTAGATACCCAGTTCCAAAAGCAATTATTTCCATGTTTATAGTCCCTAACACTTTAGTATATATCCCAGGGTATTACAATCTTGAGGTTTTATTCTTATAACTCACATTACCCAGCAGCATTGGGCACCTAGTAAAGGCTGGACACTGTCATTGTTCTACTCTAGAACTGTTTATATTTGAATTAATAATTCCATTTCTGTGTCTTTGGTAGACATAGGCCATTTCTACCCATGCAAAATGAAATAGAGAACTGATTAAGCTGAAAAATACACTGTTATCTAAAAGCATATGGTATCAGCAATCTTTTCCCCCAAAGCATCCCCCTGATTGTGAAAATCTTTAGCCAGTGGGTAACAATTTTTATCAAATAGAGTTGTTTATCAGCTTCACCAGAATGGCCTAGAGTCTAGACTGTCAGGAAGACATGTTCCAGTGAAGGGTTCAGGAGAACAAGAGTGTTGTTCTGGCTTTGGCTCTTACTAACATTGCTCTAATCTGTAACTTTTTATCAAATAGAAATTGCCTCCTTGCAGCTGGCAAATCACTTACATGTTCTTGACCTCAGTTTCCTCACTTGCACATGGAAGTACTCTGAGAATGGGAAAGCGCCATATTCAGTGCATGCTAAAATTCTCAGAGCACTTACCCACCATCACCACCCTCTTGGACCACTCAGGTATAAGGCTGACATCCACATGGCTGCACAATACAAAGAAAAATATGATTGATATTATGACTTCATTTAGTCACTACATTGAAATGAGGAAATATTTCCATTAATAGTATTTATCTGAGAAACAGAAAAATTAATGTTAATATCCCAGTGCAAAAGACAGATAAGAATAAGAAACATCAAAGCAAAAACCAGAGTAAATTAAGATTGTTTTTAGACATCATTCAGAATTGAAGGAGGGAGCTATGAACTCAACTTTATTTTTTATAAAAATTTTAGAAAATAGTAATGCAGCTTATTTTGGTTTACATTGTAAATCTTCTTCTGGAAAAAGTCAGACCACTGGCGGTTTATTTCAAATTTCAATAAATCACTTTATACTACTTGGAAGTTTTAAGTCATTTCCACACTCTCTTATCTGAATTAGGCACCAACCCAAAATTTGTTTTACAACTGTCTACTTATCCTATTGATAAACATTTTTTCTGATAATTATTCTCAAAGTACTGATGTTTGAGTTTGCATTAAGCTGTTTCCAAAGACCTCTGAGAAAGGAATAGGAAACAACTAAACAAAACTGTTGGCTACCCATTATAACTTTGTCAACATACATTAAAGTTTAATCAACAAAATTTTGTTTGAAAGAAAACCATCAAAAACTGTTTACTCCATGAAAAGTAATTTTGGAGAACTTATATGATTAATTAGATATGTTAAAAAAGGACTTGGAGTGTATTCTAATCCCATTAAGAGGATATCTCAGACAAAAATATTACATTAATTAAATTTCCTGGATGATTTGGTATTTCATAAATTGGTACTTCATAGATTGATATTTCATAAATTGTTAGAGAAAAAAATGGGAATCCTTAGCGTCCCTATTAATCTTAGTTTTGTGGTAAGGTCAATATCTTAAGCACCATTCTTTTCCTATACAGTAGTTTATAAATTCAATCAAAATATATTAAACTTTACGTGGGTAGAGTCATGAAATTGGAAAATGCCCAGTATTGGTGGGGGTGTAGAACAAAATAAACTAATCTATAAAAAGAGATTAAATGGACTAGCTATATTTGGAGAAGCTTGGCATTATCTGGTAAAGTTGAACAGTGTAATTCTTCAGTCTTTCAATTCTACTCTTACATTGAGAAACTCTTGGACACCAAAATATATGTTCCAGAGCATTTACAGATTTGTTCATAATAGTAAAAAATACTAGAAAAAATAAATATCCATCGGATAGTCCATAGTGAGTTACTGTTAGATATTTATATAACAAAATACTAAAAAATGGTGAAAATGAATAAAATATGACTACAAGCATCAACATGCATGAATCTTTAAAAACTAACATTAGATGAAAGAAACAAGTCACCAAAGAATACCTATAATATGAATCCATATTTATAAAGTTTGAAAATAAACAAAATTTTATTTAGAGATATAAACAAATGTGACAAAGCTATAAAGAAAAGCAAGAAAATATTCACACAAAATTTAAGTAGCAGTTACATCTTGATGAGCAAGGGAGTCAATGGTAAAAAATGTAATTGATACAAATGGAATATATGAAAAATTACCAAAAGATCATTTGGCATAAGAACAGAAGAACGGCATTTTTTCCTCCCTGGCAGCTTGAGAATTGGCCATCATAAAGGACACACACAGTAACTACTAGTATCTGGACCAGGACGTTCATGATCAACAGACTATGTCAGCAAAAACAAATGGTCATCGATAATCCTTCACCCTGGGAAGGCAATAGTACCTAAGACAGAAATTCAGGAAAAACTAGCCAAAATGTATAAGACCACACCAGATGTCATCTTTACATTTGGATTCAGACCCATTTTGGTGGTGGCAAAACAACTGGCTTTGGCATGATTAATGATTGCTTGGATTACACAAAGAAAAATGAACCCCAACAGAGACCTACAACACATGGCCTGTATGAGAAGAAGAAGACCTCAAGAAAATAGCAAAAGGAACACAAGAACTGAATGAAGAAAGTCAGGGGGACTGCTAAGTTGGTGATGCAAAGAGTGAGCTGGAGATCAGACAACAGAAGGAGTAAAAATTCTTCAGGGGCTTTATCTGTAGTGATTGTGCAGATGTTTTATGGGAGGATTAATAAACTGAGAACTTAAATTTAATAAAAGAGGAGAACAAACCCATGATTCTTCAGAATAAAAACATAAGGTTGGGGGAGAAGAGTGGGAGGGAGTTGTTGGTGGCAGGCACAAGAAGATTAAGACAGTCTAAGCTAGTGTTTTATACTTGCTACCACACTCCCGTAAACAACTTTGACTGCTATTTCCTACTATTTTTCAGCCTGCTTTAAAACATACTCTTTTATTTCTGAAAGCAAAACTAAGAACATGCAAATTTGCTCTAATTGTGTGGGACCTTAGATAGGCAATATGAGTTCACCAGAAAGAAAGGAAACCAAAAGTAAGCTTTTGGCCAGTTCTCACCACCGCTACATCTCACGAAGAAGTGAAGGTTCTCATGGCAAAAGAGAGCTAGGACTTGGGACTGCACATTCCAGGTCTCACACTGAAGCCACATGTTCAAGATGTCAAGATGGTGAGGGGGGTAAGGGAAGGAGTTAACTTCCAAGAAGCCCATGGGGTCCCTCTCTGAGCAGCACTGCCTCAGCCTTATCCAATCAGAATGGCAATTCTGTGAGCAGGTCCCAGTATAGGGAACTGCATGGAACAGAACCTGATAGGCTGCTCACGGAAGAGGGCTCCACCTTTAGGGAGGACTTAACTAGGTAGAGGAGGGCCCTTATTGGAAACAACCAGGCAATCATAGGCTAAGCTTCCCGTGTACGAATAACCCACAGATTCTCTGAAATTATAACCTAAAGTTAATCATTCTCTGATAATTCAAACGTAACTCAGTTCCAGTCAATCTATAATCATGTAACAAAACTGTATCATCCTATTGTAAACTTGGGACCAAATGCATCATCTTATTCAGAAGACAGACTATTGACTCAAAAGAAAATCCTGCTTCAAGGGATTTAGTGGAGTGCCTCCACTTCTCAAGGAGGATTTTATTAGGAATCACCAATGCAGTGCCACCTGAAATGATAAATCCAGCTACCAAAGATGCATGTGTACGAACACAATTGTGGAAGGTAGAATTCTAAGATGACCTCTAATGACCCACACCCCACCCTTGTATGATCCCCTCCTTGGGTCAGACATGACACTTGTTTCTAACCCATGGAATATGGCAAAGGTGATGGAATGCCACTCTCATGATTAAATTACCTTGCATGGCAAAGATGGGAGGGTCTTACTGATTAATTAAAGTACCTAATAAGTTGACTCTAAGTAACTCAAAAGGCAGGTTAGCCTGGGTGGGCCTGACCAAATCAGGTATGCTGCTAAAAACAATACCTAATAAGCCACCATGGATTTCACAGCTGCAAGGAAATGAATTCTGCCAACAACCTGAGGAGTATGGGAGCAAATCTCCTCAGCTGAGCCTCTGATGAGCTGCAACTCAGCCAACATCTTGATTACAGCTCTTTGAGATGCTGAGCAGAGGATCTGCCTTTTCTGTGCCCTGATTCCTGACCCATGGAACATGTGATACAATAAATGTTTCTTGCTTTCAGCCACTAAATTTGTGTTAATTTGTTAAGCAGCAACAAAAAATTAATACAAGAGCCAACTCACTTCGGGGTCTATTTTTGGCTCTTTACCAGTCAAGGTGTTAGTTATAAGCAACAGAAGTCAACTCTAGTTAATTTATTAAAGGCTATGTCATAGCTCACATAATCTTTAAATGATCCGAGGAACCAGGCTTGGAGCTTACCCAGGTAGAAACAATTCTCCAAATCTCACAGAGGGAGTGGTCCTGTGGAGTTATGATAGCTGCAGCCACTGGGCTGCACTGACCCCAGTTTACAATGTCAACGTCACTCAAGCTGGACATGGATGTCTACTGCTAAAGCCACTGCTGCTTCTGGACACCACATGTAGCCACTGACAGCTGCCAGCCACATGGGAATGGCATCAGTAGGATCCCCGTTTTTCCATAAATGTGTTACGAGCTTCAAAATGAACGTCTGACGTATCACATGATCTCACTCATATGTGGAATCGAATGAACAAAATAAACTGATGAACAAAATTGATCCAGAGACATGGAAGCATGGAACTGACTGAGGAGTTTCAGAGGGGCGGTGGGGAAGAGGGGAAGGAGGAGGGAGAGAGATTAACCTGGGAATTTACATGCAGATATGCATAGCCCAGGGACATAGACAATAGTGTGGTGAAGGCCTGGGAGGGGCGCGTGCCGGGTGGAGGGTGTCAATGGGAAACAAACAAACAAAGGGGATATCTGTAATACTTTAAACAATAAAGATAATTTAAAAAAAAATCAAGGTCTGGAGCCAGCATGTGTGAGCTTCAGTGGCCAGGTCAGATGCCTAAGGTAGAAGCCTCTACTTAGCTGCAAGGGCATTTAAGAGAGCAAGTATCTGGAATTTTGCACTTGCATATAAGGAGAGAGGCTTTGTTAAATAAGGTGCTATTCCCCAAGGAAATGGTTTCAGATGCTAGGAAGCCAAACATAAATAAATATAGTGTTTACTAAACAAGTTAGTCCTCATGCATCCCTGTCTCCCAAAGGTCTCACGTCATCCTCCAATAATGTGAGACTTTAGCGCAGTTTGGAGAAGTTCAGCTTTGGAAAATGGCTGTCTCCAAGCTTATTCCCCCAAATTATAAAATTCTGAGGATAATTTGAATATCCTGAGAATTTTGTAATATTCAGGTTGTCCTCAGAATCATCAAGCAATTATAACTCAGGACAGGGCAAATGGAGATCTCTTTTATACGTGACATTCTTGCCTTGCTTGGTTTTCTGATAGGATATAATCACTGCCCAAGTCCTGTAGTGGTTTCCAGGGAATACATTTTATCAAGCTGGTAATCATACTGAATATTTGTTGTCTGGAGCAGGGCTGCCAGGATTCTAGGCTGAAGATACTTATCCATGACTATTACCCCATCACTAATCATCGTTGATAAACATTGAAAATATTAATCAGCTTCCATCTGATCACAGTCCCCCATTTAACCACAGCAAAATCTCTGTTGTTTCTGTTCTGGCTTCTTTCCTCCCTCATTCATTTTGCTCATTTAAAGTCTCTTTTCCTGGCCTCTTCATTCCAAACAGATCCTGATAAATAGCGGCAGAAGGAGATATAGCCATGGTTCAAATCGCACTGACACTGAGTCAGGCACGACAGAGAAGAGGTGACAAGTAGAAATATACCACAGACCCAACCTTCAAGATAAAACATCATAGAGCAGTGGTTCTCAACCTGTGGGTCGCGACCCCTTTGGGGGTCGAATGACCCTTTCACAGGGGGCGCCTGAGGCCATCGGAAAACACATATATAATTACATATTGTTTTTGTGATTAATCACTATGCTTTAATTATGTTCAATTTGTAACAATGAAATTGGGGGTCACCACAACATGAGGAACTGTATTAAAGGGTCGCGGCATGAGGAAGGTTGAGAACCACTGTCATAGAGGAATCTGTGTACTATTAATTTGACCCCAAGGAGAGGTCAAGAGGGCAACAGGTTGATCTCATGGTAGAGCTGAGGGGGAATAAGAAAAATTTCTTGTTGATGTTAACAGTGCTTGTAGATTAAAGTTTAGGAAATTTTCTATGGGCCAAAGACTCTCTCTTCCAGCCGAGAAGGGTAAAAAGTGGACACGGGGAGAAAGCTGGGAGAGGACCAAGTGGTGGCTGAGAAATGATATGTAGAGGGTAGGAAATATGTGTGAAGACAGTAACAGAACAAACACAGTCCACAAAAAGAAAATGTGGAATATTAAAATGATTGTTATGGCATTTGACTTTTTTTAGATGCAAGAAATATGCCCATCTGAAATATATATTAAACAGAATTTGGTGCTTAACAATCTCCAGGCTCCCTGGCTTTCTCATACAACTGACCGCTATAATAGTAACAAAGAGATGTGGACACAATAACAAAGCTCAGAGAAAAGTACAGCTTGCCCTAGCAGTGACCCTCTACAGCCAGGTACAGCAAGACACTCCTACCCCAGAATACTCCACAGGCCTTGCTTCCTTTTTACTAGTAGCTTCTACTTTTGAAGCAGATTGAGGGCGGGGGGTGCAGATATGGAGATTTGGAAAGAGTAGAAAGGAACTGTTGTTTGGATGTTGGTGAGATTTTTGGGTTTATGCCTGACTCAGTCAGCTTTCTATAGTAGGTGATCCAACTGGAGAAAGGGTTTTTGCCAGAATTCCAACCGGAAAGCAGAATTTAGCACAATTTCAGAAGAAAAAGTCATGTATGGAGGATGTAGAGTGAGCCGCGTGCAATTGTCATTTTGGCAGGTCAAAAGTGGCCAAATAGTATCAATCTCATATTATTCTAATCCTACATATCAGCCACATAGAAGTTACCAAGATTGCAGAGGTGAGCAAATGGACCCTGAGCAGTGCCACAGGAAGGATACAGCTTAATGGGAGAGAAGACGTTACTCAGCGAATCACACACATGATTGTATGATGACAAAGTGTAATATGTGTGAGCAACTTACTATGGGGGTCTATAACAGAGGGCTCAGACCTGGGGGTAAGGGTCAGGAGAGCCTTGCTGAGGAAGTGCAGAGTGAGATGTGATAAATAGGCAAGAAAGATCTAAACCGGAATGATTTCAAGTAGTGATATGTGCTCATAAACAAGGGGTTGAGAGGGAGAATAACCAAAGGGAAGAATAAGAGTGGTCCAAGAGGTCCTGGTGAGAAGGTGGCATTTATTCTGAAACGTAAAGGATGGAAAAGAGCCTATACACTAGGAATACAAGAAAAAGCACTCTGGATAGGGGGTACCGAATGAACAAAAATTACGTGATGCAATGTACTCAGAGACTTGAAAGAATGAATGAGGAGAGTCAGAAAAATGAGGTTAGAGATTTTTAAAAAGAGTATTTAAGTCTCCTAGGCATAGTAGTGAGTTTGATTTTTGTTATAAATGCCAAAAACACACAAAAGATCTACAGATAATGCTTAGTATCTGAGTATTATAAGTTGCATTATTTTCTCTAGTTAATTAATTTAATTCTCTACCACATTTTCAATGCACAGACATAATCTTCATGTAGCTGAGTACTTTAAATGTATTCTTAAAAAATAAATAAATAAAATTAAAAAATAAATGTATTCTTAGGTGGGAGCAATATTTTTTAATAGTGTACGTTTTAAACTGGCAATAATAATATGAACATTGAAGAGTGAAATTGGAAAAGTAGCAGCCGTAACTATGTACTGGAAAGTTGCCAAGGGCCATATCAGGTGCGGCATGATCGAAACATATTACCTTATTAATCCCCACAAGAAAGCAATGAGTTAAGTACTACCATTACCCCCATTTAAAGAGGAAGACAATGAGATACAGAAAGTTCATTAGCTATCACACCCCATTTCGCCTTCTTGCCAGGCCCTGGCAACTACTAATTTACTTTATGTGTCTTTTGATTTGTCTTATCTATTTCATATAAATAGAATCATATAATATGTGGACTTTTGTGACCAGTTTCTTTCATTTATCATTTTTTCAAAGTTTGCCCATGTAGTTCTATGTATCAACACTTCGTTTCTTTTTATTGCAGAATAATATTCCATTGCATGGACATACCACAATTTTTCAATTCATTTATCAGTTTATGGAAAGCTGAGTTGTTTCCATATTGTGGCTATTGAAAGTAATGGTACTAAAATTATCCATGTATAAGTTTTTGTGTAGACATAATTTCACTTCTCTTGGATATATACCTAAGTGTGGAATTGCTGGATCATATAACAATTCGTTATTTAATATTTTGAGGAACTTCCAAAAACTATTCTCCAAATCAGTCACACCAATTTACAATCCCACCAGCACTGTATAATAGTTCCAATTTTTATGGGTCCATTAAGATGAGGATGTGATTTTTGGCCTTTATAATATTCTGATTTATATTAAATCAACTTTATATTCCATGGATAAATATCACTTGGCTATGATATATAATCTTTTTCATTTGTTGCTGTGTTATATTTGCTAATATTTCATTGAGAATTTTTGTATCTATATTTTTGTGAAATGTTGGTCTATAGTTTTCATGTGATGTCTTTGCCTGGTTTTTATATCAAGATAATACTGGCTTAATAGAATGAAGTCATAAAATGAATTCTATTTTTCAAAAGTATTTGTGAAGTATTGAAATTAATTCTTCTTTAAATGTTAATATAATTCACCAATGAAACATTCATGCCAGGAATTTTCTTTTCAGGATTTTATTAAATTACTAATTCAATTTCTACTTCTACAAGTCTATTTTTTAAGTCAGTTTTCTTTTTCTTTTTAGAAATTTGTTAATTTTATCTAGGTTATCTAGTGTGTTGGCATACAGTTGTCCATAGAATTCATCAATAATATTCTAATTCTGTACGGTCACTATAAATGTCTCCTTTAATTTCTAATTTTAACAATTTGAGTCTTCTTATTTTCTTGGTAAGTCTATTTGAGTCTCTTTTTTTTCTTTGTAAGTCAAAGTTTTGTCAATTTTGTTTATCTTTTCTAAGAACCAACTTCTGATTTCATTGATTTTTCTTTATTAGTTTTTACTCTCTATTTTGTTTATTTCAAATAAAATATTACTTCCTTCTGCTTGTTTTAGGTTTAGTTTACTCTTCTTTTTATGCATAAGATGAAATTTTTAATTTGAAATTTTTCTTCATTTTTAATATAGGTATTTTACTGCTATAAATTTTCCTCTCAGCACTGCTTTTGTTGTATACCATAGATGTGTTTTCATTTTCATTAACCTAAATACATATTCTTATTTTTTTTAATTTCTTCTTTGATCTACTGGTTATTTATGAGAACGTTTAATTTCTACTTAAGTGTGAATTTATCAAATTTTGCTCAGCTAAATTCAATATTATGAGAATATACTTTGCATGAATCCAGTTCTTTTAAATGTATTGTGGCTTACTATATTTGATCACTTATCCATACAATTTTCCCTGGGAAAGTTTCATGTGTACTTGAGAAGAATGTGTATTCTGCTGATGTTGAATGGAATGTTCTGTAGATGTCTATTAAGTCTATATAATTTATAGTGTTGTATAATATATAGTGTTGTACCCTTATTGATGTTCTGCTTATTTATTTTATATACTAGAGGCCCGGTGCACAGATTCATGCACTGGTGGGGGGCATGGCTGGCAGGGATCAGCTCATTGTGGGAGCACTGCTTATCCCGGTCAGCCGAGTGGCACTCCCACTGTGGAGCACACTGACCACCAGGGGGTAGTTCCTGCATTGAGCATCTGCCCCCTGGTGGTCAGTGCGTGTCCTAGCTATTGGTCGATTGGTCATTCTGGTCGTTCTGCCATTTGGTTGCTGGGCTTTTATATATATAGATTATTAGAAGTGGTATATTAAAGTCTCCAACTATTATTATTGTTAATTTGTCTATTTCTCCTTTCTATTCCATTACTTTTTGTTTCATATACTTGGCGTCTCTGTTGTTAGATACAGGTATGTTTATAATTGCTATGAGGTCCTGATGAATTAACCTTTTTATCATTGTAAGGTATCCTTCTTTGTCTCTAGTAAAAATACTTTTTATAAAATCTATTTTTGTCTTATGTTAGTATATTCACTTCAGCTCTCTTTTGGCTACAGGTTATACAGTTTATCTCTTCCAAACCTTTTACTTTTCAACCTACATATATCTTTAAATCTACTGTGTCTTTTGTAGTCTTAGAGACAGCATATAGATTATGCTTTTCATCCACTTCTCCATTTCTGCCCTTTTTAAGAAATATATTTTTATTGATTTCAGAGAGAAAGGGAGTGGAAGGGAGAGATAGAAACATCAATGGAGAGAGAATCATTGATTAGCTGCCTCCTGCATGTTCCCCAACTGGGGATCAAGCCTGAAACCTGGGCATGTGCCCTGTCTGGGAATCAAACCATGACCTCCTGGCTCATAGGTCAACATTCAACCACTGAGCAACACTGGCCAGGCCATCTCTGCCTTTTGATTAAAGCATTTTAATGTAATTAAAATGTAAAGTATTTTATATTTAATGTAATTACTAATAAGGTAGAATTTGTGTCTGCCATTATGCTATTTCTTTCATATACCTTATCTTTTTGCTATTTTATTCCTCCATTACTGCCTTCTTTTTAGTAAATAAATATGTTGTAGTATAACATTTTAATTTCCTCACTGCAACTTTTACTATATTTTAAAACTTATTTTCTTAGTTGTTGCCTGAACGATTACTGTTAAAATTCCAACTTACGTTAATTCAGATTAATATCAACTTAATACCAATAGTATATAAAACTTTTCTCCTATGTAGCAGAGAAAATATATCCTTATGAATTATAACACAGCTTGATAACTATTCCTTTATGCAATTCTTTTTAATTTCATTAGAGAATAAAAAAGTTACAAACAAAAATACATTTATACTGTCTTTCAAATATATTCATTTACTAGTGTTACAAATGTTACATTTACTAGTGTTTTATTTCTTTGTGTTACTATCTACCTACCTTAAAGGTCATGGGCTCAATCTTGTATCTCTAGGTAAGTTATCAAGAACCCAGAATGATCGAGTGCCTTGCTCAAGATCAAAACCAGAAAATAATGCAGACACAACTAGAATTGAAGTTTCCTTACTCCTAATCTGGCACTCTTACAGATATCAAATTATGCCTTGCCGAAATTAATCTTCTTTTATTTATTAGGTGGCTAAATAACTCCTACATAAGACTCCACTCAAATTTGAAAGCTCAAATAAAGTGGCACAGACATGTGTATATGTATTTAAAACTTTATTCAAAGTTTCAGTGCTGTTTTTAAAACCTATAAATATGTGTCAATTGAATATTTGAAACATGACTATTGTTTTTGTTTATATCCCTGCTTATTTTGTTCCCAAATAAATTATAAAAAAATGTTGCTCTCTAACTTCTTTATGACTCAGTGGTTTTGGAACTTGGAATGCATTCTTCTTTCTTTTTTGGAAATTCTATGTAACCCATAATATTGAAGTTCCTGCATCCTACAATAATGTAGCTGTGACATGATGTTAGTCACAGTACTATAAATAGTATCACCCAGTTTTTATGGGAGAATATGTTAAGAGTTAGAACTTATATGCTTCCTTCTTCTCTGGCAAAATATGCTTCGAGAGGGTTTAATACTCTCTTCCACCCACCACTCCACCTGTCAGGCAGTGGAAGCTCCAAGCCACTGGTCATCATTTCATAGCCTGGGGTAATCTGTAGCAAGTTGTATCTGGATTAAATGACGAGTTATGCACTGGAATTTGGTATAAATTACGAGGAATGTTTCTCAGTGAAGGTCAATCCCTTTTTAACCATTGTTAATCTAAAAGCAAGTGTATTTGGAATTTAGAAATGCAGTGTCAAGGATGAGGAGAACTTTTCTTTATTTCTCACTCTTGCTGACTTCCCATGACCCAACAGTGAGACAAGGTGACAATCGGGGTCCCAGAGATGAGTGTTAGGGGTGGACAGTGCCGAGTCTACGGGGAAAGAGAGATGGTGACTCCACCATGGCAGGAACACTGAGCTTCTGTGGCCAAAGTTGATCTAGGAGGGCAGGGGGTGCAGTTGTATGTGAGACCCAAAGGGAAGTTGCGTCCTTCCATATCACACCTAAAGAGATGCCAGCAACCTGCCTGACTATGCCACTGTGCATTCGCAATGCATTATCTCCAAAGTGGCCAGGGGGCCGGGGAGCGAGCGTTTTAAGAGACCTCTGTTGGTAAAGAAAATGATTTGAGGAGAAAACTTTAATTGCATGTTTCATGGCACTTACACTAAAGTACAAATTACATCCGTGTTCTGGGAGCACGCATGCCACATGCCATGCCTAATTAACCAAGTTTTGCTCATGGAAGATGACACTTCCTGCTGCCCCTTACCTTTCCTTCACCTACCTGTTCTTAGTTATTCCCCCAAGGCATTCCCTGGACCCCTATTTACTGTCTTTTAAAAAAATGACTGGAGTCCTCAGATAGGACTTTATATATAGAAAAATTAAACAAGGGCTTGAAAGAGTTAAGCAAATTAAAAGGTACTCCTCTCTGGACTCAGATGTGTGCTCCCAACTGTGAATATTATAAGGGGTACCCTTATGAAAATATAACTCCCATAGGAAACTTAAAGGCAATTAAAGCAACATTAGTGTTTTTCATAACTTTGCAATGTCTTTATGCCTGTGATAAAACCTTGCTAATTATTGAAAAGTTATTTGTATTAAGATTTCAGAGCCGAGAGATAATCTGTGCAATTTAGAATCCGGAGCCATCGTCAGGGAGCTGGCAAACGGAACCAGAATTCCCTTGCCAGCATCTCCAGTTGCATCAGTGAACCTCAAACAGGATCCTTTGCTGACAAATATTAGCTTATTGTAGTTTAAAAATAAATAAATACCTTGAGCAAATGTGCAGTGACACCAAAAATTAGTTTCCACAAACTGACTAAATATAGTATCTGCAGGGAAAAGGCAAATGAGTTCAAGTGGAAACAAAATACTGAGCTGGAGGATGGAAAGCGTACATTTCTTTAAATAGATGACAAATTCCAGTGCGATCTAAATGTAACGGACATTCGAGGCTCACTGTATGGAACGAAGAAAGACGGAGGCTTACAGGGTAATTTCTCCCATTCAGCTCGGCATCAGTTTGGCAGGGGGAGTACAGACCACCCCACAGTGTTCTTGGCACATGCGAGGCATCCAAACTATACAACTGATGCCTCAGCATTCCTCAGCCCCTCTGATGAGCTGTCGGGTGATACTTAACCGGGCAACGTTTTAAAGGCATGTGATAGAAAACGTGGAGAGGAAGATTCTTGAGATTTCCAGAATGTTGTAAGGGAAGTTTCAGAGATGCAAAGATCTTTAGAGGCCACTGAAGTATAACAACTCTGTCATTGTAAGGATTAAAAAAAAATAAAAAAAATTGAGATCCAAGAAATGATTAAGCGACTTGCTCCAAGCCATCCATCCAGTCCGTGTCAGAAGCCAGGGTGAAAAGAGGTCTCAGCTTTGGGGAAATACTCTCCCACATAAGTAATATAGGTGATGCGTGGCAGAGGTATATTGACAAGCATATCAGCAAGCAAACAGCCTTTTACTGTCACTTCAAAACAGTGAGTATTAGGGGGTAGTTATCAGGGGAGAAGATCAGATTACTTTAGGACAGTATTTGAATTCTTTGGCAGTCCCTGAGTACCAGGGGCCAGGAGCAAATGACGCCCATCTGAGAATGGAGATTAGCCCCAGAAACAACACCAAGTGAGTAGTCCCCACACAGAAAACTAAGACGCAGCTGTATGTGTAATCACCAGGGAGCCGGGATGAACTGGACTCTACCTGAAAGCTCCCGGCAGGAAGAATTCGATTCCCTATAGTAACACCTGCTGCCTGACTAAAGGGTAAAATCACCAGAGCCAAACGTCCGGGAACATTTTCTATGCCGGGACACCTACCACAACCCGGTAGCATTAGTACTCACTTAGCAACAAAAGGAAGCAGGGAGCAAGTAAATCGGTGTAATTACAAAGTTTGCAAAGGTCTATTTAAATCCATTAAGTGCAATAAGCCGGCCCAGCTGAGAGTTACGGGCAGAATTAGAAGATGATTTCTTCCTTGCTATCTTTCCCAGGGAGGAAACAGTCCAAAAGATTGTGAGGGCGGTTTATGCCCGAGTCCAATCACAGTGGTCCATCCGAGAGAAGGCTCAATGACGTCTGCGCATTTCCTGTGGACTTCTGAGAGGAGCTGTAGCATGCAGGTGCGGCTCGTGGGTGAATAAAGAAGGTTGCAGGGATGGAGTTCCAAGTAATGGCTTAGTTATCATGAGCAACATGGTTTTATTAACCTGAAATGGATGCCCTGAATATCAAAAAATGTTTCCATTCATTATGTCTTTATTTTGCAAATTGCAACAAATAATTCATGTTTTTATAAATATATTTTCACACACATACACGCACAGAAACATATAAAATGCCTCAACTTCAGCATATAAACTGGAAAAATAGCCCGGCTGGCCTGGCTTAGTGGTTGAGCATCAACCTATGAACCAGGAGGTCACGGTTTGATTCCTGGTCATGGCACATGCCCAGGTTGTGGCCTCGATCCCCAATGTGGGGTGTACAGGAGGCAGCTGATCAATAACTTTCGCTCATCATTGATGTTTTTATCTCTCTCTCCTCCCTTCTTCCCCGAAATCAATAAAAATATATTAAAAAATAAATTAAAAAAATAAAATGGAAAAATGAAGGAAGACACAATACTCAAAACATGGAAAAGTTAGGGGAAAAAATGTTTAGGCTGCAGAGGGATACAGGAGCAAAGAACCAGGGAAACAACTTTGGGATTAGTTGAGGCTCTGGGAGTCAGGCAGGTCCCTGACTCTGCCTTCTCTGTTATTCATGCTATGCCCTGTCGTGAAAAATAATGAATGAACTGAGAACTATAAATCAGCCTTGTGCTTATGCTTAAGGTGCTGTTTACATGGCTGATGTTTAGACTGACCTTCACTGGATTCGGGAGTTTGTCTGGAGATACTCAAATCTCAAACCAGAGAGCATGCTGCTGAGAACCAACTGACCTCTAGGCAGATGAAATGTTATCTTCACTGTGTACAGTTTTGCTCATTAAGTCTTCAGGCAGCAGAAACTATGCCTATGAAGGTCCTATGGGAAGTTTAAGAAGGTCTACCTTTGTCTGCCAGTTGGCAGGCTTTTCCTGGGGGTACCCACTACCCTCCTGTCCCTTTGATGCAGGAGAGAGCAAAACATGGTGGTTAAGAACATGGACCCTAGAGCCCAACTTTCTGGGTTCCAATCCTTCCTGTGCCTCAGTCTCTTACCTATGAAATTAATGAAATGATAGGATCAATTTTAAACTTTCCTGTGAAGATTAAATGAATGTGTCTATAAACCCATTACTTGTCACAGGCTAAGTTATAGCCTGGGTCATACCTAATGTCAATACTTCGATGCTTTCTTTCATAGCTCTCCATCTGCTAAACACAATTCAATATATTCTGATACAAGTTATGGAATGACAAGACTTCATCCGCAAAGAGAAGTAGCTCAGTGGGATTAAGAGCATGAATGCTAAGGTAAATAAACACCTGGACTAGAATACTGGCTCTGCCACTTACTAACTTCATGATTTTGAGTTAACCATTTCCAAGCCTCTGTTTTCTTATTTTTGAATTAAAGATAAGAGCATTTTATAGGATTATTGTGAACATTAAACATGATTGACATGTGGAAAATGCTCAGCATGGTAATCTGGTAGAGTAAGTACTCAGCAAAAGGAACTTTGGAACTACTGTGTGTGTTTTTAATATTCCTAGAATGGTAGAGTTAGAAGTAAATGTAGATATACAGATGAAACAATACAATGATGATAAATCTATCTATCTATCTATCTATCTATCTATCTATCTATCTATCCCTTTAAGTTTCCCTACTTTCTCCATTATTTAAGTGGCCGCTAGACCATTCTGTGCTTCTGCCTCAGGGAAGAGCTATGACAGCCACAGAGAAAGATAGGTACTATTTTTCTGGTTTTGAGTGTCAAAAGCCAAGACCCCTGAGGCAACAGAAATGACTCGGTACAGACTATCTATTTGGGAATAAACTTAATGAAAAAAGGACAAAACTTCTCACAACCAAAGGCAGTCCATCTCCTACAGATTGGATTGAGGAAATGACATATGCATAGAAGTTGGTAAATCACAAAGTGAAATCTTATGCTAGTTTCCTGGGTCAAGACCTGGAGAACAAGCAAAACCCCTAGATTTGCAGCATCTGAACACATTGGTGACTCGTTTGCCTTATACAGTGTGGGCTAAAGGGATGGAAAACCACCAAAAGGAAATGGCTGCATGCTGTGTCCAGAATGGCAAAGCCTAGGTCACCCCTTCAAGAGTTGATTACATCAGGGAGCATTACAAGCCAAAAGTAGCAGAGAAAGCTGCCAGAGATAAGGAGACTTGTGGACAGAAGCAAAGGTGCTTTTAGCTGCAGCTTGGGTAGAGTGTCAATAGGTGACCACAAAGGAAAACGTATGTCTCAGTGTTTGCCCTCATGACTACATATTGTGGATGAAAGGGGCCACACGCTGACCTGACAAGCTCAGGGGAGGCCAGCATGGCAGTCCTGCAAACCTAAAGTAACCACAAAGGATGGTCTGAAATTTAACTTTAACTAAAAGCAGTTATGGTGGGCAGTTACATCCTAGGCCAGTATCTTCACTGACAAGGTCAACCTTTACCTTAACTGAGCCTATCTGTCTTTTTGCATCTATGATAACATACCCTTGAAATGTCTGGGTAACTTGTGACTTCCCTGTATCTGGAGCCCCTGGGGCACAACCGAATGTGCTGGGTCCTAGGACAGATACCACAAATTCCTTCATCATCATGTTAATTGTTCCTGACTAAGTATGTGTCCATCATTTTACTTTTTATCCAATCCCAGGGGTTTCCCTGCTTTGCTTTATCTCTCCTTAATCTATCACCAATGAATTTCATGTAACCCACCTACGTCCCTCCTTTGATTGCAATGTATAAATACAAATGTAACCTGCCATTCTCCAGAGCATTATCTCAATTCGTTGAGGTTTTGCTTCCCGGCATATGTCAACAGTTTGGCTCAAATAAACTCACCAAAAATTCTTTACAGGTTTCAATGGTTTTTTTACATTAACAATATCATCAGCAGGTAGAACCACCCTCCCCGCTCTCACCCCCTGCCCTGCTCCTCTTCTGCTCACAGTGAGGCCATGACACCGAATAAGTCTCCTAAAGCTTAGAAACAGCCATGGAAATGAAGGGTCAAAATGAATGACATCACATTTCTGCCATCTTTGACAAAGATAAAAATTAAGGTGAATTATACATGAATAATTTTTTTATATTTTGTATTGCAAGAGGGAATGTATTTGCAATACTTTTTCTGAAAAAGGAATTGTATCTAGAACATATAATGAAAATGTTAGGAATAAAAATAGAATATTGGGGACTAGTTATGGTTATGGGAAATGTTGATCATGCTCCGTTAACCATGATTACCTTTGGCTGGTCAAAGAAAGGACATTCTAACCTGGCTGGGAGTTTTACAATCCTCCCCTCCCCCCGCAACCCTACCCCTCTTTGCCACCTGGAACCTAGGACCTGTGAGTCAACCTTGGAATGTGGTCCATTCTCATTTAAGAATTGCCTATTATCATGGAAAGATTAACAATCTTGTTGCCCAAACAATGGAGTCCCACCCAGCCCACACTGCCTACTTCCCCATGCCTGTAATCCCTCCTTTTACCAGTATTATTGGAATAAATGCTCATATATGATTCAACCCTGTCTCTGCTGAATTGGTTCAAGTAGTGACAGGCAGCCCAGGCCCATTGGTTATCCAGTTTCAAAAAGACAAATAACCCAGGAAGAAAAAAAAAATGATCAAAAGACTTGAAAAGTCGCTTTACAAAAGAGAATTTCCAAAAGGTCAATCCACATCTGAAAAGATGCTTGATACCATTCATATTAGGGAAATGGAAATTAAAATCACAAATTAACCATGTTCCCCTTCCCCCTGAGAGTTTAAAATAGAAAAAAATAAAGACAAGGAAGGGAAAAGAAAATAGAAAATATTGCACTGCCAAGTGCTGAGAGGTTATAGAGCAAGAGAAATTCTTATGCATTAAAAATATTATTTGATGATATCTATTAAGGCCAACATATCCATTATCTATGACTCAGCAATTTCACTCTCAATACTTCCAACAATAAAGATATATTAAAAATAAAATAAAATGAAAAAAAATATGTGCATGTATAAATATGTACACAACAGCATTATTCCTAATAACAAAATAGCAATAAAAAATGGCCATTTTTTTTGTCAACAGGAGATTGGATAAATAAATAGTAGTATATTTGCACATTGAAATTTTATATAGCACTGAAAATGAACAATAGCTATACTCAACTACGTGGATGAATTTCACAAACATAACACTAAGCAAAAAAATCTAGACACATAGGAGTTACCTTGGAAAGGAGGCATTAAGGAAGTTTATGGTGTATTGATAATATGCTATCTCTCCATATGTCTGGTGGTTGCAGAGATGTGTCACTTTGTAAAAGTATCTTACATCATACACTTAAAATATATGCATTTTTATGTATGTTATAATAATAAAAAAAAATAACAGAGAACAACTGAAAAGTAGAAACACTTCTGCTGTAGTGGACAAAGTCATCTGGATGACAAAACAGGCACTGACTTTACATGATGATTAGAAAAAATAAAAATTGATGGGAGTTTGGGAAAATACAGTTGGTCTACTCTTGTAAGGTGCCAGCATACAATTCCATGCTAAGTATCCCAGAATTGAGTAATGAACGTATTGTGGTGGATAAAAATGTCTCTTAACCTGAGTAATTTTTTATAAGTCAAGTGAAGAGCCTTCATGCATACTATGGACAAACTTACATAGGAGAGACTGGAATATATAGACACAATGAGAACAGGGTGATCAATATTGGATAAATAAGGGCAGAGTTCATAGAATACTGAGTAGGGCTTTGGAAGCAAAATATCACTGGACTGTAATTCTTAGTCTGTCCAGTGGGATTTACAACTGGCCATAGGGATCCCTTGGAGAATGAGTTGGTATTGCTTTTTGGGAATTTTTATTAGCATATATGCTAGATGAGTTGAGCCACTCTTTAAAAAATAAATAAGATTCACAGTTTGCTTCCCTTAAACTCAGTGGAGAAGGATTTGGGCGAAGTGCCAGCAGTGGTGGCTGGAAAAAAGTGTGCCTTGCCATCCTGGTCTCTCTGTGGCATCACTCTGTCTTTCTGGGCTGTACAGAATGGCTCTGAGGGTTTCTTCAGGGCAGGAAAGGCCTGAAGGTCAAACTAGAAAATGACCCCTCATGGCAGATTTTAAGACCAGGGGTGGTTTTCATTTATGTATTTCAAACTGCATTGGCTAAAAGGGTTAATTCCCCTTAAAACTTTAAGCATCACATGGCCTTGCCCCTTCCAAGAACTCCTTCCTTCTTTAAAAGCACAATTGTTGTTCAGTTTCTCTCAGGTGCAGATTCATTAGCTCTTGACTGGCTCTCCTTGTTTGCCGACTACTTGTGGAAAAAGCCATTTACCCTGGCGAATGTCAAGGTTAGTGCAAACCGTCCTTGTCATCAGTCTCCCTGGCAGAAGGTCAGGGATAAGCTTTCCTCAAATGGGCAGCGTCTAACAAAGCCGAAGCGGACTTAACTCACCAGAAGGAAGAAAGGAGGCCTGCTCTGTGCGGATAAACATTCCTGTGAGCTTTGAGGACAAAAGATTAACTCCTCCCTTGCCACCTCAAGAACTGCTCACTGGAAGATGACTTATAATATCTGGATATTTTGGAGCATATGAGATCAGTTTCTAAAGTAATAAATACCTATCTCTATCCATATCTATACCTATACCCATCTGCATAGCTATCTGTCATCTTGTTTGCTTAAACAAGCATGGTAACTTTCAAAATCTCTCATTTGGAAGTGCATGCCATTATCCTAGCCCCGTGGTCTGCAAACTGCGGCTCGCGAGCCACATGCGGCTCTTTGGCCCCTTGAGTGTGGCTCTTCCCAAGCCTTGGGAGTACCCTAATTAAGTTAATAACAATGTACCTACCTATATAGTTTAAGTTTAAAAAATTTGGCTCTCAAAAGAAATTTCAATTGTTGTACTGTTGATATTTGGCTCTGTTGACTAATGAGTTTGCTGACCACTGTCCTAGCCTATTTTTTTTTTTTTTGGTAATTTAGCCACACAGTTTACTTTCATAGACATGTTGTAAACCACATATGAAGAATTGCTTCAGTCTTAGTCAGATCTTAATTTATTTTCATAGAGTAATAAAATTCTGGAGTTGTTCGGAACCTCAAGCCTAATCTAGTCTAATCTTCCATCCGACAAGTAAATCCCCTGCAGTACTTTTGGCAATTGTCAAAACTCAGCTTGGTTATTTCCACTGACACAGAGGCCCCTGCTTCACAGAAAGGCTGTTCCAAGGTGGGGCAGGTTTTATTGTTCAAGGAAAGCTCTGCCTTATA
Source organism: Myotis daubentonii (assembly GCF_963259705.1). Taxonomy (NCBI): domain Eukaryota; kingdom Metazoa; phylum Chordata; class Mammalia; order Chiroptera; family Vespertilionidae; genus Myotis; species Myotis daubentonii. The sequence goes on along the minus strand of NC_081851.1, from coordinate 46,344,583 downwards.
CTTAGCTACAGTCCACCCACAAGCACATTGGTTCAAGTTTTGCCCTTCAGGATGATAAAGAGGGCTCGACCTTCCTCAACAGAATGGTCCTCTAACTATTTGGAAGGGTAGACATGAAACGTGGGAGTGTTCTTCTCCGGGTTTACTATCCCACTTCTTTCTTTAAAGGACTGTCAGTTGGCATTTTTTTGGTTTGAGCTCCTCTGAATTACCACTAGTTTTTGTACTGTGTCCTCAAAATGTGAGAACCAGAAATAGGAACCACACTTCGATGTTGAATCATGAACTTCATATATATTTATACGTAACATATTCCTTATGGTATATAATATATATGTATGTGATACATATATGCACACACACCATTTTTCCAATACATCAATTCCCACAATGATTCATTGGGGAATCAGTTAATACCAAAAAGACTTTTTATGTAAGCTATAGCCCGGCAAATTTGCTTTAGCATTTCTGTATTCTAATCACAAATTACACACCCGATGTATGTGTTGAGTCATTGTAATACATTTTTAACTTAATTGTTTATCACCCACACTCAGCCACTTGTTATAGTAACATACAAAAGACCATATTATCCGTACAGGAAAACACTGGAGACCAAGTATACTATTCTTTTGAGAACACCATTTGCTGTACTCACCTTTACTATCTTTTCCTTAAGGTTTGCTGGATAATTTTGCTTCTCTTTTTCAAAATTATCTTCAGAGCTCTTAGTCAAATCACCAACACATCAGCCCTTGCATAACTTTAACGACTTAAATGCTTTTCCAGACAATAGGTCTTGCTCCTGGGCATGCACCATCACTTACCCAATTGAATTCAGATTAGAAACTGATGCTGATTTATACTCATGAGTACAATTGTCCCAAGTGAATTAAAAATGGGACATCTCTCAAGGTGCTCCCTACAGCCTCTGCATTTTGTCTTCTGTGCATGATTCTGATTTTACTTTCTTGTGACTTTTCCAAAATTTTTTCTTGGACTTAAATCCTCTATCTTCTCTAGAATTCCCCACATCATGTAATTAGCTCAATTATTAAAAAGTGTTCCTTCTTTACCTCATCCTCATTTACCTTCTCTGGCAAGGAGACAAACTAGTATTTATAGCCCATGCAACAGCTGAGTACTTGAAGGAGGAAAATTAACCTAGAGCACCATGGGATTAAGTCCCCACCTTCCTGGTTGTGGCTTCTTCTAGAAACTGTCTTATATACTGTCATGGCAGACTGCCTGCCTTGCGTGCTCACTCCTGAATGACTACATTTCTATTTAAACCAGCCTGGGGACCCTGCCCTCCAACCACCATGCTCCCCCCCCCCCCCATCTCCCAAGGTCTTAGCGATTGACACCAAACTCCAAACGCCAGTCTTGTGTTTTTAAAACAAATATCTAAAAATACCAAGAACCTTAGAAGGCTCTTCTCTTGAGGTTTCTCATCTTTTGTAGAAAGGCTCCTGCTTTCCTACCTGCTTTTATCCACCTCCTGCTCCCACAGCCACCACACACTGCTCAGATATGTAACACCTTAGATGCAAGAACTTGGGATAACTTTCTAACGAGTTGCCCTGCCTCTAGACTCAAACCTCCATATCTATCCTACACGCAAGAACAAAATCTACTTTTATATTTATTTCCCAACTCAAAATCTCCGAGTTTTTCCCAATATGTACCAAAAAGTCTCATCTCTGTAGCTAGACTTTCCTAGTGGCAAAACAGTTATAAGCTCAAACTTATTCATGTTTGAAAACATATAGGTAGCATTAAAATAACGATATTTGAGCCACATTTAGATCTTTTATATTTACTATTCTTTTCCTTAAGAAGAGTCTTCCCAAGACTCAAGTTTAATAACAATGATCCACTTAGAACTGTAGAGACCATAATGAGCTCTGCTTGGGAGTCTGTCCATTCAGATTATCCCAGGAAATGCAGACATAGACTGGACTTGTCCAGGAAGCACCAGGAAGAAAACAGTTCTAAGCTAAGTTCATTGTTACCTTTTCTCCAGTGCACCCGCGCTGCTGCAATGCTCCGCCAGGCCCCTTGGTGCTGTGAGCTGAGTGTTCCAAATGCTCCTCCTCTTCCCCTCTCCCGCTATTGATGGCATAATGTGCGCAGGTCGTGAGAGGAGAGGCTCACTCAGAGACTGCACCTGCTAAAAGGAGGAAAATCAATTTTCATCATCCAAAAATACAGAATTGCTGGCACACAAACTGGTTGCTCAAGGTCCCCAGGGTCCAGAAGGGGAGTCCCACTAAGAAAGACATATGCTTGGAACAGAAGTCAATACCCTCTCCATGTAGCCAGAATAATAAGGGAAGTGGGGAATGAAGAGGTGAGGTGGAGAATAGAATGTTCCAGTGCAGGTCTCCAATTCTAAAATAAATATTGGGTAGAATACAAAGCCAGTTTTGCACCAAAATATTAGGTGGGGATCTTTCTGAAAGTAATCTATAAATCTTAATATTTTAAATGTTCTCAAATGCTCAAGTCAGCTGAAAGGTATACCTATCATGATTCATGTTTTGCTATGTTACTACAAATCTTTACTCCTTTTGTCACTTCACTTTTTCCCATTAGACTTTTCGTATAATTGATATTTCTGGCTAGAATTTCATCATTTAATACCACAGATAATTTGTTAGGAAACACAAAAGTATAGACTTTCATTCTTGGGAAATAAATCTCATAGAGGGGCTGATAAAACCACAAATCCATATACCTTCACACATGAACAGTTATTTGTTTTGTAAATTTTTTAAAAAATGTAGCTATACTGACTGAAAGAGTAAAATTCTCACTTCACATATCCCCAACCTCATTCCTCTCCACAGAACTAATTATTGTAATTGTTATCACTTAAGCATATCTTCCTGACTTTGTACTATTCAATTACATGAACTACATTTTCACATATGTGTGTTTAATATATATAGAAATGGTTTGCTTTTCATAAATAAGGGAGTATTCAATACTGTTTTATAACTTAGGTTTACCACTTAATAATTATTTTAAAGATCATTATATTTCAGTATTTGTAAATTCACCATTTTTAAATTTCTGAATAGTTTTCCATAACATGAAATACTTAATTCATATAAATATTTGATTATTGAAACTTACTGGAATTTTTTACCCCCAATTTTACTCAATTACAAAAAAAAAAAAAAAGTGCCACAATGAACATCCTTTTATCTGCTTCTTTGTGTTGTTGCAAGCATTTGATCAAGAGTGCATACTGAAAAGTGGAACTTCTAAGTCAAAGTCTAGGAGAATTTTGATAGAAACTGACAAATTGATAAATATATAATACATACACTGAGTGGCCAGATTATTAAGACTGGCCAGATTATTATGACCACGCCATCAGTACTTCTTCGTTGGGCCACCTTTTGCCTTCAATACTGCAGCGATTCTTCTTGGCATTGACTCCACGAGATGTTGAAAGGTGATGCGAGGAATCTGACCCCATGCCTGATGAATAGCGCTGTCCAGTTCTGTGAGATTTGATGGCTGTGGAACCAGCTGCCTCATGGCTCTTTTAACTTCGTCCCACAAATGCTCAATTGGATTGAGATCTGGTGATTGTGAGGGCCACCTAAGCAAGGTAAAGTCTCCCTCATGTTCTTGAAACCACTCCCGCACAATACGAGAACCGTGGCATGGCGCATTGTCTTGTTGGAAGAAGGCATCTCCATTGGAATACGCCATCAACACGATAGGATGAACTTGATCAGCAACGATACTTAGGTATGTTGTGCTATTCAGGTGTTTATAATGATCTGGCCCTCTAGCAACTTCAGCGCGAAATTATAGCTAATTTGCCTACAAACGTCAGGTGGTCATAATAATCTGGCCACTCAGGGTATACACATTCAAATTACTAATAGTGTATAATAATTCACATTTCCCTACACGTGCTCAAATCAAATGCTCCATTGCAATTGCTGTAAGCAATTATTATATGTATTGAAATATCTTGTGATGTATTTCATTTTCCTCTATTTTTTTGAGGCTAGTATTATGGAAATATATATTTTTTAAAATTTTTGTTATACCCACTTATTATCCTAATAATTCATCTGATTCTTTCACATTTTTATGATTATAATGATATCATCTTTACCTTTCTGTAATTTTTTGTCAGTTTTGGTACAGAGCTTATGCACACCACATAAGTTCAGTTGGAAGTGTTCCTAATTTTGTTTTGTTTTCTATACTTAGGAGAAAGATGTGTAAGATAATCATGATTTTTTCCTTAAATAACTGGTAGAATTCACTTATGAAGCCATCTGGCCATGGAGTGTATTTTATTTTCATTAATAGACTTTTAATAAAAAAAAGTCATTTTAACAGTTACATATATTTAATTTTTCTACATCTTCTTATTCTTGTTTTTATAAGAGAAATTGCTCATTTAATTATATTTTCAAATGTCTAGCATTAAGTTATTCAAAATATAAGCACAATATTGTTTGTAAGAGCTGTAGCAATGTCCTTTATATATTCCTGATTTTGATTATTTTCTTTCTCTCTTTCCCTCATCAGTTTTATTCAAAAACTGAAATCAGCAATTTCATTAACATTTCAAAGAATTATAATTTTGTATTTGTTTCCTACTTCTTCAAATTCTGTTGTATTTACAATTTTCTTTCTTTTTTTTTCTTTTTTTTGAGTTTCATACTCATTTTTTGTCCTAATTTCTATAGATGCATGCTCAGGTTATTTTTTAATTTTATCTTCTTGTATATGCATCTAAATATATAACTATTTCTCTAAATTTCCTTTGCTGCAATCTGTACATTGCATTTTCATTCATATTTTCAAATATATTTTTTATTGATTTCAGAGAGGAAAGGAGGGAGAGGGAAATAGAAACATCAATGATGAGAGAGAATCATTGATCAGTTGCCTCCTGCACGTCCCCTACTGGGGATCAAGCCCACAATCCTGGCATGTGCCCTGAGCTGGAATCGAACCCTGGCCTCTTGGTTCATCAGTCAATACTCAACCAGCCAGGCATCACTCATTTTTTTTTTCTCCTTTTTATTGAATTTATTGAGGTGACACTGGTTAACAAAAGTATACAGGTTGCAAGTCCACAATTCCACAACACATCATCTGTATACTGTCTTGTGAGTTCACCACCTCAAGTCAAGTGTCCTTTCATCATCACTTAACCCTATAAATTCTCCTCCATCTCCTGGCACCATCCCCTGGCAATCACCACACTGTTGTCCATGTCCATTAGCTTTTTTCCCTCTCTCATTTTTTTTTTTTTTGCTCACTCATATATTTTTTAATTTCATCTGTAATTTCTTTTCTGACTCAAAATCTATTTAGAAGTATACTTCTTAATTTCCAAACATATGGAAATGTACTCATTATCTTTCTGTTCTTGTTTTCTTGCTTAATTTGCTCTGTGATCAGAGACATACTCAGCATGACTACAGTCCTTTGAAATTTGTTTAGACTTTCTATGTGAATCAATGGATAATCTATTTTGGTTAATGTTCCATGTGCACCTCATATGAATTTGTATTCTGCAGATGTTGGATGAAATTTTCTATATCTATATCAGTCACATCATGTTTGTTAATTGTGTTGTTCACATATTCTCCATCCTATCTTCTTCCTGTTTTATTCTCTGATGGGTTTTATCAGTTAATTTATAGAAGTATGTTAAAATAGAATACTATTTGCTATGTGTGTCCAACTCCTTCTTTGAATTGTTCTCATTTTTGCCTAATTTTGAATTAATGGATGCTTTAAAAAACTATTTCATTTTTTCCTTCTATTATCTTGACATAATTTACTTTTAATATTTATTTTTAGTGACAGCACTATAGATTGGAGTATAAATTCTTGACATATAAAAAAGCTGAGGCAGTGCCCTCAGCGGTCCCAGACCTGCCTCTTGCTTCAATAGTGTTTGGATGGAACAGACCCAGGGATGCCCTATTTCCAGCCTCTGACCACGCTCCGGCGTCTTATCCAGTCACCACCTTCAGAACCACGTCCCAAACCAGCCAACACACCGGTTTTGTTTTTCCTACCTTAACTCGTTGCTGAACAACCATGAGCTCCCAGATTCGTCAGAATTATTCCACCGAGGTGGAGGCTGTGGTCAACCTCCTGGCCAACCTGCACCTGTGGGCCTCCCACACTTACCTCTCTCCGGGCTTCTATTTCGACCGTGAGCATGTGGTTCTCCAGGGTGTGGGCCACTTCTTCTGTGAGCTGGCGGAGAAGAAGCGCGAGGGCGCTGAGCATTCTTAAAGTTGCAAAATCAGTGCAATGGCCGCATTCTCTCTCAGGATGGCTGAAGCCTCCACAAGATGAGTGGGCAAAACTCAGGACGCCAGGGAAGCCGCCCTGGTCTTGGAGAGGAGCCTGCCCCAGGCCCTTTTGGAGCTGCAGGCCCTGAGTTCTGCCAGCGCAGACAGTCGTCTGTGACTTCCTGGAGAACCACTTCCTGAAGGAGGAGGTGAAACTCATCAAGAAGATGGGAGACACCTGACTCACCTCCACGGGCTGGCTGGTCCAGGTGGGCTGGGCGAGTCTCTCCTTTAAAAGGCTCACCCTCAAGCACCACCAGGAGCCTTTGGAACCCAGAGCCTTTGAGGGGCCCCTCTGCATCCCCTGGTGTCTGGATTTTGCCTGGGCCTCTTCCTGAAACCACTAGCCATTCTTTTAACCACTCTGAAGCCCTTACCCATGCATTAGACCAAATGAAACAATAAAGCTTTGTAGCAGCAAAATGAGAGAGAGAGAGAGAGAGAGAGAGAGAGAGAGAGAGAGAGAGAGAGAGAGAGAGAGAGAGAGAGAAAGAGAAGGAAGGAAGGAAGGAAGGAAGGAAGGAAGGAAGGAAGGAAGGAAGGAAGGAAGGGAGGGAGGGAGGGAGGGAGGGAGGGAGGGAGGGAGGGAGGGAGGGAAGGGAGGGAGGGAGGGAGGGAAGGGAGGGAGGGAGGGAGGGAGGGAGGGAGGAAGGGAAAGAGAGAGGAGCGAACTGATATAAGGAGGTACTTCAATCATTTCCCAGGTATTTCAAGGCCCTCAAGACACTTTAACTCCATTTCCCATGTTCATCTTAATAGCTGTAATTGTTACATGTTTCGATTTGTGCGTGTATGTAAAACAATAAAATGTATATTCATTTTAATTTTTACATTCAATATTTATTTAGATGTAGCCATATATTTAACTTTTAATACTGTTCTCTCCTTTCTTCCTACATTGAATCATTTCATTTCCTTCTGAAAACACCTTTCAGAATTTTTTTGTGTGTGTTGTTGATATAGATAATTTTATATTTCATTATTTTTTTCTGAAAATGTTCTTTCAGAAGAATAATTTCACTAGTTTTAAAATTCTAGGTTAACCTTTTTGTTTTTCAGCACTGAAGATATCATTTCAATATTTTCTGGCTTCCACTGTTGCTTTTGTGAAGTCTGTTGTCAAACTGCGGCACCTTTGAAAGTAAGTTTTGATCAACTGCTTTTAGATCTTACTCTTTGTCCTTAATTTTCAGTAGTTTCACAATGATAGGTGTAATTTTCTCTAATTTGTTTTACTTGGGACTCACAGGGATTCACTTGTAACTTGTATTTATATTTTAGGGATTGTTTCTTCAAATATTATTTTTTTTCTCAAATTCCACTTTTCTTCTGGATACTTCATAGCATGTATGCTAGAGCCTCTCATTTTATGTTCTTTATTATATCTTCTGTGTTTTCCTTCAGTTTGTTTCTCTGTGCTATATTTATGGCACTTTCCATATGACCTATGTGCTGATTTCCTATTTTCTTTTGAACTGTGTACCTAATATGTTATTAAATCTGTGCAGTACGTTCTCAATCACGGTAATGACATTGTTCAATTCCAGTATTTGCATGAACGTTTATAAACAGTTACTTTTAGTTTCTAGTTATTCTTTTTTTCTCAGTCCAGATCACTGAATCAGGTCTCAGCATACACACTGAAATAAAAGTGGCCCTGAAAGCTGGACTCACCTCTCTGTATTTCTAACATCTCCTATGTTTTGTTTTAATAAATTCTCAGTGTCTTATTAGCTCTCTAATGCCTACAAGTATATTCAAAAAATATTTCACCCTGGCTGGTTTGGCTCAGTGAATAGAGCGTCGGCCTGTGGACTGAAAGGTCCCAGGTTTGATTCCGGTCAAGGGCATGTACCTGGGTTGCGGGCACATCCCCAGTAGGAGGTGTGCAGGAGGCAGCTGATCGATGTTTCTCTCTCATTGATGTTTCTAACTATCTCTCTCCCTCTCTGTAAAAAATCAATAAAATATATATTTTTTAAAAATTTCACCTACATTTTTTGGGGTGTGTTTTTTTCAACAGGATAGTTGACTTATTATCATTATTCATTATTATCAGGAATGGAAATCCAGAGTTGACTGACTTTTAATGTCAATCTGCTGTTATTAATTTAGTCAAAACATTAACTTTTCTTAAATCATTTTTGTATATATATATATATATATATGTAAACATATATATATTTAAAGCATTTTATATACACATTTTATATATGTATTATATAAGATATAATTTGTGTACAAATATATATTTTAAATATTTATATGTAGTTATATACTTCATAAAAATGTTCATATAAATACAGTGGTGGGGAAAAGTAGGTATACAGTTGTTAGTATGTGAAATACAGAGTATACTCTTGTATTATAATTTATTTATTAATTATTGTATTATTTATTTGTATTATTTGTCTTCTTCTTATTATTATTACTAGAGGCCCGGTGCATGACATCCATGATGCAGGCCTAAGCTGGCAGGCAGACATCCCCCAAGGGGTCCTTAGCGCTGTCCAGGAGGCAGGAAAAGAGCTGCTGCCATCGCCACTGCACTCGCCATCTGTGAGCCTAGCTTTTGGCTGAGCGGCACTCCGCCTGTGGGAATGCACTGACTACCAGGGGGCAGCTCCTGCATTGAACGTGTGCTGCCTGGTGGTCAGTGCGCATCATAGCGACCAGTCATTACACCATCTGGTCGATTTGCATATTAGAGTTTTATTATATAGCATTATTTCATATCCTTACTTATGATTTATCTTTTAGTTAATGATGGCTAGTAAACCTACTTTTTCCACCTCTATATATTAATAAGTTTTGTCTTAAATATGCTAATGGATTCTCTTATTTTATTTAAAGATCCTTCATATCTGTAATTATATCTCCTTTCACAATGCAAATGTTTATGTAGTATCACTCTTTTCCTAATCATACTTGTCAAATTATAATATATAGGCTATATATACACATATGAATTTTCAAAGAAACAGTTATCAATATTATTGATAAATTCTACTTTAATTTTTTTCATGGTACCTGTGTATGCTTTTGATATCAGGTTAAGACTAGTTTCATAAAGTGAGTTGAGAAATGTTTCCTCCTCTTTCACTTCCCACGAGATATTGTGTAGAAATTGTGCTAATTCTTCTGTAAAAGTTTAGTAGACTTCTTCAGTGAAACCATCTGGGCCTGGAGAATCCTTTTTCAGAAGATTTTATTTTATTTTACTTTTCAGTTATTGAACTTTTATTTGTTTTCAATTACAGTTTACAGTCAATATTGTTTTATATTAGTTCCAGGTATACAACATAGTGGTTAGACAATCATATACTTAACAAATTGTTCCCCTCGATATTTCTAGTGCCCACCTGGAAACATACATCATTATTGCAAGATTTTTTTTTTCCAGAAGATTTTACTTTCCAGACGTCAAGTTTATCAATAGTTCTGGAACTATTCAAATTATCTGTTGCATGTTGAGTGTGTTGTAGTAGTTTTTCATTTTTGAGAAATTGATCATCTAAGCTCATCTAAGTTGTCCAACGTTTATATAGAGAGGGCTGTTCAGATTATTCTTTTCTTATCCTTTTAAAATCTGCAGAATCTGCTTTGATATATCCTATTTTATTCTTAGTAATGGTAAATTATGTCTTCATCCTTTTTTGTTTGTCAACATTGTTAAAATATTATCAATTACATTGATCTTTTCCAAGAATCAGATCTGTGTTCTGACCATGTCCATTGTTTTAATCTTTTCAATTTATTTGATCTCTGTTCTTTTCTTTAATAATTAATTTCCTTCCTTCTTCCTTTCAATTTATTTTGCTCTTTTTTCTTCTTTCTTGAGGTGGAAGCTTAGATTATTGAGTTGAAACTTTTTATATTATAACGTACTCATTTGCTGCTTAAACTTCCCTCTCAGCACTATTTCATCTGTGAATCACAACTTTGGATACGTTGTGTTTTCATTTTCACTCAGTTCAGTGTAATTCTTTAATACCCCTTGGGATTTCCTTCTTGACCCCTGAATGATTTAGAAATGTTGTTCAGGTTCCAAGTAGTTTGGTGATTAGCCCATTATAATTCTGCTATTGATTACTCCTTTAATTGCTCTGTGGTCAAAGAACACAATTTGTATGATTTCAGTTCTTTAAAATGTGTTAAGGTTTGTCTTATGGCCCAGGACATGGTCTATCGTGGTATATGTTCCATTAGCACTTAAAAAGTAAGTGTATTCTGTTGTTTTGGCTGAAATGGTCTATAAATGTCAAATCAATTCTGTGAAATCATCTATAATGTTACGGATTTTTCTGTCTCATTGTTTTATCAATGGCTGAAGGAGGGATGTTGAAATTTCCAACTGTCATTGTGAGTTTGCCTTTCAGTTCTGTCAGTTTTTGCTTCATATATTATCAGTTCTGTTGTTCAGAGCATACATATTTAGGATTACTATATCTTCTTGTACTGATTAATCAATCACTATAGACTCTTCCTGGTATTTTCTTTGCTCCAAAATCTACTTTACATAATATTAATATAACCACCACCGTTTTCTTTCTATTAATATTTGCATAGTACATATTTTTATATCCATTTACTTTCAATATGCCTATATTATTATATTTGAACTAACTTTCTTATAGATAACATATCACTAGGTCATTTTTTAAATCCACCCTGACAATATTTACCTTTTAAATAGTGTATTTAAACCTTTTTAAAAAAATATTTTTATTAATTTCAGAGAGGAAGGGAGAGGGAGAGAGAGAGAGAAACATCAATGATGAGAGAGAATCATTGATTGGCTGCCTCCTGCACACCCCCCACCAGGGATGGAGCCTGCAACCCAGGCATGTGCCCTTGACCGGAATCGAACCCAGGACCCTTCAGTACACAGGCCAATGCTGTATCCACTGAGCCAAACTGGCTGGGGCTAAACCTTTTTTTAATGTAATTATCAACATATGGCTTAGGTATGACTCTTTTTTTCTATGTTTTTTTCTATTTGTTGCCTGAGTTTATGTTTCACTGATTTCTTATTCCTATCTTTTTATGGAATAATTGCACATTTTTGTAATTCTATTTTGATTTACATACAGTGATTTTGAACTTAATGTATATGTCTTTTTAGTGTTACATTAATATACATACCTCATCAGAGTCTACTGTTGCCATTATTTTACCAGCTGGAATAAAGTATAGAAACATTACCTCCCTTTATATATCTGTATCCTCCCACATTCATTATATTCACTATATTGTTGTTTAACATGTTTTCTCTACATACATTGAAAACCACATTCTGACAAAAATAATTTAGGAAACTCAAGAGGAGCAGAAATGTCTAATGTGTATCTGTGGCAAATTCTCTTAATGTTCCTTCCTCTGAGAATATCTTGATTTCCCCTTCATTCTTGAATTAAGGCAGAATTCTGGAGGTAACAGCAACAGGAATAACAGAGTAAGAGCCTCTAAAACGCCACTCTTCTATAAGAATAGTGAGCGCACTGGCAAAAAATAAAAAATAATCAAAGAAACTTTTTTTTTCAGAATTTTAGTAATTCACCCAAACCTTGCAACTATCTAAGAAGTGTTTATTTATTTATTTTTTTTTTTTAAAAAAGCTGACTTGTGGTAAAAATAGGAAACTTTGTGGCATTTTAACTTGTCATTTGCCAATCACTCTCCAGACGCACAGAATCCTTGAAAACAAAAGGTCTCACAATCAGATGAGGCATAAAAACCAGTAGTCTAGCTGCCACTGGCAGGAACCTCCTCAAAAGTTCCATCCACACAGAGTTGTCCTCGTGTTACTTGTCTGAAAGTTCCCTGGAAACCCTAATTTGCATGTTTTTTCTTTACTTCACTATACTCAGAGCTCATCCTCTAAAACCAGCTGTTTCTCCAGAAAATGATTGGTTCAAGACATTTAAGGTGCTCTCAGTATAATGTGTTTAATAGGCTAGCTATGAAAGTAACCATGTAGATAGTTCAGTGGCTATACATGAAAACAAACAAAATAACAAACAACAAAACAGATAGTACAGAATTAGTCAAGGAAAGTTTTAAACAAACAGAAAAAATAGCTACCAAAATAACAGTGGTGACTACAAAACCTGTAGATCATAAGGTAAGATCTGATTTCCATCCAGGGTTGCTACATTTTATTATTTAAATATATTTGGGGAAAAATTCCCTTTTCAACAAAAATAATTATGAGAGATGCAAAGAAACAGAGAAGTCTGGCCCGTGTACAAAAAAAGCCAGTCAGTAGAAACTGTCCTCATGAAACCCAGATATTCTACATAGTAGATGGACTCTAAATAAGTGATTTAAAATATGTTCGAAGAACTAAAGAAAACTATGTCTAAAAAATATAAGGAAAGTACAAGAATGATATCTCATTAAATAGAGAATATAATTTAAATAATAAAAATTATAAAAAAGAACTAATGTCTATACAAAAACCTGCACACAAATGTTTATAGCAGATTTATTCATAACGTTCAAAACTGTGGTACATCCAGACAATGGAATAGTACTTAATGCTAAGAAAAATGGGATATTAATCCATTAAAAGACATGGAAGAACTTTAAATGTGTATTTCTAAGTAAAAGAAGCCAATCTGAAAAGGTTACATACTCTATGTTTCCAACTGCATGATATTTTAAAAAAGGCAAAACAAAAAGGATAATAAAAAGTCAGGAGTTGCAGGGGTGGGGGTCAGGGGAATGAATAGGGAGAGCATGGAGAATTTATAAGGCAGTAAAAATAATCCTCATGATACTATAATGGTAGGTACATGTTTTTATACATTTGTCCAAATCCATGGAATGTATAACACCAAAAATGAATCCTAAGGTAAACTATGAATCATGGGCGATTATGTGTCAATGTAGGCACAACAGTGGTAACAAATGTACCATTCTGGTGGAGGATGCTGTTAATGGAGGAGGCTGTGCAAGTGGGCAAGGGCAGGGTATATATGGGAAATCTCTGTACCTTCTCAACTCTGCTATGAACCTAAAACTATTCTAAAATAACATTTTAAAAAAGAACCAAATAGAAACTCTTGGGCTGACAACTCTCTTGTTTAAAAAGGAAAATTTCAGAGTTAAGAAATCCAGGACTGGTTTATTACTCATGATTTTATTTGTCAAGGCCTAGAATCTCTGGAATGAGCAGTCTGAGGCAAAGGCTACTTCATATAGAGTTTATTTGTGAGCAGAAGAGGAGTACAGGGTATGCGTATGTGAGAAGGGAATGCCAATATAAGTTGCTTTACTACTGCCATGGATGACCTATTGGAGCATAGCATGGGCTGTGGAAGAAGCTTTATGAAATACATCTCAGGACCTTGTGACAGAGGAAAACAGTAAAGCATGGCTCCATTGTTCCCCATACCCCACTGGTAAGCATACATAGTGGTCCCAAGATGTGTTCACTCTCCTTATGTACTTCCTTAGGAGTCCAAGAAGTTCCTACCAGTGACCCATGTGAAGGCAAATGGTAAGAGATTCTCTGGATCAGGAAGGGAGAGGTACTGAATAAAGCTGCTCACTTAGCCCTGGCTGGAATAATAGGTGTGCACAAGAGGTGTTCAACAGAGCATTAGTATCTCAGATTCTTTCCATCTTTTCCCCCTCCGCCTTTAGCATGTAGCTTTTATTCTCTAAAGTAACTTGTGGTCAGAAATTTTAACCATGTTACAAAAACTGTCGGCTGATACAAACAAGTTGAATGAGAGGCTGGGTCATGCGGGTTTTGGCTGGGCACACTACCACATTCAACAATGCAGGAGATGTGTTCATAAGGGAGAAAGAATGAGAATGAAAACGAGGAGACTCTGTCACAACTCTTCAAGAACATGTGAAGTGGGGATAGGTTATCTTTGTGTCTTTAGCCTTCCTATTAAAATATTAAAACATTTTATTCGTGATCACATTTGCTCCAAGTAATTTTATTCCTCACCTCCCTCTCCCCCATTTCCTCTTTGTTGTCCCAGACCCTCAAATTCCTTTTTCCCAGAATACCTCAAAATTGATAACTATCCCATTAATTATCCCATTTTAGGTGAGGCTTCATTTTTACCATAAATACCTTAAGGGGGTATGAAGCTCTGGAAGTAGAAAATCAGGCCTTTCTCAATGTTTGAGCAGAGAAGAGATAAGGAAGGAATAGACAGAGTGATTCAACAGTGGGTACTGTAATGTATATTCCCTCTCTGCTAAAACTAGAGCTGCATTTTAATAGGGCATAAGGCAATTAGCTCACCCTAAACACAGCTTCAGGATTCTGTTCACCTCTGCATAAATATTTCCAAACCTTTTTCAGCTCCCAGGAAGTGGCCACCTATGTTCATTTGGATCCTAACTTTAGCATTTTTTTTTTTACAAATTATATGCAAACAAATAAAAAATAAACACATGTGTTTCTTGTAACCTTAGTCGGTACGGAGCAAGATTTTAAGCCCTTTGCATTCCACTTTCTCTGCCCTTAGTCATCCTCTGTGTTAACTGAAAATAGAGACAAAGGCCAGGCAGCCCCCAGATAAAGGAAAAGAATCAAGAAGCCAGAAGAAAGGCACAGGGACCCCTTCCTCTTATAAATCAGGAATGGTCAGCTCTTACTTCAAGACTGTTGACCAGTACGGGTCCACCCTCAATCTTATCCAAGTGACATTCATTTTAATAACAAGTTAAACTCATTATGCAAATTGCACAATTCTATTAGAATATTGTTATCCCATGTAAATGCTATTAGTTCCACAAATGAACTACTCTATGTGAAACTGCTTAGAAAACTATAAAGCACTTTACAAATGGAAGAAAAATTATAATGTCCAAGAGAGAAAACATTAAACTAAACTGGAATCATAAAATGCTAAAATGCCCACTGATGCAGCTCCGATTCACAACTCCACCCTTTTTGTGTGTGAAAAGGTAAAGGGAAGCAAAGTATTTTCTTTGTAAATCCCATTTCTATGACTAATGTTCTTTTACAACTAACATGTAACTTTCTTTGATTTGTTTTCTCGTCTTACCTGACATATTCTATACACCTTCCGTCTTCTTATATGTGCCACTTTGTTGAAGAGGAAGGTGAGGTTTTGCAAGAATATGCTGTTAATGAACGAATGGACAACTAATTACTTGCTAAAGGCATTAACACAAATCTGGGTCTGAAATTGCTTCAGAATTAATTTGGGACATATGTGCAACATCCACATTTGTATTTGCAAGGGGCATGATACATGGATTTCCATTTGTGTATCAGAAAGTCTTTTTCCTTTTTAACACAAACCTGGCTACAAGAAAGAAAACTCATTGCCAGGTTTATCTTACTTTTCAAACTATATTATTAAAGATAAATTTATAAATAATGCTAGTGGTACATTGATTTCATTTTTTCTCATTCTCTCTCTCTCTCATACACACACACACACACACACACACACACACACACACACATACCAAATGTAGTCTGTGTACATAGGTAGAAGAATTAAAAATGAACTGCATACCAAGTGAACAAACACACACATACACACAACTTCCACTCAATGGAACATAATAGCAATTATCCCCAAGACATAGTTGATTTCTAAAATTGCTTTTATTTCTGTCTCCCCAAACCTCATTTCTCCCTAATAAATAAGGGGGCCTTACCAGATTATTATTCTCTCAGTATAGAGACTGGATATCCACTTCAGTTCTTACAACAGCTTGAGTATAAACTGCCATTTAATAGCAATGATAATTTTAAGTGTCTACCCATAGATATTTTGAATATGTAACTATTTCCTCTGATGGAAATTAGCCAGCAATAGGGTTCGTTAGCATTCACATTTACAGAGAAGTATTATATTTTCCAAGACATTTTTAAAAACTTAGCCCTCAGATGATGGCACTGCCAAAAATACAGCCAGCTTCTACATCAGACATGATCAGAAACAAATTACTCCTTAACTTGGCACAGAAGCCCTTGTCTCTCCCAAGACTAGGGATCTCCTCTTTGGGGAGACCCTTAAGAAAAGTTAACATTAGTCTTTGTTACACAGAATGCCCAGCTCCTACTAGTGCCAGGGGTGGGCAAACTTTTTGACTCAAGGGCCACAATGGGTTCTTAAACTGGACCGGAGGGCCGGAACAAAAGCGTGGATGGAGTGTTTGTGTGAACTAATATAAATTCAAAGTAAACATCATTACATAAAAGGGCACGGTCTTTTTTTTTTTTAGTTTTATTCATTTCAAACGGGCCGTAGTTTGCCCAAGGCTGTAACTAGTCCATTTTCTTTAGCCTGTTTGCTAGATCTGTTCTTCGGTGGCATTATCTGTCATAACCATGTGATCTTAATCTCCCCAGTACTTATACTGAAAATATTCTACATATTTGTTCTAATTGAGTTCTCTTCCTGATTTATACCTAACCTCTAAGATTTTGGGGAAAATTAAACTCAAACATCATTCTCCAACTGGTACCATTTCCTTGGAGATAGTTAGATTAGTCCAGGTTATAGACTGAATTGTGTTCTCTCAAAATTCTTATATTGAGGTGCTATCCACTACTGTGACTATATTTGGAAATAAGGCATTTAAGGGGGTAATTAAGTGAGGTTGTAAGGGTGAGACACTATGACTAGTGTACTTATAAAGAGAGGGTAGGGGAGAAACAGGGGACAGGGGTGTCTGCACTATGGAAAGATCTTGTGAAGACACAGTGGGATGGAGGCCATTTGTAACCTAAGAACAGTAGCCTCAGGAGAAATCAACCCTTCTCCTGCCAGTACCTTGATCTTGAACTTCCAGCCTCCAGAACTGTGAAAGAGTAAATGACTGCTATTATTTTGTTATGGCAGCCTTGGCAGAGTAATACCATCCATTTCAAAATTGGGTAAATAGTTTGCAGATTGTAAAAAAAAAACCCACCAAGATCTTCACCATCATTAGGAATACAGGGACATTGCTATTTACGACTCCTCTAATCTTCCTGTGTATTATGATTCTTTATTTGTTTGTGCAACACCCCTTCTCTCCCGGTCTGGTAACAGATACCAGCTGCCTGGTCATGGCAGTTAGATGGAATCCAGAATAAGCCAATTATAGGAACTTTAACCTTGACTGATTATTCTGGGCAGAAGCACATGACCCAAATTGAACAAATCAAAACTCTTCTCTGTTTTACATTTTTCAAGAACCAAACTAAAAATAAGGAAGGGGGACTATTTTTTATATGGGTCACAAGGTTATGAAGATGTAAGCCTACAATATGGAGAAAGACCCTATGTGGTAGACAACAATAAACATAATAGGTAGAAAAAGAAACACACATAGGAAATAGGGGAAAGGGAGGAGAGAAAGAAAGGGAGAGAGATGGCAGCCCTGAAGTCTCAGGATCAAGGTGTCCCTCAGGTAACCCTCCCCTTTACAGTTTTTATTTATGGGACTAAATACACTCTTATGCCTAAGTTACTTTATGTTGTTCCTCTGTTACTGGAAATCAAAAGAGTCCTGCTAGCTCAGAATCATAAAGAATATGAAAATTATTCTCCCGTACCTTTTCCCCCCATTTTTGATCTACTTTCTGACCCCTTCCTCCTTTCTATTTGCTAATTCTCTTTGGGAATGTGGCCAGGAAAATGGCAGGAATAAAATGGGGGAAAGCAAGGAAAATAAAATAAAAAATTTTAAAAAAGCAGAAATCCAAATAATATTTCCACTTATAGTTTATAGCTCTGAAATCATTTAAGTCCATTCAGAGGTGGAAATGATAATTAAAAATCAAAGAATTAGACACCATACCTATTCAGCCAATTCATAGTTCCTGAGCTCAAGCTCTATAGCCACTTTTTCAGGGTCTCTCTCCATAGCATTTCAACTTGTGACATTTATTAATATTCCTTTTTTGCTGCTTTTTAGCATCCTCCCTGTATTCGTCCATTTCCCATTATCCACACCTACAAAGGGCTCCACAGGACTCCATAGAGGTGCCATACTTGTCTCAGGCAGCTCATTACCCACCGAGTCCTTATCTCTAGCCCTCATATTCACCCCCTTATTCCACCAAGTCTTGAAACTGTCTTTTTTACAAACTTCTTTATTTTCATGCATTTTAAATACATCAGTTTGTAGGCAACTCCCTCAGGGGTCTACTCGGTGGCCAGCTAATACTAATTTGGTCAAGTATAGCTAAGCCGTTTCTAGTTGATCATGGATTACTAATTTATTCTTCCAGAGAGCATTTACATTTTGATGGTGGCCTTAAGCAAAGAGTGTTAGCCACTTCTGGCTTTCTGGTGGTAGGAGGGGTACAACAAATATCTGAGAACTAGTAGTATTTTTGCACACCTTGATTCACATCATGTACACACTGGCATGTTTATGCATCTCATCATTCCTGCCTTATGGGGTGATTCAATATCTACCACCAAAGAGTTTTCTTACCTGCAAGAACCATTTTCCCTCCCCTCCCCTGAGCAGCCTTTCCCTTCTTCTGTCTGGCTGATCGCCTTTCTCAACTCCACTGGCTCTGTTATTGTATTTACCAGTGTCTATAGTTTTATGAACTCAGTAAATTTAGATTCTCTTGAAGAGCACATCAAAAGTTCAAGCCATGCCACATGGCCCTAGAAATAGTTCTTGAAACGGAAAGGATGACGCCAAAGTTATTTCAGGTAAGAACGAGCAAATGTCATCAGAATGTTCCTGGTCATTTTATTGGCTTCAATTGAAGAGTTCCCCCAAGAATCTATGGATTCCTAGGACTAAAGATAATAAGAGAATTTGAAACAGCAGGAACAGGCTTTACAAAAAATGCAATATGGGCAATTACATTAAAATTTTGGTGGTGCAATTTAAGAAGAGCCTTGAAAAATAAAAGGGTGTCTTTAGAAGGTTTTGGAAAGAGATAAAAACAAAAACAAAAATGAAAAACAAAACAAAACAATGTTCCAGAAGCATTAGAGGAACTTCAGCAAAGAAAGAGGATGGAGACACAAAGGCTGTTCTCAAGTTTTAGAAGCGAATTGTCTACAAGAGAGAGCAGGGTTTTTCTGGATTGCTTCATAAGACAAAAGTAGGATCAGTGTTGAGTACAATTACAGAAAAGTAACTGTTTTTCTCATTTTAAGGGATAATTTCCAACAGTGTTGTCCAGCAGTGGAAGGAGCTGCCTCCCACAGTCATTACTGATAGTATTTGAAAATGCCCTTTCACTGGAGCATTCTAGTACAGCATCCTGCGCTTAGAGGCCAGACCACTTCCAAGGCTCCTTCCACACTGCGATTCCACTCCTCTGTAAAGCCCTCAGCACCAGATTAGCTGGCTGACCCACACAGGCGGCATCGGGTGTTCGCATGAGTTCTGGGTACAGGGAGAGGAGGTGAGAAACAGACAGCACAAGAAGTCAGCATTTCCAACTGTCACCTATTGGCAGTATTAGTCTGGTTGGCCTCAGCCTGTTGGCTACTTACCTGCCCATCTATTCTCTAAATGAGGTACTCCAGCAACTGAGTTCAATTCAACAAGCAAGGATGCTGTGCTGCTATAAATCATTGGTCCCTTCCTCCCCGAGCCCTTCAGTGGAAGGAGTAATTGGTTAATTGCCAGAGTTGTTAACAGGAATTAAGAATTCAAGGAAATTGGCTAGGAATGCAGATCTGTTGCAATATGGTTAGAACAAATGTGTTTGTAAAGAAGAAGAAATTTAGAAATATGTACACCTTGGTCACAACAAATGGGTCTTAAAGTCCTTTATAAACTGCCTGAGACTTGCTTGGGTCAGTGTTCCCTTCTTTAAGGGGCTATCACTCAAAAGAAGAAGAAGAAGAAAAAAGCTTCCTCCTCACTTCTCCGCTCCTTTCACTGTACCTTCCAGCTGGGGAGTGCAAAGCACGTTCCATATCTGCTCCCCCTTTACTCACTTTCCACAGGGGCATCTCCCCATGCTTTACCCACTCTGCTTGCCCCACTTTGCATTTGAGACCATCATCCCTTCTCACATATTCTGATTTTCTCTGTAAAATGAATGAAGGAAGGAGAATTTTCACAAAAGATGAGACACAACCTAACATACCAGTGTTCATAAAGTCCAAATCCACAGATATGTGACTCATAGGTGTTTTCATAGTAGCTAGTTAATAAAGGAAGGGAGCAAATGGAATTGGACATTAAGCCTGATTCTCTAGGAAGCTGAATTGGACACTGATTTGCTAGGAAGCCACAGCATTTACTGGCTCCCCATCCTCCCTCAAGGGAACCTAATCCCCAAAGCAGGCAGAAAGAATGGCTACCGATCATTAGCTAGTATTACTGGCAGAGGAAAAAATAAAACAGCAGGGGAAATATCTTTGCTAGGCACAGGCCCAGTGGAAGCCAAGAGAGTGCAGGGGGAGGTGAGCGCAAACAAGGTAGAAACCAAATGATAAAGCAGAACTCTGGGCATGCCCAGTAGGAGTCAAATGGTGACACAAAGGGGCGGAGTTTAATCTGGGAAAATAATCAGAGTGGATAGGGGCAGAACCCCGGGGAGGTCCAGGAAAGGTATTGGATGGGGAGAGGACCCAGCACAAGCCCGGGAAGGATTAGGAAAGAGATTGAGTAGTTTGAAAAAAAACCTTGCTCTTTCCCAAGCCAGAGGTAATATAATCAAAGCTTCACAAGGCCCTTCTGAGTAGCATGCATTCATCTGTGCTTTTGCTCCTTTGTTCCAGTGCTCCCTCTCCAAAGCAGACCCGTGGGCCCGGCGCAAGAGCGGGCAGCTAGTGTGCAGTCAGGAACAGAGACTAAGCTAGCAGGAGGGGAATAGAGGCTCAGTTGAACTATGGAAGCTTCAGAAATGAGACACAGAGAAGTTCTGCTGGGCCCTGGTCACTCTGGGCTTGGTGAGAATAAGGGAGGTCTGAGGCTGGATTTCTTCCACGGCGGAACAAAGCTGAGCCATCTGGTCATGGATGAGACACTGGTCATCTGGGGGCAGTCCTTTATTTTTGCTCCAATTCTTACCACTATACCTCAATCTCCTATGTGTGGGTCCTGAAATGTTTTTCTCATGACTCCATGAAAGAACTCTATTTCCACCAGCAACCAGGTCCACACTGGTGGGACTCCTGGGCATTGCCAAGTATCCTGCAGGTAATCTAGATGTTTTAAGCAGCAATACATCTATAACGCTGGAACACAAGTTTATGTTTTATAATATATTTCCTTAGTTTTATTTGCTCTGATAACAACATAAAACATATAGAACAAGTATTATGGTTCCTATTTTCAAGATGAGTTCCAAGTAGAAATAGGAAGTGGTTGCATTATAAAGCCAGGACTTAATCCCTAGATTTCCTATATCCCATACTCTATCACACTTTCCATATCCAACCTTCACTAGGAGTTAACCAATCTGCTCCAAAACTCTGAAGTGCCATTGTTTTGTAATCATAAATTCTCTTCAGAACTGTGCATAGAGTAGGACATGAAAATGAATAATTGAATCCAATTGTATATATGTTTCTCACAGCTCTATTGAGATATAACTGACAGATAACATTGTATAAATTTAAGGTGTAAAACATGTTAATTTGATGTACTTATATACTGCAAAATGACTATGACCCTAGCATTAGCTAACACTTCCAGCATGTCATATAATTCCCATTTCTTTTTTGTGGTGAGAACATTTAAAATTTACTCTACTAGCATCTTTCATGTATATGATACAGTAATCTTTAATAATAAAACCGTAATATGCTAATTAGACTGGACGTCCTTCCAGACATCCTTTTGGATGACCTTCCAGATGAAGCCGATGCTGTTAGGGAAGCCCGGGTCCCAGGTGCCAGAGGGAAGCCGGTGCAGGCAGCTGGGGGAAGGGAGGCCTGCTCTTGCACGAATTTCATGCTTCGGGCCTCTAGTATTAACGATAATCACCATGCTGTTCATTAGACCTTTAGGGCTTATTCATCTTACAACTGGAAGTTAGTACCCTTTCAACTGCATATACTTGAAGAAGTGTGTGTGTGCATGTGTCTTGGAGGAATTGTGGAGCATAGGGTTTGGGGACAATCTGGAGCTAGTCCGATGTGTATTTATAGAGTAAACATGAAAACAAGTCCAAGGAAAGTAAAGATTGAACACATATTAGTGAGTTTGTAAGGAGTGGTAATACTCATCTTAGAAATGGTCACAGGTGGGAGGCATATGAGTCATCATAAAACCCAGGCTCAATCTTATCTATATAGGATCTTTAAAGAGAATTTGATGAAAGTGAAATAATGTATCACCAAACCTGTTGAAATGCAAACTAGTTGAAGCACAAACAACAGTTGTGTCAATGAAACCTGAGATTCTTAGCCCATTCCGGTGGCAGGCCAGGAACAGAAATCACAGTCAAGAGAGAGATTATCATTATATAACATACGTTGTAGGTTCTCATAAATTGCCATGCAGATCCCACATATATTCTATAATATACAGAAGCTGAAACCCTGGCAGAATGAAGTGATTAAGAGAACTCTAAGCAGAGGTGACTAAGTACAGTGTTTTCTCAGTTGCTGAAGATCATTACTATTGCTTACACTGAAGCTGAGGCAACCACATGTCTGGATTTTCTAAGACCTTCTTGGTTTCATGTGATTTTTTTAAGTTATCTGTCAAGTGTAAAACCAATTGTGAAACATTTTATAACATGTGTCTAGGCGGCTTACACAACAGAAAGTTGTTTCCCACAGTTCTGAAGGCTGCGAAGTCTGAGATCAGGGTGTCAGCATGGGTAGGTTCTGGTGAGGACATTCTTCCTGTTTGGCAGATGGCCATCTTCTTGCTGTGTCTTCACGGGACTGAGAAAAAGAGGAAGCAAGCTCTCTCAGGTCTCCTTTTACAAGGTCACTAATCCCACCATGAAGGCTCCACCCTCATGACCTAATTATCTCCCAAGGCCCATCTTCAAATATTATTTTAGGGATTAGGGTTTCAACAAATGGATTGGGGTTGGGGGAGCACAATATTCAGTCCATAGTACCATGTAAGTCTTTTCAAATAGCTTTCCAAATTAGAAAGAAAATGTTAGTCTGATCAAATAATTGAATCGACATCCCCTCCCCTGGGAACTGACCTTTAGGCCACTTCACAATAGACATTCCCTTTCGTTTAAACCACATTCCACTTGCTAAGACCATTATCCTTTCCCTCTGGATCTTCCTAGGATCTGGACCTGCCCAGAGAATTATCCACCCAGATAAAGCCTGCCTAGAGTCCTTTCAAACCTCTGTCTCCCCATCACTGGGTGCTGGTGCCATTTGGGGGCCCAGCCCACCTGGTATCCAGATGACCTAATAAATTTAGAATCCCTTATCACTTTAGCCTCATGCATTCCTCCTTTGGCAACCCTAACAGAAAGAAAAGTAAATTATTGGACACCATGTCCTAATTTTAGCTCAGATAATATTTTAATCTGAATAAAAAGATTAGTGGATCTCTATTAAAATGTCCAAGATCTAGAGTTAAGAAGACCAGACAGAAGAAATCAGGGTGCCCATGTTCCCAGCAAGACCCAGTGGAAAGGAAGAACAATGGGCACGGGAATACAAGTACTTTGAGTGTATGAAGTCTGAGCTGAGCATAGTGTCATAATATTGGGGAACACAGGTTCTGACATACAGTAAGCCTGGGACTGAGTTGTTTCTGCCATAGGTATGGTGGCTCTGTGTCCCAGTCAGCCTCCATGACACTTACCTCTCAGTTCCGTGGAGAGCTCAGAGGGTATAAATGACTACCCTGTTGCTAAATACACTCTGTCTTTGGGCAAAGATAGATAACACCACTTGAATCCCCTCTGATAGCGGATAAAAGCAATGGAGAGGAAGGTCATGTTTGCCACTTCCCCACAGATGCGCTGCACAGCCAGACTCTGGGTGCCAGGGTCTCACCCTCTCAGGGAACAACAGAGCTCAAAGGCACAGCAGTATCCAGTCAAGGCTCAGGCTGCAGGGACAGATGAAGGCAGTGACACCCCCCAGTAGAAACTAGCACCCGTACTAGTGGTATGAGGGGCTGTGCTTCTTGGGAGGCAGAGCGACTAAGTACATACTAGAGCAGGAGAAATAGTAACGCTAGACAGAGGCTAATGAGGAAAGGGGAAATTTATATTTAACTTGCAGACTCGGTAAAAGGTGATGATTTGACTGATTTATTGATATACTGCTTCACATTATATTAGTGCTAAATGTTGATAAGATAATGGCTCTTATATCAGTTTATCTAAAGAGAACTTTGAAAAATAGATCCCATTGTTAGAGAGCTGCTTCTGGTATATTGATCAGGACTGTTTGAAATCAACAAAGTAGTCAAATGTCCATTGGAAGGGAAGCAGAGACATGAACAATCAAGCATTTAAATTCGAGAAACATTAGAGGAGAAAAGACTCAGTTTAGAGCAACCCCTAAATTTCCTGGTTAGTAGCTAGTGGCCTTTCTTGAACAATCTTTATCCACCAGTCTGAGTTGTGTGTTTACAAGAACTCCAGTTAGTGCTTGTCATTTCTTTGCAACCTCTTCCTGCCAGAAGGCCATCATTGCGTTGAAGGATGCTTAGGACTGAGTGCGTGCTATATGCTGGGACACCCTATTCAGTATATGCTCCCCCATAGCTATCCTGCTCTATCTAATCCTAAGTAAGATCACAGACTCTAACCCCAACAGGTTTTACACCTGCTCTCTCTGTCTTCCTGAGTTTGTAATCTCTTTGATGCCTTGGGGTTTCTAAAGGAATATGGTCTTAGCTTTCCATTCTCATTACCAGGTATAAGTAGCTCAGTGGTGGGCAGTTATCTGGAGAGGTTGGGAGGGAAGACCACTAAATTGACTCAGTTCCAGGTATTTCATCATGTCCAAGGGTTTGCTTGGCCAGCGCAGTTAGTAAGATGCTATTGCACCATAAAGAAGTAAAAAATACGTATTGCAGCCATAGGAACTGCTATGCTAGCAATGCAGTTTCTCTGGGCTAGACATAAGGCCACTGTCAATGAGAGAATCTGAGAGGATTGGTTTCAGAAAGAGAGTTTTGATCACACTTTATTGAGTTTCCATTCTTGCTCTGTAAGTAAAAAAGCAAGTTTGCTCCCAGTGCTCAGATTCTTGGCCTCCCACATGGAAATGGAATCACAAAGACCTGTGTGTGTGTGTGCGTGTGTGTGTGTGTGTGTGTGTGTGTGCGCGCGCGCATGCACGCGCACGCGCACGCGTGTGCCTATAAACATATGCCTGTATTCTATTCCAAACTCAAGAGAAAGAAAAAAGTTCCCCAGATTTTTCAATTCCTATAAGAATTGTAGTTTACTATTTCTGGATTTGGATCATTGAGTTCCCTGGATTATTAAACATAGCAAAAAGCCATCTGCAATGAATCGGGCTTGCTCCTCTAATTGAGTCATGCTGTGAAGCCCTTTACTGTTTCCCTCACTTCATTGCTGAATATTTTTTCAAGAGTGATAGAAAATACATTTTTACTACTAATGCCACCTGCAGGTTAAAGAGAAACTGTCGCAAGATTCTTCAAATCCTCACACTACACTGTAATCAGTCCCTCCAAAATACTCCCCAAACCTTGCCAATTGGCAGGGATGTAGTTTCATTTAGTTGACGATGTTATTTATCAAAAATATGCCTTTGCAATCACCACTGCAGCCAGCCTCCCCTCTTCACTCGACACTGGCCAGCTGATACTTACATCTAGGAACGTGTAAGAAGTCGTTTTCTAGGAAATAATTGCTTTGGGCTACTTCGCTCAGCAGCATCCCAGTGCCGTTGTAAAGCGTCTCATGCCACAGGTTAAGGTGGTATGAGAGTTATCCTCCATCAATTAATTTCCATGTGAATTATTTCCTGGGTCAATCCATCATCCCATGCAAGTGCTGTTACTTGTGCTAAATGAATTAGTGCACGTTGTGCCATCTACATGTCTTATTTTCTCAGCTAGGTAAGGTTTCTTAAGGGGAGATACTGTTTTCTACTCTAATTAGTTCCTTCTTATTATGACTGACATTACCGTTACTACATTATGATTATTAGTCATAGTAGATAAACTTTGCTATCAGTTCATTATAAATTATGCTTCAGCTTCTAGCCACAGTGATGTTACAGTCCCAATTATCTGAAGAGCACAAATCTAAGAGGAAGTGAAGAAAAGATCCATCAATATTTTTACAGAGATTCTAGGCTAGTTGATGTTGCCAAACAGGACATCCACCCCCTCCCCATTCTTTCACCACCAGATGGAGTCAACTTTCAACGTGTGCAGCACTTCTGACATGATGTCACAGGGACTGTGATGATGTAATGTGGTGACAAGGACAACAGGAATAATGTGGGGAAATCCTCCTTGACCAGAACAGAGAGCTGGTGACAATTTCAACACCTACTCCACTTCTTAATGAAGTTATTACACCCAGGCACAGAGGTGAAGAAATAGAGGCAATTATCTTAGTGCATCTGATAGGCTACCCTAAATGGACACTCAGCTCCATCATGTGGGGCCTTTTGTATCCCTAGAAATAATAATAAGGGGACATAGAAGAGATGGCTGGGGAAAGTCCCATCCCTTCTAAAAGGGAAAGAATAATATTAATAGAAAAGTGTGCCCATAGATGAGAAAAGAAATATAGGACAGCTGCATGATGTTTTCTGTTTCCTTTTTCTTGGCTGAATTTATAGAAGAGCCCTTACCCCTAACATCAGGCAGATAAGAAATTAAAAAAGGTTTCCAGAGCATTGTCCCTGACTGCAAAAAAGTTAAGAATTTACTCCCAGAGTTAAAATGTAAAATGCTACAGGAGCCTCATTCAGCCCCTGGGTGCCACCAGGTGACAGCACACCAAAGTGCTCAGACTTCGCTGGGAATAGGAGCAAGGGGAGATATACTACGGGGCGCAATGCTTACTGGGAGTTTCACTTTGCTTCTTCCTAGGGAATAAGCATCTCTTTAGATCTCCGCGCTACTGACATTTTAGACTGAACAAGTTTGGGATGTGGAGCTGCCCTGGACACTGTGGGGTGTTTAACAGCATCCCTGGCCTCCACCCACTAGATGCCAGTAACACCCCCCATAGGGACAACTAAAACACATGTCTCCAGATATTGCCAAATGTCCCCGAGGGTTGGGGTCAAAATCACCCCACAGTTCAGAAACTCTAGACTGTGAGCTCTTTAAATACAGGGAGTATATCTCATTCATCTTTTATCACTAGCCACGCACAGGGAAATGCTAGACATTGAGGGATGAAATTGGACTGCAATTCTGTAAGTGACCACAGCTAAGGTTGGAAGTGACTTCTTTCACTGTTCATGTGAAAGGAGCAAATGATGACATTCTATTCAACCGTTCCAGTCACTTCTATAGAAAGACCAACGTGAAAGATCTCTCCCGTTTATTTAAATTAAAACACCACTGTCACTGTCCATCAAAAGTCAGCTCAATAAAGACAGAGCAAGGGATGATTGGACAGAAGGAAGGGGGAAAAAAGCACACAGACAATTTAATTGTGGGGAAGTTAAAAAAATCTTTGCCAAGTAATGAAATTATTAATTGCAATTCATGTCAGTTTTTGCGACAGCCATGTGAATAGATGGACAGGCTGTTCAGCAGAATTTCTGGAAAGGATTGTACATGTTAAAAATGAGGTGTTGCTGGAGGACTGTGTACGTGAGGATTTGCAGAAGCAAGCGTGCACCCCTGTAAACTCACGGGGTGGTAACAGGGAAGCGACCCTGCCTTTAGCCCAGATGTAACTTACGGGTCAAAAGGGCGTTACATTCACCCATGTCATTGTCCTCTGAAAGATCAAACTCTTATCCTATGCCAGATGCAGTATCTTCTATTTGAGGCAGTTTACATATTTCTCTACTTAAAAATATAGGCAGCTACTTCCTTCCCCCTACAAATGTGCTTATCGGTTTTGAATTACAGAGATCTATTTTGAGATGAACACATTGAACAAAACCTTCATCCGTGTGTGCATGTGTCTGTCTATGTGTGTGTGTGTGTTTTTATTTCCCAACATGGCGGTGGGAGCTTATGCCCGCTATCTGCATAAGTCTTTTGTGTATTGCTAATGGAGTGCTGGAATTGTAGCAGCCCTGAGCAGGGAATACATGTGAGCAACAATATGCTGAGAGACCCCTCAGTGGAATCTAATCTGTTCCAGCTCATGCACTCCTCAGAAACTATTTAACTTTCATTAAACTGTGTTTGATATCAGCTAAATAGGATGCATACGGCTCCAATATAGCTCATATGGTCGCATTCATTCGATCACAGCAGTGCTTTTTTCTTATATTTCCCTCCACTTGTGTCAGTACCCAGTATAGCTGGGTAAATAGGAGACCTTTGAAGATGTAGTTAGTACTCAGATTTCTTTATTCTTTTGTGCTGGTTTCTTAGTGTTGAAACAGTGATTCATGTATGTTGCAGACAGCCTCCATTAATTTCATGTAATGTAGCTTTTATCTCGTAGCTGGGACAACTATCTTCAGCATTCTGTCGCTCCAGCATCCCCGGCTCTGTCTTGAGTCCCCTCTGCATTTCCCTGTCTCCCGCCAGGTCCCCAACTCTCTCGAGAGCTCCTCTTTCTGCGTGGAAAATTCTGTTCATTTCCAGCCACTGTTTTGTCCTGGTTATTATAGCTTAAGAACAAGTGAATAAACAGGTATAGAGAAGTAGAAAAAAGAATAAGGGGAAAGGTTTCCAGTCTGAGGAAGCCTTTATGTCTGAAGGGAAAAGGAGAAATGCTACTGGGATGAAAACATCCATGCAGGAGAACAGTGTTGTGCTCCCAACCCCGCTCCCTACACACACACACACACACACACACACACACACACACACACACACACTCTATTCAAAGAACACTAATTTGTTTATGAATACAGCACAGTAGAAGTATTCAGTTTTTCAGTTTCTGGGGAGGAAAGGGCCCATAGATTTACAAACTGGAGCTGTTGAAAAGTTTTAATGATCACATATCACACACACACACACACACACACACACACGCACACACACACACCCGCACACACACAGTGGGAGGGCGGGTGCAGGCGGAACTGAGCTGGTTGCCCATATGTTTTCAGCCAAATAAACACCAGTATGTACTTGCAAAAAATTGTTCCTCCTTAATAATCAAAAAGTGTTAAGAATTTCACCTTTACAAATATTAAGGGGACATGGATCTCTCTCTCTCTCTTATCCTCACTGATATTTTTTCAATTATGTTTTATTAGGTCCAAAGGAATAATCACAATTTTTTTCAGGCCACTTAAGAGAAACTACATGGGGTCTTGGGTACCAGGAACCCAATTATTTAGGATATTATTTTGTGAACCTTTTTCATTTTATTAGTATACCAGAGGGTTTTCACATTCTCAAGGAGAATCCAGCCATTATTGCTTTTTTGGAAGAAACATCTCCCTGGGACAATTAATTCTATACATTAACACCAGTCACAGTTGTGCTGTATATTATTAAAATTATATAAAGGCAAAACCCACACTTAATCATTCAGTTCAGAAAGGGGTAATTTACATGTGTGTGCATATTAGAGAGCAAGCCGCTCCCTGTGCGTAGCCCTCCCTGTGTAAGAACTTTGCAGAGCCCTGTGCTGGTTTGAAGAAGGTCTCTCCACAAACGCTGATGGTTTACAGAAGAGCCAAATGCGGCTGAGAAAGGTGAAGGCGGAGGCAGCCTCGGGGCTCACCTCTGTCTGTCTCTGCCTCACTTGAGGGATGTTCTCCATTTAACTTTGTGGATGAGCACATGTAATTAAGATGCTGTGCCTTAATGTTTGATGCTAGGACTTGAAAGGGTGGTTTAAAAAATTTATTTCGATAAGCGTATTGACATTTTTAGTATATATTATTAATCTTATTAATAGTATTAACAAAAGCTAATTGAAAATGCATCATCTATAATTATATTAGTCTTCATTTGAGTCCATTTTTGTCAGAGTAAACTAGAAAGGAGTAATTAATGTGCCACTGTTATTTACCCCTGTTTGTATGAAAGCTGGCGTTACACAATGTTAGAGATGAATATAGCCTGATTTCACTGAATGCCACAGAGCACAGCATTCAGAAGCAGTGGAATAAGCAGCTGTGTTTTCCGGTACCGGGGACCTAAAAACAAAATCAACCTCCGGACTGCAGGATAGGTGTGCAGTGGTGGGCTTCCAAGGCCCGGAGGCTCCCATGGCCCGTGCGCTACACCACAGGCTGCCTTTTCTCCCTGAGTGGTAGGCGCAGGGATCCACGACTGCTCGGAATCTAGAGCCCTGGCATCTCATCTGTTTAAGAAATAAATAGAGAGAAGCATGCCTCAATGCATTTGATCCGGGGAGGTCACTGACTCTCGTTCCTCAGGGGCAGGGCCAGAAAAATGAATTTATATTCATCAGGGATCCGTCTAGGAACAAAGTTGAACCTTCCAAACACAAGGGCTCAGTCTTGACTATGAAAAGAGAAAGCTATAACAATGGTCCAAGGGATACTACCCTCAAGGAACCAAATTCCCAAAGAAAGACCCGGCACTTCCTAGGCCCACCATACACTGACTCTGGCAACTGTACACACACACACACACACACACACACACACACACACACACACACACACACACACTCACACACTCACACACACACTCAGGGCAGTTTCAAAACTGCGCCAGAAAATAGTCCCTTCGGGCTCCCATGCACAAAACAAATAAAAAACCCTAAAAGCAAGCAAGCAGGGTGACTTAATTTAATGTGCAATTAATCACTTTAAAGTTTTCTCCTCCCCTGACTGCTATGACTCAGTGTCTCTGAGACCAGCCTTTTCCGGGAGGAAGCAAAGGGACCCCAGCAAAGCCATGTGCAATGGAGGAGCACAGGGCTGGCAGCGCGTGGCGCATCCTTCAATCAGGTAGAGCCAAGGCAGCGATGGCTGGCATTCCGAAGCTGGGCCCTGGGCTTTCTCCCGAGCTCTAATGAAAAGCGTGGCATATTGGTCGCACTGGCTGCCAAGTGCTATGTCCGTGCCCTCTCCACAGTGGCCAACCACAAACATGCTAGCTAGAAGCTCTCAGGGGGCCCCGTGTGTGCTGTTCCTACACGGCTAACATATGTATCGACACCTGAAAGCTGCAGCCTGCCACGTCGCCGGGACCCCGCGCGCCTACCTTTGCTCCCTGGTCACCAAGGGTTAATTTTCTAATGGCTGCCTTGCTGCTGAAGCTGGCCAAGTTTTTCATCGCCCGCAGAGCACCACAAGCTGTGATTTGGAGCCAGAAAACACCATTAATTTTCTAAATAGGAAGGATCACATATGTAAACTGTCTGGTTCTGTAACGAGTCGGGCAGGTAGAAGATGAAGGAGGAGGAAGTGAATTTTTCCAGACACAGAGGCCAAATGGCCCAGCCCAATGGGCAGCACACTGTGCAGGGCATTGGGGGGGGGGGGTAGGAATTCCCTCCCATCTTTAAATCGGTTTCACCACCAACCTTCAGTGTTTCTACAAAAGGTCAGGTTGGTGATTTATTGAGCAGTGTTGGGAGTTTTCACATTAGCCTTCACATGAAACTTATTTGTAAATGGAAGGAAGGATTAAGCAAAGTGCACCAGCTCAGAGACCACATAGGGGCTCATGAGTACAAAACGGTGTGGTTAATCCATCCTGGGTCTTCAGGGGACAGAGAATCAAAATTCCCCCTAATGGACATTACTTGGGCAGCAACTTATCTGAATGTTCTAGAACCTGAGAAATGCATTTCTGCAGATTTTGCAAATCTACAGCAAAAAAAGATGCGAAATTCTTCATTTAGGATTTAGCGTTTGTGTGTGTGTGTGTGTGTGTGTGTGTGTTTATGTATGTCAGAAAGATGGAGAGAGAGAGAGAGAATTGGCAGCATAAAAAAGTGGTAAAAAATGCCTTCCTGAGTGTTAAAAGTCATTTTATCTGCCACATAAACATCTCTTTCTAGACTCGCAGTAGTTCTCAACCTTCTGGCCCTTTAAATACAGTTCCTCATGTTGTGACCCAACCATAAAATTATTTCCGTTGCTACTTCATAACTGTAATGTTGCTACTGTTATGAATCATAATGTAAATATCTGATATGCAGGATGGTCTTAGGTGACCCCCATGAAAGGGTCGTTCGACCGCCAAAGGGGTCGCGACCCACAGGTTGAGAACCACTGTTAGAGCAACTATCACTGTTGACTGAGCCCCCAGGACTGGGCCATTCCTCTCATGATCGGCTAACAGGACATGAAAATGTCCCTCTTCGGTATGCTCTCCAGACCCCCCGCACTGAACTGTCTGCCTCAGCCCGTCAGTTTTCTGGCACCTTCTGGTTAAAGAGCAACCTCTCTCTAACTTTCTAACTTCTGGCTCCATTCCATAACTCCTTTAAAAAAAATCTCTAGCTAATATTAATGTCCTCATTCTCTATATTTTATTGCTCTTTGGGCAAAATTTGGGGGAGATAAATAACTTTGGGGCAGCTATTTTGCTTCCTCACGGAAGCAGGGCTGAATGCTACCCCTCGACTCATGTCCTGGTAGAGAGCCTTAGATAGCAGTGATTCCCTAAGAAAAGGAAAAGGGAATCAGGGTAAGGTTCTGGAGTGCACAGTGTATGAGAAGGCCCAAGACTGGAGAAGAGCGGCGTAAAAATAAACTGTGAGTGGAGGAGGGAAGACATAGGGGCTATGGGATCTCAGGTATACTTGTCTGAAAGACAGCTAAGGTATCTAAAAGTTTTCAGAAAAAAATAACCCTAAGGAAGACATTTAATTCCAGGGCATCCTGGTTTCCTAGAGCTGCTCTAACAAAGTGCCACAAACTGGGTGGCTTAAACAACATAAATGGATTGTTTCGCACAGGGCTGGAGGCCGGAAGTCTGAGATCAGGTGTTGGCAGGTCTGGTTCCGTCTGAGCTGTGAGCGAGAATCTGCTCCGGCCTCTCTCCTTGGCTTGTAGTGGCAGCCATCTGTCTTTGTGCTCACATACCTCCTTTTTATAAGGGTACCAGTCACATTGGATTAGAGCTTCCCCCCCTCCATGACATCTTAACTCATCACTTATACAGTTACCCTATTCCCAAGTAAGGTACATTCTGAGGGTCTGGGGGCTAGGACTTCCACATACGAATTGGGAAGAGGGATTTCAGATATAATGCAGGGTGAGAGAAAGAACTTCCTCAAGAGTTAACCAAAATTCTCATGTTCATGAAAGACATATCTCAAGTATTGTTTATTTGTAAATCCTTTTGCCTCTTTACCGACTGCTGAGTATTTTTGCTTCTAATTTATTCCAGATAATTCTATCTTGCTCTTCCTCAAGATCTACATTATTCCCACTCTCCTGATGGGGAAACAGGCTTTGAGAAGTTAAATGCGACTAAATGTCACACGGCTGCAGACCGGAGGCTCTGATTCAACACTCCTGTTTCCTACCCCGATGTTTCACCCACCAGTTTATCCTGCCTGCTTTGCAATAACCATTAACACTCTTCACCACCAACAAGGTAGCTTGAGTCCTCATGAAATCACCAAGGAAAGTGCTCAGCTTAATTCTATACTTTCTCTCCTTATTTCCTCCAAGAAGCGGCAGGAAGGGGGACTGATTTCCCAGTATAATTTTTGTTCAAATAGGCCTTACCGTGTTCCGTTCTGGATGAAGTACAAAAATAGGACTGAATCCCCAGACCTCTATCTTAGAGTTTTACTTACAAATACATGTGTCTCACTATGGGAGCCAGGCAGATACCAGGACCAAGCAAATGACTCCAGAAATGGCCCTAAGTAGACCCAAGCTGGGCGTTGATGTTGGCAATAGCCAAGCTGGGTGTAGAACGGCCATCATTTTTCAGCTAATTTTCTCCTTTTGCTTCCTCCCTTGCTCCAGGTAGAACACTTCATTAAGAGTGCTGCCGCCTCGCTCAGTAGAACTCATTCTCGCAGACATCGCCTCTCTGATCTTCTCAGGCCTTTAAAAGGGAATGAGCCTTGGCCTCCTTTTTATGGGCTACATTATGACCTGGCTTCAAAGTGTGAAAAGAGGTTCCAAGATTCCCTTTGTGCGGTGGAGTCTCTTAATTGCACTTTTAAACACAGTGTAATTTTTGTAATTAACATTATGGTTTCAGAGGGCAGAGAAGCCTGCGCCATGCTAATTACAAACCCGCGTCTTCAGAGTGGTGGAATTTCCGAGGCCTCTGATATTGGGGTGGAAATACAGTTTTTATGAAGGATTTCAAAGATCCTCTGTGGGCTGTGTTCTGAGTCATCATTAGCATTTGATAACATAAAGAAATTTTACAACATGTGACAGATTTTTCTATGTGAAGATTTTACCTGATAACGGGGACATTTGCATAAAGAGCTTCATTAGGTCTCCTTTCACATTACTGAGAGAGTAAGAAGTATAGGGCACTCTTTCCCTGAGATTGTTCTTAGGAGCCAAGGAATGGGGGCTTTATACGAAAATTTACAATATATTAGGAAGTGAAGTTGTAATAATCTTCAATGGTGTTGAAAATCAGAGCATACATGCCTTTTAAGGAGAGGGTGAGGATATGTATCAGAATTACCATGTAACTGCAAACCCTGCAGTAAAGGTATATTGTACTGCTCTTTGCCATATAAAAGATCTCGCCCTGCTAGGCTGCCGCGTCCAAGCGAGAGCTTCCTATATATAACACTGTGTGACAATAATGTGTAATTTTTTCACTCCATGAAGTCTGTTCACTGGGAAAAATTATCTTCCTCTTATCTCAGAGGCAAGTTTATCTTACCTTTTATTTTTCCACCGCAAGCTATCAAGCAAATTGTGTGTTCCTGTGTATCTTATACAAACATGCGTGCACCACACGTGCACACACACACACACACACACACACACACTTCTGGACATGCAGTATGCATTCTGTGGAGAGCAGTCACAGGTCTGCAGAGTAACTGGCCTTTCTTAGGCTGATACTGCCAGAAATCGTACTGTGGAGTAGGGATTGCGTCCCAAAGCCATCCATTTGCTGAAAATCCTTTCACTGAGCTTGGATCAATTAAGCCAGTAATAGTGATAATTTCAGGAAAGCGTTCTGTCATGATGGGAACAAGAATTCATCATGATTCCATGCTGTCTTATTATTTCAACACCATACATATGCCCCGGTTTGTATAGCAGTAGCTCGCGGCATTATCTCAGTGGGATGCATTTTCCTTCCTGAGAGTCTTTTCCTTGGCGATTATGCAGATAATGCATAGCTTTGTAATGACATCATAAATAGAACTCAAAGTCCTAAGAAACAATTAGGGAAGTATATCAATACTTCCCTTGTAATCATAACATCATCTGACTTCCAGTGGGACGCCAAGCTAGCTCCCCAAGTTCCGTAATCACGTATGAGCATTAATGCCTGCCTCACAATCTATCACGGAGTCACAAATCCCGGCACTGGAGACAAATTAATATGCATTTTAGCCCACTGTCAAGAAGGGAAATCACACCGGGGTTTTGATCACAGAGCCTAAGGTGAGAGCTAGGCAAATAAAACCCAAGCTGATAAAAACTGGACCCTCAGTATACTGACCTCAGGCAAAAGAGAAAATAGACTAAAATATTTTAAAAGTCTGTATCCCCTGAAAGTGAAGGACCAAAGAATCCTCACAGCAAATCACCACACTTTCCTTTTAGTAACACTATTTTTGCAAGTGCCTTTTTCTTTTCTTTTTTCCTTGAATTATTTTTCTCATCCAATGTTTCATTTCAGCCCAGTTTAATTCCCCTTAAGAAATAAACATGCCTTTGTCGTGGGAGGAAAGGGCCACTTTTCCTTAATTGGTTTGAGGCATGTCAGTCACTATAGCTTGCAAGGGATGCAAAACCACACTCTAAGTGGACCTTTAAAACCACATAGTAGGTTTTACGAGTTCTGTTCGCTCCTGCTGAGGGGAATGGGGTATGAGGAGAATTCGATTATAGTTCTGAATTCCTTTCCCAATTTTAGGAAAGGGACAAACTCTTCTCCTCTCACAACCCCTATAGCTCCCAAGAAGTAGAATTTTAGATACATGATCAAACTTACATAGTATATAGCTTTTATTTTTACAAAATATTTGCTTCCAGCAGAGTGTATCTTAATTCACAAATGCAGAAATCTGTCATTAAGATCTGACCCAGCTGCATGGCATTGTCAAATGCAATAACGTATCTTTTAATAGTTTTATATCAAGTAAGGATATAACATATCATTAGTTTAAATGTATTTGCAAGCAATTACCCCCACCAGGATATTTGAGAATGCTCATGCAAAATTGATGAAATTCTGACATGCTTAAACATTGTTCATTTAGCTCAATTCCTTATGTATAGAAAAAATAGAATAAATAATTCCACTGCCATTTGCAAACTACTGTTCTGCATTTTTATTCCACTCAGGGCTTCAGTGCTGCCTTTAAACTATAGCCTTTGGTGATCATTTGGAGAAAAAAAAAACAGTTTCATATATGTTTAATTTTATATAATGGTCTAGATTTTTCATTCTCCTTATTATTGTTCAATGTAGTAATTTAAATATGGAGTAGATTTACTGCATGTCAGCTGCCTTTCTTTTACAAAATGGGATAAATTATTGAATGAGTAGAGGTTGTTTGACAACCAGTTTTCTAGTACTACACAAAAAAGACCTGTGACATTCAGCTGTCTTTTGAAAAGAATAAAGTATCAATCAATTAAGCCGCTACGCTGTGGTTCCGAAATGCCATTCTATGGCAGGTTTGCTTTGCCTCTCGGGTCACTTTAGGGTGGCTCTACCGTCCCATGGGGAACAGAATGATACCCAGGCTGAGGTCCTCTGGTATCTTTCCTGGGTTTCTAGAACCTTCTTTGACTGAAGTGTACCCTACAAAATCATCAGACACCCACCACAGGCAACAGGTTCCTTTCTAATTTTGTTGACTACAGTAGTGAATATTATTTACTAATGATGAATTACGATTTCTTTTTCGCTTTTGGATTTTGCCTGCACTTTTTAATATGTTCACTGTGCCAGAGCAGAAAAATCTTATGTTGAACATCTCATCACCTTTATGCAAGCCAGGTGAGAAATTGCATCTCAATGCCTTCCTATGCTATTCCTCAATACCATGTTAGCATCTGTGTAATTAATAACACTTTGAGCTCTGTCAAAAAGAAACCACTTTTATTCTTCCCCCAAAGAGAATCATTTATTAACGATGTGTGATCCCCAAATACATTTTTCTTTACTAATGTCACTGGTAACTATACCTTCTGAAATATTAATCTATCTATCCAAACCTATAAAGACGGGTCAAGTTATTTTTTTAATCTATCTAATCATTATGAAAAGCAGTCAGACTGGTTATTTGGAGGGTCATATAATAGGTACTTTTGGAGTATTATTTCTGAGCGTAGCACTGCTATGGGGCAGGTTGAAAGAAGGAGGCTAGAACAAATAGATAAAAGGGGAAGTATGGCCTTTCTCCAAAGGAAATTAGAGTCTAACTGAAGAGTGAAGACCAGTGGTTCATGCAGAACAATTAGCAAAGCACACAAACTATATATAATTGGGCTAAGTGACAGAATATAATTGCACTAGGAGGTTAGAGAAAGGAACCATCAGTAAAGACCGGAAATCTACATTTAGAAAAGGTTCACGGATGATAGGTCTCACACAATGGGTAAGATTTAGATGGCTGGGAAGAGAGGAGCAGATTCTAGGTGAGGTGGTAAAAATACTTTAATGTGAAAAATGCATTTTAAAATTCTGAAACAAAGGGTTACTGGGACGTGGTAGGAACTGAAAATACGTCTACTGAATGGCACCCACTTTGGAAGAGCCCCAGAAGTCAGCAAAAAGGGAGAAGCATTTAGATCGGTTACATTAAGCAGTGCTCAGCCACAGGCTCTTCTGGAGCAGGGGGCTGCCATGGATAAAGTATCCCCCTAGGACAGTGGTCGGCAAACTGCGGCTCGCGAGCCACATGCGGCTCTTTGGCCCCTGGAGTGTGGCTCTTCCACAAAATACCACGTGCGGGCGCGCACGTACAGTGCGATTGAAACTTCGTGGCCCATGCGCAGAAGTCGGTATTTTGTGGAAGAGCCACACTCCAGGGGCCAAAGAGCCGCATGTGGCTCACAAGCTGCAGTTTGCTGACCACTGTCCTAGGATATTGGCAGAATGGCGAAGTGGTGGCAAAGAGGCAAACATACATTCATCAGACGGTAGGAGTAAGCCATGGGTGGGTTCATAAATTCCTAGGATGTGATGGGAAAATGGAAATGGTGAGCCATCAGAATATGGGGGATGTGGTGAGGGAGGCACCAACATGTACTGGGCTATAGTGAATCAGAGTAAGTGAGAAACTAATTAATAATGCTCCCCCTTGTAGATCAATAAAAGGTAAAATACAATTATTTATTACTTTACCTTTTCAACCATTTATTCAGGCATCATACAATTTGGCCATAATGCCACCACACCTATTCTCACCCACAGTTACTGCTACAAAACATTCATTTCAGCATTATTGTTCCCTGTCTAACTACCCTGAGTCTCAGAATCCTTCTAACCATTAAATTCTGGGCAGCAATTATAAATTACTCAGAATTAATACACATACACACATTCATTCTCTCTCTTTCACACACACACACGAACGCACACACACTAATAACTCATGCCTAATTTAGAAAGAAATGTGACTTGAAGCCACATTTAAAATGGAAGTACATATTATATATTACATAATATTTAGGTACATATGAATAAAAAGCAGAGAGAAACCATACATATATGCATAAACACACTCATTATTTTATTAGCAATATCTCCATAGACCTAGAATACATAGACCTAGAGTCAGGGAATTTTTTCAGTTAATTCAAGCCAGTGAATGAAAAGCTAAGATAATTAAAGCCTAAGTCCACCAGAAAATGATTACTGAAAGAGAAACAAAATCCTCCACCTGTAACAATACCGTGAGGAAAACATGCAGTTAGGTTTCCAGGTGGCTTCAGGAAGCAAGCAGCTGGAGAAGGACCTGAAGCCAGAAAGAGAAAGGTGAGCGGAGAGAACAAGTGGGAGAAAGCTTGAGTATCTGTCCGGAGAGGAGACTCTGAGGGAACTTAATAAGAGCTTTCAAGTGCCTGAAGAGTTATTCTACAGGGAATGCTGACCAGCTGTTCTCCATCCTTATTCAGGGCAGAACAAAAGGAGATGCACTAAACTGCAGGATGAAGGATTTAATTTAGACATAGAAAGAGTGGCTTCGATAATAGTGTCTGAGGCTGCCCTGCTCTTTGGAGGGCTTGCAAACAGGAGGACTCATGTCCTAGCCATTGGGTCCGGCGGAGGTGGGCGCTGCTTGGAGGTGGTCGTTGAGGCCCGCCGAGCTCCCTGTTCCCTTCCATTCCCCGTATCTAAGACTGCAGCCCATCCACCCAGGTCTGCCAGGTCAGTTAGAGCCATTCTCAGGAACAAAGGGAAAGTGGCTGCTCCCCAGCATGCAAACTTTCAACCATGTTTAACAAGGTGCCAGGAAAAACAAGCAGCCTGAGCATGGATTCCCAAGTCTCCTGCCTTGTTAAATGCAGTTTATGGTTTACACAAAAGTGCTCTGTCTTAATTTGCTTCTTTCCTATAAATGAAATGGGGTACATTTAGTATTCCTAAGGGGCTGGTACACTGGCCAAGTTCATGCTGCCTATGGATTTTTTAAAAGCCAAGCAAGAGTACCCACATTGACAATCTTCAGAGAGAGAGCATGAAGAGCTGTAGGCCCTGGTCACCAAAATGTGCTGGCATTACTGCACATGCCCAACCCTTTGTTTTCTGCTCATTCTCTGTTCCTTTGGTTGCCCTTCCTTGTAAAAATAGATGTTCAGGGGTAGCACTGCATTAATTGAACATGAAATCTGCAAATCTGCAGTACTTGTTACACTGTCTTTTGTCCATGTAGTTTACAGTGGTGACATTTTATAATAATATTTAAAAGTAAGAACCTATACGTTTCTAGTATTTCTCAATAGAATATTGTGAACTTACAGATGCTTAATAAATGTTTATTAAGTAAATGACTAGGTGCTTTATTTTTCACTCCCACACAACCATATGCAAGGTCTCCTAATGGAAAAGCACTTCAACAACTTTGCTCTCCTTGTAAAATGAGTCATCAATCCTCCCAACATCTGAGCTGCTCTCCTATCATCAATGAAAAATCAGATGTTCCAGAGGGCAGAGAGAACACCCCACAGACGTCGTGCAAAGCTACACATGTCCTTCACTCCCCTTGAGTGCTGATGTCTTTGTAATCAGTAGCTGGGTCCCCTTCTCCATATTCCCAAAATTGTTTTACATGGGCATAGGGTATTCCTCAAATATATGTTTGATAAAAATAAATAAAATATTGAGAACAAAGGAAACAAGGCATAGTAGTTAAAAATATGGACGCTGGAACCAGATTGTTTTGATTCAGTCCCAGCTCTTCCATGTCCTCACCGTGTGACCTCAGGCAAAATAGTTGTAACCTCTTTGCGCTTCACTTTTCTCATCTATTAAATGGGGATTAGTATAGTACCTACTCATGAGGTCGTTATGAGCATTAACTATATTGATATGTACAAAGCACTTTGAATAGTATCTGAGAGGTAGTAAGCACCAAATAAGTGGCATATAAATAAAAAGATGTTAGAGTTCAGGAATACACATCCTGGTATTGTAACCCAGATCTGCCAGCTGGTTAAAGCACTTGGCAGCTCTGCTTGACATCACCTGTCTGTTCTTTCCCCCAAACCACCAAGAAGACAATGTAAAGGTAAAACCAAAACAGGGTCACACATCGTGGAAATTATCTGCAAGTTCAAACTGGAAGTAAGGACAGAAAGGGGAACAATGGCTTGGTTGAGCAAAATTGGAAAGATAAACCAAAATGAATGACTTTGCTTTTACGAAATATCTACAGACCTACTTGAAATTAGACTCAGCACCTTTCATGTCCCTGGTGAGAGGGAAGCGCTGTTGCTGTTGATTGGCACTGACTTCAGGGGGACACCTAAGGGGCAGATCCAAGAGTAACATCCACAGCAACCAGAGCATCAGCTTCCGGGCCTGGCCCTGAGACACCCATTGCAGCAGAGACACATACATGGCGCAAGCACTTCCATTCCCATTGAGCTTAAAAGTACTCAGTGCTACAGGCAGCCCCTGCACATCCACAGGAGTCTGAACACAGAGGGAATAAAACAAAGGGTTCAAAGCTTTGCCTCTAGACCCATGAAGCCCTTCTCAGACATCAAATCCAAATAGCTTCATTTCCAAGGAAAAATCACCATGTGGACCTTCTGAATATCCAACACAGGAAATTCTCCTCCAGTCTAAATGGTTGCTTGCTTATTAAGGGATATTCCTTTTCAGATGCAAATACTTATATTTTCAAAGATACCATGTCAAAAATGTGTTTATTCAACATAGATTGTATTCCTACTATGTGCTAGATGTGGTGTTGGGTTTGTATGGAGTTCTGAAGTATGGCATACAATTTTAGTCATGGGGAAACTTACAAGAAAGCTGGGCAAGCAACATTTACACAAATAAAGATCAGGAACTAATCCAAAAATAGTATGGTAATAAAAGTGACAGTAACATATATTGGCATGGTAATGAAATGTCATATTTTGTGGTTCAGGCAGGAAGAAACTTTTAGAGAATGGAGTTTCATATGGGCCAGAATTGTAAGAGATGAAATAATAACCACCAGGTGGGAAGCGGCTCTTTCATAATGGCTGATGCATGGTTTGGAAATAGGGAAAAGTATAAGCAGAATTTTTGGAGATGAAAGTGATAATGGTGTATACAAAGGACAGATCTGATCACTGCTACCGAAACCCAAGCAATTCTGAGGT
This sequence comes from Myotis daubentonii, assembly GCF_963259705.1. Lineage (NCBI taxonomy): Eukaryota > Metazoa > Chordata > Mammalia > Chiroptera > Vespertilionidae > Myotis > Myotis daubentonii. Next base: position 46,302,294 of record NC_081851.1, on the reverse strand, counting down.
CTTCCTATTACAAAATTTCTGACAACTCAAAAGCTTCCAAGGACTTAGAGGCCCCAAGGGAATACATTCAAACAGGAGGGTAAGTTTCCTCAAGGTTCCAAAAAACATCTGCTGGCCACAAGCATCCATGCCAAAGGCTCCTCAGGAATGGAAGCACAAAAGAGGGTGAACCATCCGCCTTGGTTGTACAAACTCTCTCAACTCTGTGTTAAAGTATTGCTTCAAGAGAAAAGGTTAAATGAGGTTTGAGTGCAATGTAATAAACCTTCACTGTTCATAAAGCTCCGAGTGATAAATGTATGTATGATTACTGTATAAAAATATTGGGGTCAAGTGCCAAAGATCTCTGAGGTGAAGGTTTGTTTGCATGGGTAGGTGAAGGACCCCAAATCACCGAATCTCAAGAAAATGGCAGCTTGTCAGTCAAAGACACAATCTGCTCCAGCTCACCAGAGAAGCCCATTCCCAAGCCCTACTCAGCCAGACACTATAAACATTCCGGGCATGATATACAGCACACGATGGCATGTAATTTGTTTGGTTCCGAGAGACTAATACAAGGGTTTGGAAGGTTCACTGCATTGTAAAAGAGATATGCCTGGCTGCAGGTTTTCACATTTGTAAATTTAAAAAATACCCTATTCTTCAACAGCGGAACATCTGAGGGAGAGGCAAGAGCTGGAACCCATGGAATAGCTCAAAGGAAAGATTTCACCCGCCGCGGTACATACCAGCGTCCACACGTAAAACAAGGAGGACCTGTGACAAAGTCCTATAAAGAAAGCAAGGTTCTGCTTATGAGTAACTTTGGCCTCTGACATAATTTGTGCCACATGTTTTGAACCAGTAAAACTTGGACTCCTGCAGCAGCGAGGGAGCTGTGTAGAGGTATCAGGGGACTCATCACCTCTGCACAATGCAGAACCCATTTTTACTTCTGAGCCAACCTAGGACTTGTTCTTTTCCCTAAAAAAATAAAAAACCTGAAAAAAGGGGACATAGGTAATACTTTCAACAATAAAGATTAAAAAAAAAAACTTGGCTCATATAAACTCTCTTCTTTGTACCACAGGGCTGGCTTTAGTAGAGGGGGTGATTGAAACCCAAAGTTGTGGACACAAGAAGAAAGAGAAAGTGCCCACAATTAATCAACTATATGACATTTGTAGAGCACATTTAATAAAAGCAAAAGCCTCTTTAGAATCCATGGATATGGACTTTTAAGTCTAAACTTTCAGAGATTAAGAATTCCTTGCAGTTAGAAGAAGAGTCTTACTAAAAAGAAATGAAAAATCAACTTTCATTTTTAAGGAATTCTTATGAACTGGACATTGGGTCAACATTTCACAAACATCTTCATTTAGTCCTCACAACAGTCTTCTGAGTATCATATCTTATACCTCCCCTGGGAAACAGGCTCTGAGAGATGTAACCCATTGCCCACGTCCCTACAGTAGGCATCACCGTGGAATTCCAGAGACAGTGGACTGACTCTCAGGCCCATGTTCCTGTCATGTTTCCTATTGCTTTGGCAGAATGGTTCATTTGGTGGCTTTTAGCATGACCAAGCCCTCTAGCCTGGCATAGAATACAAAACAGGAGCAGGACCTGAGTGATAAGCAGGAGAAATCTAAACCACAGTGGAAAAGACAGAGAAGCCCTTTGCTTCAGCTGGCTCCAGTTTTCATTAAATCCTTGGAGATAGACTTGGAAATAAATATCAAAACCCTATATAATGTTTACAGTTTGCTGCATGGATTTATTCTTACATTTACTGCAGTGTAAACCAAATAAAGTACAGTGATTCCACGTTCTTTCCCAATTATTGCCTTTATAAAGTCCCCCCAAACATCTGAGATATTGTTGTACAGACCTGTCCATAAAAGTGGACTCCAATCAATTATTTAAAATCAAGATGTAAGGTCTAAAGTGAGATGGTCAGGTGAATAGCACACTTTATAGCTTGTTTCACACTTTTGAGCTAATTCCTTGCTGGTACAAAATACTATTAATTACTTTCTGCCTGCCCATCCCAAGTTCATGAACAAATTCTTTAATGTTATCTTTGAAAAGTTTTAACTTTTACGTTTAAGTCCACAATACAGCCGGGATTGATTTTTGGATATGGTATGTTGTAGGAGTCAAGATTCATTCTTTCCCCCTTATAGATATCTAAGTATTCTAAGGTCAATTATAGAAAAGGCAATTATTTTTCCCATTGCACTGTAGTAGCACCTTTGTTTTAAAATAAGTTTAATAACTTTTGATATCTGGTACTATGAGTCTTCAAATTCATTATTTTCTTGCCTATTCTTTCCATGTGCATTTTCATATAAATTTTAGAATCAGCTTATCAATTTCCATTCAATAGTCTATTGGGATTTTTATTGAAATGGCACTGAATTCATAGGTTAATTTGGGAAGAATTGGCATCTTTACGGTGTTGAATATGCTAATCCAAGAGCATGATAGGTTTTCTTTAATTTCTCAATAGTATTTTAGAGTACTCTTCATAGAATTATTGCAAATCTTTCATCAGATTTATTGCTAAGCAATTGACTATTTGATGCCGTTAAGTGGCATCATTCTTTAAATTTTAATTTCTAATCATTTTTTTTTTTACCATTTGCTTGGGTTTTGACAATTTAGGGTCCTTCCCAAACACAAGCAAGAAAATCTTAACCTTAGAGATCATTGACAGCTGACTCCAACATTTTCGTACAGTGACCATATATGCATTTATCAACCAAAACTTTATGAATTGCGAAGTTTATTACATTGCATGTAAAATTCAATTGATTTTTTCCATGTTCACTTATTAAGTCTAATAAGTTGTCTTCAGTTCTTTTGGATTTTCTACATAAAAAATCACGCTAACTATGAATAATGGCAGTTTTACTTCTTACTTTCTAGCTATTATGCCTTTTATTTCTTTCTTGCCTTGTGACACTGGCTAGGTCCTCTAGCACAATGTTGACTAGAATTGGTGTGAGTAGACCTCCTTGTTTCATTCCCAGTTTTGGGGAAAATCTTACAATAACTAACCATTAAGTATGAAGATAACTGTAGATGTTTTGTAGATATTCTTTACCTAATTAAGGAGCGTTCTTGTATTGTCATAAAAGGCTGCTAGATTTTTCAAATGCTATCTCTGCATCTATTAAAGTAACCACATGATTTTTTCTCATTTGTTCTCTTAATACCATGACTTACATTGATTGATTTTTCAATTGTTAAACTAACATTGTTTTCTTGAGATAAACCCAAGTTAGTCATGACATAATTTCCTTTTTATATATTATTCAATTCAACTTGCTAACATTTTTAGGAGTTTTACATCAATGTCCAAGAGAGAAATTGCTCTGTAATTTTATTGCTAAATTTATGTTGGCTTCAGAATGAGTTCGGAAACGTCCCATTTTTTTTCTAGTTCTAAAGAATTGATTTTATGTTTTCTTTTAAACAATTTTAGACTTCACCCAGAAGCCATCTGAACCTGGACCTTTGTAAGCAACTGTTTTCAATTATATATCCAATTTCTATAATGGGTCTAGTATTATTCAGATTTTTTATTTCTTCTTGTGTCAGTTTTGGTAACTTTGTAATTGGGTGGTTCAAGGAAACTGTCCATATAAATTTTAAAATTCCTTAGCATAAAGCTACTCTCCCCTCAATGTGGGCACATGGAGTTCAGGGAAATCTAGCTAATCACAAGCCTATAGCCTGAAGCAGAGCACCCCTAGAAAATGCAGCCTGAGGAAGCACTGCCTTAGATGAGCTACAGACCAATGACAAAATGAATGTTTAATGTGTTCTTGTTGTTGTTTATTATGCAATAAATAACCAATACATAATTTTTATGTTCCAGTTAATTGATCATCTCTTTTGGTTAGTCGAATTTTTTGTTAAACCTAACTCAAGTTTTTAATGTTAGAAATTGTATTTATCAGTTTTTAGGCTATTTGGTACTTTTAATATATTCCATTTCTCCAATGAAAATCTCCATCAGGTCATTTATTTTCTTGAACACATCAATCACAGATTTTTAAACTCTCTAATAATTGCAATACATAGACTACTATAGGTATTTCATTATGCATAATCTTTTTATTGATATAACTGATGTACAACAAACTATATGTAAAAGTGTACTATTTGATACGTTTTGACAGCTAAATATTCCTGAAAAACCATTGCCATGAACAAGATAATAAATGCATTCATTACTCTCAAAAGTTTCCTCATGCCCTTTGGTCATCCTTTCCTGCGGCCTCTACCCACACCCACCCCAATCCCAGGAAATAATTTATCTGATTTATATCCCTGAAGATTAGTTTCCATTTTTAAGAATCATGTGCTCTTTTTGTTTGACTTCTTTAACTTATAATAACTATTCTGAGATTCATCTATATTGTAGCATGCATCAATAGTTCCTGTTTTATTGATCCATTGTATGAATATACTATAATTGTTTGTCCACTCACCTATTGATGGATAATTTCAATTACAGTGTCTTCCAGGAGTGATTTTTTCTTATTTTGATAAACTCCAATATATCAATTTGTTATTTTATGTATCATGCTTTTGGTATTGTCTAAGAAATCCTTTTTAAATCAAGGTCACAAAGATTTTATTTTATATTTTCTTCTAAAATTTTATAGCTTTAGGTTTTACATACATTACCTATTGGGCGTTAATATTTCTATATGTTGTGGGTTGTGGTTCAAAGTTTTGTTTTTTTCTACATATGAATATTACGTCACCATTTGACTATCCTTTTCCACAGAATCCCTTGTGTACTTTTGTCAAAAACTAGTTTCCCATATATATGTATGCCTATTTCTTCATTATCTGTTTTGTTCCATAGATCTTTTTGTCTCTCTACACCAGGGGTCAGCTAACAATGGCCCACAGTTCCAGTCTGGTGCACTGCCTGTTCACAAGCTAGGAATGATTTTAACATTTCAAAATGGCGGAGAAAACTCCAAAGAATAGTTTTTCATGACTTGTGAAAGTTACAAAATTTAAATTTTAGTGTCTTTAAATAAATATTTATGGAAACAGCCATCCTTATTTCTTTATGTATTGCATTTGGCTCTTTTCACACTACAACAGCAGAGTTGAGTAGCTGTGACGGAAATAATATAACCCATATAGCCTAACATGTTTACTATTTGAACTTTACATAAAATGTTTTCCTATTACTGCTTTATTCCAACATCAAATTGACTTAATTATTATAACTTTATAATATGTTTTTAAATCAGATATCCTTGGTTCTATGACTTGGTTCTTTTTCAATGTTGCCTATTCTAGAACCTTTGAATTTTCATATCCAATTTTGAATATGCATTTTAATTTCTAATAAAAATAAATCCACTGTGATTTCATTGTGATTGAATTAGATCTATGGATCAATCTGGGAAGACTTGGAATAAAAAAAAAAACATTGAGTCTTCTGACCTATGAACAAAGGCTAGCTCCCCTCTCAGTAGTTCTTCTGTTCTTTTTCTCACCAATGTATATAATGTTTAGTGCACAGGTGGTCATTGGCAGAAGTATCCCTATTTTCCCCAGTCTTCTGAATTTCATAAAAACCAACAGCATATTTCCCTTTACCTATACTCCTACATGTATCTTTCAGCTTCTCTGAAAATAACAATTGGAAGAAAGGAGAATGGGGTCATTTACACAGCTTATTGGCAAAGTTTTTGTTTTTCCTTTGAATCTAACCACAAAAGTCAAAACACACAAGAACTCTAAACTGTCTAGCATTGGATATAAAACAAGGCAAGAAATATAAGCATACATTTTGAAATGTAGCACTCCTTTCCTAATGTGGCACATTATATTTTGGAATGGCAAATTATGAACTTCATTCAATGTGTTCCCGACCATCCATTTCATGGTTAAGGAGGACCTCCTACCAGTCAGCCAGCCATTGTTTAGAATAAAGTTGTTATGTCTTATATCAATAAATTATGATTACAATGACAATAATTTTCTTCAAAGTAGGTTGTTGCCATGATACAAGGCTTATTTCCTGTGGGTGATCACCGGCCACCTTCTGCTTCACCTCTGCTGTCAAGCAGCAATGGAGGTATGAGAGGTGCTTTGACATTTTTGGGTGCTCTGTGCAAATCCTCTAAATCACTTCTGAAATTCATTTCTCATCTAATTACAGCTACCGAACAAAGATAGCCTTGGAGCGAAAGGACCTCTCCCCTGTGTGGGCCGGGACTGGCCAGGTCGGACTCAGCTGTCTCGCAGAGTGAGTGTGATGACTACACCTGTCTGGAGAGACTCCAAGGTTTGTTCTTTCACCACAAAGGTGACCCTATTGCAGGAAATTTTCTTTGATATTCAGCTCAAATTTTCCCCTCACTCAGTTTCACTCCATCATTCATAATCAGATCTCATCAAACAATTCCTCTTCCTCATGAAGGGTTTTCAACCTTACAAACCTCAAAAATTCTATATTCCTCTTGGCCATGGCTGGGATCGGGTTATATATATATTTATCTTCAGATTAGTAATAGAAGAGTTGATGATATTTGTTTCATAATCATCAGGAAATTTCTTTTAAAAGCACTTACCAGTGGCTCCAATTTGCAACATTCACATTAAATTTTAGTTCGTGGACTCCAGGCCCTTGGCTTCTTTAGGAGATAAGAACCAACTGAAATAGGAAGCCTTGCAATTTGACCTGGACGCCTGCTGCAGTTCTAGCAAATAAACAAGTAATGTTAAAAGAGAGAGAGAGAGAGAGAGAGAGAGAGAGAGAGAGAGAGAGAGAGAGAGAGAGAGAGAGAGAAAAGGTTAACATTTTTAACCTGCCTTGTGTAGACGCTGCATCTAATTAAAATGTAGTTATCATCTGAAAGCAGGACTATGAAAACCATACTGATTAAGAAAAATGGAATACTATGCCCTCATCTTCGTAGTTAACATCTTAGGTGAAATTAGAGGGCCAATCTGATAACTTCTGTTCTTCTATCATCTTCACAGATGTCTTCTCAGGAGTAGAAGACTAAGTCTATTGTTAATATAGAAACACCTTAGTTAAATGGTGACCTGTAACCCATGCCACTGGACTTGCAGTGGTTTGCAATGTTGCACTGGAACAGACTCTGCCTACGTCTCTCCATCCCTGCTGCCACACCCTGGGCCAAGTTGCCTCATGTCTCATATCTCTCTCAGCAGACTGCAATAGCCTGCTTACCAGTCTCCCTGCTGCTACCCTTACTTTCCTTTCAATCCATAGTCTAATCAGAGCCCAGAGTGCTTTAATAATCTAAAAGCATAAGTCATATAATTTCTTATTTAAGATACTAAAAAGTTGCTGCATTAGATCTCTGTCAATTTTGGCTACATCATTGAAAATCCTCCCTACATTTGAGTAACTTTCCATCTTAGGAGCCCTACCGTTCCAAAATAGAACTGAAAAAAAAAGTGCATATTCCCAGACTCTCTTGCAGCTGGGAGACAGGTACAAACCTTGGATTCCACCCATTAAAACACACATGTCAGAGACATGGTTTGGGGGCTGAGCGATGTGAGAAAGAGCTCCACAGTAAGAATGATCGCTGGCGAGCATGGCAGTGGGCATGCCTGGCTCTGAGAGAGAATGTAGCAGGACGGCTGGCATTGTTGGTGCCAAAAGGAAAGGGAGTTTTCACTAGAGAAGTCTCCAGTGCGGTTGGATGGGAATCCTGATGGCACGGCTTCACAGACTGGCTCCTTAGCCTTCCCAAAGTTCTATAAGTAAAGCCAGTGGTTCTCAACCTTCTGGCCCTTGTTGTGACCCAACCATAAAATTATTTTCATTGCTACTTCATAACTGTAATGTTGCTACTGTTATGAATCGTAATGTAAATATCTGATATGCAGGATGGTCTTAGGCGACTCCTGTGAAAGGGTCCTTAGACCGCCAAAGGGGTCACGACCCACAGGTTGAGAACCTCTGAGCTAAGCAGTGTCATATTTAGACCAGGAGAAATGAGGCCTCTGTCTCAAGCCCTGAGTCTCAGGGATGCCCATGTTTTGGAAGATACCTTTCATCATGACACCAAAAAATTTAAGATAACCAGTTATCTGGATTAGATGGGATATTTCCCTATTTCAATTGCCCAGATCCGTATACAGTTGAATATTACAGGGGGAAAAATCTGCATTTATCCAACTTGCCCCACGTGTCCTGCATTGTCATTTAATCAGGTCAGTGTTCATGGATTAGCTTTATCACTTACTGTTAACTGCCATGCATCACTTGAAACAAAATATTTGCCTAGGACCCGTACACTCTAAGAGTAGCCCTCACTAAGAGCTACCTAGTATATTTTCAAAATATTCCTCTTCTGCCTAAACTAGCAAGAGTGGATTCTGCTGTTTGTAACACAGGTTCTAGAGTCTAGACCAGGGGTGGGCAAACTTTTTGACTCGAGGGCCACAATGGGTTCTTAAACTGGACCGGAGGGCCGGAACAAAAGCATGGATGGAGTATTTCTGTGAACTAATATAAATTCAAAGTAAACATCATTACATAAAAGGGTATGGTCTTTTTTTTTTTTTTTTTAGTTTTATTCATTTCAAACTGGCCGGGATCTGGCCCGCGGGCCATAGTTTGCCCACGGCTGGTCTAGACTGATAATGTTACACTAGAATAAAATCCAAACTCCCTAATTTAGCTCCTAAAGTCCACAGAATCTAGTACATGCTAAAGTTCCTAGATTCTTCTAATCTTATCCATTCATTCAACCATTCACTTATTCACTTGACAAAAATTTATGGAATGCCATATGCCAGGTAATAATCTAGAAGCTGGGAATATCACAGTGAACAAAATAGACGTTTGTTTCCTCATGAACTTTACCTTGTAGGGACAAAGAGAGAAAATGAATGAAAGACTGAATGAAGCATTAAGATAATCATAGACCGAGATAACTGTTAGGAAAAAGATAAGAGCAGGACTCAGGGAGTACTTTAGAGAGGGTGGCAAGATATTAGAGAGTGACACTGAGGCAGAGAACTAAATGATGGGCAGGAACCAGTCGTATGAAGAGCTTGAGGAAAACCATTCTAGGCAGAGGAAACAGAACACTTAACGGCCCAGAGGAGAGCAAGACTTGTTTGTCCAAAGAACAGAAAAAACGACTATGTTGCTGGAATATAGAGAATGAAGGCAAGAGAGGTAGAAAATCAGTTCAAAGAAAGAGAGGCAAGGACAGTCCTTTAACATATTTGTTCCCTAAACTAAGTGGATCAATTCATGGTTTTATTATATTTAGAGCCATCACTTAGAAGCAATTTCATTATTTGTGCTCTGGGGGGTCAGTGCCCTCCAGACATCTGAAAAATTCCAAGATGAAAGTAATAATGATACATTCTCGAGTTCATGTTGTCTGCCTTTCCCTGTGTCAAAAGCTGGCATGATCAGTTTTCTTCTCTCAGCTTGTTCTCATGAGGCAAGTCTGGACCCTGGAGTTTTTCAGGTTAGCGACTTCCCCTGGAGGACCTGGGGCCTCAGAACCTACTCAAGCCATGGGGTGTTGCCAGGGAAACACGGTGGGGATGACGAGATTCAAGTCCAGGAAGCAGGAGCATGAGTAAAAGCACCCTTATCCATGCTCCCCTCCATGCTTCCTCTTTCCTCTCCATATCCACGTGAAGAATTCAAGCGGGAAAAGTCTTCAAGGGAACTGGTTCATACCAAGTCCAAAAGCTCTGTTCTGTCCTTGGCTTCTTTGCTTCAGATTATCGATTCACATAGCTTGTACTGTTTTTGTTTTTAAGAAATGTTAAGTAAGTACTTACTATGTGACAGGGATTTTATTTTTAAAAAGGACAGAGTGGTGAGAAAAACAGACCTAGTTCCTGCCTTTGGAGAGCTTATGATCAAGGGAAAACATTAAACAAGTAATCACAAAAATAAATATTCAATAACACAGGGGAATAAGATAACCAGACTTCAGTTTCTAGTGAATTGACAGCCTCCGTTAATTCTATAGCTTTGAGGTGGTGTTACTAATACCATTCTGCAAATCATTCAGGCTCACTTCAGTGGGGGGCTGAGTGAGGAGTTCTATGGGGAGAGCAAGTCCCCTGCCTCCTTAGAAGATGTTCTCTCTGGAGGAGCATTTCTACTCCAGATGATACTACATTTTTTCCCCAAAAAATTATTTACTAGGTTCATCCAAACACATTCTCACTGTCCAAATTTTCATTCACAGGTCTGTAGACAGCATTTGCAAAATAGGCTGGCTAGGAAACAGACACACAGAGCATCCTCTGGTTACTATGCAAAGAAGTGAGAAAATAGGAGACTCTGTCAAGGTACAGCAAGGTCTTGCAGATCTGAAAAGGAACAATCTTAAAAGGGTCACCATTGTTTGAAACGACAGAGTTACCCTCAACATATTTTAAGAGGTAACACATGGATGTGTGTTTTTTATTAATATTACATGGTAGAGGTTATTTAGACTGCACTGCTTAGAGCCAACTGTTTGGATGCCTCTACACTGAAAATGAAAATGTTTTGACTTCCTCTCCCACACCTTCTCCTCACTTTCTCCTCTGTTTTCTTCGCATTTATCCTTCTCTTCCCCACTACCTTTCACTTTGTCTCTCTGTTCTTTTGTTACCATCCCCCAGTCTCCTCATGGCCCGAGTTCTCCTTTCCTTTCCATCTTAACAAAATATATGTTCAAATCATTTTTCACGGATGAGCTAGGAAATAAATAGAAGATATCATTGCTTATAATGAACATCATGAGAAAAAAATAATCAGCATGAAATAAAACATAACAGCCAAAAATGCACATCTAACTTAAAAAAAACAACAACACTAAAAAAAAAACCACACACACACACACACACACACACACACACACACATGAATTTTGATAGATAAGTCAATACTTTACAAAATATGAAAAGTCAGACTTTGGAAAAAATGAGCTTACCAAAAATAATGCTCATAAAAGAAGATCCACTAAAATCTGTAAAAATTGTTATGGACACAAAACTGATCAATAAATCAAATCTTCACCCTAAAATTTAAGTGGAAAAATTGATTTTGAGAAAAGTAATTTCAATAATATTAACATTAGAATGGAAAGAATAAAAAATGATGTAGCTGATTCTTATTGAAAATTGATCAATGAATTAAATTTGCTGGTTGGAATGTGTTCCCTAAAACTATTTTTCAACAAAATTTAATTAATACTGACCATATTCTGATTTGAATGTGCTTTCTCAAAATGGCAGTATCTCAATGTCCTCAGGACCAAAGTGCTAGAGTCAATTTGACACTGATTGACCTGGAGGTGAGGGAACTAGTTTATTAAGACTGTTAACCTCGAGAGCCTAAAGAGACCAGTCTAACAGATAATGTGTTGTTATACAGGAGAAAGTCAAATCCTGGGCAATCAGTAAACCTTCAGTTTTCCTGAGATAGAGACAGACTGGCGGTAAAAGCAACTGAATAATTCTACATACCATCCTTTTCACCTGGGACTAGTCCTTTTTTTCTTTCTACATACAAGACTGTCTATCTGCTTTTTTCACCATTGTCTCTCTAACATCAACTTTGTGCCTGATACATAGTAGGTCCTGACTGAATGAATTAATTACAAACCTTCTGCTCAATAGTATTTTAAAGATACAAGCCCATCCAGCTCTGAAAAATACATAATTATCTAAATTTATTTTCTGGTGCTACTGCTTACTAGGTCTACGATCATTTATCCTCTCCATCTCACTTTCCTTAACTATAAAATGAGAGTAAGAGATTTAAAAACTCCATAGGTTTAATTGGGAGGATTTAATTAAAAACCTACATAAAGTACTAGGCAAAGAGCCTGACACTTAGTAAGAGCTCACCAAATGTTATCTATTAATGTTATTATCACTACCATAATCATCTTTGAATAAAACTGACAATAAAAGTCAAACTGCCACCCCTTTTAAACACTTTATAGTTATGAGAAAGAGATAACAGCAAAGGGAATAAATCTCATTTGGCATAACAAATAATTATTTACCCAGGGGCAAGTGGCAATGTCCTGGGAATATGAAGGGGTCAGTACAGATTCTGCCAATCTCTTTAAACTTTTCAAAGCAATCTCTATATGCCTGAATGGTGATCACTGATTTTTAATAGTAATAAGTGCTATTATAATGATAATCATGAAGAACTATAAAATTCTGAAGTGCCTGTGAAACCAGTATAACAGCACAATTAATAGGCTTTAATGTGTCCTAATTATTTGAGACATTGTCATAATTTTCATGCGATTGAAGACACAGTGAGCAGAACACGTTTCTGAGGTCTGCAAGTTCTTGGTTCAAATCCTAGCCTCTCTACTGATGGGAGGTGACCTTGGACAAACACTGTAACTTCTTAGAATCCTTCAGGCTAATCTATACAATGAGGGAAGCAAGCTCTACCTTAAGAAACTCATTGGGATTTTATAAAGGTCAAGTGAGTTGTGCATATACATGAGAATGGAGAGGACCTCAGGCATTGCTTCATCAATGCAGACAATGTGTTCCAACAGAGATATGTGACTCAGTAAACACCACACTGCTCATTTGTGAGAGGCTGGATCTTGTAAAAAAAAAAAAATACTTCCTAAAGAAAACATTTACAATTCAAGCTTTTTTGAGTAACTCTTAATTAAATTAAGTACTGAATAAATCAAAACATGATTTCTCTAGACTACTTAAAAAGAAAAACTTTCAGATTCTGTAGAGGGAGTGCACTTTATTCTTACTTTGAAACTGTTGATCAGTGACACAGGGTGTTCTCAATGATAATTAATTATAATGATAATGCTTTAAAGTCATGTTCCTAGAGAACAAAATGAATAACCATAATAATGAAGATATGTACTAAGGAAGAAGGCTATAGTGCCAAGGATTAGGTTAGGCCCTTAAATATGCATTATCTGGTTTGATTCTTGCAACACATTCAGGCATCTTTATTTTATACGTGAGGTAAGACATTCACAAAGGTTCAGTGACTTGTCCAAGATGATAGAGCTAGGAAGTGACAGAGCATTGGTAGGAACTCCTTCTTTGGTCTGAAGTCACAGCAGATCAGTTCTTCTGCACCAGACTGCTATGGAATACCTATGCAGTCTTGATTATCTAAAGCCTGCCTTTTCCTAAGTGCATTTTCCCATCAAATGTAGGCCAGGCAAGACCACAAACTCAGGAGTTACATCTTTCACTCTTCTTGCTCTCTTTAGATTCTGCAATTCCACAAACTAGTATAATTCACTGAATGCCAATTCAGCGCAGAGAGAAATGCTGGGGCCACCTGGCTAGAGCTGTGATTGGTCTACAGAAGAGCCCAGCTGTCCCAGCTCCCTGACCTCCTCTCTATGTGCACAAGGACAGCCAAGGTGGAGGCAATTTGCTCATAAAAGCAAAATAGGATGTGAGTTATATCCTGCCTCTACTAAGCCATTTCTTGCCCTAAAACCTGGTACCTTTATATATATGAAAGGATATCAAATTCCATTTTTAGGACTTTCCAGATGTAAGTGTTTTGGATGCCAACACACTGGACAAGAGCTGCATATGGGTGTGGGTCTGTCACCATGATGCCATGGAGACTGTGAGTTCCCCCAAACAACACAGACTGGTAGAGTGCCCCCTTAAGACTCTGCTCACTGGAGGACTACCATGCAAGGCTGCCCTTCGGGCAACTCTAGGTGGACTTCTTGGACTTTATTGGCATCTTCTTCACAGACCGGTCAGTGGAACAGTGGCAAAGGTCTGCATTCCCTGGCTCTCTTGCTCTCCCCTTTATTGTACAGGTGTTCTGTTTTGGCAGAGAAATGTTACACAGCCCTGAACTGCAGCAAATGCCGAGGTTCAAAAAAAAGCAGAAAGAAAATCAACAAGAGTCCTTATTTCGATCGCCAAATGGCTGGGATGGAAAAGGCGGAAAAGGCCATCCCAGGAGCCTTGCTCACTGCAGGGTTTTGGAATTTCACTGGCAGGGATGAAAGTACAGTCCAAATGGTGCCGCTCTGCTTTTCCAAGTAAAGAAAATGTTGACCAAAGAAAATAAAGGGAAAGACTGCCTCATTCTTTACCAACACAAATGTGTAGCATTGTTCAATAGGCTTCCGAGGGTGGAGCAGTGTGGTAATAAAGCAACCCATTTTTGTGACTTGGCTTTACCTTTGGGCCTTCTCACATAACCTAGGTGGACAGTTGCAACACGGCGAAGAATACTATAGCCTCATTGTTATGCACCCCCCTTGTAGACTCTGACTTTAACCCACACAATGACACTGTGTCTTTCAGGCCACAGTGTAATTATTGTTCAGTGGACATAAAGGTTGGTAAAGAGAAGAAAACTATGACATGAGAAAGTAAGCTTTCACACTGACTAAATAAAGATAGATATTTCAAGATTTACTCCAGAAAATGAAGAAATGGGCAGGGGGGGATTGATTGGTCAGTTCTTAGATATTATGAAATTAAACAGAACTCAGGGGGAGGGAACCGCAGGGCCCAAGGGCATGAAGGAAAAGGGTTGGCCAGTTACCCTGTGTAGTAGAGACAGGATATAAATTCATAGGCCTGGCTCTTAGTGTTTGCCTAGTTTTCAGGACTACAATAGCAGCCACAGACATTTCCTCCAAGGCATCTAAACCCACAGCAGCCTACTCAGTTGTAAGCAATTACTATTTGCTTAGCTCTCAGTGGTGCCCATCACTCTTCTCAAGAAAGCATGTTCTTCCCATGGTAACCCTGATGTGGATGGTGAGGGAAGTGGCATGAGGTTCTTGAAAGAAAGTTCCTCGCCTAGAGAACTTTCTGTTACAGAAGACTTACAAGTCACAAATTGTTTTCCGTTTCTTGTTTGCATACACTTAAGGAAGATTTAACAAGTATCTACTATTCGCCTGTCACTGTTAATAACGAAGAATACACATATTAAAGCAACCCATTTTCTTCTGAATTCCTCACATACTTACAGCCTCTCCTAAATGCCGCCTTGGTCTCAAGTACTGTTGAGCTGAAACGATTTTGTTCCTCCTAGGTCCCCTTTATGAGGAGCCTGGGAGAAATTACTTTATGGTATGAGAACTAAAACAACTGTATTTCTGAACAATTGGTTTGCATTTGTATTAGGGAACACTTTGAACCATATAACTGACCAGTTTTCCCTTTTCTCTGAAGCTTAGGGACAAATGTTGGCCCACCAGAAAGCAGAAGAAAAGTCATTATGGTTTGAGTTTTCTGAATCTTTATACCAGGATCATTTTCTTGCCCTTTATTTTCCTTCTTTTGCTTCCTTTACTTCCTTTTCTCTCTGCATTTAAAAATTAATCTTACAATTATATTTTATGTAAGCTGGCTTTAATCTCTAGGACATAATAGGGCCTAAAAATAAACAAACAAATAGGTGTTTCCCCCAAACTGTATTTCTAGAGGCTCTCATTACAAAGGACTTATTTATTTTGGGAGGGTAAAAGCAGAAATAACCAAGTGACATGGAGAAGAAACAGATCAGAATTTCAGCAGCTGTCCATGAAGACACAGAGCAGCAGATGTCAGGAAACCGTGAAGTAGCCCCATCATCACTCATGCACAGTGGAGCCAGGGCCCATTTGGGGGAAGCAATCTAATGTTTCCCAGATTTTAAAATAAAAGTGATTAAGTAATCTTTAAATTTAAACCCTAAACTTTTTAATGTGCATTCTATCTATTCAATCCAGCTTTTTGTGTTTATTAACTATATCCAGCCTCTATGGCCAGGAAAATAATCAGGACAGAAGGTGTAACTAAGCCTTAAAAACCTAAAAAAGAACCAGATCTTGTGTCGGGAGATTACATTGGATTTTTGGACCTTTTTTTCATCTATTATTTTAATTGATCTTCTTAGTGGATTATACAAGCCCATAAAACAACACTGTAAAATGATTTTTAAAATTATCCTAGTAAAGCAATAATTAACCTAAAATTGAGCATTATAAACTTTTCAAAGTATTTATGCATTCAAATACACTTATTGAACTGCTTACTATGTGGGCTAGATCCTGAAATTAAAGTATAAAACAAATTATATCTTGTTTTTGCTTTCACAGAACTTAATCATTTGGGGAAGATAAATATTAAACAAATATTCATACTAATGAATGTATAATTTCCTGGTCAGGGCACATGCCTGGGGGCATGTAGGAGGCAGACAATCAATAATTATCTCTCATCATTGATGTTTCTCTCTCTCCCTCTCCCTTCCTCTCTGAAATCAACAAAAAATATATTTTAAAAATAAAATTAATATAAATAGTCTTACACTGGATTTTAAAAATTCAATATATGCTGTTTACTAACGATGCTTCTAGAAATAAAACAGAAAGATTGAAACTAAAAGGATAAAAAAAGACATACCAGGAAAATACTATGCAAAGATAAATGGTATAAGTGTTTTAATATCAGAAAAAATAAGTTTTACAATAAACCTAATTCAGAGAAAGAAAATAAAAAGGAGAAACTAAGTAATAAAAGAGTCACTACATAATAATAGAAGAAAAGTTCATTAAGAGTTAGTAGACAGTCTGAATTTGATTAGATAAAATGTCATAGCATTAAAGGAGGAAAGGTAATAATGGGCCCATTTACTAGTAGAAATAAGCATAATCACAGTGTAATATCTTGACACACCTTCCTTAATAATTGATAAATTAAGTACAAAAATAGAGCATAATTGTTTTCTTGTTGTGGGATAGACTGCCATAAGTTTAGGCACTTAAAACAGCTGTCACTTATTCTCTCACCATTTCTGTAGGTGAGAAATCTGTATTCTTTACTCAGGGCTGAAACCAAGGGGTCAGCTGGACTGCATTCTCCTCTGGAGCTTGGGGCCTCTTCAAGCTCATTCAGTTGGTTGGCAGAATTCTGGCCTTTATGGCTATAGAACTGAGGTCCCTGTTCCCCTGAGGTCTTTTAGAAGAGCTTGCTCCCACTCCTAAAGATTACCCTTAAGTACTAATACCAGGGTAATAAATTTTAATTACTTAAAGTCAAGTCACTAGTAATCAAAGGAGTGAAATCTCCTGATAGTCACAAGTCCTACCCATACTCAACAGGAAGTTGTGGCCCTAACTGCTTTGGCTCAGTGGATAGAGCATCAGCCTGCAGACTCAAGGGTCCCAGGTTCAATTCCAGCTAAGGGCTTGTACCTTGGTTGCAGGCACATCCCCAGTAGGGGGTGTGCAAGAGGCAGCGGATCAATGTTTCTAACTCTCTAGCCCTCTCCCTTCCTCTCTGTAAAAAATCAATAAAATATATATATATATTTAAAAGGGAAGTTGTGTAAAAAATAAATAAAATAGCCATGTATATTGAAAGTTTAAATGTGTATATCAAAATATTTTAAAAACAGCATGTAAGATAAAGTCTTTATGGTCTCAGAGTAAAGAAGAATTTCTTAAACAAGATATAATGAATATAATTATGAAAATGAACTGACAAAATTGAATAGTAAATTACAATTAAATATTTTTGTACAATACAATATGTTTATATGTAAGTGAAATAATAAACCACAGTCTGGATTATGGGATTTGTAAATAAAGTAACAAAAAAGTTTTGTAGCCAGAGTTCAAAGAACTTTTATGTATCAATTACAAAAAGATAAATAAACTAGAGAAAAATGGGAAACAGAAAATTGATAGAAGAGCAAATCTAAAAGTCCAGTTGACCTAAGAAATGATGTTCAACTGTGTAGTAATTACAAGTATGCATGACAAATGAATCTATATATATAAAAGCTTAAGTGACCATCCAACTGTCGAACCATTCGACCATCCAACTGGTAGCTATGATGCACAATGACCACCAGGGTGCAGGCGCTCAATGCAGGAGCTGCCGAGCTGCTGTGACTTGGCAGCTGCGGTTCTCTGGTGACACACCCGGAACCAGAGAGGAAGGAGCCTGATTCTGGGGCGTGTCACCTGAGAACCGCCCTCTCGCAACCCAGGACCCCTTGGGGAATGTTGGAGAGCTGGTTTTGGCCTGATCCTCACAGGCCAGGCTGAGGGACTCCACCAGTGCACAAATCCATGCACTAGGTCTCTAATAACATTTTACACATCAGAAGGGCAAAGATGAACATAAAACCCAGTAATAGCAAGCATCAATAAGAATCCTATATAATAAAGAGCTAATATGCAAATGATTGT
Source organism: Myotis daubentonii (assembly GCF_963259705.1). Taxonomy (NCBI): domain Eukaryota; kingdom Metazoa; phylum Chordata; class Mammalia; order Chiroptera; family Vespertilionidae; genus Myotis; species Myotis daubentonii. Next base: position 46,284,085 of record NC_081851.1, on the reverse strand, counting down.
CACACCCTCATGCCCTTAAGCCGGGGTCAAGCGACCTGAGGCTGTGCCCCCAGCCCTAGCGACCTGAGGCCCTGCCCCCCACCTTGGTGCTGGGGCTAAGGGACCTGAGACTGTGCCCGTCACCCCGTGGGGCTTGACAGGGGTGGGGCTGGCTGGGGCTGGGTCTTGTGCAATTTCGAGGCACATGCGGGTGTGCGGGACTTGACTCTGGGTCCTGTGGTGTGCCCCAGACTCTGACAGGAGGGATATTTTCATATACATTTTATTAATTTTCTTTCATCTCTGACACTTCTATTATAGAGAAAGGGCAAATAGCAATATTAAAATATTTCCTCTAATTAATTCCCTTTTAATGTTCACAAATTTTATGCACTGGGCCACTAGAGTAAAATAATAACAAATTTCATATACTAGAGATACAGTATAAACTGTCACACCTATCTAGCCAGGATGGCATCAAAAGGTAAACTGGAAAGTCTCTGTTGTAACCTCGGATAAGCCTTAGCTATATGTAGCAAAATGGATAATGTCAAATAACCATATTGAGTAAAAAACACAAGTTGGAGAATGATACCTATAGTATGGCATTTATACAGTAATATGCACAACTCTACCTTGTTTATGAAATCATGTAGATGCATAAAATTATAAAAAACAAGCAAGGAGAGATTAAAAACTACATCAAGATAATTATGACCTCTGGGAAGGGGAGAACAGAATGGGAAAATAAATAATTATACAGGGGATTTCCACTTATTTGAGATGTTTTTCTGATTCATCTAAAAGATATAAAGCAAATTATATAAGTGTTAAGATTTGACAAAGCTGGTTGGTGAGTACACAGATGCTTATTATATTTTTCTGCATACTTTTCCATTTGCTTGAATTATTTCATAATATAGAACAACAATTGTTTCAAATGATATACATGAAATTAGGTTATTTGAAGAAAAACATCATATGCAAGGTAAATGCATTTTGTACATTTTATTAAGTGAAAAAAAATGCAGACACATTTCTTTTCAGGAAAAAATGGGAAATTTTGCCTTAATTGCAGCTTTTTCCACAATAGGCTCATAAAAGTATATTTCTCTGTCTGGAAACCAACTGGATAATTTAAAAATTTAACTAATAAGAACTCTACTTTGAATTGTTCCAAATTAATGAATTATTGAAACAAGAAGTTGTTTATTTTTAAAAATAAAGTGGACTAGAATCTTCAATTAGGTTGAGATACTTTTTTTTTCTTTTAAGGATAAAGAGGTCTTTTTTCCAGTAGACTGTTCTCTCTTCTTGGAGTAAGGTTGGATATAGCTAACTCTTGGCAGTCTTCTTTCATTCCACAAAATGTTTTTTGAGAACTTACTATATGCCAAGGCCAAAACAAACAAGTTCCCTACTTTCTTGGGGCTTTCTTTGTAGTAGGGAAGATGGCAATTATCAGGTGGATAAACAAATATCAATTAGTGATAAGTGCTATGAAAAAAGTTCAATGAAAGGAGGTAATGTTGTGGGGTGGGAGGGTGGCTTAGATGGGTGGTCAGGAGAGACCTCCCTTAGGAGCTCAGATCAGAAAGATAAGGCACAAAACACTGGAAACTCTGGCCAGAAAAGCCTCCAGAAATTTCCCACAGAGCTGGACTATGTACTTAGATATTCATAAATCCCCAGACATCTTCATGCTATTGAATAATATCTTCTTTTTTAAGACTATATTTTGTAAAGAAATAACTTTAGCACTTGATTAGAATTTCTGTCTACTTGAAGAGGATTCCAGAACAACATAGCAGCATGAGGTTCTGGGTTTGGGGCTTTAAAGGCTAGGGTCTAAGCAAGGGTCTCAAAGTTAATAAGATTCAAATTTTTGAGCTGTTAGGGTAGCTTACAAACAGACTAACCACCATTCCTTAGCCTTGCCACATACTCTCTGATGTCCTTTTCTGTTGTACTGGTGTTTGTCCTTATGACTCCTTATTGATGAGTCAAATACTACTGTTTCTCATCTGTCTTCTCCACTAGAATAAACTCCCTAAGGGCAAGGATTTGTGTCTCTCTTATTCACTACTAGTATGGTACCTATGCATAGTAGGGAATCAATAAATACTTATTGAATGAGTAAATAAATGTTTAAACATTGAACACCAAGGGTTTAACTCTACTGCCCTGAATTGTGCCCTAATTGTAAGTTACCTAATTATTTTTCTCCCTACTTATATGCAATTATAGGACAGAAACTATGCTTATGCCAAGTCTGCATTCCCTGATTACACCTAAACCAACACTGGGTATAATCAGGTTCTCAAAAAATAGTAAATGTCCCAATGCTTTCACGGACTGTGCTGCCTAAAGGCAGGGCAATGTAGAAAATAACATACCAACCTGAGAGCCTGAAGTCCTTACAAATCTGTAATGGTTGTTAAAGACATGCGCCAGAGTTAGAGAAGAAAGGAAACTATTTCATTTAAGACTCATAGTCAATGCACAAAGATGGAACTCTCAAACAGGACACTTATTTAGGCTTTGGATAAAAAGTTACTCTACTAGTTACCTAAATAACAGTTATAACCACAAATCAGTGTTCACATTGACAGAATCTGTACTGTGTCCAAAAAGGTTTTGGAGGGTGTCAGTGTTGAAAAATAGAAGATAATGGATGAAATGAAAGGAAATATAAACAGTAGAAACTAAGATGAATATCAACTACTTCTGACCAATGAGATTTGCCATATGTGTCAATGCACTGCTTGGTTCTGTTTGCTTAGTAATTAATATATCTCACAAATTTACCTAGCACCTATTAAACCATCAGTGTTCAACATGACTGGGCCAGTACAGACTTTCACAGCCATATTTTAGGGGCATTTAAAGACCCACTTGTCTAAACTCCTACACTGACAAGATAATGCTTTGAAATGTTCAGAACCACTTCTCAGGTAAGGCTTTGTCTCCAGGAAGTCCTCCAGGAATGAAAGCACACTCCTGAGTGACTACATGTTCACCTTCTAATTCCCAGTAGATTTGTCAATTCCTAACCCAGAGCCCAGCCCTAAGTGGTTGGAAGGGAGAACAGGTTAGTTTGGTAGGGCGGGAAGAGAGACGGGGAAAGGCCTTAGGTAATATTTACAAAATGAGGTTGCATAAACAACCTAGATCTGAGGCCCAAACTGGTGCTAGTTTGAAATGCAGACTTCATCCCAGAACCACTGACTCAGAATCTGTTGGGGTGCATAGTAAGGCTCTCTGAAGCTTGTTTGTTAGTGGTCTAAGAAAAAGAGAAGGCAGATTCTGATATCATCCCTAGATAACCAGTGTTGGGAGCACAGCCATTCAGGGAGCTGCCAAACATCGGGAAACTGGGGTAAAAGTGGGTGGAAAGTTGGGCATCACCCTAAAGTGGGTAATACAGATGAACAGGGTCAAACCAGAGCACAATTAAGACACAGTATCTAAGAGCTGGCCATCAAATAAATTGATAATGCAATCATTGTAGTGTTAACCACATCAGCCACAAGACACCTATTATCAGGGCAAGGTGTATAGCAAAATATTTCTATGGTAATTCAGGGTCAACAGACTGTTTTCTGTAAAAGGCCAATAATACATATTCTAGGTCATTTGGCCATATGGCCTCTACTGCAACTGCCCAGCTCCACCCACTGTTGTAGCATGAAAGCAGCCATAGACACTACATAAATAAAGCGGTATGGCTCTGTTCCAATAAAACTTTATCTGTAATAACAGGCAGGACTTGACCTGCAAGCTGTAGTTTGTGAGGCCCTGCTATAGTTTATATTAGGAAGAGAAAAATATAACGACTCTTTTGCTTATATTCCCATCTGAAATGGTGTGCTCCTGTGGATGGGTGAGTGTGTGTTTGTGCTTTGCACAGTCTCCATGTTTATACAGGGTGGGGCAAAAGTAGGCTTACAGTTAGTTGTTTGTATGGAATAGAACACAATAATTAATAAATAATCTATATAATAAAGAGCCAGGGTCCTAACAACCCAAGGTTCGACCAGACTGGAAGTCAGTGCTGAGTTTCCCTGGTGACCCAGCACTGACTGGGGTGGCATGGGGGCTCGACCCAGCACTGACTGCCTAGGGGGCTGCAGAGAGAGGCCTGCAGAGAGAGAGGCAGGGTCTGATCCGTAGCCTCTATGACAGCCTTGATCAGAACTTGCCTCTCTTTCTCTCCTAGCCTGGCCAAAAGCCACATCTCCATTTCTCTCCAGTCCTCCACCGGGGCTGCTGATCAGCCCCGCCTTTCTGATCAGGGCCTGTTGATAGGCCCCTTTGATAGAGACGCTGACTGGCATAGGAACTGACCAATCAGAACCAAATCTGGGTGAATGTAAGAAGCCAATGGCTGCCTAGGAGGCGGAGCTTTTAACACTGACTGGAATAGAAACTGACTAATCAGAACCAAATCTGGGTCACTGTGAGGAGCCAATGGCTGCCTAGGAGGTGGAGCTTTGATGCTGGCTGGCATAGAAATTGACCAATCAGAACCAAATTGGCCATCAGAAGAGGGCAGTTGGGGGCAGATCAGGCAGGCAGAGGCAGTTAGGGGCAATCAGGCCATCAGGGGAGGGCAGTTGGGGGCGAGATCAGGACAGCAGGAGAGGGCAGTTGGGGGCAAGATCAGGCCGGCAAGGGAGGGCAGTTAGGGGTGAGCAGGCAGAGGCAGTTGGGGGTGAGATCAGGCCAGCATGGGAGAGCAGTTGGGACTTGATCAGGCTGGCAGGGGAGGGCAGTTAGGGGCGATCAGACAGGCAGGCCAAGGCAGTTAATGGCGATCAGGCAGGAAGGCAGAGAGGTTAGGGGCAATCAGGCAGGCAGGTAGAGGCAGTTAGGGGCGATCAGGCAGGCTAGCAGAGAGGTTAGGGGCGATCAGGTAGGCAGGCAGAAGGGTAAGGGGCAATCAGGCAGGCAAGAAGGTGAGTGGTTAGGAGCCAGCAGTCCCAGATTGTGAGAGGGGTTTCCGACCGCTGAGGGGTCCCTGATTGGAGTGGGTGCAGGCTGGGCTGAGGGAACCCCCACTCTGTGCACGAATTTCGTGCACCGGGCCTCTAGTCATACAATAATGAACTGTGTTTCACGTATTCACATGTGTAAGCCTACTCTTGCCCCACCTGGTATATAAACTGGAAAAAAGTACATTAAAAAATATATATTAATAATGATTAATTTTGAATATTTTTGTTTTCCCCTGTATTTTCTAAATTTTCCACTATTTCCTATATGTAATTATTTTCAATTTCCATTTTGCAATTCTTTTACAATCAGAAAAAAATTATATTAAAAATTTTCACTTTGCAATTCTTTTACAATCAGAAAATAATTATATAAAAAGAAAACCAGCTAGTCCCCATCTTCCCCTGTGACCCAGCAGAGAAGCTCTACTGGGAGTGTGTAGCACCTTTTGTGCTGAAAACAATCCAGACCCCAGCATGCTTGCAGATAAGGTAAAAACTCACTCAAGTTCTGCTCACTGGTACAAGCAAGAGAGAAACAGAAAGGACCGGGGCAATTCAGCAGTTAACTGCACAAGCTTTACCCAATGATCCTAATTTCCATGATTTTAATAATAATGAGTGAAACCCAAAGTGTTAAGTTGCACTTTCTACCTCAGCAAAACGGATAATTGTGCAGAGCATAATTTTATGGGTGAAGTGTGCCCTGTATTATAAAAGATTAGAATAAAGTGCTCTAATACACAATGTCTTAGCAGGTGCAGGCACTTACCTGAGCAATTAAAATCTTCTTAATATACAAATCACAGCCAATGAGACTGCTGGCATTCAGGGCACAATGTGTTTGTCTCAAACAGCCCCCACCCCCCCAATCCTGGCTTTATTTATTTATTTTTGCTAACAATCATTTGTAGATCTTTTATTTGAAAAAGAACATTGACCAAACATAGATAATTTGCTCCAAATATACCCAAGCACATTCATTCTCTTACAATTCCATTCAGACCACAAAAAGCTATTAAATGCTTACTATGTATGAGGCACTGTTCTGGGTGCCCAATGGGCTATTTTGGGAGCAATTATAATCATCTTCCCCGCAAACAGAGGGAAGCACTTCTAGATGATGACTAGGACTTGTCAGGCTGGTGAAAACTGGTCATTTGAGTTCTTCAGCAGGTTATTGGCATAATATCCAACTGGTTAAATTTCTGGTCTTATGACCATGTGCCCGAGATGCTGGAATAGCATAACAGAGGGGCAACCCTCTGGAGTTAATGGTGCAGGTGAGATGTTAAATAGGAGCCAAGTTAATGCAGGCTCCAGTTCCTTGTCTCTTCAGTATATTCCAAGCTTGCCAATGCCTCTCCCCTCTATAGAAATTACTTGTTAAAAAGTGACCAATGACAACATGGATGGACCTGGAGAGTATTATGCTAAGTGAAATAAGGCAGTCAGAGAAAGATAAGTGTCATATGATCTCACTCATATGTGGAACCCAATGAACCAAATAAACTGATGAACAAATATAGAGCCAGAGACATAGAAGCATGAACAGACAGTTGAACCTCAGAGGGAAGGCAAGGGAGGGTGGGTGGGAAGAGATCAACCAATGAACTTGTATGCATATATGCATAACCCATGTATGCATATATGCATAACCCATGGACACAGACAATGGGGTCCTGAGGGCCGGGGCCGGGGGGGGGGTGCGGGGGGGGTGAGAGTGGGTTGGAAAAGGTTAATGGGGAGAAGAGAGGGACCTATGTAATAATGTCAACAATAAAGATTTTTTTTAATATAAAAAATAAGATAAAAATGTAAAGGTCACCTATGACTTGTGTTACCAAATCAGCAGAATTTGACAGGAAGTCATTCCTTCTGCCCTAATATCCATTATTCCCTTCAGATCCAGGATATCAGACAACTCACTGTCTATTTATTGCCAGTCACGCTGGCTTATTCTTCCTCTTCTTCCTGACCCTATTAAGTGCCCCAGGGTTTAGTCTTTACTCCTCTTCTCAATCTACAACTCATTCTCTCAGTGAGTATAGATTTCAATTATATGCTGATGATACACAAATTTATGTCTTCAGTCTAGACTTGTTTCCCAAAGTCCAGACTCATATATCCAAGAGTTGACCTGACATGTCCACCTGGATGTCAAAGAGCTGTCTCAAACATAAAATGTCCCTAACTGACCTTACTCACAAAACCTAAACCAGCCTCCTCCATCTCAATTTATTGCAATTTCATCATTCTAATGGCTCAGGGAAATAAGTAGGGAGTCATCCTTAACCACTCTTTCTCTTATGCCTCACACTCAATCCATCAGGAAATTCTGTTGGCTCTACTTCCAAAATATACACAGAATCAAATTCTTTCTGACCACCCCCACTGCCACATCAATGTCTAAATCCCATCGTCTCTCAATTGGACAAATCCCATGACCTCTGGCAATAATCCTGGAACTCAAGACTGCACTATGAGTATCTCATCTCTTGTTCATTTCGATGGCGCGGAAATTGGTTCATGCTGCCCCCAAAGGTTTTAGAGAACATGTTAACCACAGTACAGCTTTGATAGGCAGAGAAAATAAAATTGAATAGTTGGGCCTCTTAAGATGCTAGGAGATTTACAGGAAGTGTTTAAAACTCGCTTAAGTGACACTTCATCAATGCCACAATAAGTCATTCTTTACATTGCAGACATGCTGCTGGGACTCATTTGTTAATTTTTTTAAAGAGAGGGAGAGAGAAAAATAAAGTAGAAGGTTATCCAGATTGCATGAATCAGCCTGTCTGTATGTCTGGGGATAAAAATGTTTTCTTTAAAGATATTATTGGCAAAGAAAGGATGACCACAAATATCTTCTTTCTCATGGAGCAATTCTGGCTTCTTCACATTGACACGATGCTGACCACTATGGGTGCGCACATACACATTCTGCTGCTAAGAACAGGGCTACTTGGTTGTATGAAGACACTGCCATGGGGAGTGGATTGCGGGTGGCTGGCATTCCCCCCAGGCCATCTCCCAGAGTGGTGAAAAATGCCATCACCATCGTGACATCTGTGTGTCAACACATGCTCATCCAAGTATCTTGCGCCCTTGTGTGTGGGTATACAGGCACTGTTACCAGATGCCTGTGCCTGCGGGTAAGACCCAGGACTTGGCCATTTAAAATGTAAACCAGCAATCTTAATGCAGGTTGTCTGTGAACCATATATTTTAAAACTCTGATGTGGTTGAACAAGTATAGGATTGGGTTTCAGCAGCCCAGAGCTCAAGTTCAACCATAGCCACCAATTCACTGGGTAACCCTGGCGAAGCCTTTCACATTCTGAGCCTTTGTTTTTCATCTATAAAAAGGAATAATGAGATTCCAGCACACATTACTTTCTTATTAAGCAGTTCTGGTGAAATAACAGGAAAATGCTTTGAAACCCCAAAGTACTATACAAATCTGAGTGACTATTACTATTTCTTTTAAACATACTGCCTTGTTTTCATTGTTCCCAGTCTGATTCCTGGTAAAAATTTTATTTGTGGGCCATTTATATAGCCATGACCTTATTGAAGCTTTTTTAGAGTGAAAAATGGATCTTTATAAATGTAGAAAGCACTTCAGAGTTAGAGATGAGTTTTATTTTATATATTTCACAAGAAGGCAGTGAGGAAATTGACGTTTTCCCCACTTTATCAAAAGTACGTGATGAGCCTTGTTATCACATACAAAGTAATTAAAACCAAGAAAGAATAAATGTGACAAAAAAATATCCATCACAGAGCGAGTTAGACAATTTGGGTGAAATGCAATACTGTGCATCAACTTCTGTAGGAAAAGTCTCATCAATTATAAATCAAGCCCACAGTGTGAGATTAAAATGCGGTTGCTTCTCTGTAGGTCATGTCAGGGAGAAACTGGTGCAGAGATTTTTTCCTGCTTTAGCAGAGGGCAGTATGGCTGGAGGCAGGGTGGGCGCCTGATACCACTCCCCACATATTTGACGCAGCTCTGTGTTCCCCTTGCAGCTGTGATGGATATTCTCTGTCCACATCTCTCTGCCTCTCTGACTGAGAGGTTTGTCTGGCCTGGGGGAGCTTGGTCAGTCCTTATGCAGAGCAGTCTAAAACTCAACCGCTAAAGAAGGAGTTAGGCAACGAATACCCCCAGATTTGCCATAACTAGGTGACATAATTCTAAGAATCCCTCAGAGGGCTCCCCGAAAGATGGAGCCCCAATTCCCCACAGTTGTAATCTGCTCACCCTGTACTGACTCCTCTAGAGTTGTGTGACTCTCCCCATAATCTCATGTGTGTTTCCTGGGATTAACTGTCAAGTAAACTACCTGCACCCAGACCCTTATCTCAGGGTCTGATTTTGAGGAAACTCACACTAATGCAATGGGCTTTAGAATCAGATATATTCTAATCCTTATTTAATCACTTGGTAGTTGTCTGGCCTTAAGCAAGTTACTTAATCTTTCTAAACTTCAGTTTCCTTATCTGCAAAATACAGATGATAGTAACTGTGCCAACTTCATAAAATAATTGTAAAGATCAAATGAGATGTAAAACAAATACTGTAGAGACCCCCTTATGGGCAGGTGAGGGATATTTTCCAAGAACCCCTGTGGATGCCTGAAACCACAAATAGCACTGAACCCGATACTTACTGTTTTTTTCTTATATATACATACCTATAGTAAAGTTTAATATATAAAGCAGGTACAGTAAGAAATTAACAGCAAAAACCAATAATTAAGTAGAATAATTATAACCAGGTTCTATGTTAAAACTTAAGCAAATGTGCTCTTTCTCAAAGTATCTTATTGCGCTGTATTCACCTTTCTACTTAAAGGAAGCAGTCTATGGCTTCTCTTTGGTGTGTCCAAATTGCCAGTATCTTGCACTGTGGGGCCATTATTAAGTAAAATAAAGGTGACTTGAACACATGTACTGTGATACTGAGACGGTCGATCTGATAACTGAGATGGCTAGTTAGAGACTAAACAGACTAGTAGTGTATACTGCATGGATACACTGGCCAGGGATGACAGGCAGGACGGCATGAGATTTCATTATGCGACTCAGAACAGCACACAAAGTTAAACCTTCTGAAATGTTTTCTTCTGGCATTTTCCATTTCATATTTTTGGACCATGGTTGACTGGGAGCCACTGAAACCACGAAAAGCTAAAACTAAGGATAAGGGGGCACTGCTGTAGTACAGAACCTGGCATTTGCTAAGTGCTCAATAAGTGCTGCCCATTTTGACTACAGTTGTTAAGAAGACACCGCTCCCATCAGACTAGGAGAAAATTACAAATCCTGACAATAGTAAGTGTTGGTAAAATTACGGAAAAATGGAAGCATTCATACTCTGTTATGGGGAAGAAAAGCTGAAGTAACGATTTTAGCAAGCCATTTGACAATATATAGTTAAGTTGAAAACTTATATGTGCTATGATACAGTTACTTCCTATTCTTGGAATATGGCCTAAAAAATTCTCACATGGTGCTCCAGAAAACATGTCAGAATGTTCGTGGCAGCACTCTTCATTATTGTAATGAATTAGAAATAATCCAATGTCTTCAGTAGGGGAAGGATAAAGTAATGGTGGTATATTTATACAAATGAGTACTATATGGCAGTTAAAATGAACAGATAATTTCATAGTTATCAAAATTATAAAAGTATAATGCGGAGTAAAATAAAGTAGGTTCTAGAATATCACAATAATGTGAAAATTTTATGTACTTTTCAAACTACACAATTTAATTCTATGTGTTATTTATAGACCCCTAACTTACCAATAAAAACGAAAAAAATGGGCACAGAGAATACGTTCGTTTCATGAATGTGCTTACCACTGGGGGACAGATGAAAGGGATTGGTGGATGAAACAACAGAAATTTATTTTCTCACAATTCTGGAGGCTAGTCTAAGATCAGGTGTTAGCAGGGTTGGTTTCTTCTGAGACCTTTTTCCTTGACTTGTAGATGGCCATCATTTCCCTATGTCTTCATAGGACCTTCAGTCTATACCTGTCTGTGTCCTAATTTCTTCTTCTAAGGACAACTGTCATTTGGATTAAGGTCCACCCAAATCATTCCATTTTCTTTTAAAAGACCCTGTCCTCAAATATAGTCATGTTCTGAGCTACCAGGGGTTAGCACTTCAACATATGAATTTGGGTGGGGCACAATTCAGCCCATAGCATTTACTAAAAATAGAGAATAATACTTGCCATGTAAGTAACTGGTAAAGACCAATGAGAAAAAATGGCACAATAGAAGTAGAATTTTGTAACTGAGGCTGCCCAGAACAAAATATTAGTTAGTTCAGGCCAGTTCAATCCTCAGTTAGACAAAAGACTCCTGTCCCAGCCCTCTGCAGTAAGCAAAGATGGAAGGGCATTACTAGATCCTGTGACAGAACCACAGAAAAGTCAAGGCCAGTCCTTCCGCTGAGGTGCTCCAGGCCAGGCAGTCACCTGTACATCCACACTACAATTCTCCATGCAATTTTGGGTTGGTTGCTTTTTGTTTACTTATATTCACATACAGACTCTTTTACAAAGAATTTGAGTCAGTTCTTAAAACATATGGTGGCAATTTGAGGGTATGTCCTGCCACCCAAGTTGTGTGGGGAGAAGCCCTAGAGAATAGGGTCCGTCACATTTTTAATTCCTGCCTGCCTTGTCTCTCACCATGTTGATGCTGTTCTGATGTCCCGCCAGCTGAAGCCAAGCGCCCCGCAAAGCACATCAAGTCACCGGGGAAGGCTGTTGACATTCAGATATATGATTTATCACATTCCCCCTCCCCAAATGGCTCATAGTTCTCATGCCACCAAAGGTGCAAGAGCTGCTGTAAATGAGGCCTGTTTTGCTACACAAAACCACACTGGAACGGGCAGCATGGAGCTCTGGAGTCTGGCTTCTTTGTGTGTCTAGCCTTTGCCTGACTATGACCCTCCTCAAAAGAGGCACCAGTAGCATCAGGGAAATGCTGTACCTCCCACTTTGGCTGCACTAAGATTCCTTGTTGATGACAGAGACCTCCCAGCGTACTCCTTGGGATCCATTCAAACAGAATACAGGGTCCCCTCACAAATCAGAATGCAGCCTGCACCCATCAAGGCACCTGGACACTGGAAAGAACTTCGGCCCATAGAAGCTGGACACGCAGGCCAGCATGTCCTCGCCAGATCTGCGCATGGTTCTGCACGTGGCTAACCGAAGTGCCCTGGTGGTGCAACTTGTCTTCCTGGCTCACTTGCAGTGAGCCTTCCTCTCCCAATTGTATCCCTGTCTGAACTCCACAGAGATGTCTTTACTTTCCTTGGATATTTCTGCTTGGCTTCCAAATAAAGGCAAGAGAGTGGCAGGACCAGGGGGACTTGCACCACTTGAGCTGCAGGGTCCAGCTCCCGCCACCCTCTCTGCTCTATGACCCAGCTAGCACTTATGATGCATTGTCCCATCACCTTCACCGTTTACAGCACAAAAGCTATTTAGCCAGTGCCTGCAACCCTTCAGCCTGCAGTGCCTTGACAGCAGAGGTTATAGGAAAAAAGAGAGAGAGAGAGAGAGAGGGAGAGGGGGAGAGAGAGAGAAAGAGAGAACAATGCGCAATCCACACTGCATTAGAGATGGAAAAAGTACTTAAAGCCTGCAACATTCATCAAGACTGAATACATAAATGCCACATTTTGAATAAGCGAAGCAAAAGACAATGACAAAGGAAAGGCGCATTGCTTCAGGAATCTCTATCATTTTCATTTGCTGCTGTCAGGAACCTGTTTTTTGCCTCTCACTCTATCAGCCATTATAGCATTAATGAAGTAACCTCACATAGTTATTGACTGGCTTGTCACAGGCCCTGCCTGATCCCTTAATAGAAACCATTGGTCTTCAGTTAAAAATGGGGTGAGCTGGGAGGTGCTGTGGGCATGTGCTGAATTTCAAGTGCACTCCTGAGGTTATCAAAAGCCATGAAATGCAAATTATTATATTTTTTAAACACACAGATTTCATGCAACTGAGCATATAAAATTGACTAATATTGTACTTTATGCATGCCTTATAATGTTTTCAAATATGCTCTGCATATGTTCTTCCAGAAAGTTGTGGGTGGTATTTGAATAAGCAGAGGTGGGCCTAATTTATTTTTTTTCTTGAGTCCTCTCCTGCTTGCTGTAAATCGGCACTTCTACTCAACCGACAGAGCCATGTTGATGCACCGTCTACCCAAACACCACCACGCATCCTTTGTCTAAATTTCAGTTTTAGATCAAAAACATTTTTCCTTTCATGATTTTCTTTCCCATCGAAAAGTATCCAGAGCTTCAAATTAGTATACCATTTACTAGCAACTGCAATTGGCAGATCTAAGGAATAAATTCTTGTCCCAAAAGACAGTCAATTGGAAAGGTAATCCTAGGTGTAGAGTGTTTAATTTCAATACCACAATGCCACAGAGCAGATATGTTCAAATAAGCCCAAAAAGACCCCCCTTCCCCCAAAAGGTAAAATAAAATGAAAAGTCAAGGACAAAAAAACTTGGAAAGTTGGTAATATTTCTGAAACAGGAGGAGTGAAGACAATGACTATAGTGTACAGCTGAAGGGTCTTCAAAGAGACACATAAGAACGCACATGTAGCTCTGTTTTGGGGGCACACAGCGTGCTGGCTTCACATTGGTGTTTAATTGGATCATTCTCCAGGTATAAAGATTTGGCCTTTTCTCAGCTCCTCTGGGGAGAAAATGTGGTGTCGCTGTCTGTTGATTTGCAGCATGGTTCCCCCAAACTGGCTCTCTCTGACAGATTATGTGCATTTTTCTATGTTTGGGATCATCCAAAAACTAAGAACAAGAAGCACAACATTTTTCTCATAATCCTGGATATTTTACACTCATCTATCTTGTTGCTTCTCTTTGCCATCAGCTCAGCTAATTTCTCACATGAATAATCTGTAGACTCACTGAAATATACTACATTTTCTCATTTAGGAATGAAATGAAAGACCTAGGACTTGGCCACCATCTAATTACTGATGGCTCAACTTCCAAAGGTTCAACTTTGTTGAGAGGAATACTGACTACCTCCCATCTTTAGTCCATTGCATTTAAGTAACTATTTCATTTACCTAGAGCAGTGGTCGGCAAACTCATTAGTCAACAGAGCCAAATATCAACAGTACAACGACTGAAATTTCTTTTGAGAGCCAAATTTTTTAAACTTAAACAATATAGTTAGGTACATTGTTATTAACTTAATTAGGGTACTCCTAAGGCTTAGGAAGAGCCGCACTCAAGAAGCCAAAGAGCCGCATGTGGCTTGCAAGCTGCAGTTTGCCAACCACGGATAGAGAAAGAATGAAAATGCATTTTCTTCTAGGCATTTGTTCTCTTTTAGACAGGACCAAAATTCTTCAAGGAAAAAAAGCACGGTATTTTATAGTTTATTTCACATGTCCCCAAAGCCGACAAAAAACAAAATAGTAAGCATGCAAACTCTTCTTACTCTCTGGCATTAATGGTAACCACTCATTCCCTGCATTAGAAAGGTATTTATCACAAGGTAGATATTTATCAATAATATATTCATCATGAGGAAGATATTTACCACTGAACTAGGTATAAATAAGGATCACAAATTTTTAAATGTACATAAGTTTAAATCAAATATAGAAATGCATCACTTGCTCATAGCTATTTTGAAATTTCTATTACATTTCTTATATGCCAATAAAAATGTAATTATAAGTTGATGTAACTAAAACTAGAAGCCACCTTCATGACATTTTAGTTCAATGTTCCATGCCAGTCATGAAGAAAATGATGTCCCAAATAAGATAAGTGACTTGGCGAACCACAGACTGTTTAATGATTTGTGATAAGTGCTCTAATCGGAGAAGTACAGAGATACTGGCAACCAGAGAGGGGAGCGATCAGAGAAGGCTTGCAGACAAAGAGATGTTTAAGCTGAGACTTGAAAGAGAAATGGATTTAAGCATATGAAAATAACAGAGTTGGAAAGAAGAATTTAATATTAGGTGGTAGGACAAGGACATGAGATGGGTGCATTGAAGAAACAAAGTACGAACATGAACGCTGAAGTGTGGACTATTCAGAAGAGAAGATTGGAAAGCTGGCAGAGGCCATGTCAAAAAAGGCCTGTGAAACGAGGTAACAACTTGGAACTTCCTCCTTGGCATTCTAAAGTCATTAAGGGTATTAAATAGGGGAGTGAGTTAACCAAATGTATAACATTTGATCTGGGAAACAGCGGTTAAAACTCCTTGAGGTTCGATCTCCCAAGCTATACTTGTTTGTTTATTTATTTTTTTAAACATATTTTTATTGATTTCAGAGAGGAAGGGACTGGGAGAGAGAGAGAGAGATTGAAACATCAATGATGAGAGAGAATCATTGATTGGCTGCCTCCTCCACACCCTCTATTGGGGATCAAGCCTGCAACCCAGGCACGTGCCCTTGACCAGAATCGAACCCGGGACCCTTCAGTCCATAGGCTGATGCTCTCTCCACTGAGCCAAATCAGCTAGGGCTTGTTTATTTTTCTTAATGCACTGTCAGCATGGTATTGCCAAGTGCTCTCTCCCTTTAATGAGAAGGTTGCCCTTAGCTCTTTTCCTCAAAGGAGTAGAGAAACGAATGAGCCCTATAGCGTTCTGATTGAGCCCATAGTTTCTGCTTTTTTAAAATATGTTCAATGAGAGGATCTGTTATTTTTCCATACTAATTAGATGTTCATTCCCAGAGAAGCATATGAGTTTTCAATCAAATCTCCAAAGTTTGTTGATCTTCTGGATTAATCAATGGCCCATTCTCTCTGCCCTGGCCCTGCTTTTGTTTCACTATGTTGATCTGACCTTTACCTCACAAAGGTGTTGGCACTGAGAAGACCCATGAAAACCGTCTCCCCTGGCAAGGTGTTGAATTCAGCATGGCTCCCATGGAGTGGCACTGCCATTACAAGTCCCAGGTTTGAGCCTTGCACATACTATTCAGGCTGATCTGGAGTACTGATGGTCATGCATGCGATCTGAGGTGAGCCTCAGAGAGTTTTCTAGCTCAAAGTGCCTAGGCCAAACATGAACATCTCCAAGCAAATTTAAAAAGTAAATCAAATCCCCAGTGGCATCCTGAGACCTGAGCATGTCATAATGTCTCACACTTCTGTTTCTTACAATCTTCAGCATATTGTAAGCATGCAAATGGGCCATCTTTTCTTCTCTGTCTTGCTTATATTTTAGTTTTAAGGATTCAGGAGTGGCAAAATAATTAGCATTCACTCAGCTCAGTAGGGCATCCATTTATACTTTTACAAGGGGGTCAAAGTGCATGATGCTGCCCTGCCAGAAACTTTTTTACACAGAGGGGCTGCAGTCTGGAATATCCAAATGAATCCAGACTTGGAGTCCCAATGCTGGGTTATTTGAAACTCCAATAGACGCACCACTATGGGGAAATTACTTAATCTGCTTCAAGATTTATCGTTATTGTGCTCTATGCACCAGGTTAAAATATAATACCTCCGAGAGGCCTCAGCAGGTCAGGAGTCTAATTTGAACTGCAAGTATTTCACAGCGCATTACAAAGTTTCAGATAGAGCCTTTAATCCTCCAAATCATTAAATCCTACCTTTGCACTGATATGCATATAAAAACATGCTGCCAAATGAATCTGCTTTACATTGCCCTCAAAATATTGCTGCAACACAGAAAAGGGTAGGAATCTGAAACACTACGGCTCACAGGGGTACAGTTTATCAAAAGGTGAAAGAGAGTTTGTGTAAAGCAAAAAAAGGAACTATTGTGTTGGATTGATTTAAGACTAAATGTAAGCTGTCAAAAAACACAGATTTCTCACCTGTCAGGCAGTCATTTTTACAAATGTATGATATGGGTACTGATTAGTGAAAATGCTCTTTTCTAGGTGAATTATAATATAACCCTTTGCTTCCTAGCCGTTCATCTTAGAGTTCCCCGCTTTGGTGGGACTCATATACTGTTTTAGTTTCTAGGGAAAAGGTTAAGGGACACATTCACTGCCAAGAAGAATTGATCTTTCGAAACCATCAGTGGGCTTACAGTGAAAGAGGAAGACGAAGGCCACAAAAAAAAAAGAAAAGACACTGCACCGTGAGGACATATGGAGGTTGTCAGTCCACAGGGCACCAAATTCCATTTTCATAAAAGAAACACTGGCTCTCCTGACACCAGTGCTGACATTTATCTGAAATTCTTATGGCTTTGTCATCAACCCACATATTTTCAAAACAAATGGACTCG
Source organism: Myotis daubentonii (assembly GCF_963259705.1). Taxonomy (NCBI): domain Eukaryota; kingdom Metazoa; phylum Chordata; class Mammalia; order Chiroptera; family Vespertilionidae; genus Myotis; species Myotis daubentonii. The sequence continues at coordinate 46,266,789 of NC_081851.1, read as the reverse complement.
TGTTTGTTTGCTTTAAGAACAAGATGCCATTGTAATAGATGAAAATGCAACTTTGTAGTAAAAATGTCAGCACGAAAACACACGGAGGGAAAAAATAAGCTGAGGGAAAAAGAAAAGGTGGCTGGCGTCTCAGTAGGCTCCTCCCAGGGCCTGAATATTAGTGATGAAAGGTGATTTCAAAAACGATGGCAAATAGATTCTTAAGCCTCCTAAAAATATTAGGTGAGTAACGATAGGATGTTTAAGAGCAATTTGTTTTTTAATGACCTTTTTGGTGAACTTGCAGAAATTAGTGACAGCAACAACAAAATCAAGGGCTATTGACATCTCCTGAAACGCATAAGCTGGCATCATTTTGCAACCTTGTTTTCCGTGGTTCTATCCAGAGTAAAAATAAAATATATCTGGCAGTTGAGAAATGGCAGGGTAATCTCTGGAAATTGTATTATAGATTATTTACCAACTGAATTGTTTCTCTTTATTAAGATGTGAAATAGCAGAGCGCAGGAAAAGCAATGCAGATGTAATTGAAAGCCACAAGGCAACCCCACCTCTAAATGCACTGCTTTTTCCAGTAGCCTCTGAGAGGCTGCAATTTTGGTAGCCCTCCCATGTCTGTTTGGAGAGAATCAATGACTCATGTCAAAAGCTGCCCTTCTGCTCTTTTCAGAAAGTCAGACTTGAGAAATGATCAAATTAAGGTAAGACCACACAATCTGTTTTATCTTTCTTAAGAAAATATATATGAAAATTTTAAAAATGAAAAATCAGTCTATTGGATCTCATTCATTCACTTACTGATGAATGGAAAGTTATAAGTGGCAAGTATGTGACGACTTCTATCGACTATTTTTCAGCCCCAAACAATGCATCATAGAATATGGCTCTTAAAGAGAAGATTTCTGAGACAGCCTGTGTGCAGGAATGGAAAGAGGGCTGAATGAGGGCGGGGAAACTCAAGTTCTAGATACAGGTTTCCTTCAAAGCATTGATGATCCCAGTACTGGTTATTTCACTCAAGTTTCCTCAGCTCTTCCTGAGAGATGAGCTATGTCTATAGCCCCATCCAGCTGGAACAGTCTAATTTGTATAAGTCATAACAACCATATCAGACTTCATTAAACTTCCCTGTCACATTTTATTTCAGTTGTCTTCATAAATAATTTCTGAACAGTCAGTGATCAAATTATCTGCAGTGTTGGCCGGAGAATTTGGGGTGGCCAAGAACACAGGTGAGACTAGTTACAATTATGTTCTAGATGTCACTGTCCCTACTCATTTCTATATGAGTGTGGTTTGCTCCGAAACTTTCTACACATCCTGAGGAATGGCAATGCAGTCACCAGCCCTCCACCTTTCTGCAGTGATCAATGCTCTGATCTGGTTGTTTTGCCAGTAAGACTTGGGGAGTTAAAAAGGTCAGAAGTTAGGGAAAGAGGCCATCCAAATTGGCTGTGCCCAAAAATAAAAGAAGCCCAGAAGTTTAAGGAAATAGAAGAGGAGACAAAATACTATGAAAAAACTCTTGAAGAATCAGAGAGTTGTATACATAAAAGGAATGGATTTAACACAAAAACAGAAAGTGTTGAGAATAACACATGGGTATAGGGTAGGAGTATATTTTGCAGACATAATGAAAATACTGGTTAAAGGCAACATATCAAAAGTTCGGATAATCACCTCTGAGAACATGAATTCACCTAATAATGCCTGTTCCCTTGAGTACCCATTTTCTACAGATGGTTCATCTTACCTCCTACAGAAAAAGGGAAAATTGAGGCTCCATTCAAGTAGAAGATTATTAAGCAGTTGTTTGAATCCAGGGGCCTATAAAGCCATTCTAAGTCATATTTTTGCTTTTTTATAATTAAAAAAGCTTTAACTCTCCCCTCATCACTTGTGGGCTGAATTGGTTTGATCCAGAGAGGCAGTTATGCATTAGAGCAACCACTCTCTATTGAATTAGGGGATCTTTCATGCAACACATCTCACCAATTACAAGGTAGGGATGCAATTCTATGATTTATCATACATTATACCGTTAAGTAATATAACATTATAGATACAATTTGTACCTATCTCTCTGCAGATTAGAGAGGTGGCACATGAAGAGAGGATCATTAAACACAGAGCAAGGGCAGGGGCCAAGCTCTTCTCTTTAACAAGCTGTTCCAAGTACCACCTCTCTAATCCACGGAGAGGAAAGAATAAATTGTTCCAGTAGCTTATTTTAAACCGTGCTCTTTGGGATTGGGGGTTTTTATTAAAACAAAGAGATGCAGGAAAACATCATTTCTATGTGTGAAAACAACAACTTTGGATTTATTGGGATGATTTCTCTCATTCCGAAGGTGATGGGATTTTTCCCACATGCATGAATATGGATGTGTGTGTAGATGCATAGCGCACGCACAGATGTAAATCCATATCCCACGTGAGCAGAATGCATATTGACATTCTGATTTAAATAAGGCCAAATTATTGAAATTTGACTCTCTGATGATAGCATGTAGGCATTGCATTACACCACTGCTGACCAGTAAAAATATAATGCAAGCCATGTATGTAATTTTACATAGTATCTTTATTCTTAGAAGTATAAAAAGGATGAAATTAATTTCATATTTTATTTAACCCAAAACATCCAACATATTATCATTTCAACATAGAAATAATATCAAAACTATTAATGAGATATCTTGCATTATTTTCTTTATACGATGTTTTGGAAAGTTGGTGTGTATTTTACAATTAAAGCACATCTCATTTCAGACTACACATTTTAAGAAATCAATAGCCTCATGTGTCCGGTGGGTACCGTATCAGATAGTACAGCATTAGAACTATGTTTATCTTCTGCAATTCCACTGTCTCTATTATGGTTTTGCTGCTTTGTTTGAAGAAGGGTATATTTTCAGCCACTTTACCCAAATAATCAAAAGTTACAAATTGGATGAAATTATATTTCACTTCATTGGTTGTAACTCTCTTCAATTCCACCAAGATCTAGGCTCCCACTGCTAAAAAGGTGAGTTATTTGACCTCTATCTGCTCTGTCTACATTATATTCCCTAAGGTCAATAAATGTGGATATAAATATCAACTTTAACAGACAACCAAGCTTACTCTTATCGGAATATCCTATTTGTAACATCCTTTTCTCTTCAAGGCTTCTGTGCTATCATTTCCAGTTTTATTAAACTCAGTTATACTCCCTTTTGCCCTGACTACACCCCTTTATAACAGGAAAATTGTATAATCCGCTTGAATGGCAGTACAATGTAGTAGGCAAAGATATAAGGACACCGTCAGGCTGACTCATAAACCCTAGCTTGTCATGGGACAAGTCATTGATTTCTATTGGCAATCTCATTGTAATGTCAGTCTGTAACTTGAATTCATTCTTTGCTCCTCTCTGAGGTAAACAATGGGCCAAAGACTAGAAATGGACTAGAGTGAAAACACAGTAATTACTCTCAGAAATAATTGGATAACTTGATTGGTCTGATATCTGAGAAAACATAGGTTAGGTAGGCCCCATGCAGCACCTGAACCATTTGCCCCCCAAATTAGTAACTGCCTCTGGATGCTGGAAAAAAGCAATTCAACTATAACTAGAGTTAGAGAACTTGTCCAGGAGAAGTTGAAAGGCATGTCATTTGGGGGAAGAGAGAAAAAGCAGTTCATTTTTCCAGATTATCATTACTTGTTCCACTAATTAAGACATGTAACTCTTATACATATATTACTGTCTGTTGGGAAGACCATGAGCATGGGAGTCAAATAGATTTATTCCAAAACTTTGGCCTTCCAAGTTATTTGCCATGCATTATTGGACCAGTTTCACAGCTTCTCTGAACCTGAGTTTTCTCACCTACAATAATGTCTCAGCACGATATTTGCCCAGCTTCAGTGGCCTGAAACATGTGTGTGCTCTCATGATTATCACACACGCAGCCATCTGTGGGCTAGATAAGAACATGGCTCAATGTTTGCTTAGGAGTCATGCGTATGGTAACAATGAATGACAGGTAGTTTGGGGTTTTTTTAATCATTGTACACTGCTCTACACTACTCAGTTTCTAGCATCACTGCCTTGACAGCAAGACTCCATTCTGGGGAGCTATCCCACATATTTTAGATAATCAGTTGATCAGAAGTTCTTTGTGAGCAAATGTCCAGTATTAGGGCTAAGAACTTTGGTGGTAGTATCAGTGCAGATGGTGGGATGAGAGGGTGATGTTGTTCATGTGAACTCTGTCAGAAAAAAGGCCATGATCATTTCTTCCTCTGTACTCCCAAAGTCCTTTGTGTTCAATAGGCTATGACTAGAAGCGATGGTTACTGTCATTCCCATTGTTTTTCCCAGTACAAGGGTATAACTGTCCTATAGAGCTCTTCTATACTGGTATTTATAACATTATATATATAATGTTCAAGAAGTGATTACTGATATGAAAATCATAATCCATTATATTTGCACAGAACCACAGACTGTCTAAAGAATATGGTTTTGTTTGAACCTCATAACAGCCCTGTGGAATCAGCTCCACACTGTTGTCTCCATCTTAGGTTAAGTTAGTCCAATTTACATTGCTACCCATCTCCTGTCCCTTAGACAAATGAGTCCCATTTACCCATGTATGGGCCTCTGCTTGTCTGTGACAAATTTTTAAGTGATCTACACATGGACAATGCCCACAACCTTCTGCTGATATTTCTTTTTTGAATACAGCTCTTAAGTCTAATATCATGTTGTTTCTATTTTATGGTATTCAAAGAACTTTTTGTTCATGAAATGATGTTAATAGATAAAAGGAGCCCTGTTTAAAGTTCCTGGCAAACTAAAATGTTCACAGATGTATATCCATCTCTTATTAGAAAGAAGAAAATAAAAAGGGAGAAAGGAAGAAAGAAAAAACAAAACTTAGGGAATTAATAAGTTAAATAAAATGTATAGCATGGCCCCTGTCATTAAGAAATTCATTCTCTGTGGGGAAACCAGGCTGAAACAAGAAAGAATCAGTGGACAAGTAATGAAGCTGAAGGGAATCAAAGTTCTAGACCAAAAAGGACAATGGCATTAGAAAAGCAAGTGACACCCAAGGCTTAAGACCTGAAAGAATTTATTAGAAAAACCCAATCAGGAAAAAAATATATAAACACTTGAGGAAAACTCTTAGTTAGCATTCCTCTTCAACAACATAAAAGGTTTGACCTGCAAAATGATAAAGAGGAAGTAAGTCCATGTTGTGGACTGAATATTGGGTCCCCCCCCCCCCAATTTAAATGTTGAAACATAATCCCCAGTGTGATCGCGTTTGTAGTTGGGCATTTGGGATCTTATTAGATCATGACAGTGTAACTTTCATGATGGGATTCGTGCCCTTATAAAAGAGGCCCCTGAGAGCTCCCTTGACCCTTCTACCATGTGAGGGCACAATGAGAGGTTGGATGTTATGAACCAGGCAGAAAGCCCTCACCAGAATCAGAATCTGCCAGTGTCTTGATCTTGAACTTGCAGCCTCCAGAAATATGAGATGTAAATGTTTGTTGTGGCCTCTCTATGGTATTGTTATTATTGCAGTCCAAATGGACTAAGATAGTCTATTAGTCTGGGCATCAAGAGAATGTAAACCAAGTCAAGCTGAGACCAATTGCCTGCTGCTTAACAAATTGCTTATCTTCTCTAAAACTTAGTTTCTTTTTCTGTAAGATGGAGGAAGGTGCTGAACTAATCTACCTTAACAGCCTCTTCTAGCTCTAAGTTCTCTTACTGTAATGATAATAATACTTTCTTTATTGAGTAATTATGCAGTATCACTCTCAATCCTCATAACAGTGCTAAATAGTAGAGATTATGACCCCATTTCGTTTATGAGATCAGGAGAGTCTGACCTGTCCAATACCTTGAAGTCAACTAAGTGGCAGTCCTGGGATTTGAACCTTCGTTTGCCCCTCTCTTTATTACATCAAGCTTCCTCCCACCAATCCACCAGTCTTGCAACCTTTACCCAAACCCAACTGCATAAAGAAAGGAATGGCTAAACAATTTTTTAAAAGCCATATTTCATGGACTACCATAAGAATAACAGAAAAACTAAGGAACTACCAGCAAAGTCTTTTGTGAGCCAGAAAACACCTCAGCATGCAACAAGGTCTTCAACCACAGTGCACCAGATGGGAACTCCCCTTTGAGATGGATTTACATTTAAATCCTGTCAACATAAGGTGATGTTCAGACTTAACTCTGACTTGAAATTCCTACACTAATGCAGTCATTAATGTTAGCTACAGTAGGTCCAGTTGTAGTAGGCAAACAGAAATCCTGCCTCGCTTGTCTCCTCATTCTCTTTCATAGGCCTTACAAGGAGAAAAATTTATCATGGCTAATATTGCTGGATTCGATTGTTGTCCATTTTTCTTCATCATTTAAAATGCCCATCCCCATTAGCCACCACAATGCAGGAGAACCATGGGCCATCACAAATAGGGTGACATTGTAGGGATAATCTGCTGCCAAGGCAGGAGTGAAGAGACAAATACAGGGCATTGCCAGGGCTCCACCTCAGCAAAGTTCTTGGAGGTAGGGAAGGGGGGGTGAAGCAGCCTGGGAGGGCTGGCAAATTTCCCAAGCCCGGACCATTACTCCCCTCCCCTCCCCCCTTCCACCTCCAGCACCAAACTGTAAAGTACTGGTGCCTGTTTTGTTTTTTGTGTTTTTTTTGTGGAGTTTTTTATTGCCAATAGCATGACCTCACCTGCCTGGCTTCCCCCTCATCCTATCTCCGTCCCATTTATGGGGCTCTAGACTGGAGGTGGGGGGTAGTGTGGGCATGGAGCACAAAGCAGTGCCCAAGGGCTCCCTGGGACTTTCCTCTCAAAAACCAGAGCAAAAGCAACGTGGCTACTGGCAGTGCCAAAATGCCTCAGGGAGAACAGCAAACAAAGGAGGCCACGATTTTGATTAAAGCACTTCTCAGGTTTCTCTCAGCCTGTGGTCTGAGGTCAGCACCAGATCGCAACCTCCCAGACCTGGCAGAACTTAGATGGTCAGGAGGAGGTCTTGCCCTGAAAAGACCCTGCACTATCTCCTCCCTTCTGAGTGACCCTTATAGCACTATCCCACCTCCTTTCCAGTGGTCAGAGATATATTAGTGCAGTTGTAAAGGCTTCACGTAAGGGTTGCCACTGGCTAGTGAGAGAAGTCTCCCATCAAAAGAAGAAAAAAATCTTCTCCTAATGAATAATGCTGGCAGGGGGCGGGGGGGTGGTTGATGGTCTCTCTCTCTCTCTCTCTCTCTCTCTCTCTCTCTCTCTCTCTCTCTCTCTAGTTTAAACCACAGAGCATAGGCAGAAAAAAATAGCAACATGTCCCCAAGTTGATGTTTTCCCTAATGTGAATCTGTGAAGAGTTCACAGTCATGGGTGGGGACAGATTGTCTCTATTTCCCAAACTAAGGACATTGGCAGAAGGTCAGCATTCACACACACTTCAGGCCTCAATGGCACAAAGCGATTCCATTGTTGAACCTTTTCTCAGCATCCCGTTCTCACACCACCTGGAGTCCCCATTAAAACCTCTGCATTGTATCACCTCCTGATGGAAGTGAGACCCGTGGTTGACTAAGAAGTGGAGTGAGAATCAAGCCTGGTTATGATTAGAAAGAGAGCCTGCTAGGAGCTCACAGATCCCGAGAGGCGGGGCCCAATCTGTGCCAGTGTGGGCAAGTCACCAAGAGGCCAACGAGAAGGTCCTCACTTGGAAATAAAATGCTAAGCTTTCCCAGAAAATAAATTAAACAAACACAGTGACCCCTTAGGTTTGATATCATTGCATTAATAGTAATAACAATAATAAAGCTGACACAGACTCACAACCTGTAATTTGTAATATTTAGCTCCATGTTTCATATCTGCATAAAAGTTAAAGCATATTTTTCACTAATATCAACTACAAATTGGATTTCTTTTTCCACCTCTGACTGACCCTACCCTCTATTCATGATTAACTCTTCCCTTACTGCATTTGTGCAGGTGCTTCCTAATTCAGTGTTGAATCAAAAATCCAGGCTGTCCTTCCTGGAGGGCCCTTGAATCCCACTTAACCTGCCTGGTGTGATGGGCTCTGCAGGAGGGAAGCAATGAAGCAGAACAGGGATGATCACCGATTGAGAACTATCCTTCCAAATACTAGAAAGGGGGAAATTAGACAAAGTGCATTTGCCATCATCTCCCCCATCCCTGTCCAATTTTGCATAAGGAATCCATGGGAATTTGAAAAGTATACTCTCTTTGCATTTGCAGAATGACCTCTGTAGAGGTCACTGTTACTCCCAAGGCCTGTGTGACCCTGGCTGGGGCTAGCCATTCCAGACCAGCCACAGGCAGATGGCAGACTGCGCTGTGGAGGGTAAGGAAGGTCACCGGGTTGGCTGGGAGATTCTCTCAAGCAGTAGCTGTGTATTTTGGAACCAACCTGGAAACATTAACACAAAGGCCTGCCAATAAACTACATGGTGTTTGCATATCTTATATACACTGAAGGGATAGACAAATGCCTGGTGGGGAAAAAAGAAAGAAAGAAAAATGAACTCAGCTATTAAGCAGCTATAAAATGTTTTGCTCTCTTCTCTATTTCAAAAGCTTCCATAGCATAAATAGTGGTCAAAAGTTCAGTGAACTGTCTTGTAGTGCGGGTTCCATTCAAATGGGGCTATTTTCTGAGAGTCTCCTGACACCATATCTAATTTCCAAAATGAATATGCTTTAATTTTCCTTCTTCATGCATTGTGCCTTTTCCTCATTTAAAACAGCAACAGCCTCTGGCAGTAAAGGACATCACATTTCTGTGTGAGATGAAGCTTTTTTCCCTGTATGCAGGGGAATGGCATGGGTCAGGGGAGAAAAAATATATGCAAAAAACAGCACACCCCACTGACCCCGGTATATTTCACATTACAATTTTGCCATTTCCAATATAGGTTCATTTTGCAATGGACCATATCAACCATATTTCAGGGTTTAAAAAAAAAGAGGGGGGAGTGGTAGGTGAGGCATTGTCTGCATACAGTATGTCCTAGTACAATACACCAATTGTCTGATTAGGGTACAGTGTCACCTACAGAGAACATAAGCAGACATACACAGCTCCAGCCGCACAGTGCAGAGCACATTTGCAAAATAGAGACCACGTGTAGATCCTGCCAATTAAAGGAAGCATTAGGGGACTTCTTTGTGAATGTAGCCAAGAACAGCTAACTATTTTTAATGACATGAATGTCATATTCAACATTGTGAGGCTCACTTAAAAGCACCAAAAATGTCCCACTGCCTCACTGAGAAGGACTACAAACAGAAGCTGCATTTTAGTAATATGATTACATCTATCTACATTATATATATATTTAGAAATATATATACTAGTATAAATAAAATCTCAAAAGGATCTTGAATCAGTAACTTATTTAAGCCATCATTTTATTAACTCAGGTATCTCCTAGAACTAGCAATTAAATAAGATAGTCTTAAATGTTGGTATGTGTACCAATTACTTAGCATAGAGATCTGTAAAGACGATATATGGTATATCTTGTTAGGTCACACCCTATAATGAATATTCTTGCATTAAAGGGTTTTCTATTAGTAAAGTTTTAATTAGTCAATCAGTAAGTATTATTTGAGCAGGTGAATGAGAGCTGTGGAATGGGAATGCTTTCAAAATACAGTGGATGAAACCAAATGAATATGCTTGAAATCACTGGAAAATAAGTCTTGGAATTTTAAACACCAGGTAAATATTCTCTACTTGATATAAACTGACTTGTATTGGCAATAAAATGTGCAACGTTGATAAATCAGTGCTGTCTGGAGTAAGAGGCGGCACTCCACCTGCACATCGAGAGATGGACAAGACAATGGGGAAAGGGAACAATGGGGGAAGGAGGGCAATTTGGGCAAAAAGAAGAGCAAATGCAAAGACACAGAGGCCAGCAGCATGTGTATGATTCTCTTCACAGTGTCATGAGCTTATCCATGCTTCAGTCACAGTGCACCTAAAAATAGCCTTCCTGTGTGGGGGAGTGGGGGCGGGAATCAGTGATCAGCATTATAGACTCATTATAGACTAGAAATGTGGGCCCCATACATTCATCAAACAAAAGGGAGTGAATGGGAGCTCACTTCACTGGGTCCATGTGCCCAGTATAGTGGTCATCTCATAGAATGCTCTTTACTCCCCTGTGAGCTCTGAGTTATTGCTCCATTTCACAGGTGAGAAAACTTTAGCTCAGCGAGATGAATGTGCCAAAGGTCACTAGCAAGTACTAGTGCTGAGCTCAGGCAGTCTAACTTGAGTCCAAGCAAGATGGGTAAACAAGGAAATATATCTCATGAAAAGCCAGAGACTCTTCACTCAGAGACAAGAAAAAAAAAAAAAAGATCATGTTGAAAAGCAAATGATAAAATTGGTGAACTTTGCTTTAGGAAAAGCCTTTGAAATCCGAACCTATTAAATAGATATAGTAGGGATGGCAGTTCTCACCGTGGGGTTACTTTAGCCAGCAAGATATTCTAGTATACTTAAAATAGGATTCCATTTACAATGCGTTTTAGGAATGCTATAAAGAATAAAGGGAAGTGTATGAAACCAAAGTCTTTTAAGTGGATTAGTTACAATATTACATGGCATCAATCTTGCTCAGCACTGTCCAAGAGAAGTATAATGGGAGCCACATATATAATTTTTAAATTTTTCTAACAGCCACATTTTAAAGAAAAGTAAACATGGGAAATTGATTTTAATAGTGTATTTCATTTAACCCAATATATTTAAATATTACCACTTTGATAATTAATCAATATAAAACACATTGAGATATTTTTTTGGGGGGGTAATAAGTCTTCAACATCTGGTATGTATTTTATATTTACAGTTCTTTTCATGTAAGATTAGCTGCATTTCAAGGGCTCAGCAGCCACGTGTGACCAGTGGCTGTTGTAATGGATGCCACTGGTCTAACTCTTTACATCTCCATCTTAAAGCTGCACTTGGCTCTTATTAAATCAGACTATTGGGAATCCATACTGGTACTTTAGATCCAGGAATAATCTGTGCACATGTATTTAATTACATGTATTTAATTTCTTCCTAAGAACTGTCCTAACTGTACTTACCTGTGTGGAGGTAAGCACTGACAGACATATTTTGGTGGCTACAACTTTACAACAGGAAGATAACCAGGTTTTTTTTTTCTCTCTGGCCTTGTTGGCTAACATGAAGTATGACTGAATCTTGCACATGAAATCTCAAATATGAAGGCATTGACTTCTTTATTATTTTTAATGCAGAAACTTTTTTTAAAAGTTTTGGAAATAATGATGCTAAGCAGAATGGTAAAGAGGAAGGTGAGTTCATTCCACCAGAAACCTAACCATTAAAAACTCTATACAGTACATTACAAAAAATGAAATATGGCCATACAGGCTTTCTCTGAGATGAAATTGCAGATACTGACTGGGAAGAGAAAATTCTAGCATACAGATCAGGTAAAGAAGAGCGTTTTCCAAATAAAGCTATTCCTTGCTTAGGAAAGATGTTTCAATTCAGTAGCTCCAAGGAAATTGTTGACTAAAAGAGATTTCTTTAGTGATCAGCACTCAGAAATATTGTCACTAACCCTGTGTGAAGCCTCTCCTGCCTTCTGTTCACAGGCTTCCAGCCTTGAAACGAGTTGTTTGCAAGTTGAGTTGTTCTCCTGCATTCAGTGATGCTGGGACCTAAGGATTACCCAACAAGAACTGGATACCATGAGAGTCCTAAGGCTCAACTTCGTCCCTTAGGGTTTTTCTGAGGGCTTCTGATATGGAGGGAATCCTGAATTCTAGAAGGCCTGCTAGCCAGGAAACATTCAGCTCTGTAGACATTCAACTTGATAGCCTCAAAGTTCTTCTAAATAAATGAATCAAGTTTAATATTCTCAGACAGGAATCATTCCTGGAGACAAACGAATGACACATTCCCCATATATTAACTAACAAATCATGAGGGAGGAAAAAAAGTATAACTTGGTCCTGGCTGGTGTGGCTTGGTTGAGCATTGTCCCATGCACCAAGAGGTCTCTGATTCAATTCCCAGTTGGGGCAATGCCCAGGTTGTTGGCTGGATTCCCAGTAGGGGGAGTGCAGGAGGCAGCTGATGGGTGTGACTCTCTCACATTGAAGTCTCTCTCTCTCTCTCTCTCTCTCTCTCTCTCTCTCTCTCTCTCTCCCCCCCCACCTCTCCCTCTCCCTCTCCCTCTCCCTCTCCCTTCCTGTCTCTTTAAAAAATCACTAAAAACATATTTTTTAAAAGTACAAGGTGATCTGGCAAAGTAGATAGCACTCTAGCACATGCAAGGGTATTGTTCCCCATTTCATCTGCCTATATTGTTAACTAAAAAACACTACGTTCCAAAATCTCCCCAGTAACTTAAATAATTGAAGACTCTGGGGAACTGTTTAGTGGAAACAGTTCAACAATAAATAAAAGAACAATGAATGAGGGGTTAAATTAGATCACTTAAGCCAGGAATGTAAAGAAACTGTATTAGAGAGAAAATATTAGAATTTGTCAAATGTAGAGTCCAGACCAGATACAGACATTGCAAAATGAAATCAGGCAGCAGACCTAAAAATACTGCATAGCTGGATCTTTTCCCTGAGTACCTCAAGTCTGCATTCCCTTTACCCATGATGCCCTGTGATTTGCAATTTAAATTGTGGTATCTGTACCACATTTATCGCACCTATTGCTTATCTGAATATAAATCTATTTTAGAGCTGAGCACTAAGTTAGAAAGATTTGTTATAAATGTCTTATTTTAATATTTTATGCATGTACTATAATTTGATTCAAAGTGCTGTTTGTCTAAAATACATAACGATATGTGCTGTGATCGGGCTTCTGTTCTTCAGGAAATATATTTAAGGAAAAACAATTAACTCATCTGTGCATAACATACGCAGAGTCTGCTCGTGTTTTGAATCATTTTATTGTACATTCATCTTCCATCTCTTTTCTATGGAATCTTCTTATAAGCTGGAGTATAAGCACCTCATTTTTCCTAGATCAAGATGGAAATTCCTTTTGAATTTCTCCCTCAATTCCCCTTTCTATGGTAAAAAAAACAAAAAAAAACTTTGAAATCAGCAGGTGTCCCCTTGTAGACATACCTATGATCAAAGGGCCCAAGAATCTGAATGTAGGGAAGGAAACAAATGTTACTGAGCGTATTAGGCACTGTCCTAGAGTCTTCAAATACCATCTTAGTCCTCACACGAAAACTCAGAGGAAGCTGCTGCTGTAATCCCCATCTTGCAGATGGAGTCACTGAGGCTCAGGGGAGATACATAAATTACCAAAGACCCCTTAGAACAGCGGTTCTCAACCTGTGGGTCATGACCCCTTTGGTGGTCGAACGACCCTTTCACAGGGGTCGCCTAAGATCATCCTGCATATCAGATATTTACATGACGATTCATAACAGTAGCAACATTACTGTTATGAAGTAGCAACGAAAATAATTTTATGGTTGAATCACAACATAAGGAACTGTATTTAAAGGGCCAGAAGGTTGAGAACCACTGCCTTAGACAAATGGAGAGCCTCTTGCATTCCAAACCCTTGTTTGTTCCATACACCAGGATGCTTCCAGTGCATTCTATTTTAATATAACTCAGTTCAAAATAGGATCGTTCAACATACAGGCTAAGTTTGGTGATGCATCACTCAGTTCTGTTTTCTAGCTCATTGGGAACATCCTCCCATGCCTGGTGAGGGACTGAAGGAACTGCATTCCCCATATCTCCTGAGATGATGAGTAAACATGGTTACATTAAAAATAGTTCAAAAGGTGTGCAAACAAACCAACAGAAAAGAGATAGAAAGGCAGACCCGGTCTATTTACATTATGTGTATGCATTCACATTCTGAGGCAAAGGTTGACCTTGGGAGACATGAAATAGAGGGCACACCCTCTCTTCCCCCCCAGGTTCCCAAAAGCATTTTGTGAGCAAAACAGGTAAGTTAAGGAAAGACTTCCCTGACCGCTCAAATGCCCCTATTATTATTCCTCACAGCACCAAGGAGTTTAGCCCTTGTCACTGTGGCAATTTTACATTTGTGGAACTATTTCATTAATGTCTGCTTCCCTGTAGATTCTATCTTTGTTTTTACTCCTTCTGTGGCATCCCGCGTACCTAGCACATAATATATCCTCAACAATTATTTCTTAACTAAAGAACAAATAAATAATTGAATGGATTGTGTATTCTTACTGCTCATTTCACAGGAATTTATCTCAGAGAAGAATTTAGGTCTATGACACCCATAGACCTAAATGTAAAACCCTCTTCTGTATCAGTCTTTGCCCTGTAACCTGCTCCCTGCCATAGCCTGGAACCATCCGTAAGTCCCACTACCCAAACATGGGACCTGACGCAATTACTCTGATTCATCCATGTGGGAAAGTACTAATGCGTGTGTCTGTGTCGGTGTGCCACATCTGTGTGTGCACATACATGCACATATGCATGCACAAAGGTGGGCTCTCGGGGCAGGGAGTGTATCAGAGCTGGCTTTCCCTTACTGGTTGCATGTTCAATCCTGCTTCTCAGATGGGAACAGAGGTTACCTAAGGACAAGGAGTGTCCATCTTTGTATCCCCATCTCTCTGTGTAGGGCTTGCACATCACAAGGTCTCCACTAAGAGATCATTTGAACCAGGTCCCTGAAAGGGGGTGCTCGGAGAAGACGCCTGAAATAACTCAGGAGGGGCGGGCAGTGCAGCCTTCTCACAAACTTCAAGCCAAAGCAGAAATAGCCTCAGCACCTCCATGGCTTTTATCCTGGGATCTCTCAGTTTCTCTCTCATGCCTCCTGCCACTCAGACCAGAAGCTTATGAGTCTGGCAGGAGAGATTCAAGTTCCTACCATTTGCCAAAATCTGCAGTCAGCCCACACTCTTTCCCCTCCATCCCTGCCATGCCTCCCTGGCAAGGAATGGTGGGGTACCAGATTCATTGGTCTGCAAAGCCTTATGTTCACCAGTAAGAAAATGCATCTGCTCAGCCAAAATCCATGTGAATACTGACGTTTTATCTTAATTGTCAGTTAATTTTCTTCAAAATGCATTTGCTAATACCTTTGGCAAGAGCCTGTGCTTTTGCTAATTCAACTGAATTCAGTGAGCCACATACTGAATTCCTACTATGTGCATAGCATCATGCCAAATATCATGGAAGACCCCCAAAAAGCCCAGATTAGTGTCTACCTTCAAGGAGTTCATGGTCTAGTAGGGAAGACAGAGGTGTCTGCAAATAACTACCACACAGGTACTTGTCCTTTGGGGTTCCAGGCTAATAAAGTAGAATTTGTGTATTAGGTCTTTTCTGTCAAGGAAATTGCTTAATCTGGCCTCATTGACAATTCTGAAAATGTCTACAGAGGGAGACTTAGGGATGAGAATGTATTTGGAAAGGACAAAAGGTTTGACGTAGCAATTACATAGCTATTTATGTCACCGTGAAAAAAAAAAAAAAAAACCACACAAGTCAGCTGTGCATGTCAAAGATTCAGAAGGCTCCTTGGAATTTTGGTGTGAGGAGGGGATGACCCTTAGCACTAGCAGAATAAACTTTTAAAAACCCTAATTCTACTCGTTCTTTTTTCTCTCCTGGCAACCATCACAATCTATAACGACCTTGTTTATTTATATTTACGTGATGATCTGTCCTCCTCCCAAGAATGTGAGTAGAGACCCCGCCCCTCTGCCTTGCTGACTCCTGTATCTCCACAAAGCAGGGTCTGAGCAGTACTTGTCGAAAAGGTATGATGAGCATCAGAGAGTACTGAGCTCCATTAGAAGAAAAATGCATGCTGGTCTCATACTTTGTTCAAGTCTACAAAGAGAAGTAGGTATAGACCTTCTTGTTTGGGATAAAAAGGGGCTGAGGAAAGAGGATCACCACATTGCCTGAAAGAATTAATTCATGATATGTCATTTGTGATGGACAGTTGGGGGGAGTTGAGGTGATTGCACTTCTTTATTATGATACTTAAGTGCCTTTGAATGAAAACTGTACAGTGAACAATAACTAAAAATATCATCACTAAGGGACCCATTTGGATGTGAAGGTCAGCAGCCCTGGAGAAACTCCCTAATTAGTCAACACTCGCCCTCTGGAGAAGTAGCCCTGGGTGCGCCTGGTCTCACCTCTCCATCCAAAGGCTTACCTATCAGTGTGCTTTTGTATTTGTTTGACTTTAAAAAAATAAAAACCCTGAAGAAGAGAAAATTCCTGCTGAGACCATTTGTCTGGCATCCTGGGAAAGAATTAAGAGAACTGTTCATCTATTTTGTGACGGAATTTTCCATGCTCAATAAGTTCTTTTGCTTCGTAATTGCAACATCACGCATGGTTTATTCCCACTCCAATGTTCTAGATTCCTCTTTGCTTTTACAATTAGGGGTCTGGTACCCTGTGTGAGGCTTATTCTGGGTATTCAATGATCTGGAAGGCATAGAACAGCAATCTCTCTACTTCCTATCATAAGTATTAGACGGGATGTCTACCTCTGGAAATTAACTCTGCAGTTTCAACAGGAAATGATAATGAGAACCAAACACACACACACACACACACACACACACACATACACACACACACACACTTATTTTCTCCAACTTTAATCTCCATCAAAATAGTTGGAAAGCTTAAAACTGAATAGCAAATCATTTCTAAAAAAGCAATTGGGTAATGATAGTTAATTCCTCTTTCATACTAATTATTTACATATGGCTTATTCATTACAAGTCTGTATTCAGGCTAGAACTTGATGCTAGAAGAAACAGGCAGAAGATTAAAGCCCATTTTGGTAAAGAGAGAAACACTCTCTCCCAGATCCAGACAGAAGCCCAAAACCCAGGCAGTCACTGCATTCAAAAATGCTGATGATTACAAGGTGACGGTAGGTAGCTTTGTCCATTAAATCAGAAAGTTGTGCAAAAAATCTTGCACACTGCCTAGGTAGGCTCATTAATTTGTTCCAATATCTACTATCCAAATCCATTCCTATTAGAAAATTAAACCTTTGATAATTTTCATGTTATATTTATAAAGGCTGAAAAACTGTCCTATTAAAAGTGATCCACATGACCCTGGCCAGTGTGACTCACTTGGTTGGACATCATCCCATGCACCAAAAAGTTGTGGGTTCAATTCCAAGTCAGGGTACATGATCAGGTTGCTGAATTGCATCCTCGGTGGCGGGCATGCCAGAGGCAGCTGATCAATATTTTGCTATCACATGGGTGTTTCTCTCTCCACCTCTCTCTAAAAATCAATAAAAAACACTTTTTAAAAGGAAGTGGTTCATATTTATCTGCCACATATATATTAGAAGTGGTCCATATTTATCCAGAGTTGATACAGTGCATATCTGCACTTACACCAATGCCTGTCTTGGGCCGCACTTTTCCATCAACGATCCATCCCTGGTCCATCATCACTGGCCAAGCAGAGGAAGGGAAGTATCAAGGCCATGTGGGAATTTTGTACTCTGAGATCACTGGCAGTTTCCCAGTAAAATCATTTTGTTCTAAGGAACACACTTCACCAAACCTACAACGGATCTCCTAATTTTACTCTTTATTTATCTCCTTCATAGAAGTCCTCTCAGTCTATAATTACCATGTTTATTTGTACTTACTTGTTGATCATCTGTCTACTTCAGTACAAAGTAATCACCATGTGTTTAGCAATCTTATCAGTACACTAGACCCTACAAATAATTGCTCATTCCTTTATCTCTACCACTCCTTCATTCCTAAGACTTTGAATACAGATAATAACATTTTCCTCACTGACCACTTTTTCTGTTTTATTTTAATTCTATTACATGCTGTGTTTTTACTCATCCACAGAAAACCTCACTTCCTACTCACACATGGAACCTTAGACCCTCCGCACCCTAATTGATTGCAAAGAGCAGACACACTTTCCTAGTAGTGGGAAGTCAAGAGAAAGGGAAGTTAGTTGTAGGAACATAAAGAGGTCTCTTGGGATCTGGAAAAACTGCAGAGCCAATCATGAGAGCTGAGGAAACACAGAAAAACAGGCAGCCTCGGAGATTCTTCCACAGCATGCTGCTGCTTTTCTCTTTGTTCCATTGTTTTATTGTCACTTTAATTTGTTCATAACTTCCGAGGTCATATTTAACCCTACCCTCCTCTCCATTTTCTAGTCTTTAAATTTGGGCACCTACTGACAATCAACATGGGCGCCTCAGTACCCAATCATAGAATTGCGGAGAACAGAATCAGATTGGCTCAACCTGGGCTTTCTTAGGGGTGTGCCAAGACATTATCACTGACATGGCCATCTGGAGCCAGAGGTCCACCAACAGAGGCCCATCCTTGTTCTGTTTTCATTGGCAAAGGCAAGTAGGGAAGGGAATCGATCAGGGTCACATGAGGAGCAAGGGCTGCAGAAGGGCCCAGAGGAAGGCAGGGTGCAGGCAGTGCACAAACAGGGCAGGGCACTGCCAAGTTCCCATTAGCCATGGTGTGATTAATAAGTATCTCAGAACATATTCTATGTAGCTCAGATGATGCAGTTCACTCTTGTTTCCCATCTACATGTAAAAAACCGTAATGATTATAGCTATAAATATACCTTTCACAGCAGGTTCTGCAACATAGGTGATAGTATATCCTCTTTCCATCCTTTTGGCATGTGTACTGGATAATAGCAAATATGTTGCTTGTATTGATGAAGATGATGATAATAATAATAACAATAATATAACAGCTAATCATATGATGCTTAGTATATGTCAAGCAGTGCTCTAAGCCCTTTACATCTATTTAATTCTCACAAAATCCCCATGAGGTAGGCATGATTATTAATCCAATTTTGATGTGAATAATTTTAATGACAGAGAGCTGAGCTACCATAGAGAGAGCAAATGGTGGGGCCAGATATGAATATGGCTCACTTTCAATAATAAAAAAAAACTAACTGATAACATAAAGTGCCATTTGCTTCTAAATCCCCTTTTGATATAAGAAGCTTCAATAGTGCCATGTTTTGATGACAGCTAATAAATAAGTGCCAACTTTGTGCCTTGCCAAAGAATAGGTTATATGCAGCTTTATTTTTTGCCTTGAATTTATTGGCCAGTTGCTATTTAGAATTCAAAGGGGGTGGGGGTGCCCCTCTACAAAAATGCAGCAACTCCAAAAGAATTCTTTTCTCCTAGCTCTTAGACAGTCAAGGACTGAGAGAGAAAAGACGCCAGTGCCCCACCACTGCCTTTCAATGTCAAGGGGAGAACACTGACCAGTCTCACCCCAGCAGATTTCCCTACTCTGCCCTCCTCGCTTACATTTTCAGAGATTCTTCAGTTCACCCTCTTGGTAAACAAAAACAGATTTCTGGGGGAAAAATAGCATAACAACTTTATCTCCCCCCACCCCCCACCCCCGAAAGCGCTTTCACAGCAGATGGAACTCAGCATGTTATCGCTCAAATCTTTAGCAAACCTGAAATACGAACAGTCCCTTCTATCAAGGGCCATGCATCGTCCCATTCTGTGTCTCCCTAACTGACACTTTGAACCAGTGTACACTTCCTTAATCTGGCCCCATTATCAGCCTAATAACACCTCCCGATATTCGTAAATGCCTAGCGAGACTTCTAGCTATTTTGTGCAAGGAAGAAATATCCAGCTCAATTGAGAAGATTACCACATCACCACATACATCAGTGACAGGCTCTGTGCTATTACAGTTGATTTTTGTTGACAGTTGGCTGTAGGCAGTTGTGTTTCAAATGCCTTTTTTCACTGGGAAATTAAACAAAATCCCATGCAAAATGCAGCCCTCCAGTTCAAAAACTGTAAATCCCAAATTAGCATTTCATACTTTAAAAGGTAGCACAGCACAATTTTCCATTGAAAGGTCTGCATAGTTGACACAAATGGGTGCTTCCGACATGACACTAATGCTACTGGTGCCTTTTAAGAAAGCCACCTTTCCAGATAGCATTTGTGCTCTCTCAATAATCTGCATATGCGACAGTTCTCGCCGATGGAAGAATAACAGGGAGAAAGAGAAAGAAAAAAAACAAAACATCTGACTTCCTGCTTTAAGTAAATTAGGTCCCCAGAAATTTCCAAATAGGTTAAATTAAAAAGAGATGGGTTCATATAACCTTCTTTAAAAGAATAAAAGAAACTTGGGCATCAAAAGGTTAAAAGTCACTTCTTCCACTAAACAATATGAAAAGAGAGTTCCATAACCTAGAAAACCCATGTCTAGGACAGTCCTGCTATAGGAACCTTTCACCTTTACTTTGAAACAGATAAGAACCCGATTTAACAAAATTGATATTGTGTGAGGGGAAGTCTTGAGACTGACATTGAATAGGGCCATTTGATTTTTTAAGACTGGAAATCTATTTTCCTTCTTACCCAGGAGACTGTTCAGTGTGAAAGAGTTTTAAACAGGGCCATTTCTTCATGAAGAACAATTGCTATAACAGAGAGAGAGAGGGGGAGGGAGGGAGGGAGAGAGAGAGAGAGAGAGAGAGAGAGAGAGAGAGAGAGAGAGAGAGAATGTTGTTAGTTCGCTATCCAGGACACAAACAGATTTAGAGAAAGAAAAGGAGGAATGTTTATTTCTGGACTCTGGCATAAGCATAAAACACTAGCCAGGTAACTTCAGGCCAGTTCTTCTGCAAACATCTCAGCAACAGCACTTGACTCTTGGCCATATAAAGTCACATGTCCAGTGGTCAGAACTATTTTGCTAAAGCCAAATGGGATGAGCAGTCTTGCCCTGTCCCTGACGCATGCTCAAAATATAAGTAGAACCCATTATTGCACTCCTAAAAATGAGAGTTTATATCCCATAAGTTTACATGGTCCAAGGAAAACTGCCAACTCACTTCTGAATGGTAAATATGTAAAAAATAAATACTGGAGCCCATTTAGCTTCGTAATGCTAAAAGCACAGGGCCAACCTCATGTGAAAAAAATGGAAAACTCGCTCCATCAAAGCTTCTGCAAATCCTGAACTATCTCCTAGGATGCCTTTGGATCAAATGTCCCAATTTCATTCCAATTTTGTAATTCCTGGTTAACCATTATCTGAAAGTTACTAACTACCAGCCTGTGGCCTCTGATAAACCCTTGCTTCCACAAAAATTTAGTGCTGAAGAGATGTACTTAAATAAATGCCCTGGCTCTGCCTTCTCCTTCGTTCCAAACATATTGTTTATCTCCCCAGGAAGGAACTCAATCCAGAGAAGGTGCATTCAAGAAAAGACAATCATACAAGCTAAACATGGTGACAGAACAGGGATCTGTGGTTGCCTAGGGCTGTGATGAAACGGAAAGTGACTGCAAAGAGGTATGAGATATTTTGAGGAGGTGGTTGGAGATGTCCTGCACCTTGAGTGTGGTGGTGGCTACATGGATTTTGCCTGGGTACAGTTTGTTGTATAAACAGTATACTAGTACTTCCATCAAGTTGATTCAAAATGAAAAAAAGTCAAGACAGAAGTGTCCTACTCTCATGAAACAGAATTTCATACAGAAGCTGGACACTTCAGGAGCCCACCTCCATATCAACTACTTAACAAGGAAAATGTAAACATTGTTGTTTGTCTTCTGAAATGGATAATAAGCAAAGCCTAAATGACATTCCTGTCCAAGTGAGGACAAGAAGTACCCAGCAAAATAGGGGTAATATCACAACTCTGTAAGACACTAACTCTGGATATGTTTCTCTATCAGGGAACAATATTTTTTAAAGCCTTATTTTTTATTTTAAAGAAAAACAAAATGCCCAGTCCTCCAGAGAATTATTAAGAGACTAGAGGCCCGGTGCATGAAATCCATGCACAGGTAGGGTCCGTAGGCCTGGCTGGTGATCAGGGCCAATCTATGGGGCAACCAGCGCGGCAATTGGGGGCCCCCGCTGGCACCTGCCTTGGCTAGCCTGGTGCCACCCACTTGCTGGTCTTGCCCCCTACCACCACCAGTCGCCTCCCTCTGCTGGGCAACTGGTAGGGCGATTGGGGGGCCCCCACTGGCACCCGCCTTGGCTGGTCTGGGGCCTGCGGGATGGGGGAAGCTCCTGCATTAAGCGTCTGCCCCCTGGTAGTCAGTGCATGTCATAGCAACTGGTTGTTCCAACAGTAGTTCCGCTGTTTGGTCAATTTGCATATTAGGCTTTTATTATATAGGATGCACCCTTATGTTAATTTAGGAACATTTCCCAAAGTTCTTAAAAACATCACCTTAATACTTCTTTACTTATTTCTCAAAGACACAAATATTTGTGTACAATTCTGAAAATCGTCATTTGTAGGACAGAGGTTATGTTCATGAATAAAAGTTTCACTTCCCACAGACAATAAAGGTGGTTCAATAGGCTATTTTTTCTCCATTGCTAGTCAACAATGGCTTGATGAACACAAGAGGAGATACAATCAGAGGAGTAGAAAGGGGTGCATAGTAAGAGTTTGGTATCACACACAAAAAAATTATAAAACAAATTTGAAATAACTGTTCACCTTCAAAAAGGGTCAAAAGGATTCTGTACTCTATAAAAGCTGGTATAGACCAAAAATATGCTTTAAATATAAATCTCATAGCCACTTAAAACATTATTTAATTTAAAATTGTTTAGAAAACACTTTTCAAAAGTATTTTAAGCATAAAGTAAGATATAAATTTGATTGTAAAGAGGTATTAATGTATACCCCAAGAATGCATAATATGCCTTCATTTCTTAGAAATAATCAGCAGATATCACCCAGTTGCTCTAATTTTGGCTTCTGTGACAATCCTAATGAGGCAGGCAATGGGAAAGGCAGATTGCCCCATTTATGGAGGGGAAGTTGAGTGCAGAAAGCTTAAGTGATTCTCCTGGAGTTATTCACCAATTTAGTAGAAATGGCCCAATAACTGATTTCATTCTTCCAAATATAGTACCTTTTCAATAGAAAACTATATTTGAAAAATACCATATTGCACGTTGTCTTTTACTATTTTCAATGAGCTTCTCATACATTCTCCATTCAACTCGTTTATTTACTCAATAAAAAAAAACCAAGACATTAAGAATATACTAAACACAGCTTCCCAGATAAATAGCATATGACTCCTATCTTTAAGAGTCTTGGATTGTGGTTGGGGTATCAGACACATAAACCCTTTTAACCAACTTAACAACGTGCAGTGATGTAAGTAGGCATAAGGTTTTAAGATAACACACAGGAGACCTATTTAAGACAGGATGAGGTTGGGAGATGAAATTAGAGCAGAATTTTTGAAAGACATGACATCTGAGCTGAGTCACAAAGATCTTGTTAAAGTTAACCAGGAGAAGGAAAAAGTGTGTGGGGGGTCGGGGGAAAAAAGTAAATGAGTGCAAAACTTATCAAATCCTAACATTGGAAAGGAACTCAGGGAAACAGAGTATTTACATTTGACTAATAAAAAATAAAGACACAAGAATGTGAAGCAACATACACAAGCTCTGCTAGTTGATTGCAGTTACTTATTCTGGCTTCTACTATTCCCCATTGTTGATTCAGGTGAAAATGGTAATGAAATGTTTCTTATTTCATTGAAAGATGGCTGGGTATTGGTCACTCTTTGTCATTAAAAATATGTAATTCTTATATGTAATATAAGAATAATGATTGCTGAAAAGATTAATTTATAGTTGGGAGCATCAGCATGCACATCATTTGCATAACACTTTTTTTTTTCCTCATATGGTTTCCTACATATCATTTTGAAATAACCCAGGGATTAGAAAGTGAACTTCTTGTTTCCATAAAGCAAATTGTTGTGTGAGTGTGTGTGTTGGGGGGGGAGGGGTAGAAGCTAAGAGAAAAAATGCAATTTGACAAAATCACATGGTGAGAGATAGAGTGCAGGTTTGACTCCAAGTTTTCTTAGTCCCAGTCCAAGATCTTCTCACTCTACCCCCAGGTAACTCTGAGAAGCATGCAAAGGAAGATTTTTAATATTTTTACCTTAGTATGTCAGTACACATTATTTATTATTAACTAGAGGCCTGGTGCACAAAATTCGTGCATGGGTGGGGTCCCTAGGCCTGGCCAGTGATCAGGGCCTATCAGGGCCATCTCTCCCAGTCCCAATCAGGGTCAGACTGATAGGGGTCTGCCGGACGGGGGGAGGGACCACAGGAAGTTTGTTGGCCTGGGGGTGGGACCAGGGGAGGTTGTCTGTCCATGGGAGGTTGGCTGTGGGAGTGCATTGATCACCAGGGGGCAGCTTCTGCATTGAGAATCTTCCCCCTGGTGGTCAGTACATGTCATAGCGACTGGTTGACCCGTCGTTCCAGTTGTTTGGTCATAACAGTTGCTTAGGCTTTTATGTATATAGATGTAATAGGTACATATTATTCCTTACCTTAAGAATCAGAAATGTTAATATTGTGGGAGGGTGAGGGAGTTATATAGTGGTAAAGAGACTCTGAGACTCAGAATTCTCACACAGAAGCCACCAGTGCTCATGCAAAGCCACATCCTTGTAATGGCCCAGGTAAAACATGCAGAAAGGTAAAACATATTTCTGATTTTAGAAAATAATAGCTTTTATCCAAACTCATTCTAAACCTGTATATTCAGTGGCTCCCCTTTTAAGACACAGAGGGAAAAACACCCGTGGCTTATTTTGGTGGCATAAATTTGAAGGAAGAAACAATGCGCTATGTTATTTTTCACTCACCCAGTGAAATTCAAGTTCCCTTTGACACTGATGCTATTCCCAATCCAACATTGCTAAATTTTAACTATCCTCCCTTTCAATTAGCTGGCTTTCTGTTTGCTTACTTTGTCCGTGGTTATAGCCTTCCCTCATGGACCTGAGATCACTGTTTTCCTTTCTCTTTATGCTCTCTGAGCATCAAGTATCATGGGGCATGCGTGTAATTGTCATTCAGTGTGAAAAAGCCAGCTGGAGGTACCGCAATCATGTCAATATACCAGTCAGCAAGAAAACCTCCAAGCTGATTGTTTTCTATCTAGATATAATAATATATGGATTGAAAACATCTGATTTATATTGTCATGTTTTTGATACTTTTATGCAATCAATGAATAAAAATATGTATAATATAAATATCATATATTTATGTCTATAAGTATATGTACATAAAATTATACCTAAGAAAATAGAATCCATCTTATTTATAGAACATATGCAAAATCAAAAACTGTTTAATTATTATAAGAGGTGGAATCTTAGGGCTCCGAGAAACTGGGAGAGGTGATCTAGATCACAGCAGGTGAGTGAAAAAACTTCAGTGAAATCCATCCTATGAAGACTGCAAGCTTCCTCAAAGATCAGGAATAAGACAAAGATGCCTACTTTCATGATCCTATACAGAAAATCCCAAAGAATCCACAAGAAAACTATTAGGTCTAATAGGTGAATTCAGCAGAGTTATAGAGCACAAGATCAATACACAATATTTATTTGCACTCTAATATACCTGCAATAAACAATATTACTCAAATAGGAATACATCTAACAAAAAATGAAATATTTGTACACTGAAAACTATAAATCATTGATGAAAGAAATTAAAGAAGACTTGAAAAAAAAGACATACAATGGTCAAGAATAGGAAGAAGGAAGACTTATTACTGTTAAAATGGCAATAATGCTTAAAGCAATCTATAAATTAAAGGCAATCCCTACCAAAATTATAACAGCCTATTTTGCAGAAATAGAAAAGCTGATACCCCAAACTCATACGGAAGTGCACAGGGCCCTAAATGGCCAAACTCATCTTAAAAAGGAACAAAATCTGTGGACTCACATTTCCTGATTTTGAAACTTACTACAAAGCTACAGTAACCAAAGCAGTCTGATGCTGGGATAAGGTAGACATATACACCAATGGAATTGAATTTAGAGTCCAGAAATAAACCGATACATCTGTAGCCATTAACTTTCAATAAGGGTACCAAATCGATTCAAAAGAAAAAAAGTCTTCAACAATAGTTTTGGTATAACTGAATTTCTACATGCAAAGGAATGAAGTTGGATCCCCTACTTCACATTATATATAAAAGTTAACTTAAAATGGATCAATCTAAATATGAGAGCTAAAAACATAAAACAGGAGAAAACATGAAGGTAATCTTCATGACCTGTGATTCAGCAATGAATTCTTAGCTACGAAATAAAAAAACAAACAAACAAAAAATAAATAAACCAGACTTCACAAAAATTTATAACTTTTGTTAATCCAAGGGAATTTTTAAGAAACAATAAAGCCAACTCACAGAATGGGAGAAAATATTTGAAAATCTTACACCTGATAAGGGTTTAATATCCAGAATATATAACTCCTACAACTCAACAACAAAAAGACAAAGAGCCCAATTTCAAAATTGTCAACGGACTTTATAAACACCTCTCCAACGATGATTTACAAATGGCCAATTATGTGGAAAGATATTCATCATCATCAATCACTATAAAAATGCAAATGAAAATCACAATAAGATACCACCTCACACATATTAGAATGGCTGTAATTTAAAAACCAGAAAATAACAAGTGCTGGCAAGGAAATAGAGAAATTGGAACTCTCATACATTGCTTATGAAAATGTAAAATGGTTCAGCTGCTGTAGGAAACAAATTGGCGGTTCCTCAAAAAGCTAAACATAAAATTACCATATGACCTAGCAATTCCACTCCTAGGAATATCCCCCCCCAAAAAACAAAACAGGGACTAAAACAAATACTTGTGAGTCAATGTGTATTTAAGCATGATTTATAATAACCTAAAGGTAGGAACAACCAAAGTGTCCATCGATGGGTGAAGGAATTAACAAAATGTGATATACTCACTATGGAATATTATTCAATCATAAAACGGAATGAAGCTGGGATACCAACTACAAAATAGATGAAAACATACCAAGTGAAATAAGCCAGAGACAAAAAAAGAACACCACAAGTATTTTAAGATTTCACTTATATTAAATATATCTAGACTAGGCAAATTCATAAAGATAGCAAAGATCAGATGTTATCAAATATTGGGAGTGGGGAAAATGAGAAGTTTTTCCTTCATGGTTATGGAGATTCTGTTTGGATTGAGGAAAAAAAGTGGAAATACATAGTGGTAAATGGTTGCACAACTTTGTGAACATAATGCCAATGAATTGTACACCTCAAAAAGTGGCTAAAATGGAAAATTTTGGCATATACATTTTACCACAATAAGAAAACTTTTAAATAGGGTGAGAGCTAAGGAAGCTGTTCAATCTTTCTGAATACTTCACCTTGATTTTTGTTGTGTACCACTGTAAGGTTAATAGTGCCTCATTGACATATGCAAAAATCCAAATCTAGCAAAGTTCTCCTTAAGACAGCACAAAAAAAAAGCAATAAAAAAAGAAGCTGACAGATGGATATATAAATACTGTTTGCATTCAGAAATGCAGTGATTAATCCACAAAGCAATACAGAAAAAAATGAAATTAACTTATGAATACAATTTTACATGGGCTTTCATGCTCTTCACCACATGTTCCCTCCTAATATTTTCATGATTTTTTTCTCCTCTCCTTGTTTATTCTTCGCTATGGAGTTAAAATGTTAAATATGGCATCAATACTACTTTGTTGCTTAGAAGCAATCTTTCAATGAACTCCAGCAAGACTCTCTTTCTTGTCTTATTTGAAGCCTACCACTGCTAAAATGGCTCCTGCTTTCTCGTCTTCTGTGGGCACCTCTTCTTCTGGGTTTTGCCATCTGTTCAACATCTGATCTTTGTCTACTCCAAGCTACTCCTAATTAACTCTGCACTTTCTAAGTAAATAGCTCAGCACAAAGCAGCCTGAGTTAAAAACAATGTCAATTTGCTGTAAAAGCTAACATAAGCTAAATAAAGTTACATCATTCCATAAAACCATCATTAGGAATATAGTATAACGGATTGTTTTCAGTCTACATAAGAATAGTGAGGTAAAAGAATCATCTATGTGTCTTTGGTTCAGGCTCCAAATGAATTTTGCACTCGAAATATCCTTGATATTTAGTGAACAGCTTTTGGGGGAGACAGAGATATTTAAGACAGGGGGTTGATAGTGGAATAGAAAGAAAGAGAAAGAATGTAAGAGGCATTGATGAAGGAAAAATAACAATACCTAACAATTGATTAGATATGGGAAATATGGAAGACAGGGAACTCAAAGAAGACACCAAGACTTTAGAGACCAGAAGAACAGTGTGCTGGTGAAAGAAGCCAGGTGGTTTGGGCATCAGAATATGTTGGAGAAAAGGGAAGTTTGAAGCTCTGATAAATAGAACCTTAAATGGGAGACTTAAGTAGATTCAAGAAATGAATCTCAGGAGAGGAGACAGAGCAAGAGTAAGCAAGAGATGAATAAAGGAACTACCAAAACAATGAAGAGTGGAAGGAACGGGAATGCAAGGGAAGCCTAGATTTCACTGAAGCAAGCATTGAGAGATTCATGTGTAGACTAAAGGGAGGATGATGGAGCATTTGCTTATGGGAAAGATAGGTTCTTTTTTAAAATACATATATATATTTTATTGATTCTTTACAGAGAGGAAGGGAGAGGGATAGAGAGTTAGAAACATCAATCAGCTGCCTCCTGCACACTCCCCACTGGGTATATGCCCGCAACCAAGGTACATGCCCTTGACCAGAATCGAACCTGGGACCCCTGAGTCCGCAGGACGACGCTCTATCCACTAAGCTAAACCAGTTAGGGTGAAAGATAGGTTCTAAGGGACAGGCAGAGGGTGGGACAGGGGAGTAAGCCAGGCTGGGTAGAGAATTGTTGGGATACAATGAGATAGACATGGCCTGTACACGGGAGGGGAAGCTACGGCTGTCTCATTTAGCAGCAGGACTCTCCAAAACTGAGTGAAATGCCACTAAAGATATGGAATTCAGTAAAGGAAAGGCTATCTGGCTCCTGATTGGCAAATGATACTTGCCACCTCTTCCCCTCACTCAGGAGACGAATGTGTGGTGCTGAAAGGGACAGATTTTGTTTTCTCTCCTGTTGGCTGCCGGCATGGGGCCCAGCGAAAGCAGAGTCACACAAGTGCAAACTTGCTGCTTTTTAAGCAATGAGCTGGCAGGAAAAGAGATCCTGTCTTTATCATGTATTTATTTATTTATAATTTGTATACCATCCATATCCAAGTGAATTTGAGGCAGTCTGCAATAAAAACACATGTACACATGTCACAAGATACTTAAAATAAAGGTCAGAGAGAGCCTAGAAAGAGGAGAATAAATCAGGTTGTAGCATGTTCCTCTGCAGGAAAAGTAGCCAGGTAGAGGAGACAGCCTGAAGACAGGACGAATAAGGCAGCTATCATTTTTCTAGGGGGCGCTCTCCAACTGCTGTTTTAGTCCATAGCAACCACATGGGAAATGCTTTCATCTGGGCATATGTCCAAAGCAAAGGTCCCAAGCCCTCAGGGAGAGCAGGGTAGGGTCTGGTGGTCCTGCTGTCCACAGCCCAGGAGAGAACACTGCTAGCGGGAAGGTGATGGTGAACAGCTATCCTGCAATCAGCAGGGGCAGAGGGGGGATGATCCACAAAGAGACATATCAAATGAGATTCTTGAATGTCAAAGTCAGTGTAAGCTAAAGGCAAAAGGTCTAGACCCCAGGGCTTTGGAATCAGCTCCATCTCATGGCTTCCTTTTCACACAGCCTCTTCTTCACATGCATAGAAACCTCACTGAGGCTGATTTCCAGGTCCACACAAAAGACCATTGAGTGCCATCCAAGAAGTCCTCACTCTCCAAGAATCCTAATGGAGCAGCCCCACAGTGACCACACACAGGGCAGGCACAATGACCAAGTGGAAAGCACAGAGGGCTGCCATCCAGTCCTGATGGGTGTCTGTAACCTCACTTTGTGCTCCCATACAATGCAACATTCTTTTGATGTAGGACAGGGCGCTGCTCTAAGAAATTTCAGAGAGAGCCCTTCTCTTCTCACACTCCACACCCCTGCCAGAGTCCAGCTGACACAATCAAAGCAGACCACAGCTAGAACATTTGCTTGCAGGCCAGACAGACTTGGGAGCGGCAGGTAAGGGCTAACATTGATACCTTCTGTAGCTCAGACACACTCTCCATCCTTAGCTGTGGTCACAGTTTGGATTTTTTTACAATGGGTGATGCAAATGGGGAGAAGGTCTCACTTAAAGGGTCTTGAATCTTCTGCTTGTAATATACAGAAGCAGATATGTTTATTCAGGTGGGAAAAAGAAGCACCTTATCTAATAAAAGACAAAAAGGATAATTAACTGTACCTCCATTACGCTTCCCATTGGCTAATCAGGGCGATATGCAAATTAACTGCCAACAAAGATGGCGGCCGGCAGCCATGCAGCTGAAGCAAGCAGGAGGTTTGCTTGCTCCAGTGATGGAGGAAGCCAAGGTTCCCCGCCTGCCGCGGCCCGGCTCTGAACTCCGATAGCAACAGCTCCAAAAGCAACAAAGTTTCAATTATAGAAGCTAAACAAACTCCAGATACCTGCTTTCAGCCAGCCATGGCCTCAGAGTGGAGCGAGCAGGACAGCAACAAAGTTTCAATTATAGAAGCCAAACAAACCCCAGATACCTGCTTTTAGCCAGCGGTGGCCTCAGAGCTGGGAGCGCCAGTGACAGCAACAAAGTTTTAATTATAGAAGGTAAATAAATCCCAGAATAAAAAAAAAGAAAGGAGAGGCTGGGAGCTTCAGTCGCCAGCCAGCCTGAAAACGGCCCTCAGCCCCTCACCCAGACTGGCCAGGCACCCCAGTGGGGACCCCCGCCCTGAAGGGGGTGTGACCAGCTGCAAACAGACATCAGCCCCTCACCCAGGCTGGCCAGGAATCCAAGTGGGACCCCCACCCTGATCAGGATCACCCTTCAGGGCAAACTAGCCATCCCCTACCCGTGCACCAGGCCTCTATCCTATATAGTAAAAGGGTAATATGCAAACTGACCCTAACAGCAGAAAGACTGAGAATGACTGGTAACTATGACACACACTGACCACCAGGGCGCAGACGCTCAATGCAGGAGCTGCCCTCTGGTGGTCAGTGCGCTCCCACATGGGGGAGCTCTGCTTAGCCACAAGCCAGGCTGATGGCTGCCAGTACAGTGGTGGTGGTGGTAGCCTCTCTGCCTCCTCAGCAGCGCTAAGGATGTCCAACTGCAGCTTAGGTCTGCTCCTAAGGGCTGCCAGGCTGCCAGAGGGATGTCTGATGGCCAACTTAGGCCCAATCCCCCGGGGAGCAGGCCTAAGCCGGCAGGTGGTCATCCGCCGAGGGGTCCCAGACTGTGAGAGGGCACAGGCCTGGCTGAGGGACCTCTCCCCCCCCCACCCCCCGAATGCACAAATTTTTGGACACTGGGCCTCTAGTAATAATAATAATAATAATAATAATAATAATAATAATAATATAAAAATAGGAAAGTGCATAGAGTACTGACACCACAGGAGATGAAAGTATAATGACACACATTAGAAGCTATGGCCTTGGGCACGTTCTTACTAATTTAGTTCTCTTCCTGTCCAGTTGAAAGGATCGGTCCTCTCTTTTGAGCCTGGCACAGCTGAGACCCCTGGAGGGGTTAGAAGTGCTCTAGGACAATGATATCTCTGGGAAATGCAAAGACCTAGGTGCCGCTAGCAGAGGGAAGAGTCAACTTTCCACTCATTTGTGCTTTTCCTAGCTGGCCTCTCCTGTGACAGAAGGAATGAATCACAGGGATTGTAAGAATGGTTAGTTTGCACCACACTCACCAGCAGTATGGACCACAGCTGGAGCCATTCATGCCATTCTGCCTGTGAACTCTCCAGGCCAAAGAGTTGGTAAGGTAAGGTATCATAGTGTCTCTATTAAAGGGGCTAGTTTTCAAGCCTCATGTGTCCAAGATTTACCATATTTCTCTGGTAGACTGAGCATGACACTAATTCCTAGTTCTTACAAGGAGATGAAAATGGAGGAAAGAAGTTACAATCTCAGGTGTGGAGGAACTCACCCACTGAGCTATTTTTTTCCCACTAGGGATGTGCTCCCTGTTCCCCCCGCTCCCCTTCCATAATTCTAAGTAATTAGATACTGACTCATACTATATTTGCTACACAAATGGTGTCTCCTAATACCCCCTCCTACCCTAACCACTAGTTGAGTTCAAATACCTTGACAGATCTCCATAACTTTAGTCTTTCTCTCCACCCAGCCTGAGAGAGAGAGGCTTGCCTTCCCTCCATTCTCTGTCATGATGTACGGTAATAGGTTCAAGAGGGCGGAAACTTGGTTCCAGCCTCCCTGATGCTTTGACTCACCCTCGTAAAAAGTTATTGGTGTCAGTGCTGGTCTAGCAATTGCCTCCCGCCTCCCCCCGCCCCCCATGCCTCCTGGCTTCTATAATTTCATTTCCCCCGGCTGCACCATACAATAAACTCTAATGAGCTCTTACATTCCTTCACCAGGCACCCTCCACCACCAAGTCAAACAAGAAGAGAAAAATAACTTCCTGCAGGAAATTTGCATGGCCATGGAATTCTAGGCAACTGAACCAGTATACAGAGTATGACACTCTTCACAGAAGTGGGAGTACATTAAGCGCAGAGAAAAGGGAGAACAGAGAACGTGAGCTATGTTCAGGAAGAGCATCAACCTGAGTCCACCCACAAAAAATGGGAGGAGAGAAAAGAAAGGGCGGGGGTAATACAAAAAGAACCCAAGAACCCGAGCTGAGAATAACTTTCCAATATTTTGACCCAGGATTTGTGTTATATATTTCAATATGTATCAAGAATCATAATATGCCCTAGCTGCTTTGGCTCAGTGGAGAGAGCATCAGCCTGCGGGCTGAAGAGTCCTTGATTCCATATCAGTCAAGGGCACATGCCCAGGTTGCAGGCTCGTTCCCCAGTAGGGGGTGTGCAGGAGGCAGCTGATCAATGATTGTCTCTCATCATTGATGTTTCTATTTATCCCTCTCCCTTCCTCTCTGAAATTAATATATACATTTAGAAAAATCATAATATCTGTGACCCATTCACATGTTTATAGTTAATTTCACCAGGAAATGAACCAAGATTTCTAAGCCCCTTATCATGTGCTAGGTCCAGTTGATTATCTTACATTATCTAACCAAGAAAATACAAGTTTGGAATGAGTCTTCGCCCCTTTCCCATACACATTTCCTACAGAGTTTCATCAAATATGCATATACCATAAAGACACATGGACATAAATGCACATTCATGTGCCTTTCTGATCTTGTTCCTTTTCCTAGTTCACATCCAGGGGATTTCAGTTTCAAATCCTCCAAAGGCCATGGGGTGATACATGATCAGTCCTGAAACTACCATGTAACAATTATAGTAATTGTCCTGAATGAACCCCATGTTTCTTGCCTGAAGCAGGAAGGCACGACTGGGAAGCTGCCTGGACCAGAACTCCCTGTGTTGGTCACACTTTTCCTCCTTGGGCCTCATGGGCCATAGTGACCCTTGAGCACGCACTGCCCCTCTCCTTCAGGGGCCCCTGCTAGAACAGAGAGAAGGCCCACAATAAACGGAGAATACCAGTTTCAGAGAGCAGGGTTGGGCAGGGCTGATTTTTAGGAGAAAAACTAACAGACGAGTCCCCAGGGAACCTGAAAGGGTGCCAGGAAGTTAAATTTGAAGATGGGAAAGGATAATTACTGAGAAGCCTTTTACAAAATATTGCTTTGTAAACTCTCACATACTTGTCATTTTCTTCCTTGCATGTTACCCAGTGGGAAGAGCTGTAAAACTCTTAAAACATTCTTCAAAGGTTTTCATACTTTCAAAAAGATAGCTGGCAATAGAACATATCCAGGTAAGAGTATCCCATATGGCCCAGACATGGATAAGAGCATTCTGGTTAGAAGAATTAGCAATGGTGACACAGAAGGGGAGGAGAAGTAAATCAAGACTCTCAGCTCATGGACCACTTAGTATGTGAGGGTGCAGATTCAGAAAGGAAAGAAACTTACCCAGGGGCACACAGCAACTTATTGGGAGAGTCAGAATATGAACATGTATTTTCTGATTTCCACTACAGTGCTGGCTGTATTAAACTCCACCCTTCTAAGTTGGTCTCCTGGCCTGCAATATCTGCTCAGGTGAATCTTTTCTTCATCTGCCCACTAGGTTCATCAGAGAACATCAAATTCCTCTAGACATCACCCATTTGAAATTTCAGTGGCTCCAAGATCAGTTACTTAGAGCTAAGGTTCTCAGGTGTTTCCTCCTGCTAGTGTACGTCTGATGAGTAATGTTCATGCATTTGGCTCAGTATCTCTTGTGTTTACACAATAAGCCTTGTAGCTCTAAGGCCTTTTCATATCACTCAATGAAAGAAATGAGAGTGGCACTTCTTGCCCAAGTAACCAGGTACCTGTTTTGATTGGAAGTTAAATCCCATCTCTCTCTTCTCTCTCTTCTCTCTTCTCTCCTCTCTCCTCTCTCCTCTCTCCTCTCTCCTCTCTCCTCTCTCCTCTCTCCATTCTCCTCTCTCCTCTCTCCTCTCTCTCTCTCTCTCTTTCTCTCTCTCTCTCTCTCTCTCTCTCTCTCTCTCTCTCTCTCCCTCCCTCCCTCCCTCCCTCCCTCCCTCCCTCCCTCCCTCCCTCCCCACCTGCTCAAGCCCTTGCTTCAAGTACTTCTGAAAAACTCCAGAATATCTCACTTACAACTACTCTATTAGACACGCTCCTTCTCTTCTTACTGCCCTAGTCTAGTGAGGAGACATGTGGCAAAGCATTGCCTCTACTCCATGTGGATTCTGTTAGAAGAGTCCAAAGAAAATGTTCTTTGAGGCCCAGTGTGTGAGGTACATACAGACTTCTCTCATCTCAGGGGTCAGATGTGCATCAGGGGTTGGATCAGCAGGAGATTCCAAGAAGGGTCACCATCAGAACACAGGCTCTTATCTGATAATAGAGGCTGTGGCACTGGCTCACACTCTATATAATTGATTTATTCTTCCTTAGATTGATGTCCTTCAGCCCCATGCAGATGTATATAGTAGCATATAGCACTGCATGCTACTCATACTGTCCCAGCTATTGACTGAGCTGGCCCAGCCATGCCTAAATCCCAGCAGTGGACGGCAGAATATTTCATGGTCTACTAAGATCCCTACCACACATGACTATAAAGGTAGCAAGTTTCATTTACATAAAACTAATGTAAGTCAAACAAAACCTCAAGTAGTTCTTTTTCCCAGAATCAAGTTGCCCTGATATAGCTCATGGTAGATTATGATAGGTCAGCATTGCAATACTACAAATAGAAGGGGCTGGCCCAGAGGAGAAACGCCAAACTGTCAGTTAGCGGCACTGGCTTTCCAAAATGGACAGCCTGGTATCATTTTCCATTACTTTTCACTTAGTGGCTGCACTTCAGTCCTATGGTTGGAGCATTGCCCAGGCAAGGTTAGTGCTCTCACCACTTCTGCACAATCTATATATATAAAGAGCCAGGGGCCATCGCATCCAAAACAACTGAACAGATGACCAAACAGGCTGAGTGAGGCAACCAGGCCAGCAGGGGGATTAGTGAGGGGCGACCAGGCCAGCAGAGGAGGGCTGTTGGGGGTGACCAGGCCGGCAGGGTGGGGCAGTTGGGGGTGACCAGGCCAGCAGGTGGGGGGGGGGGCACTTAGGGGCGATCAGGTCTGCAGGCAGAGGCGGTTAGGGGTGATCAGGCTAGAAGAGGGGTCAGTTAGGTGTGATCAGGTAGGCAGGCAGGTGAGTAGTTAGGAGCCAGCGGTCCTGGATTATGAGAGGGATGTCTGACTGCCTGTCAGTCGGACATCCCCCCTCCCCATGCACGATGTGCACTGGGCCTCTAGTTCATAATAATAATTCCAAAGACTAAAAACACCTCCAATTCCATCCCTACCCAGTGACTGTCCAAATGATAACCACCATTCAATACCCAAATGATGCTTCCACCGGGGAGCCTTCCCTGATAACACCAGCCTATACTCTTCATCTCATCAATATAAACAAACAAAAAACCCTACAGTACAATATGGACACACAGAGACTATGCTGAATGGCATGTAATATGCATCATTTGGTTGATTAAAATGGTATGAATGAAGAAATTAAATAGTTATGCTGGGCTGGGTCTTTTTGTCACTTAGAGTCAGTGTTGAATTTTATAATTTTGCATCTTCTATGTTAAATTTCCCTTCCACAGTAAGCAATACAAAATAAAATTCTCATAATTATATTTATGAGAAAATACTATATTGAAAGCATTTGAAGATTTTATGCATTCGGGTGTCTATCTGTGGGTGATTACACAGGTTCAATATACACTTTTTTTCAATATAGGAAACATCATTTATACGTAAAAAGTAAAAGTTGATATGATAATCCCAGCATATATAAAGCTGTATATCTCTATCTATCTATCTATCTATCTATCTATCTATCTATCTATCTATCTATCTACCTACCTACCTACCTACCATCTAAAGAGAAATCTAGTAGATTCATGGCAGGAAATACTACCCAACCATGCTCTGCAGTAGAGAGAAGAAACAGAATGTTCTGTAAGGTAACCAGGTTGCCCAAAAAACATAGCAGATTCTTAACAATTCCCATTTTCATCGAAATTTATAAGGCCATATGAATCCTAGTGGTGTAATAGCCATCACCTCCTACATATACCTCACACTGGAGTTGCTTTTGTTTCTTTCTTTTGGGAGAGGTAAACTAGAGGGTAGTAGCCACTATTTACAATAGAAGGCTATTACAGCGTTTTTCAAGGAAACAAAATAAGAAAACGTTATAAGCGGGGGAAGTGGTGAAAGCAAGAAACAGTGCGCCATGGGAGCTTCTCAAGGGCTTTCAGAATTGAATACCATCCTTGCCGGATAAAAAAAAAATAGATGTGAGATAAACATTAATGAGATTTTCATGTACCTTTTTGACTAAAAGAATAGATGTAGTCAAATGGTCTGTGATTTTGTTCCAGGGGAATACTTTGTCATCCACCCATTTTCATTGAGATCTGATGTCCTTCTGGATCCCAGTCATGCTGTTCTGAGTCCCACACTTCCTGGTTTGAACTCCAGGTCCAAGTGAAAATCACCCGCAGGATTCCCCTGACTCTGAGTGAGCTGTGTTCTTAACCATGCCCTCTTAGGGATGGATTTCCTCAGAATCTATCCCTTGGCATTCTTCAAGTATCCAACAATACTTTTTGAGGGTTTACTATGAGCAATGCTGAGTGGACACCTAAAGATGTCTATAACATATTGAGAGTTTATGTAACTAGGCTGGGTTGAGCTTATTCTATGAAAGTGCTATTTGTACTTAAAGGAAAAAGAGGAGGAAAGAAGAGGTGAGGGGAGGTAGAAAATGGGAAGAGGGGGAGGAGATCTGACAGTTAAACATGAGAAATCAATTAACTTGAAATGTACCTTAATGGGGTGACCAGAGGATTTGGGGAGGGGGAGAGACAGGCTAGGCTTGTAAAAAGAGCACCGAAGAGGCCTGGGACCTTGCGTAACAAACATAATTTCCCAAAGTATGGTCTGCAGTACATTTTTTAAATTTATGAAGGTGTTTTCAAAAAGAGGGAAGGGAGAGGAGGATTATAAATCAAATAATATTAGAAAAACCCGACTCACCAGATTTTTAAAGGCAGGACCAAGTGGTCTTGTAATATGCTATGTTTTTGTTTTGTTTTTTGTTTTTCTATTTAAGCACTTCACAAGACTAGTGTTCAACAAACCACGTTGTAGGGAATGCTACTAGTATGTATTAAGTGACTTATGCCAGGATTGACAATGGTAGAAAGTTCATTCCCCTCAGGCCCTCTCTTATGATGCAAAGGAATAAACTCTTGGATCAACTCTGAGTCCAGGACTTCGCTAACATGATCCTTTCTTTGCCTCTTGAGGTGAACATTTGTTTCTAATGTAAAACAATGAAAGCATTGCTTCTGCTGACCAGTGACAGCTTCGGTTGCAACAGAAGGGTTGAGAGTCTGAGGTGTAACGTGTCGGGGCCTTCACAGAGCACTGCTTACTACCTAACCTCCTGGGGGCAAGCAGGAGTCGCTGCCCCTGAGCATTAACATGATTGAGGAAAGATCTGTTCCCCACACCATCAGGGGAATAAGAAAATCCGTTGCAGATTAGTTCTTTTAATTCAAGAGACCATCAGACTGAAATGTCACATGATTCCTGCGCTACCTCCGAATTAAGTGACTGGAGGCAATTTTCATTCTATTTTAAATTTTGTCTTTCCTACCAACAGCACAGGACATCCCTCCCTGCTCCATTACCAGGGATGGTGCCGGTTTTTGACTTTGATTTCCAAGTCAGCTTCTTAAGGCATCATGTTCATGCAAGTGGACTCAAGGCCCACAGAACTAGGACAGGCAGTTGCTTGAGGTCATTACAAGGCTACAAAATAGAGCATGCTTAATTCTGTTATTTCTGAAGATTTTTTTTTTTTTTTGGTCTTCTCTCTCATGTGCATAGAAGACAATCAGTACGTAATTAAATTTTGGAACTGTTCCTGAAAATTTCAGACTGTCAAAGATTCATGTGACCTCCTTTCACCTGAGTCACCCAAGAGAGGCTTAAGCAAAAGCAGGTAAAAGAAAAGAAAAGAAGTGGGCTTGTCGACCAAAGACATGAGAAACGACATCAATCGTTGCCCTTCTGTTTTAAACACCAGGGCTTAAGAATGTTCCAGCAAGAAAATCCTTAGTGCATGGAATTCATAGGTGGAATGATTTCAATCTCTTCATTTTAGATAGAGGTTGAGTGGCTTAACTGAGAATACTGAGAATGTAGTGAAATCTCAATTAATATTTGGGTTAGAACCCAATTAGCAGGAGCATTAACTAATATTAGACAGTGAGTTGACTCTGTGATGGCCAGGTCCTGCTCTACAAGATGAGGCACCCAATTCCCCAGGTGTATGATAAGTGACAACTGGCTTCCTGTCTAAGAGTTATCGGCTAAAGAGAGCCACCTCAACAAGGTCAGGACCTATCCCTAAAGCAGCCCACATCCAACCCAGCTGCAGGGTGCTCCAATGGACCAGAGGCAGCCTTTGCAGCCATTGCATTGTAGTGCAGCTACCCATTTGGACCAACCTCACTCCCCACGTTCCTCGTGGATCTTGTTCAGAGAACATTCCTCAATCAGCTTCTTACATGCTTATCTCCATCTCACAGTCTGCTTCCAGGAGAACATCACTTGTAAAAGTTAGAATTCAAAGCCCCAAGTATCTTCGCTGTCCATAGGCCAGAGTTGCAGACACCCTATATATAATACAGAGTTAGGTGGGATTTTTCTTTTCTTTTTTTTTCTTTTTTTTGTAACTTTGTTAAATTTCCTGATTGTAGAATTTGTAAAGGAAGACGATGTAGTGTGTACAATTCAGAGAATGTGAAGGAGCGATTCACTGATGAGAGCTATCAGTTCAGTGGGATTCCCTCAGTCCCTCCTCCCTGGATGACAACACAGAAATCTGAAATTGAGAGAAGAAATAGAAGACAATGTCTCCTATGGAAAGTTTCTTTTCAGTGAATAAGAAGGTGTTTATCAAAGTGAGCCCTGTCACTAATCAACTAGGGACTATAGCCACCTTATTAAGAAAGGGGAAAGGACAATTTTTAACCTGTCCAGGACCCCTTATCAATTGATTTTGTGTGATTCACTATGGGTTTTATTCAACAAGAATAATGAGTTGTTTCCATTCTTGTAGAGACCCAATATTTTTATTTTGTGGCATTGTCCCCAACTCTGGTCTACTCTATCTTGACATTAAAACATGTTCACAGACACTGGCCAATAACCCTTCATTTTATTTTGACATTATTACCCTGTCTCTATTATTTTCAGAGATCATCATCTTTTCCCCCATCCTCATTCACTTATAGCCTAACATGCTATGATCTTACCATTTGTTAGTATGAGACAACAACTACTTCTAAATATTATTTCTCATATACCTCATTGTCCTTTTTCCTCTTTAGTTGATTGCACACTTGAGTCAGTCTTCCAAAGGAGGTCTGTAGGTTATCTGAAGAATTTATATTTTGCTTTCCCGCTTCAATGTTGGTTTGGCTCCATACCCTTAAACCCTTGAAGATACTGTTCCATTATCCTCCATTATCAGTGTGGCAAGAAGTCTGATAACAATCTGCTTTATGTCTAGGTTTCTTCTTTTTTCCTCCATGCCACTCCAAGAAATTTTAGAATTTTTATATCTATACACTTAGAATTTTTCAAGTATATTTCACCAGGCTCTATCTAGATGTGGGTTTTAATTCATCTGCTTGGCACTTAATGAATCCCTTTAAAATGAAAACATTATTTTTTTCAGCTCAATAAATTAGTTGGGTTTTTTTGTTTGTTTGTTTGCTTTTCCCTGATTCTCCTCCTAGTAATTATATATTGAACTTCTTAGATTTATTCTCTATTGTTCTTACTTTTGACTCATATTTTCCATCTTTGTACCTTCTATTTTTTTTTATCTTTTGGCTTCTTATCCTGGGAGATATAGGTAGATTTCTCTTTAGATCATTAATTCACATGTTTCTAGTCAATTATTCAGCCTCTTCTTTATAATTTCAGGAATTATATATTTAATTTTGAAGAATACTTTCTTATTCTCTGATTGCCTATTTTTCATAACAGCCTGTCTTTATATTATGCTTGCAATGTCCTCTTAAATCATTCTGAAGATATTGATTAGTATATTTAACACTCTCCTCTGTTCCATGCACTATTGATGTTCCCTCTGAGATCAGCTGTTCTGGTTTTCTCTTTGCAGTTATTCACTTAATTTTGTAAAAACACATCTGCAGATCCTTGATATGCAACTATGAATGGGGGAACCACATTGATTCAGATAAGTAAGTGGCATTAGTTTTCTTTGTGTTGTATAGGTTTGCAATCTCAATACTTCTCTCCCCTCTAAGGAAAAGCTGGCTGCGGGCTCTAAGTACATGAGCACAGTCACAGAGAAAGCTCAACTCTCATATTGGTACAAGGACATAACAGCCTAAAAGCCTCCAGACATTTCTCCCATCATATTTCTAACATTTCAAGGTCATTTTTAACTGAATCTCCCACATTCTTAACACTATGGAATTACTGACTGAATGCTTGAGGAAGGGGGCCTAAGAAAAATGGAAAGTGAACCCCAACTTCCTTCTTATATCTCCAGGTCTCACCAGTCTCTTTTCAATAGAGGTCTCCATTTGCCAACATCACAGAAAACCACCTCTTTCCCTGTACAATGGGTTTGCTTGATGCCAGTGTTCCCATGGCGTCATCACAGGAGAGGGAGGTCCAAAGCATCCAGACTTTGGTATCGATCAGAGTCACATTCGCTATCCAAATATACGCTGGCACATATGGGCTACCCCTTGACCTTCAACCACATAACACCTGTTATCATTATGACTTGCTTGTTTCTCTTACCCCAAGTAGATTTGCTCATGGAACATCCCAAAGAGGCTATCCTGGCACCCTCCTCTCTCCCCTAGTCCTCCATCTAGCCCTGAGCATGGTAGATTAACCCTTACAGTGATCTGGTTTTCTTTTGGGGGATTAGGAGGCTAATATTCTGAAGATGAAACTGCTTGACTAACCTGCAAAGATAGTGCGACCCAGACCTCCAGTGACAGGCACCATCTCTAAAATGGATTTGCTTTTACACCGGACTGTATCATTCTTACAGAGGATTACAGTGTGCCACTTGATGTGAAGATCTGGCCTTAGGAGGCCATGGAAAAATGACAAAACAAGAACCAACATGTTAGCAAAACCTTGTTTAAAATTGAAGTCCTGCCTTTACTGGTACGGAGATCTACTAAAAGCTATTATTTGAAATATCTGTGGATAGTTTGGATCTGTGAATAATTGCTATCTGCACATTTCAAATTCTTTACAGTTTTCTGTTAGACATAGCTGCATGAGTCCAAAAATAGTGAAGGAATGTTGCTCACTGTATAATACAGTCTCTCTGCTTTTACAACTCATCATGAACTTCTATGTAATTTATTTTTTATTGAAGAATTCCAATTAATGGCTTCCTGGTGATTTTAAAGCCTCAAATTATCAGTCTCTGAAAACAAAGCAGAGAACATAATTATCATAAACCGAGAATTTTTCATTTTGAAGCTTATCTGTTTGTGCTAAGTATCTTGTCTGTAAGTAATTAGTGCCTTTATATTTTTCCCCAGTAAAAATAATGACCATTCTATGCTACACATCCAAATTTTGTTAACTGCTAGATGTAGTGTATTATATTTGAAAATGGACCACCTTGGACTAGTTTTAAAGTATTTCATCAAATGATAATAGCAACAACAAAATACATCTGTTTGTCAGAATAAATTATGTGGCATGTATTTAAAAAACCTATTATATCCTTTTGCTTTCTTTCTAAGAATAAAAGCCTCACAAAAATATGTACTTGCCATTTATTACCAGGGCTGCATAACAAGAAAAGACCCGTTTTATCTTCCATTTATAATTCCTAACTGCTAATCAAATAGATCAGCCAATAGCTTGGTTGTAGAGGGTCTTTCATACAACCATTTCAAAATGTTTTACTAGAGATAAAACAAAATTCAATGAAATTAAAACAATTTGAATGACAATGTGAGCCAAACATTCTTTTAAGTATTCTGAGAACTCAAGTTTCCCTGATTTAAAAAAAAAAAAAAAAAAAGGTAGGGGGAGGGATTCTTCTGATGAAAGAGAAATTGCCACATTGAAGAGAAACTTGGTTGCTCAGGTCAAATACCTTTGAAGGTGGTTTTTCTCACTGGGCGGAAATTGACTTGACCCAATGGTAGGATTAGTTGTCTTCCTCTTAAAAAGAAATATTTTTTTTCAGTTTATAAAACTAACACATGTTTCTTTTTTAAAAAGCCTTGAAAAATACAGACATATATGATGTAAACTGTCCTTTATCCACTTTTCATATGTAAAGTGTACATTTCCCCACTTATAGTATTTTATCATGCTTATTCAGTGAAAAAAGAAAAATGCACATAACACACTCACACATACAGAGAGATTTTACAAAGGATGAATATGTACAGGTGTATCTTGCTTATGTTACCTGTCATTATGAGTATTTTCACAATACCCTTTCAAGTCTGATTTTAAATAGCTACATATTTCATAACTGTATATATCATAATTTGAATAATTCCCTTATGATGGACATGTATGTCATTTCCAAACCTTTTCCCTTATAAATAACTAGTAGCCCTGCACACGAATCCATGCACCAGTAGGTCGTTGCTGCCCTCCTGTAGCTCTCTGCCTGCTGACCCGCCTCCCCCTCATAGCTTGTTGCCGTGCCCTCTCCTGTAGCTCTCTGCCTCCCGCTTTTAGCCAGTAGGTCCTTGCAGCCCTCCTATAGCTCCTCCACCCCTCCCCGCTCATAGCTTGCTGCCCTGCCCAGTCCTGTAGCTCTCTGCAGCCCGCTTGTACCTCGCTGGCCCACCCTCCTGCTGATCTGTGATCTGGTCATGATGTGCTTGGTTGCTATGCGTAATGGCTAGTTAGCATATTCCTCTCTTATTATATAGGATAGTGCAACAAACCTGTCTGTATATAATTTTTGGAATGAATCTCTTATTATTTCATCAAGATAAAATCTTAAAGACTACTATCAAGTCATATGTTTGAAAATTTTAACGCTCTTTGTTCATGTTAAAAATCTGCTATGTGGAAAGTCTGGCAGTTCATGCCCACACATTACTGAGTGAGCACGCCCTTTTGCCCACACTCTGACCATGGTGAGTAAGATAACGCCACTGCTTAAGTTGATGCTGACTTAATAATAAAATGTGGAATTTTGTTATTTTTACATTTTAGATAAGGTTAAATACATTTAACACTCATTTTCTATATATATTTATATCAATATCTACATCCATCTCTTTTTTTCCTCACCCATTTGTAGAAACTTATTTTATAGTAACAATGCTTTTTGTCTTGCATAATTATTGCAAAATTTTACCTCAGTATGTCATTTGTCTTTTAATCTGTTTTTGACATATATTTTTTACTTCTATAATTGTTTTTATACTTAAAACTCCTTTCCCATTAAAGATATCTACTTGTGTATTTTTAAATGACTTTGTATCGTTTTAAACTATCACTAAATTATTTTAGTGCAAGGGGAGAGTCAGTGTTGTAAGTTTATATTTCCAAATTGTGAAGTGATTTTCCTAATACCATTTATTGATCATCTATTTTCTTCCCTGGAGATGTACGATATTATATCTATCACATCCTGCATTCTCATGCATTGGAATCTGGATCATGGCCATCTCCTTTACTTCATGTATCTTCGGCTACACTATTGTGATTGTTTTAGTTTGGTAGGTTTCGTTGTCAAATAGGGAATTCTCATCCCTTTACTTCTCCTTTATGAAACATACTAGGGGCCTGGTACATGAAAATTCGTGCCCTCTCGTAGTCCAGGAGCTCTCAGGGGATGTCCTCTGTGGGAGGTGACCTGC
This sequence comes from Myotis daubentonii, assembly GCF_963259705.1. Taxonomy (NCBI): domain Eukaryota; kingdom Metazoa; phylum Chordata; class Mammalia; order Chiroptera; family Vespertilionidae; genus Myotis; species Myotis daubentonii. The sequence continues at coordinate 46,222,130 of NC_081851.1, read as the reverse complement.
GGGCCAATTGGGGGACTCTGGCAAGTGGCCGGCCCCACCCCCCATCGCCCCACCACCACTGGTCACCGCCCCCTGATTGCATTGACTTCCCTCTGTGGGCTGGCACCCGCCTTGGCTGGCCTGGCACCTCCTGCTCACTGGCCCTGCCCTCCACTGACAAATCATTCCCCATTTGGTTGATTTGAATATTAGGCTTTTATTATATAGGATTGTATATTTCTGACTGTTTTTTATTTCCCAAATAAATTATGATTCTTTGTGTTACATTAAATCAAATAATATCCTTCTTGAAACTGCACTAAGTTAATAAAAATAATTTGAGAAAATTGACATCTTTATAATAATCAGCTTTTCCATCTATGAGCAAGTTATATCTTTACATTAATTGCTTAATGCCTCTCAGTAAAGTTTCATGGTTTAATTCATAGTTTCTCCCTTTATCCTGTTCTCAAATGAATTCGCAGTGTCTAGAAAATTCCTAACCCATAGAACTCACATCATCATCATTTGTCGACTGCAGTAACTAATTGGGTCAAGCCTTTACTTTTAATAGCTCTGTGATCTGAAATGAGTGCCCTAACATCTCATATTCTAAGTTTCCTCAACTGTAAAATGGTGAAGCGATTGTATCAGCCTCCTAAAATTATCATGAGAATTAATTGGGATTAACTCATCAACTTAAAATAACAACTTACATATCATAAGCCCCAATAAATATTAATGAATACCATAGTTATCTGGAAAGTGTGTGTTAACGGAAGAATCAATAAAACTGCAGCCAGAGATGAAAACATAGGGAAAACGAGGAACAGACCATGACTCCCAAGTTTCAAGGCTGATTCAAGTAGAAACTTAAAAAATACTAATTATTGATTGTGGCAGAGAAGCAACTGTCTTTGTATAAGACCCAGAACTTGGCTTAGAAGCAAGCCCTACACAGCTGGGGGATGGCTAGACTGGGGAGAAAGAGTCCGCTGTGATCAGAGCCCAGGGTGACCCCTAATCCAAAGGGAGCTTTTCCCATAGCACTGGCAGTAACACCCCAGACTGAATGGAAGGAGCATAACTAAAAAGTATGTCTGGAAAAACATAATACATTAAACTCATCCTTAGCTCAAATATAGAACATACTGGCCTCAGAAATAAAGTGAGAAATTAAGGAAATTATCCAAATAACTCATATTCTCTTCCAAAAACAGCCCACTGCTTGGCTAAAATGATTTGAATGCACTTAGATATCTGAGCCCAAGTGCCTCTCCGGATGGATAACAGTTTCCATTCTCCACTTCAGTGTTCCATCAGACCCAGCCATCGTGCCTTAAAAAAAGCCAAGGACTAACTTTAGCCACTGGTCCTGCTTTCAATAAAGCCTTATTTTAATAGAAACACTGTGTCTCTCTTCCAAGTCCCCACCTTTTTTGGGCAGCTTGCCAGCAGAAGGCAAAAAGAAAATTCTAGCACATTGTCCCCAAATTCCAGGCAGATCACAAAAATAAACTGTCCCAGAATGTATTCCTTTTAAGAAAAATTGCTTATTCAAGGCTTGCTTTTCTTGTTTGCCTTCCTTCTCCCCTTTCCAAACACTTTTTCTTCTAACATCATGCTGTAAAGTTGCCATCTGTCTCAAACATACACATACACAAAAGGGAAATCCACTTACAACGAATACTGGAAAGAAGAAAAATAAGTGCGTTACAAGTGGGTGTTCTGCCGCTTATGACTTTCCCAACCCAGTGGCCAAAATCTGAATTACCTCCCAGTCGGTTGTCCCCCAGTTTGACTGTCAAGACAAGAGTAAAAAACAAATGAATAACTCCATTTAAAAAATATTTATGTTTGCACAATATTCCCAAGGGAACACTTGGTTTTTATAATCCTATGATATACGGATGGTCAGGAATTAAATTTTATAAATAAGAAAACTGAAACCCAGAAAGGTGAATCACCACTGAAGATCAGAGGGTAGCTGAGGATTTCAAAGGGTGCATCTAAGGATTCCCTGCATCAGAATCGGCAGAGCCTCTTGTTCAAATGCCTCTTTTTATAGCATAAATTGGGTAATACCATTCCCCTGCTCAGTAGTTATCCATTCAAATAGAAATCCACACTTGGGTTTCACAGTCCTCACCACAGGCCACAGGACATGTCTTGTCGTCCACCTCCAGACCTCACCGGTTGCTGTTCTTCCCTCTTCCACTCTCGGCCCACCACAGCCTTCTTTGTGGCCCTCATTTATGTGACGGTTGTTCCTGCCTTGAAATCTTGCATGAGCTATTCTGTCTGCTTTGAAGTTTCTTCCCTCAAATCTCAGTCTAAGGTTCTTCCTCCATATTTGAGTCTTTGAAAAGCCATATCTTGTCTATCCTAGCAACTGTAGTCCAGCACAACTGTAATCCATTTATTCTATCTTAATTTTCATCTTATTTAGCAGTCTGAATTTAAGTTATTTACTGTGATGTGTTTATTAGTTACTTTCCATGCTCCCACAAACACACATACACACAGGGAGATCCAGGTTTGACTCAAAGTTTTGTAAGGCAGTAATTTGTCTGTCTTGTTAGGATAACAGAGAACAGTGCAAAGCATGGAGTAACACACAGAACCTATTGCCAATAAAATGCAGCTAACCCGGCATCATGTCAGACCTATGGAGTACCTATTTAGGGACAGGGGCCTGGAGATGTTCATTTTAAGTCATTTTCTAGGCGACTTCAAAGCCCGTTAATATTTCAAAAGTCCAGATAAGAAATCCTTTAGCCGGGACTAGACAAACACACTTGACCACTAGTGGCATGCTCTCCAATGCACCGAGCTCCAGTTTTAAATGACTGGTCTCTTTCAAGTGGTTGCTCTAGCAGGAACCTTTTTTGGAGATTCAGACTGGGTTTTCACTGTATGTGCAAATTTAGTGGTACCTCAAACTACTTTTCCAAAATTCAATATTTCTGTCTCTCACGTAGGCTTGGACTTTTACGAGAAGCTTAAGAATTACTTGTGCAAATTGAGGGAGAGAATATTCTACAAGAAGCTGGGTTTCATTTTCAGTTGACTCATGGACCACTTATGAGATCTTGGGTAATTATATTAATTTCTCTGGGTCTCATTTTCCCCATCTGCAAAGTGAGGGTGTTGAACTAGATTATGTCTACAGTCCCCTTCGCACAAATATTTTGTGGCACCACGTCATTCCAGTGAACTCAAAAAGAGCCCTTGCAGTTGTACTCAGTATTGTGAAAGGGCTCTGAACAGCCCAGCATTCATGCCATGTGGCCCAGGCCAACCACAGTGGCCCCACCCCTGTCTAATGCTTAGCATCTTGTCTTGTGAAAGAAAATATCCCGCTCACACTGAAAACACAAATGCATTTGTGCTGATTCCATCTGATTCCATTTAGAAGCTGCTAAGGGATGGTTCAGTTGGGCAGCTGGTAGGATTCACAATTGTTCTATTTGTTAAAAAAATTCTAATATCTGTCAATGACCCAAATAGAATGTTCTTCCATCCTTCATTTTACACACACACACACACACACACACACACACACACACACACACACACTTTGGGGAAACCTACTAAGAGGAATCTCCAAACATTCTTCTGAAGGACTCGATAGCCAGAGAGTCAAGCTTCATGGTTTAACCTGAAAATAAGGATAGAATAAAATCAACCTGATGTTTCTAAAGGAAAGAGTAGGGCTGTCTTCATTTGTCAGAACTGGCACTAGGCAGTCCATGACATGCACTGCCAGGAAGTTCTTTAAAATAGAAGCCATTTGGTGCACAATGGATGGAAGAGTGTTTTGTGGCAGGAAGAGGGGGTGGCAGGGTGCTAATGGCAAGTGGGAGGGGAAGCTGGTGATGAGTAAAGGTATGGTTGGACTATCACATTCAGAGAGCAGGCAGGATAGATAATATTGGTTATATATGCCAAGGGGAAGAGATTGGGAAAAACAGAGGAGAAAAATTAACACTGTGATACACTTTTTCTTAGCTGAACTTTTATAAATGTGATTCTCAATCTTGGTGGAGATTCCTCTTTGGTCAATAGTAATTACAACATATTCTACCCAGATTATTAACTTGAAGTAAGATTCCTCCACTTTAGAAGAAAAACCTATCACCTGATGAACTACAAATCCTTTCCCTTTTAGTGTCACTCTGTATTTAAATTTTAGATGATCGTATATATGACTGCAAACGTAAGATTCATGAGGTGTGAGTATAAGCACATACCAAATGTCGTAAGCCCTGCACACAGATCAGTCTCTTTGTCTCACTTCTCGTGTAAATGGTAACCAATGGGACCATGTTTCTGTGTTGAAAAGTACAAATGATCAAGTGCTTTATATACGTGCTTCTGTTTATCTTTTGTTGCCTGAGGATCCTAGCTAGGAGGAAGAGAAGAGAACCTGCCATAAATTCAACAAGGCCACACCACCTAATGGGGACCAGCAGGCCTTATTTGTTCAATAAACAGCAATGGGGCTGGGAAACAGACCTGCACCTCACCTTCCCCAACCTACAAATGTGTTCTTTCTCATAAAACATTACCCAGTTGTTGACAGTTAGCCACAACATGGATACAGGGTTCCATTAAGACTTCGTGTACTTTTCACTTTCAACAACTCGCATCACAGATGTGATCAAAAGAGTCTGTAAATGCTACTTAAAAGGGCGAGAGCATTATACCACAGTGCAAAATGCCATCCAAGGAGAAATGACTACTAAAGATTCTAAAGGGAATTATTATACCCAAATGGCTAGCAGCATTTTTGTATCAGCTATAAGGAAATCCATTGTTCATGCTCAAAAGAGTAAGATTTTTTCTTTCCCATCAGTCCTATAGGGTAAACTACTAATGTTTAAAATGCCAAAGTAAAAAACTGCACAAAGACCTCATAGTTTTTTTTCCAGAGTATTCTTAGCCAAAACTTTTAAGACATTGACTCCATGAAGCTGCTTTCAGTAGAAGCTACATGTTATCGATGTTGTGTTAATGGATCTCTCTAATTCATTGGGTCCTCTTCAAAACCACATTGGAGCCAAAACCGGTTTGGCTCAGTGGATAGAGCGTCGGCCTGCGGACTGAAAGGTCCCAGGTTCGATTCCGGTCAAGGGCATGTACCTGGGTTGCGAGCACATCCCCAGTGAGAGATGTGCAGGAGGCAGCTGATCGATGTTTCTCTCTCATCGATGTTTCTAGCTCTCTATCTCTCTCCCTTCCTCTCTGTAAAAAATCAATAAAAATATATTTAAAAAAAAAACACATTGGAGGACTCCAATTTCTGATAGTTGTTCTTTGTGATTTAGCAAAGAGATCCAGAATTTTCTAAGAAGACAATCTAAACCAGGCTCCAAAAAAGTCTCTGAAAATGTCAGCCTAGCCAACAGAGAAAGGTTGAGGGAGCAGCAAAGGAATAGCATATACTTTTCCATCTATTCAATCTGACCCTGGGCCTGCTGCCATAATCTTTCTTTACGGTTAGTGATGGGAAGGCTGCCGCCTGAATGTTTGCAGAGGTCCCCTAACATCCTCTGCCGAGGAACCTTAAACCTCAGGTACTATTTCAGAGAAAATGGACAGCACAAAACACAGACAGAAAATTAGCTGCAGCCGACCCTGGATCTAAGTAAGTTCCACCAGCTTTTCTGAAATCACTTAAAGGCTGGGGTTGTTGGGGGCACCGAAGGGGGTGAGTAGGGTGTATGTGTGTGTGTATGTGTATGTGCATGTCTTCCTCCAACTGGGACCTTTGCCTAAATATTATAATAGTTGCAGCTTCCTTCCTAAAGAGAAGGAAGAAGAAAGAAATTAAGACCACTTAGCTAAGCAATTTTAAACAATTTTTGCAAAAAAAAATAATATAAAGAAAGACTTTAACAAAATTGCAGCTATAGCAGGTCTGTGAGGGTAACTTAGTGAAATACTCGGTGGAAGGCTGCAAACCTCTAATGGAAAGTCGAATAAGTGGCTGAGGCCAAAGTAGGCATTAATTACAATGAAAAATCAGTTTAGAGTAGGCCACAACTAAATTGGAAGCTGGTCCTCTAGGTAAAACCAAGAAAGTGAACAGCAGCCTCAGATTTGATTACATGGCAATACAAGAAAAATGTGCTGTATGTTGTCTATTATTAAAGCTGCTTTGGGGCCCTGTGTTGGATGCCTCAGGGATTTTAATAAAAAATTAGTAATAGGTCTGCTGCCCTGGCTCACCGTGGCTTTTTGGGGGTATTTGTGGGTTCAGGGCTGGTCCTGCAGTGCAAATTAAGTCATTTCAGACAAGCAGCCTCGGAAAGTGTTATGTGATAGCAAAGTTCAAATACTGCACTCTGGCTCTGAAAGGACACAGCCCTGCGCTGGAGGCTGATTCACAGTTTCAAAGAAATAATAAAATTTCATCGTAAGAAGGAGGAAGGGGAAATGAAAAGCAAGAAAAACGGTAAAAAAGCAACCAGTTGTTCTTGTGTGTCTTTACTCTTGCCAAATACTGGTCCTGGTATATAAACTATATGAGTGCATAAAATATTGCCAATGAGTGAGTTGATGGCAGAAAAGGCAACTGTTAGCCTGGGATTTTTTTTTCTTCTTCTTTTTTTTTTTCGCCTTACAAATGTTAACTCTATAACTCTTCTTATATTGATGTAGTGATATTAATAATATTGTCTTTATTGCTAATATCACCATTGGGTCCATGGCACGACCATATAGATCCTAGCCAATGAAACATTAACGAAAGTTCACCCTGATTACGGTATCAAGCCTATAAATCTACATTCCTTCAAAGATGGAAACGTCTGGGGCAAATTATTCTCTACAAGACAGCTACGTGAAGAGGATATTCCCCAGCCTTTTCTGGGTTTATGGCTGGCATTCGCTATCACAGACAAACAGTCCCTGGTCTTAGAATCCTGATAAATGCTGTGCAGATTCAATAAACGGAGAGTGCCTGGATAGGGGGGGTGTTTCCAACCTGGACCCTTGCCCAGATAGCTGAATAGGCTCAACAGGGAGACAGAATGAAGTGTTGATGTGTGATGGACATAAGAAGCATGTGCCTGTGTGAGCATGAGTGTGTGAGGGTATGGGTATGGGTATGGGTATGGAGGCAGAGGGCTATCATTGAGAAGGAAAATGAACTTCTGTCCAAGTAATTTAAAAATTCTTCATCATAATCTTTTTTTTTTAACTTTAAGAAATAAGGAAGATTCCAATCTATGCCAATGGGGGAATTGCCCGTGTCCAGCATCAATCAATATCCAGTTTTAGGACCTGCCTAACCAGATAGTAGAGGCTGTGGTAATATAACTCACTGGACTGATTTCAGGAGGATCCAGAAATCCCAATTTGGGAAAGCACCTTCTTCCCCTACCTGCTGTCCAAACCTAACATTAAATGAGTTACAGAGCCACTCCTTTACTTTAATAGCATTGGCTGCTCTTAAAATGCAGAACCAGGGGTCAGGCCAGCCAGATAAGGAGTATGTTTAAGAAGATTGAACATAAAAGTTTATAAAAGCCACAGCTTCTCTAAGTATCATTTCTCAGAGCTTCAGACAGTCTCTATGGAATCATGGGAGAGTTACCTTCTATCTTTCGCGGAAGCCAGATAATGGAGAAGGGGTCCTTTAAAGGGGAAAAGCACCTTGACTGCAGACCACGGGTTCACATAGACTTAAAAAAGCAACCATTCCCCTCCATTCAGTCTCACAGCAAATATCTGTTGAGTATTTACAAGGTGTCAGACATGGTTCCAACTGCTGTGCAATCAGAAATGGAAAGATAGTTCCCTCTGTCATCATCCACAGGTTCCCAACAATCAACGTCTCATCAAACTTTGCTTTCCCAAGTTGCTGAAAAAGTGGAGCCACAAAACAAAAAAGGATGAGAGAGTATCCAACTGTGGCCAACATAGGGAAGAGGGGAAGATGGTCACAGTTTAGTTCAAGCACACAAAGACCTGAAAATACTGACACTCATTCAAAGATGTCAACTAGAAGATGCTAACAGGTGGCTTCAGTTCTTCCAGCACTTTGGTTGAGATAATCATATTATATTTCTTTTCTGATTCTATTAATTAAAAACCTGGTGGCAACGATTAATGTTTCATACTCCAGTAACAGCACCAATTTTAAAACAAACTGTGCAATATCATCTTGTACCAATAATGCATTACATCACCTCAAATATTTTCAAAGTAGGGTACAGCTTTTCAGAAGTTACACAATGATTTGATAAGGATATTTCCAATGTATCTCTTGTTCAATAAATAGCAGGCTACTAAGTTATAAAATTATACACATAAGTTATGAAATTATATATATCAAGGAATCTCAGAATAAAAACCTCAGAATAGAAAAATCACACATTGAGATTTGAAGCAAAATAGTCTTATTTTTAAAGCTGATCCTTTCAAAGTGGAGATTTCCCCCCACCCCATACTTTATTATAAATAGAGGATCTTAAAAAAAAGTAAAACTTTCCAATCTGGATATGTTTTCCCAGTGCTTATGACTCCTTCTAGACCTATACCATCTACACAAAAACTTCACTCAGGGGCTTGACTAAGTTCACAGATGCTCAATATTTTAAAAACATGTAAATATATTATCCTATTATGGAATAATTTTGCATGGAAGTCAAAAATACTTACTAAACCTTAAACTGAATTCACTAAATCAATCTCTAACTCCAGATGAGTCTGTAGAGAAATATATTTTCTACCCAAGTCAAAAATTATAGAAATTTCCAGTATAACTCCCTCCCCCTAATTGTGAAGCTGTATAATTGAAGTGTTTAATGCAGCGGTTCTCAACCTGTGGGTCGCGACTCCCTTGGCAGTCGAACGACCCTTTCACAGGGGTCGCCTAAAACCATCCTGCATATCAGATATTTACATTATGATTCATAACAGTAGCAAAATTACAGTTACGAAGTAGCAACGAAAATAATTTTATGGTTGGGTCACAACATGAGGAACTGTATTTAAAGGGCCAGAAGGTTGAGAACCACTGGTTTAATGTGATATAGGGAGGAAGAGATGTACAGAATTCAAGTCCTTGAATCTTCAACCAGCTCCAAAGGACAAAGACTATGTCTATCTAAGGTCTTATTCAGAACTGAATTCCCATTACTCATAACAGCATCTAGCAGTGACATTAAATAAATATTTGCTGACTGGCTGATGGCAATGTCAGAAATGTTCTGTTAACACTCAATAAACAGGAAAAGATGCCCATTCTTAGCATTTACAAACTGCAGGGTGTATATAAAGGCAATATTTTTATGTCAAGTTTCCTCTTTGAGACAATAGTCTTTGGAATCAACAAAGATGTGTGTGTGTGTGTGTGTGTGTGTGTGTGTGTGTGTGTGTGTGTGTGTGAGAGAGAGAGAGAGAGAGAGAGAGAGAGAGAGAGAGAGAGAGAGAGAGAGATTAGGAATAAAGCCTATTTCCTCTTTTCAGGACATTCATCCTCTAACAGATGAGACAACCCCAATAATGACACAACATGATAGTGTCATCAGGTGAATAGAAATGGAATCCAATGGAAGCACATTGTATTCTTAAGGATGTAGTTTTGGAGCTTGGCTGAAAACTGAGGCCCGGTTCCAACTGAAGTTGTCAATTAGGAATCATTGGGAACTTCTATAAGCAGTTTCAGAAAAAAGGCTAAGGAGATGCCATGGAGCATCTATGAATAGACTTATTTTCAAAAAGCACCATTGAGAAGGAAGAACTTGAGAGACAATGGGTGTTCACATGAGAAAGATGTATGGCCACCCAAATTGAAGATGCAAGACAGAGAGAGAATATTTGATGGAGCAATGGTCCAGGATGCAGGATTCAGTCTTCAGGAACTAGTCTTGAGAGGAGTTGGTCCATCTTTTTCCAAACCAACAGGGAAGGAATAAGAAAAGACACAGATATAAATAAATCGAAAAGGAAGTTGAGAGCACTGCTACTAATAAAAATAGTAATAGCTACAATTAAGGGTCTACAGTGTTCTGAGCTCTTTGAACACATCATGCCATTTAGTTTTTCTGACAAGTCCTGTGAAGTATGGTTTTCAAATAACAAAATGAAAGTTTAGAAGGACTAAGTCACCTGGCCAAAGTCACACAGGTGGTAGTGGAGCCAGAACTCTAATTTTGCAAAATCCAGAGTCCTTATTTTTCCACCACACAGACCATCACCCATGACCTTCTTTTCCTTTATGAAAGTAGCAGGCAAGTTTCCCACTAAAAGAAGGAGTGACAGCCCTAGCCGGTGTTTCTCAGTGGTTAGAGCATGGCCTGCAAACCCAAGGGTCAAGGGTTTGATTCCCAGTCAAGGGCACATACCTGGCTTGTAGGTTTGATCCCTGGCCCCGGTCTTGGCACATGTGGGAGGCAACCAATCATTGTGTCTCTCTCAAATTGATGTTTCTCTCTCTCCCCCTCCCACTTTAAAATCAATGGAAAAAATATCCTCTTTGAGGATTAACAAAAAAAGAAGGGTGTCTAAGGACAAATTGGTAGTTTAAACAAATGATAAAATATTAGAAACGAATGGAAAGGAAGTGACTTGCTATTTAAAAGCAGCTTTAAAAGTTCAGCTGAGGTTGAAAATCATACATTTTTATCCATCAGTGAAATCCCAAGATTTCCTTCAGCACCAACAAGAAAAGAAAGAAATGTATTTGTGTTGACCTGAACTTGGAGGAGGACAAAGTTGATAATAAACTGAAGATATGAGATAAAAATGTAGTTGAAATGATTGACTGTTGTACCAAGGTCAGATGGGAGGAAGGGTTGTAAAAGGGAGTCTAAAGATGGGTACAAAGATGGAAATATTTTGACAGAGATAAACTGACATGAAGACATGAGAGGATGAACTATCTATGGTATCCAGAAAGAAAAAACTCTGAATAACAGGTTAAAGCGGTTGAATAGTAATATCATAATCCTAGCCATACAGATGAGTTGCTAAAGGACTGGAGGTGACAGACAGTGGGAAAATAAACATCAGGGAAACATATCACTAGCATATTAGTACATTATCAAAATGGAGTTTAGATAAATGGATAATGCAGGTGATTGATTAGACAGAAAGACCCATATGGAACAAAATCCTAAAGGAAACTGAGAAATTACTTGAAGTTCTGTAAGTATATGTGGGAAAGATGGATGAATGGATGTACAGATTGATGATGATGGGTGGATGGATGGATGGATGGATGGATTACTGGATGGTAAGTGGTGAATGGGCATGTACTTAAGAGAAGGATATTTGTTGAACAACAATAAAAAAAGTGCATTGTCTTAAAATACCAAAATAAATGGACCAATTATGCCACAATTTGTTTGTTTCATGTAAAGATATACCACCTTGCACTCAGAGGATAATAGATTGGGAACAACCAAAATAAAAATAAATATATGTAAAAACAACAACAAAGTAATAGTAGTTTCTTTTACATGTTGTTATTATGCAATTTTTACATGATTTTTATTTTCTTCTTTGTACTTGTATTTACCCCCCAAATGGTCTACAGTGAATCAATATAAAAAGTTAATGTTTTAAGGAAAAATGTATATTATACTATAGGCATAAAAGACACTACAAATTATAAATATGCTGTGGGCATTATTAGAAGGCCTAGTCATATTTTCTTAATTTAAATATATATTATATTAGTATGAATATATATAAGCATATATATGATATGGATATGGCTATATAATACATTGTTCAATATGTACACACATACATATATATACATTTTCTGTATGTACACATATATGTGTGTATTTAGGTTTCCACATGGCTATAGGAGATATAATCACACATACTACCTCTAAAAAAAAAATAAATATTAAGTAATTTTATCACTACTGTAACAATAACCAAAAATTTTACCTAGAAAAATTGAGCTATATATCAGGATTTCTCTCTTAAATTCTATGAGTGGTTTGTTTTATTTTAAGAATAAATACAGACAGTCTTCATGTTACGTTGGACTCAACGTATGTTGTTTCACGGCAAAAACCGCATTACGTGGAATTGTACAAACGGATCTCCGAGGTAACCTGAGGACCTACTGTACATCTATATTACTTGACTAGAGGCCCAGTGCACAACATTTGTGCACTGGGGCGGGGAGGGGTCCCTCAGCCTGGCCTGTGCCCTCTCACAGTTCTTAGCACTACCACGGAGGCGGAAGAGGCTCCCGCCACTGCTGCTGCACTCACCAGCCATGAGCCCAGCTTCTGGCTGAGCAATGCTCCCCCTCTGGGAATGTACTGACCACCACGGGGCAGCTCCAGTGTTGAGCATCTGCCTCCTGGTGGTCAGTGCACGTATAGTGACTGGTTGTTCTGCAGCTCAGTCGATTTGCATATTAGGGTTTTATTATATAGGATGGTATTAATGAGTAGCCAGATCCACATAGGCCTTCTAAGGAGAGGTGAATAACTATTTTATTTTCCTCTCCTTTGATCCATATCTTGGGACTCTGTTTTCTTCTGTTTTGTAAGGGGTTTTGGACCATGACACCCATTTCACTGACTTTCTGCACACTGCTCTCTGGAAAAGTTTGGCTAGGGACAAGAGGGCATCAAGGATTCAGACACAGAATGAAGCGTCTTCTTATGGAAACAATTATGTGACAGATTGCTCTTGGTTTTACCAATCAGGGTCTAGAAAGGGAAAGGAAGTCCTACTTTGCAAAAATGTCCCTGAAAAATGTTTCCCAGCCCAGAAAGACTGTTCAACCCCATTCAAGGTGCTCAGACACACAGTGGGAACCCTCAGTTCTGCTTCCAGATCTTTCAAGAGGCAGTATTGTTTCTTCAACAAAGATTCTTCTGCATGTGCTAGTATCAATAAACACTTTAATCAGGTATGTTTTCTAAGGCAATACCTGGCATCACTTACATAACTTTCAATCTAAGTCAATGATTCTGAACAGCAATGCACTCAGGAGCTAAAAACATGGACAGGGAACTGAAATCAAACTGAAACTTTAGGAAATTTAGGGTTGGCATTACAACATGTTACCTATCCTATTCTCTCATATGTTAACTTGCAGAAAGTACAGTGTTTAGATCTTCCCAAAATTGTTCTCATAAGGTATTCTAGGACTGTTTATTCCAAAGCCACACAAAAGAGGTGGGGGATGGGGACGTGGAAGATTGAAAGAACAACTTCACAGGAGAATCATCTTTAGATGCATTTTCTAGTCTTGCTGGTCCACCCTTTCACATACCCCATTTTCACAAAGGTAACTCAGGAAAAAAACATTGCAAAATGATTCATTTGAAACCCTAATTATATTTTCCTGTATCATCCTTCAGCTGAACCAAAGTGTCTGCTCTTATTACTGCCCCAACTACTAATAAACCAAAAGAGGGCTCGAATTTCATGAGTCTGTGAGATTTTCACCTTTCTTAAATGTATACTAAGGGCCTCCTTAGTCAATATTTTCACAAACAGACAGTTGTAATTAATCCAGGTTTTACCTAAACTAACAAATGGTTCTCCTTCACAATAGCAGTGTAAGCTGATTCGTGAATGTGCTAATGTCCTCCAGGTTGCTGACAGAGCCCACAGTTACACAGTAAGGGGTGTGGTATAATAAGAAATACATTTGGTCTTTGTCCCCTGTTGCTGGCACAAAACTCCTATGCCCTTTTCCTGCTTAGGAGTACCTTTTTGTTACTCACAAGGAGCCCCTTCTGAGCAAACCTGAGTTTAGGCTAATCAGGTGAATTGGGGTGGGGTCCCTTTGCAGCCTCAGGAAGGAGCTGGTCACCAGAGACCAAGTCATTAGAGAGCTGGAACATTCAGTCCTACCCACTGGAAAGGCTAGAAATTAAAACTCTATAGCAACCCCAACAAAGAGATTTGGTTATCTCCCAGGTTGGTGAAAGCATCCACTCACCTGAAGGGTGGCCTACCCCAGGCCCAGGAGGACAGAAGCTCCACATTGGTGACTCAGGTGTGGTGCTGGTAGTCACATCCTAGGTACTGTACCACCTCTGTGTTCTGGAGCAGACAGGACTCCAGGCCTTCCGAGATAACACGCAAGTCCCAGCCTGCTGCACTTTTACAGTACTGAAGGTTGAGAGGACGTCTCTATGCTTGAAAGAAATAGCTCTCCTGATTTTGGAAACAGGAAAATTCAGGCCACACTTCCAAGATCAACAGTCTCATGGGGACTCAACCCAAGCCAAGAGTAAGACTAGATACCCCAAATGGTATCCTGATCTGTTTCCCATTCCTCTGCCTTTCTCTATGTCCCAGAAGCACCCAGTGATGAATAACAAACTGATTTAATCTGATTAAACGGTTATATCTTTATTCTTTGAGTGCTCCTCTCAATTCCTCTTCCAACCTTTGATTAAGATATAAATACTGTATATAGAGATAGAGACAGACAGAGTAGAGAGGAGTGGAGACTGAGGGAGATTATTGACTTGAGCCAAGGCCTGGGAATTAGGAGTTGGCAGTTGAACTGCTGCTGGTTTCTTCTATAGCATCGAATGATTTGACGTGGCAAAGACCTCTGGGGTAACACAGACACCTCTCACAGAAAAGTCACAAGAAAAAAAAGGGAAGAGGAAGGAAAGGGAAAAGTAGATCTCATTTTAATTGTCTCAGGCACATTTTCCAAGTCAATTAGTGGACCTTTCTTTAATACCAACTGCTCTGTGTGAAACCGGAAAGAGCCTGGAATTGTCAGTCATGATTGGCAGCTCCAGCAACAGCCAATGTTGGCAGGCCCTTCTACCTCTGATGAGCCTCTCACGACCTGGCCAGCAAGAAGCAAGAAGCAAGAAAGGCAGCCCCTGCACACCCCATGACCCCTACCTGTGGGAAGTCAGTGTGTTTACATCTGCCAGAAGGAGGGTTGACCCAAGGGGCTGTATTTGCATCCACCCTTCTGATTCCCTGAGACTCTCTTCATTTACCAACAGAAAAAGAGAACTTTTCCCATCCCTGAATTTAGTTTTGAGGACTTAAAAAAATGCATGTGATCGAGTGTACAAAGAAGCAGCAGAAAACAGAAAGTGGAAAACTTCAGTCCAGGATTCCACAGAGCCTTGTCTCTGCTGTCCTCGTCTGCATTAAACTGGTCATGACCTTCCAGGTGTCTTTAAGGTTGAAGTATTTGCTGGACCATTTCGAGCTGAGCCGGCCGGTTCCACGTGACCCTCCTGACATCAAGAGGCAGGCTTTTAAAAGAACAGAGGCACCTTGTCAGGGCTCAGGGGTCACTAATAGCCTGCCTTGGGCCCTCCAATAGGTCATGTTCAGCTTCCTCATCCAACACAAAGGGAAAGGCAAGGGAGGCTGGGAGGGGAGGGTGATAATTATCATTCTGGTGTTTTTTTTTTCCTCAGGCCCATGTTATGCTCCATGTCACTGTGTTAATGTGCCTGCAACCAGGGAGACACATAATGCTCCTCTCAGCCCTGTTTATTAGCAAGATCCATTTGCAAAAGGCCCTTCTTTTGTGCCACACTATGAATGTGCTTTGATGGCAATTACAGCAGTCCTTTTGACATGAAGATCCACAGGCTGCCCTAGTTAAGCCAGTAATTAGCCTGTCCTCCTTTTTTTTATATATATTATTATTGAGAAACTACAAATTATCCTCCTATGTGCACCGGCCACTGCTTTTTCTCCTTTCTATTCTCCCACTCTCTCCTGCTCACTCGGTCCTGCAGCTCGCTCACTCTTTTCTCTCTCTCTCTCCCTCCTCTCCCTCAGCACTTTGGGTAAGCGGAATGCAGCTGCACAAAAGCGAGATAAAGCTCGACCATCAAGATGATGAACAATCTGGATGAAGAGCCTTCGAGATGAACACAAAAGCTGGAGAAGTGCAGTTGATGTCGGCCGGGACAGCTGAAGAATGCTGCGGTCTAAGGATGAATAGCCCTCATTTGTGAATATACAGATTCTCCGTGATGAATAAAAACTGAGTGGAGGTCACAATAAATAAACTTTTTCCCCTGTCTTCTTCAATAATAATTCAGGTTCCCGGCACCAAACAGCTGTAAATTGAAGGTTGTGCTTAGTTTTCTCAACTCTCAAAGGGGATAATTAAGCTAAGATCACATTGTTTGATATATTAGTGTAATGATGAGCTACTATATTCTGCTTGTTTCGAGTTATTTTCGTTTTTCATTCCCATTGCCTTTTTTTTTAATTACATTTCAAATATGCTTGAAATGTAGGAACATCAGTTCTGAAACAGAGTTTGCCCTGTGTTTGGATCTATTTGAAATGTATTCATATAACATTTAATTAAAACGGCAACATCCCACTTTAGAAAATGGGTGGAGGTAGAAATATCTGTATTATCTGATGAGTTCTGACATAATCTTGCCAAAAGGCTGACTCTTTTTCCTTATTGGTGCAAGATAATTAGACCATCATTAACCTCCTGTAGCATCACTGTCAGTTTGTCTTGTCGTTATAAAATCAGGATTTGGGTAGATTTTCATAACTTTGCTTAAGATCACTGAGAAGGCAAAATTCAGTTATGAAACATGCTCAGCTTAGAGGATTTCTGGCAACCAGAATCCACAAGGTTCCACTTTATGAAAGAACTCAGCCCAGGCTAAAGGTTATGAACAGTGTCCCACTCTCTTTATAACACCCTCCCGTTTGCGAAGTCTTAACAAATAAAAAGGCCCAAATGCTGTTTTGTGTTTTATTAACGTAGGTTAGGTCATCATTTTCCTCTGACAATTTTTGAGCTGAAATATATTAGACAAGCTGAATATTTTCATCAAATGAAAAAGGGAAACTGTACATTTCTAGAGACTGTTTATTTTTAGTTTTGAGGGGGTAATCATAAAATATTCATTTCAAAAGCAGCCATTTATTGCTGAATGCTTGGTGAATTTTGGTATTCCTTTGATTGGTTGATTAGTTGATTATTTTTCCTGGGAACTTTTCTATTTTCCCCAGTTTGCCCCAATCCAGTGTGGACTACCATATCCGTCATCAGGAAGGTCTCCAGACCTGAACCAGGTATAGAGAACTATTTAAGAGAGGAACACTGAGAAGTATGGAAAAGTAGGGAGAACAGACAGTTGACTCTATGATGATCTAAGCCCCTGAAAAGAAGAGGAATTTCTTAAGAGCCTAGCCTCAAGACCTGTAACTCAAGCATAGCCCAGCCATTGCATGATGGGGAACCACACTTCCTCATGACTCCTCCAGCCTACTCAAGGAAACCTTAGGGAGGCCAGGCAAACTCGATTTAGGAGTTCACCTGAGTCAACTTGAAGTAGCTTAATAAAATTTTAAGTGCTGGGAGCAGGCCAGGACTGGTGTAATATGCACCACTGTCTAAAAACCCAGGTAATTAGCATTTCTCTCACTTTTCTCCTTAAGACTTACACATTCAACCCACAATTTCTTTTTTTTTTTTTAAATATATTTTATTGATTTTTTACAGAGAGGAAGGGAGAAGGATAGAGAGTTAGAAACATCAATGAGAGAGGAACATTGACCAACTAGCTGCCTCCTGCACGCCCCCCACCGGGGATGTGCCTGCAACCAAGGTACATGCCCTTGACCGGAATCGAACCTGGGACCCTTCAGTCCGCAGGCCGACGCTCTATCCACTGAGCCAAACAGGTCAGAGCAACCCACAATTTCTTGAATGCCTGCTGTCACTCAGCACTTTTGCAGACTGTGCAAACAGGTCGTGTTCCTGCTTTCATGGCACTTACATTTCAGTGGGAAGGACAGAGAGAAAACAAATAAATGAATAAGATACAGCATACCCGATGGTAATGAATGCTACAAGAAGTATGAGGTAGGAAGGTATGGAGGAAGTGGATGCATTGCATAGCTGGTCAGGGAAGGCCTACACACTGTTGCCCACATTTGACTAGAGCCCGAGACAAAGTGATGGATGGAGCAATGCAAAAGCCATGCAGCGTTTTAGGGAAAGGGTTTTCAGGTGAAATGAATCCTAGCACAAGGGCCCTGAGGCAAGAGGATGTTGGGCAGTTGCCCTCATCAGCAGCCAAGGGGGCAAAGCTGAGGAAGAGTGAACATGGAGCAGAAGGGGTCCTCGATGGTGTAGTGCAGCGGTTCTCAACCTGTGGGTCACGACCCCTTTGGGGGTCGAACGACCCTTTCACAGGGGTCACCTAAGACCATCGGAAAACAAATATATAATTACATATTGCTTTTGTGATTAATCAGTATGCTTTAATTATGTTTAATTTGTAACAATGAAATTGGGGGTCACCACAACATGAGGAACTGTATTAAAGGGTCACGGCATTAGGAAGGTTGAGAACCACTGGTGTAGGGTATCTCACCAAGATGCTGAAAGAAAACCTTCTTGGTAATTTACTCAGTCTGGATATTGAGGTAATTTGCTTCTATTAAAGTTTACATATATGAGGTACTGAAGGAAATATTTGAAGATGATAACAGACTGATTAACTCACTGTAGTTTCATGTTATGAAATGATGAGTGTTACTAGCCAAAATATGGCACAGTTAAAAATGCCTATTGCAGGCACAAACAACATTCTCCCCTACTCCCAATCCCCCCCAAAATAGGCAAGAGATTTAAATATACACTTCACCAAAGAAAGTATATGGATGCAAATAAAGACATGAAAAGTTGTTCAACATCATTAGCCATTATGGAAATGCAAATTAAATTATGAGATGCCACTATATATCTATTAGAATTGCTCAATTTTAAAAATGATAATACAAAATGCTAATGAAGATGGGGAGCCACTGGAAATCTCATATCTTTTTGGGAGGAAAGCTACATGGTAAATCCACTTAGCAATGTAATCTGATAGTTTCTTATAAAATTAAACATACCCTTACCATATGACCTAGCAATCCCTCACCAAAGGGAATCCCTTACTCATGTCTTCATACATGAACACACATAAACCTGTACACAAATATTTAGAGTACTTTCATTTATAATCACTAAAAGTTAGAAACCTCACAAAGGTCCATTAAGCAGAGAATGGATAAACAAATGACAACACAGTCATACAATGGAATATTCCTCAGCAGTAAAAGAAATGACTATGGCTACAAGAAACAATATGGATGAAACTCAAAAGTATTTTGCTAAGTGAAAAGAGCCAGACTCAGAAAAACACATAGTGTGTGATTCTATTTATGCGGCATTCTCAAAAGGGCAAACTTAAACTCAGTAATCAATCAGAGACTTCTGGAGGCTGGGGATAGGGGGAGAAAAACTGGCTACACAGAGGCATGAGAAGACTTTTTGGAATAATAGAAATATTCTTTATCTTAATGTGGGGAAGGTTACACACTACAGAAATTTGTCAAAATTTAGAGAAGGCTATACCTTAAAAGGGTAAATATCATTGCATATAAATTATATCTCAAAAATGCCTACTGAAATATTGATACATTCTCAGTCAAGAGAATCTAAAGGAGATAGATTTTTAAACATTAATTTTAGCATTATCTTCCCAGCGAAAGAAATAATTAATTTGTTAAGTAAATTCTCTCCACTGATCATCTCATCTCAGTTTTGTATGGGAAAGCAGTGTTTTCCTGGGACTATAGGCAGAGAAAAGATTAGAGATTCAAGCCCTGGTGAGTAGGAACATCTATTTCAAAACTTTCTCTACTCCCGACATCTCTGATTTTGCAAATGTAGACATCTGGATATTTCATGACACCGAGCAAAGCAGGGCTCTCCACGCCCTCACCAGCAGTCTCTGCGATGATCCAGTGAACTGGCAAAATACACACAGTCTCTTTGCTCTGGTTTCTCTCTGCATTCGCTCAACATATCAAAGAGCCAGAATCAATCCAGATACTTATTAAGTACCTATTATTTGTAATACGCTTGAACAGATACACAAATGTGGTACTTACTCTTAAAAGGTCAGAATTCAATTAGGTGGGGAAAGATGTATATGACAAGATAAACTAAAAATGTACCACAGTATACAGAAAGCAGCCCTTAATTGGTGCAAGCAATTGCTATCATTCAAAACAGAAGTCTTTGACCTAAGAAAATAATAGTTATCATCATTCATTGAAAACCTATTGTCTGCCAACCCTTTTATGTGCATCATCTTATTTAATCTTCATAACAATTCTGAGACTTTAGTTTGTTGCACATTTACAAACAAGGAACCAGATCCTCAGAGAAGAGGAGTAATTTGTTCATGGCCCCTCAGCCATGGATAAGCTATCTGATTGCAAAGCCTGTGAGTTTTCCAGTATCCTCAGCTGAGTTGCTGAGAAATAGTCATAAAAGTGGTAGAATTTCAGTTAGATCTCACAGGGTATAGAATTCGACAGAGGCAACAATGAGATCAGGTGTGATTGTGATGGAAAATCTAAGAATTGTTAAGAAGAAAATGAAAGCAACAGAAATGCAATGTCTACTTTGCAGATATTGCTAGATTACATCCAGCATGTATGAGCTCCCAAATATTTTATCATGTTTACTGAGTAAACAGCTCCCTCCTTTATATTTATAACTAGCCTCTAAATCAGGTCAAAACATTTCAAAAATAAAGACCTCTCCTGCTAAAATGAATTTTTCTATGTTAGGAATTTTTTTCAGGGAGATGGTGGTAGAGAATTCATTCAAGATGGCTTAGGTAAGTTAGTCCCTACTATGAACCTCTTGCCTAGCTCTAAGAAGACAGAGAAATGCAATAAGTCCTGCCATAAACCACAAATGAAAATACTCACACTCTTTTATCCCTGAATTATAGCTTTAAGAATGATCATTTATAATCAGAATTATCTAATGCAACCGGAGGCCTTTTCTCAAAGTGTCACACATCTTATTTTGCACAAACAAAAGGGCCTTATTATACACCCCCACTCCCCACCCCCATCACAATCTTTTCATGCTCAGATAGCACTGTGGTAGGCTGTGAAAAATTTTGAAGCAGGCATATATTGAATCCCAGTGAAAAATAATTAGAAAAGTGGGCACTTTGGAGCAACTATGAAGAACTTCTTCAAGTTATTTAGCCAATTAGTTAATGTTTACTGAGGCTTGAGAGCAGGGATCGGCTATATTTTTTAAAAATAAATTGTCAGATAGTAAATATTTCCAGCCTTGTGAGCCGTAAGGTCTCTGTTGCAATGATTCAACTCGAAGTTGTAGTGTAAATAAATGCAGCCGTAGACAATACTTAAATGAATGTGTGTGGCTGTGTCCCAGTAAAACTCAATTTACAAAAGTTCCTTGCTCTGGCGAGAGTATGCATTTTTGGAGCTGACTTGCTATAGAGATCAACAGATAGGACCTCAGGAATTCTAAGAGTTACAACCCATCAAAGGACGCTGCCCATCCATTGCTTCAGCTCACAGACCAGGCATCCAGACATGCTGCCTATCCATTCTCATCCACCATGTCCTCCATTCCCAGTGTGGTCTTTTCACTTGTCCAGCACTTAAACTGCTCATGGATTTCCATTAGCATTCCTGGCAAAGGCCGTGGATTTATTAACTCTTTTTATTCACTCAATATCCTCATTTATAACAAGGTGTTTTCCAGAGAACACAGAGCAAGATCAATAGCCAGAATGGGGAGATGCGTATGTTACTCAGTTCTCTTTATTCCCCCCACTTCACTTATGATCATTTATTTCCTCTCCCCCGTCTTTCTCTCTTACACCCCCGCTTCCCATCTCTACACTTTGGATTTTCATTTTGCTCTCATCTAAAACAAAATATATTTTGCTGGTCACATATTAAAGAAATGGTTCAGCTGATTATGCTCAGGTTAAGGCAGAATGACTTTCCCAGCATTATGACCTGGCAAGAAAGTAAGACTTAAATCTCCAGAGAAGGCTCTCTTCTTCTCCATTCAAACCCCAAGACTAGGCAAAGACATCATCAATCAGCAACTGATTTTAAAATTCTCTTAAAAATGTTTTACTAGTTCACTTTACTTGGCATTTTAATCGCTATTTATATCTGCAAAGTAGTGATATAATTAGTAAAGCTATTAATGTTTCTTATGCTTAGTATTACAAATGCATAAATCTAGCTTATAGCAAAATAAATAATGATGATAGCACTGTCAAGCATCGAAATAATTGCTGGATGGCTTTGTGTAAACCAAACAAGTATCATCCTGTTAAACAGTTTAATCTGGTCACTTACCCACCTCCCTCTGAACCATTCACGGAGGCCAGAGGAGCCTGGAGTAAGAACTCCATAATTCCCCGTATTTTTCACAGCACAGGAGGCCTGTCTGGTCCTCGATGTATTGCTTCAGTGGACAAAGAGGTTCCTTTTGTTAGGGCAGAATAAACATTATGAAATTCTGTATCTGTTCTATTGGTAAACTAAGGTGACAGAGGCCCTAAACACTCAGTTTATATACATCTGAACCTTTATTGGGCTGTTAAAATGTTCCACTCCACTGGATGAAGAGTTCATCCTAGCCATCATAGAGCCTTACATTTTAGTAGGTTTTCCCTAAACAAAAGCGCACAAATCCGAGGTCAGACCTTTTTCTCAGGGTGATGAAAACTCCATTTGTTTCACTCTCTGGATCATACCCCACTACCTACCTACACGCAGAAGCTGGGAATGTAATCTTATCTATCAGCTCCACCTAGCATTCCTGTTTTCAGAAACCAGAAAGGATTAAAATGAACAGCCCTGCGCACAGGGCCTGAGTAATGGGCCTTCAAAAACCAAAGTATTAGACAAATATATCAGTGATGAGATATAATACCGAGGGCTAGTTCCACAGTATCAGCATTTTTAACTTTCATTCTAAAGTGACTGGATGATAAGAGGGTACAATTCGAATTTTGATTTCAGGGTGAGAAGATCTTTTTAATAAAACTGTTTTTACTATGTAGCTATATATCATTTCTTACCAAAATGCAAAACAAGTCCCAGGTCTTTCTCTCTCTCTCTCTCTCTCTCTCTCTCTCTCTCTCTCTCTCTCTCTCTCTCTTTCTCTCTCTCCCAAACATCATAGTAATGATAGATTTCTATTGTATTTTTTCACTCCTTGAATGCATTTCTCAAGCCAAATTTTTGATGCCACTATTGTTGACGGCGCCAAAAGGTTTCAGGGAATCTTTCCTTGCTCAGAAAGCAGCCTGAAACCCAGAGAGGGAGGGGAAGTTGTTTGGCTGAATAAGGAGGGCCGAGCCAGAGTCTCTTAGGTGGCATGCGACGGCCACATGAATAGGACAGCACTCTCTGTGTTCAAAAGGCAGTCTCTTTATCTGTTATCCTTGGCCTGTTGATCTGGCTCGCTAACAAGTGGACACACATTACCACTCATTAGCATTTTTATGGCACTTTATATTTGCAGTGCACATTACAAATTGTATTTGTTAACCTCACAACATTCCTTGTGAAATCACCACCATCGATTCACTCTGATAGAGAAGCCCATGTTCAAGGGGCTAGGAGTAAATGTGCAAAGCTAGAAACAGGACAATTCAGAGTTTGGGATGCAGGTCCAAACAAGGACATCACAGCAGGCTGAGGTGGAGGATCTGCCATGCTCCTTGCTGGCAACTCTACTCCACCTTTTCACTTCCTTTCCTCTGATATCTATCACCTTGGAGTTCATTCAACCCTTCTTGACCTCATCCCTGTCAGACATTACTTGATATCAAGATTCATCCGTGTTTTGTTTACTCTGCAAAATCATTTTCCTCAACTTTTCTGAGAACCTGTCCTTTTACAGCCAGTCTCTGTCATGGATTGTGAAGACACATTTTACTTTCCATGATCTGATGTATTTTATAGATCATACTAGAGGCCCGGTGCACAAAATTTGTGCACAGGGTGGGGGGGGGTCTCTCAGCCAGGCCTGTGCCCTCTCGCAGTCCAGGACCCCTTGGGGGATGTCCAACTGCCGGCTTAGGCCCAGTTGGACATCCCTCTCACAGTCTGGGAGACCTTGCTCCTACTGCCCACCTGCTAGCTGCTCCTTACCACTCGGCTTGCTGCTCCTTAGTGCAGCTGCGGAGGTGGGAGAGGCTGCCGCCACTGCTGCTGTGCTCGCCAGCCGCTGCGCTCGCCAGCTGTGAGCCGGGCTTCTGGCTGAGTGGCCGCTCCCCTTGTGGGAGCACACTGACCACCAGGAGGCAGATCCTGCATTGAGGGTCTGCCCCTGGTGGTCAGTGCGCATCATAGCGACTGGTTGTTCCAGTAGTTCCATCATAACAGTCGCTTAGGCTTTGATTTTATAGATTCTCTTTCTGGCTTAGTTTTTCTACAGCTGCACCTCTTTCTATAACTCTGTACATCCCCATGTAATGCCCCTATGGTAGCTTTAGTCACCTTTCCTTCGTTTTCTTCTACTGTACATACTGCATTCATAATGTGGATATCAGATTTGGATGCAATGCTTTTCTGTAAGTCCAACATTATTCCTCCTGCTCCCCACAATTGAGAGGCAAGGCCCAGAAAGTGAAAGAATGATGGTAGATTCCATAGCAAAACTAATGGTTGAGCCACAGAGGGAACTCTGGCTGAATCTCTGTCTGTTGGACAATCTCACTGACCCAAAAGGAGGAGCTCAATTTCTAAAAACTGCCAGAGAGTAACTTCCATTTGTTTCAACTTCTTTCTCAATGAGGCTTCAGGGATGGAGGACACACCATCAGGCGAGAACCAGATGGACCAGCCCAAGAATGTGCTTGTAAGGGTGTGACACCCTCATAGAGCTCGGGGAACTTCCAGCGGAGCGACACACAGACACAGCTTTCCAAGCTGCCAACCTCATCTAAATGGCTGCCCCGACTCAGGAAGATTCCCTGGGTCACAATGTGGCTCACTGAATGCCTAATACATGCCCTTTAATTTTTTTTTTTAGATAAATTGCACAAAAAATGTATACATAACCTTCACAGAAATTCTTCAACTATTAACATCTTACATAACCATCATGCAATTACCTAAATCAGGAAATCAGTATTAAATCAATGTTATAAGCCAATTTAAAGACTATATTCAAATTTTACCAATTGTTGCATTTAAGTCTCTCCCCTCCCCCCTTTTTTTTCTGGTCCAGTATCCAATTTTGGGTCATACATGCATTGAGACAGGTCTGCAAACTGCCATTTGTCTTTCGTGACCCTGATATTTTTTAAGAGTACAGGTCAGTTGTTTTTTAAAAGGTCCTTCAATTTGGGTTTGTCTGATATTTCCTTAAGATTAAATTCCGGTTAAGCATTTTTTTTGCAAGAATATCACCAACATGGTGTTGTGTCCTTCTCAGTGCATTGTATCAAGAGGCACATGATTTAGATTTGCCCCATTATTATTAGATAATAGACATTCTTATGAGTGATGTGAGCTTTGATCATTTGATATAGGTGGTATTGGTTAAGTTTCTCCAGTATCAAATTACAACTTTTCCCTTTATAATTTACATGTATCTTGGGGAGATACTTTGAAATGGTAAATATTCTGTATTTAATCATACATTCACATATTAATGTTAGCATCCTTTAGAGATTTTTTTATATGCCAGCATTTTGCTAAGCATCTTTCTTGTGTTATTTTATTTAATGCTCATAGCTGGACTCTCAGGAAGCTATTATTATTTTTAGCCTTATTTTATCATTGACAAATCTGAAGTTCAGAGGGATTCAGGAACTCAACCCAAGACAGCAGGACTGGGACCTAAGTCTGACTCCACCATTCTTGCAAATGAGAGAAGAGGCAAACCAGTATTTAAAGTTCATTATGTAAGGCCCCTGGCTATCCTATTTTGTTACCATGAGCATATCACTACTTGAAATCATAAACGTACACCTATCAGTGGTACAATTCCAAGCCCAAACAGAAAGTGGAGAGGATGTTGGAGAAGGAACACTAGGTGGTTATATTCAATTCAGCTGGATTTGACTTTATTCCTCTTTCTTCCTCTCTCTCTCTCTCTCTCTCTCTCTCTCTCTCTCTCTCTCTCTCTCCCCTCTCTCTCTCCCCCTCCCTCCCTTCCTCCTTTCCTTCCTTCCTTTCCTTTTAATTTGAGCATGATACTTTAGTCAACATTGTGGAAAGCAATTTATAGTAATAGACATGACCCAGTCCTTAAAAGCTTAATACTTAAATTAATCAAGACCAGTGAATTATGACATAGAGCACAGCTAAACGAACAGAAAAACCCTAAGAAGGAGTTAGGGATATCTAATATTTAAGGCAGGTGTGTTCCGAGGCTCAGTGGATAAATGAAATCTGGAGAGAGATTTTGGATATTGAGTGCTTAATAAATGTAAGGCCATGGAAAAAACTCTTCTTATTAAATAATACCAGCTTATACTGTTTTATTGATTTCCATGAGGCAGATACCACTTCTATCTTGCCCATCAGTGTAACCCCAAACCTAGCACAGTGCCTGATGCATAGATTTCAATATTCATCAAATTGAATGTTTCAGTCAAAGTATCACATTTCAAAGTGTGTTCTGGGCAGAATATATGGTAATAATGAGGGTTCTGAGGAAGCTGAGGAATGTCTGAGCAGGAACGCAGCCTGTTAAATATATTTGTAATGGATGCATTGGCCCAAGTGCCAATGAACATTTCATCTTGCTTTGCTTCTGTAGACTCCTGTGAAGTTTGTCTTCAAGAGAGAAGAGCTGAGAAGGGAGGCTAATTCTGTTGTTGCTGTTCTGTTTTGTTTGGGGTAAAGTTACTTACACTGTTTATGAGCCACCTGCACCAACACAGGAACCAGTACCCTACTTCCTTGAAACATGTCTATGCCCCTCATCCCATATTAGTCAGACTCTTCCAGTTATAAGTTACAGAACCTGACTCCAGCTAACAGGGATAAAACAAATTACCAGCCCACAAAGCTGGCTTCGTTCACAGCTAGATACAGTAGTTCAAATGATGGCACCAAATGCTGTCCATTCCTCTTGCCATCTCCTAGCACATGTTATCTCTGTTCAACTCAAACTGCTCTCTCCACACTGTGTCAGGAGAGTTGCTGCAGCCCCTATCTCACATACTTCTAGTCTGGCAAGAACAGAGGAAAGAGCAAGCCTTCCCTGCAGTTCTGTCAGAAAGTCTCAGGAGGATTATGATTGGCCAGATTGAGTCAGTTGTCCAACCTTAAACCAATCAATATAACCAAAGTGGTGAAATGCTCTGATTGGCTGGGCCTCAGTCACATGTCCAGCCCTGGGGTAGGCAAACCCAGTTGAATGAATCAGGTGCAATGGATTCTCCCTCAGGATGAAAAAAAAAAAAAA
The DNA here is from genome assembly GCF_963259705.1 of Myotis daubentonii. NCBI lineage: Eukaryota > Metazoa > Chordata > Mammalia > Chiroptera > Vespertilionidae > Myotis > Myotis daubentonii. Next base: position 46,194,901 of record NC_081851.1, on the reverse strand, counting down.
AAAAGAATTGCCAGAAGTGAATAGGAGAACTAATGATCAACAGTCAGAAAATTCCAGAAGCCCATCACAGCCTCCACTTAAAAGTAGCCCAGAACCTAGTACCCCTGCTCTCATCAACCTTTCATGAACTGTGCTGGCACCACAGATACATTCCTCTCTGACCTCCAGTGGTCTTAACCTCTAGTCATGCACTGTCCCACACAGCTGCATAACTGCGTGTGGCATCTCTAATCAGATGACGAGCTGCTAGAGGATGGACATCTTGTCTTCCTTGTCCTATACAATGCTCCTTCGATCCTGGACTGGTACCCATCACAGACACTCCACAGTGACTTTAAGGCAGAACCTAGTGCCTCCATATCAACTCATTTCAGGCCTCCTTGTTGACTATCTGTAATTTAGTCCAATGTGGGCTTCTTCACATAGTGAGCACCGGAAGCCAAAGAAGGTATGGCCGGCAAGAGGCTCTTTCTGTTTTGAATCCTGACAAAGAAGAGACCCATGCATGTACCTCAGACCAAGAAGACACCGTGCCCCAAAAAGTCTTTCCTTCAAAAGTTAGCAAAGACTTTCCAAACTAGAACACTTAGAAGAAATTCGAAATGAGATTTTAGCCCCTGCCACTGATAGAGGAGGAGCTGCCACGTGAGAAGTGAAATAAAGGGACACAAATCCCTCAGTCCTGCAATGCCAGCCCCACTTCTGCCTCCCTCCCCAGCAGCTGGCTTCCACGAGCCCGCTGACCTTGTGCTGGGAAACTGGTCACGTGGCGCTCAAGTTATCAGACATCACCTGCCTGGGTGCATGCTTCTGACTTTTGTCTGTGTTTCTATTACACAAATGCCACAAATTCTGTCTTTGCAAGATTGAATTGAAGATTGAGCTGCCTGAAATCTGAAGAGGGGAGCTTCTCCTTCCCCTCTGCTCCAGCCAGGGACCCAGGGCCGGTCTCCAGCACATCCCTGGCTGCACAGGGTTCCCCTGGAGCAGCCCTGTGGGAGATTTATGCTTCTCCGAGCGCCCATGCCCGCTGGCCTTCGGAATCAAAGGTGGAGTTATAAACCAAAGAAATTTACTGCAAGAGTCTAGCATGCTCTCGTGAAGCTGGACCATTGCACTCCGTTTTAATAAGGTTAAAAATAGTTACAAGCGGGGCATTGGAATAAGGGCTTGAAAGAGTTCTGTGGTGCATCTGTGACTTAGGCCTGGCCGACATTTTACAGCCTTGCCTATTAAAAAGCCCAGGCCACAGCGGCTCCTGCTCCTCGCCCTCACCAGGCTCGCTAACAATGCAGCCTGTGGGCCGCCTGACGTTCTCAGCCCTGGCGTCTGTGTCCCAGAACCACGGATGGGGGCCAGCCAGCCTCTGCTTACAATGATGGGAGGTCATTTTAACTACCTGTTGACTTGCTTCATATTAAGGACGGCCAATTGATGCAGAAAAGCTATGGCAAAAGAGGAGAGCAAAAGCTTACCTAGGGTTCAACCTTGAGGTGGCTGGAAATAAACCCACCAAAGGGGCAAGTTCACGTGGCTGCTCCCACCACCCTCTGGGGCTGAAAGGAGGGAGGAAAACACATCAAACCCATAAGGACCAAGAAGGAGAAACGGAGTTAGGGAGAAGGCCCCATTCCCCAAGCCCCTGCCCAGGTCAAAGTCACACTGCACCCACCTACTGAGCAACCCTGTGCACTTCTAAGTAGAAAGCGGCAGCGAAGGCCCATGCCTCCTGCTGCAGTCGAAACGATAATGTGATTATAAAACCTCAGATCAAAGGATCGAAAGGATCCTGGCCAAATGCCAGGGAGAGTCATGGCTCCTGATAGAACTAAATCAGGTCCAATCTGGATCTGAGAATAATAAAGCAATTAACCACGAAGTGACAGAAGCTGAATTTCACAGTAAAAGCAGTGCTAACCAGCCATTTAGCGTCATGAGAACAAGACCCCTTTCTTCAGCCACCTGCGGTCACCACCCCACCCCCTGCTCTATAATTCCCACCCCCCTTGCAATGCATTGAAAGCAAAAGATTGAGGCCAGGCCTGCACTAACAGGCAGACAGGGGTGGGGGCAGTGGACAGACCCCTCATTCAGAGGCCTCCAGAGGGCACGTTGACTTGGCTCAGAAAAAAAAGAGCTTACTAACTACTCAGAACTTTTCAAAACAAGGCTCTGGCTACTTAGTTAATTGGCAGAGATGAAAGGCAAGGATATGATGAGAAACAGTGGTGTTATCAGAAATGGAGGAAAAATCAGAACAGCAATCTTGGCCTCCATCACTAAAGAATCTCCGAAGACATCAAAATCTGCCTGGGTGTTTGAAAATCACACTTAAGCACACACACCTCCGTTAGCATAAGCTTGAAGGTCTGACTATCCCAAAATACACACACATGCACACATACACAAACACACAGAGAGAATATTGCGACGTTCATATTTTCAAAGTGGGCTCTGTCTTTGCCACCTGCAGTGGCCGGGCAGCAGAACATAGGGTCTGTCAGGCCACCCATTGGTAAGAGCCACCTTCATTACCAGCCACAATGAGCTGATTGGGGATGAATTTTCAGAATTACATAACTTGATTTTTAGTCCTTTGGTCAATTTATTTACACACAGAGCTTTATTTTTATCTTTCCTTTTCTAGAAGCCTCCAAGAAGAGGAAGCAAGAAAATATATAAGGAAGGAAGGGAAGGAAGAAAGAGCAGTTTCTTACAGTTCTTAGACAGATATATATACATATATATATGTGTGTATATATATATATATATATTCACCTGCATACATACATAAAAAAATGAGAGTATTTAGCTCTAGCTAACTGCTATAATATTATTAAAATTTTTGAACATTCAACACGTTCCTAATCACCCTTACAAGTTTCTGTGCATTCACTGGTACCTTGAAGAAAAATGAGGAAAAAAACCATGTCCACTACATAATCCATTCTGAAAAGGCTAAAGAAACTATTAGATAACCCAAGTGTTAAATTTTGGGGACCAGAGAAGCATGCAAAATGGGAGGTAAGCTTTAATTCAGTAGGTTCCTCACTGAGGTACCTTCCCAACCTTGTAATCCAGCCCATGGTCAATCCACCTATAATCCAGTTCTCTCAACAGCATGGAAGTGCTGAGGTGTCCATCATGTTGGTGTGATGAAGATGTTTATTTTTCAAGGAAAAGAATTTTAGTCAACGGTGGGCAGGCTATTATCCAAAATGGGTCCATCTGTCAGGTTCAATTTAAAAAGACTTGAAATGAAGAAATTCTCTTTCCCTTCTAATGAGTACCTTTGAACATGGACAGCATCAAGCTATTGCACTTCAGATGTTCTCATCTGTGAAAAAAAAGGAAGAATATGTACATGCATGTACCCATGCATGCACACACAGCCTGCCTGTTATTTTTGTGGCTGTATTTTAAATCATGGAGCATAGGGGTCTTAATGGAAACACTGACAGGCCCACAACTAGAGTGGCATTAGCAGGCACCACCACAATAACCATTTAAGCTCCTTTTTTCTTAGAAATGACGGGCCCAACCAATGAGAACAGAGTAAACACGGCTGGCATCTTAATGACCTTTGAGCATTAGCAGATGGCCTTTTTATGATCACAGATTAGCAGTACATGGTCGTTCGTTAATGACCGATAACAGGTGCCAGTGGTCCCTTCCATACCGTGTTGTGCTGGTTCTTTACCTTCCCCGAGTAAGAAGGTTAGTCTCTTAGCGAGCCCACTTTCTCTATGCCACCCTTTGTTCCTCTTTTAGCTGCAACACAGACCCGCCCCCGCCCCCCCCTGCACCCCAACCCAAAGGGGATGCAAGGATGCAACCACTTCAATGTCTCAGTCTCCTGTGCCTTTCCCTTTGTCTCGCTCTGAACACATCCTCCTCTGGGAAGTAGTGTCTGAGTCTTTCAGGTTTTGAGCCATATGAGCCCAGAAGCAAGGGAACGGTGACTGTCAAGCAGGCTTATTTACAGGGGATGCCTGGTGCTAGGGATGTAAATAATAAAAAGCACCATCAAGGCTTCATCCAATCTTATTTAAATGAATCAGCCAGAGTGGGTGAAGCCATCTCAAACCTTTCTTTCTGCCATTTACAGCATCCAATTAATTTCACCAAGAAGAACATACCTTTCCCCTGCCCTGCATGCTGTCCATGCTCCTCACTTTCAGGACCACTTTCCTTCCCCTCCCATGATTCCATCCCCAAGAAGAAATACAACTGCACGAAGTCAGTGCCCAGTTTATGTATAATGACTTGCCCACCAGTATTTGGGTGACTCTAGCTGTGGTCTCAGTGGTCGGCAAACTGCAGCTCGTGAGCCACATGTGGCTCTCTGGCCCCTTGAGTGTGGCTCTTCCACAAAATACCGACTTCTGCGCATGGGCCACGAAGTTTCAATCGCACTGTACGTGCGCGCCCGCACGTGGTATTTTGTGGAAGAGCCACACTCAAGGGGCCAAAGAGCTGCATGTGGCTCATGAGCCGCAGTTTGCCGACCACTGGTCTAGGTTAGTCCAGCACTAGAGCAACTCAAGAGGGCACCAGGATGCAGCGGAATGACCACAGTGGGTTGTCCGTTCATCTCTGTGGATGGGGAAAGAAAACTCCTACAGTTAACCTTAGATGCTAACGGACTCCAGGATCCTGGGGCTGCAATCCCCAGTGAGCGGAAGAAGCCCATCTTAACTTAACGTTGGAGCAGAAGCAGAACTCAGGGCACTCACAGAACATGGGAACCGGGACGCCCCACACCTGGAGGCCAAAGCCCCCTTTTCTGAAACCCAGACGCCTGGAGGGCCAGTGGAGGTAGAGCCCACGGGTGCTCTCCTGCCTGAGGTCACAGAGAGGGCCGCTGTGGGGAATAACAAGGACTGTTTTTCAAAATAAAAGTTGCATGAACATCATTGGAAAACCACTCGTTGCAAGATACGTATCTGTCACACCTGCTTTACAAAATACATCTCAGGAAATTATATGCATCTTCTTTTTTAAATCAATTAAAGATCCCCCCTCGTGGACATATTTGTTAGAGTGTGAATGGAAATACGGACATTTTCAAGATTTCTTACTTGTTAATGGGCGGGGAGATTTACTCTGTGTTGTGACAGGGTTGTTCTTTTTTTAAAAAATCCTATTTTCAGCTTTAAAAAAACTGTATGTTCTCAAGTGAATATGACATCTGTGGGATATTTGTTGCTGTTTGGGGGCTGATCATTTGGAATGGGGGAAAAGGATGAAATGATTTCAGAGAGATGGAATCACAAAGTCAAAGTTAAAAGTGGCCACTTCTCTGGCTTAGACACGGAAAAGCATGGCTCAACCGCAGCCTCTCATCCATCCTTCACCTTTTAAAATGAGGGCTTATACCGTCTTCCTGCAGCCCCGGGGGATGGCTCTCTCAGTTCTTGGTCAAGTTTAAGACGGAGTCTTTACTCCAGGCCTGTCTCTGTCCCAGCCCTCACGCTGTGGCTCAGAGGTGTAAAACCAATTAAGAAAATGATTCTCTGCTGGGCAAGTTTTTTCCCCCCTCATCTCAAATATGAGGCAGAAAAAAAAAAGGAAAGAGGAAGAAAGGGAGCTCACACTCAGCCCACAGGGAACACTGTTACAAAGAAGAACAACTGTTAGTGGAGACAAATAAACGCAGCCGCCTCCACGCCCGGATGCCGCCTGGGTAACAGCGCCTGTATCCTTTCTGTTGACCGCACATAAAATAAGGAAGGAAAGACATACGGGTTGAAGTGAGACTTACAGGCACCCCCATTCCTGGACCTCCTATTTGGGGAAAATATACCGCTCTATCTCCCCACACTCAACTCTGCTGCTGTCAGAAAGCCCTAATTTTAACTATGAATATATAAATATCCTTTCCTGGCCCTCGTCAAATCCAGATCTCAGCTTTGTATTGCAAAGTCAAAAAGATAAAATGAAAAATCCATTACTAATTAGGCTGTTAAATGAAACTGCTTTAACTTTATTTTACGAGAGGCATAACGTACATAAAGAGAGGACGCAAAGTGGTACCATGACCTTTAGCAGTGCCTGTGGCTCACCCCAAAGCTTTTTGAACCACTTGCCTGAAAACCCTTGGATTTGCTAACACCTTCTATTCCCTCTCCCCCACTTCGAAACCTGAAGGATTTATTTTTAACAGTCCCTCACCCACATAATGACTTTAAAATTCCTTAGGTTCATACCTTAAAATATAGCTGGGAATTAAGAAATAATGTCAATTAATAGTTGCAGCTCAGAGGCACTAATGGAGTTAGCTAACCACTTCCTTCTGAAAAGCTGTCTTAAGTACATGGAAAGCTCGAGCCACCCTAAGACTTCGGCGCTGTAGTGCACAGGTCAGCAAAGGACAAATGACGGGCCACAGCCCAATCCAATCCGCTGCCTGCTTTCCTACAGCCTCGAGTTAAGAATAGAGTTTGGATTTGTCAGTGGGTTTAAAAATCAAAAGAATTCCTATTACTGATATGGGAAAATTTTATTACTTTCATAAATAAAGTTGTATGGGAACACAAACTCATTCATTGTGTTTCCTCTGTGGTTACTTTCACACTGCAGTGGCTGGCTTGAGTAGTTGCAACAGAGACTGTAGGGCTGAAAAGCCTAAAATATTTACTCTCTAGACCTTTACAGAAAAAATTTGCTAAGCATGGCTTCGTAAGTGACTTGGCTGTATACACAGATGAGAGGAAACTGGGTACCACTTGTTCCAGTGAAAAACTGAATGGTAGGGTGAGAAAGTGAAAAATATTTACTAGTACGTAGTTCTATTAAAAGTGAACATCCAATGTAATAGAACAGTGTAGCAGAGAGCTTAGCAGCACCCCAAAGCTAGGACATTGGAATAAATCAGTTCCCACCTCTGACATTACCTTACTTTGTATTATTATATAAGTTGTTAACTTTGATACTTTATATATTTGTACAGTAGAACCAAGTGGCTGTGAGGTTTCCCAGCTCATCTGCTACTATCAGACGCTCTGCTGTGTGCACTGCATCAATGAAACCTCAATTGCAAGCACCTCTGAGAAAAGGGGGCAATCCATCGGTTACATGGATTTTTGTCTTCTATGATATTTCTCTTCCTAAGATTTTGTTTTAAGGTCTGCAATATGGCAAGTCACATGCATGAAAAGCATTTTTTTTTCTCTCAAGTCAATGAGTGAAACAGCCTCTATGACCACATCTGATCTGCGTTTGCCAAACAGCCTTCTTGAAACGCCTGTCCGGTCCAGATCTCTGCCCCCAAATTGATCACTTATATTACATGTTTATTTATTTTAAATTGTGATCCCTGTTTTCTTGTCTCTTCCCTCTTTTTGTTGCCTCCTTTTTACCTCTCTTCATCTAAGCACAGATTTTGGAATAGAATGGACCTAAATTCCAATTCCAACATTGTCATCAGTAGCTGTGCTTCCTTGGGCAAGTCACACAGGCTCTCTGAGCGTATTTCTTTCCCTCTAAATTAGATATAATAGCAGTCACATTTGATATATTTGAACTTTCTGGCAGTATGTTAGGCATACAGTATGTTCTCAATAAATGGTAGCTGAATAAAAAGGTGACTATAGATATAAGTATAGGTAAAGATATAAGTATGTTTATTCCTCTGTTACTGGTAACTTGATAACTCTTTAGGATAATAAAAACATATAAAATGCTCAATACTCTCTTGAGTAAACTTACCATTTACTCCTTCATCCCTTCAGTGAGCACTTTTCAAGCACAAATACATGTTCAGTTACATGCTACTGACATGTGCTTTAAAAGGAGGTAAAATACACATACAGGACAATTTTTACTTCATCAAGGAGCAGCTTAAATCACCATGTCAAAGATCCAGGTCACAATGTGACATATTAGAAAGTGCTTACTGTCCATCAGCACACAGTTGGCATTCAGTATATTCTACATGAATTGCTACAAAATCTAAGCCAGAAAAAAAACGAAAACAAAATGCAAACAGTGTTTTTTTGTAAAAGATACTAAGAGAGATTCACAAGGGAGGACCAAGTGAGTCAGGGAGAATGCCCGAGAGGACAGAGGTGGCTTCCTGGAGGAGGTCTGCAGTGGGAGTTGATGGAACTAGAGCAGAGGTGCATCCCAGACAGAACTAGCATGATGGTGGGAATGGCCATGTTGAGGTGTCACTCAAAGGCACTGAGTGGCACAGACGAAGGAGCCTGACTTAGACATCAGAAGACCTGAGTCAGATTTTGATTCCTCCACTTACTAGCTGAACAAACTTGAGAAAGTAGCTTAGCCTCTCGAGTCATCATTAATAGAGGCATAACAAAACCAACCTTACAACATTTGGGGGACATAAAAATGTCAAGAATTTTGGCAACTTATAGCATTATTGAATGCTAAAGAATTGTAGCTGTAGTTATTGTAGAAGAACCTTGAATTAAAGACAGAAGCTTCTTATTTTGGGCCCTTGTAAATTCAGCATCCTCCATGGGAAAGAGCTGCCATGTAAATGTTAGTGATCTTTAGGGTTTTCTCCTTGATCTTCCTCTCATCTCAAGGTTGACCAACTCTTCTTGTGTGATGTCAGCAGCTATAATCTATACTGAAGCCGGACAAAAGTTTAGCTACTCAGACCAACACCTGGAAGTCATTAATGCCTCCGGTTCATTCCTCATCAACCCCTGGGCCTTCCTAAACAGTCAATCAATTCTTCTGTCAATTCTACCTCCTTAATAATAACTTAGTATTTCCTCCCTTTTCTACTTTCTCACTGTCACCTAGCTCAAGTCCTCATCACCTCTTCCATCATGTACCTAAGTTTCTCCTTACCTCTGTCTTGCCCAGCTGTAGTTTCTTCTCCACTCTGAAAACAAACCTGGCCATGTGATTCTCCCATGTCAAATTCTTCAATGTCTTTCCACTAACCTCAGAGGAAAGGTTAAATTTTAGTGTGATGAACAAGAAATTGAATGATCTATACCTGAAACTAATACAATATTGAATGTCTACTGTAATTGAAAAATAATTTTTTTAAAAAAAAAGGAAATACCATGGTCTTCTCTCTCTCAATATTCAATAGGCTTTTCATACACATGCATAGGTTTTCTCTCCCCGCTGCCCCCCCCCCCCCCCGCTCTCTCTCCTGATCTGCTTGCAGTTCCCCATGGATGCCTTGTTTCCTCTCTTCCTTTCCTTTCCTCTTGCTACTTCTCTGACTAAAATACTCTTTGTAATCCTCCTTAACCTGGCTAATACTCACTTCAAAACTCAGTGTGGATGTCACATGCTGCAGGAAAGCTGTCCCTAACATTCTCCCACTTCCCACATTGAGTTGGATGCCCCATCTAGCAACATCCAGCTACATTGTATAAACTGTACTTAATCAAATATGTGTCTATATTCTTCCTCATCTCCACTAGTCTAGTGATGCCCTAAGGACAGGAGCCATGTTTTCATCTTTGTATCTCTGGGAAAAGTCCATAAACGGGGTCGACCATTATGGTGCATTGTAGAGGGGCCTGTAATTGCTGGGAAGATAGATGGATAGTTGGATGGATGAATGGTTGGATGAATGAATGATGAGAGTTCAGAGATGGGTAACTATTTGATAGCCCTCAGCTGAGGTGTTTTTGAGGTATTGAGAGTCCATTTGAAGGAGAAAGAAAAAAGTAACATACTGAATGGTTCTTACTTGTGACTGGCCACAATGTAAACAGGTACAGGCCTCTGCACCACTGAGAACATTCTGAAAATTATGCATATTCATCTCTGACCTGTTCCCCTACTGAAGGGATAATTATAAGAGTGAAAACAGAATCGATCTAAGTATCTACCTACAGCTTCAGTAAATTATGATGTATCCACATCACAGAATATCATTTAGCCATTTATGCATTGTAATTACTAAGAATGCGTGGCAACATTTTTAAAAATGGCTTATGATACTAATTTCAAAAGACAGCTAATAAAACTGAGGCAATGCCATGGCCTGGAAATCAAAAGCAGTGAGACTGCCATGGAGAGGGGGCATCAGGGAAGTAATGACAGAGAGGCTGAGGTGGCTGGAGGCAGCTGATCAGGCCACAGAGGACTCTGGGTATCCCCTCTTTAGAGTGATCCCAGTCTGTTTCACAGTAGTTACCTGTGTGTCCACATCTGCCCTTTCCTGAAATCACCTGTCAGTTCATTATTCATGTCCAGTATAGTATTCGACACGACACCATGATGCCCTTCATATTATCAAGTATTCACCACCATCTTTACTAGTGCTCTCACACTTTCTATTTTCCAGAGAGGGTTATCCATGCCCACAAAATCACAGAAGGGTTAAGTGATTTATTTTCCTTGGTCACAGAGCAACCCCCAATCCAGAGTCCTGGTCTGTGTCTTGTCAATTGAACTATTCATTTTACCTATTTAATAAGTAGGGTTAATTATTTGATGTTTATACAATTACTGCTGTCTCTGTATTTTCCCTGTATATGCTAACTACGCTAGTGCCAGTTGTCTGTGCCCCTAGAGGGCAGGAGGTGTAGCTTTAGGAAAACATTTTCAGTAGTGCCATGCTGGGTATTATAGACGTATCGATTGTTCGAGGAGGAGGATGCCTCTGGAAATGACCGTAGAGATGGCTCCCTTTATTCATTGCTCTTTTCACATTTCCTGCTGTCCTCGTCCTTTGAAAGACAGTTCTAAGAGACATTCTGAAGATGATGGCTGTGAGTCATGGGATGAAGAAAGGTCCCCATTGTCCTCCTTCCTATAGACCAGCGGTTCTCAACCTGTGGGTCGCGACCCCTTTGGCAGTCAAACGACCCTTTCACGGGGGTCGCCTAAGACCATCCTGCATATCAGATATTTACATTATGATTCATAACAGTAGCAACATTACAGTTATGAAGTAGCAACGAAAACAATTTTATGGTTGGGTCACAACATGAGGAACTGTATTTAAAGGGCCAGAAGGTTGAGAACCACTGCTATAGACAAAGAGGACAGGAGGCATTCAGTGCTGACACACAAGATGACACTCAGCAAGAGAACCCAGATGTTTAGCTGAATTAAAAGGCATTCTGAAAACACAGGGCATGGAATAGAGTGAAAAATGTAGGACTCCTGAGATGAAAGTTTTTCAGTTGAATAATGTGGTAGGATAAAAAATAAATACTTGGTTTGTGTCTTAGGTTGGTTCCTTGAACACAATTCCTAAAACCCTTGGAATCTCTGGGGTGATAAATGTGTCACTGATATGCTAATGAACTCATGGTGCTCCGACATAGTTTCAGGATGGGGGCTGGTCACCAATCCTTTCAGCCTCACCTTCTGGCCCTATGGGGAAGGAAGAGGAGCTGGAGATTGAGTTCATCACCAGGGGCCAGTGATCTCACCAATCATGCCAATGTAATAGGACCTACATAAAAAATCCTAGATGGTGGGATTTAGAAAGCTTCTGGGTTGATGAACCCATTGAGATTCTGGGAGAGATGCACACCCAGAGAGATAATGGAAGCTCCACACCCCAGCCCACCCCCTACCTTTCCCTATGCACCTTTCCACTTGGCTGTTCCTGCATCCTTTATGATAAACCTGTCACAACAAAGCACTCCCCTGAGTTCTGTAAATCATTCTAGAGAATTACTGAACTTGGGAGGTGAGGGATCATGGAAACTTCTAAATTTATAGCCAGTTGGTCAGAAGTAGTAGGATTTGAGATTGGCTTCAGAAGGTCAGAAGTGAGGACAGCCTTGTGGGACTGAGCCCTTACCCTGGGGAGTCTGTACTGACCACAGACAGTGTCAGATAGAACTGAATTGTTGGACATCCAGTTGGAGCAGGAGAATTGGTTGTTAGTATGGAAACACCTCCACCACCACCACCACTATATTTGGTATCAGATGTGTGAATAAAGGCAGCTCAAATATTGGGGTTGGGTTTCAGAACAGTAAACACCCAGGACCTTAGAGAGTGAGCGGTTCTCATCTTCACATGTTATTGACAGAGGAGCTGAGGGTTAGTGAGCACCTCACAGTCACAATGTGGCGGAGTCCAGCCGGCATCTGGATCTCACTATTTCTTAAGAACAACTGTTGCCCATGCCCTACGCTAGAGCAGACTGATGAATCCAGAAAGCAAATGAGCACTTTCCCATGGAGCAGGGAGGAGCCTGCCCTTTCCCAGAGACTGAGAAAGAAGACTCCGTTTCCCCACTGAGGCCACTCAGAGATGTTTTATGACACAAAGTCATTTTAATCGTAGGCACTACTCTCAATCACACATCATCATCTAACAACATAATAAAGTTCCCAGTCTGAGAAATTAAAGCCTATCAAGAATGAAAAAGACTTTGGAATATAGAAATTACTATGGAGGGAGATTTGTGTTCACAAATAGTTAGAAGGGTAGAACAGGCCTCATATCAACTTTACCACAGGGCATAGCCACCCTGCCATTTGAGCCACTTCTCAAATTTGGTTCTCCAGGACCTTATTTAGACTCACCTTCTCCCTTTGGGGCTATGTCACTAGTGTCTCTGTTCGCACGGTTTCCCAGTGTGCATCTCTCATAAACAACCGACCGTAACACAGTGTGCCTCCTTCTATTTAAAACAGTTCTAGAAGCCGACACGCATATGTGGTTTGTCATGTGAAGCAGTACTATTTCTAAACAAGGTAATGCTTTACCACCTCCAGGGCATTCCAAATTCCCCCTTTGGATAAAAATGTAAACTTCTCAGGATCACCAGGGCAAAGAGGTGCCACGGGACGAATTCCTATATAGCTCTGGATGTTGACAACATAACCACATACTGAACACAGTCTTCAAATAAATTAAGGGGACACTTGGAGTCTGACTTTTGTAGGTTATGCTGCTCCTTATGGGTAGTACATGACTGCTTGAAAATCTAATGAGAACCAATTTAGTTTTTTTCCAAGCACAGCACGTGAAATCTAAAACAAGTTGACCATACAGGTGCTTAGCACTGGACAGATGCAACTTGTTTTTTCTAGTCATGCGTAATTTGAGTATATATATAGGTGTGTGCACACACACACATGTGCATGCGTGTGTCTGAGGGAGAGAGATAAAGAGAGATAAATAGATATTGTTGGAATGATGTGGACAGTAAAATTTTTCTCTCTCCAAGAACCCAAGAGTTTCCCCCTGACTCTTCGGCATACCATTCTTTTGCTGCTGTAGTTCTTCAGTCGCCAAATGTTTCTCAATGTGTGTGGTGTATATCAACTGTTTGTGAGCAGTAATAACAGCCCTATGGCCTGCTTGTATTGTATTGCTAAGCACCACTTGGCAACTCCCTGCCCATATTACTTCCTTTTGATGTTTCACAATCAAATGGTTCTCTCTCTCTCTCTGTCTCTCTCTCTCTCTTTCTCTCTCTCTCTCTCTCTCTCTCTCTCTCTCTCTCTCTCGACTTGCAGCTTTGTTTGCACCAACTGGGGTCTTGGCATGATTGAAAGCCATCCCAGAAAGGATGTCCACTAAACTGTCAGAGGCTGAATAGTTGACACTGGGCACAAGTGCTTCTGTGTAAGTGCTTTGGAAGGTCATTATTGAATCATTTCCTAATAAATGCCATCCAAATGTACCCAGTGCACCGCTGAGCAATGTGCAACCTGTCCCAGAGTCCCAGTAAATGTTCAGTGCCTCATTGAGAGCTGTTGGCTTGTCCAACTATTCCTTTCTGAGGCTCCCGGGCATTGACTAAAAACAGTGGCTTTTGTACTTGTTACAATTAGGAAAGCATGACATTTTTTTTTCCATACAAAAGAGCTCATGTTAGGTTGTCTATTCCTTGGTCACCTCAAATATTGGTATGAATTCCATTCATACAAACTGCTTCTTTTTAAAACAACAAAATAACTCCCCACAGTATTTTTTTAATGGATATGATGTGTTAATGCACACATGAAATTAAAATATCATAAGTCAAGTCTGTAGCTCTTGGCATACTGTATAGAATATCTCAGTGGTGGTTTCAATTATGTGATGTGATTTGTGATACATTTAAATGACAGCATGGAAGGAAATAGTCTTCCCACTTGGTTTGAGGGCTGAGTGGTTGTAGACATGGACTCACTCACTGGCTAACCTGAGTTAAGCTGTTCAGTTTCTGTGAAACTCAGTTTCCCTTTTGACATACTGAGTGCACCAAGAACTGCATGCCATAGGGTTCCTATGGGAATTAAATGGGATAACATTGGAGAATGCATTTTATAAAACACTATGGGAAATTAATAGCTATTTATCATCATGAACATCATCATCATTTTATTTCTAAGCAGATTATAATGGTTTTTTCTTAGATATCATTGTTATAATAAAACTGATTTCTCTCAAAGGCGTAAGAATTAAAGTTGACAGGTGATGTATAGTTAAAAAACTAGAGTTTATTTCTCCAAAGTACATGTCAAGCTGAGCGCTGTTCTGAACAGAGTTATGCTAACGAAGTCAAAGAGCATCACACTATTATTTCCTGTTACATAATACTTTTAAAGTACTAGTTTCCCAGGGCCTACATTTTTTTTCTCCCCTTTACCATTAATGGTAGGCACTGGGAGTCTATACTAGTGCTTTTCAGTCACTGACTGTCATAATAGTTCTTGCTGTCATACATACATGCCATGGAATATCTCTTCTTTCACATAAGTCAGTCCGTGAATTCAGTCAAGGGAGGGTGTTGAATTTATTTACTTTTCTCTGTCCTTTACTATTTTTTTGTTTTCTTGTATACCCTTCCTTTTTTTCTCCTTTATTTTCCCTTATTATTTTCTTTTGATGTCCATAATGCCATATATTTAATTTTGATGAATTACATTATTTTTAAACTATTAATCAACATTAATTTAGAATGAGGTTTGGATCTTAAGAGTTCTACCAATTAGTCTCAGGAGTGGGAAATGCTTTGCACTTTTTGAGAAATGCCTCCTCACGATGTCTAGATGTTCTCTTTTCCTACAGAATTGAATAAAGCCTATTTCTGGTAGATATGATATGATGCTAATTGCCTACCTTCAACAATGTTAAGGCCAAGAGGACAACTTTATTATTGCAACAATAAATAGTATGCTTTACCTTTTACTCAAACAGTAGGGCATTTTGACAGTTGTCAAGTGTGTACTGAGCTCCCAACAGGCACTGTGCTAACACCAAGGTCAAGAGTGAGGTGCAGCAGATAAGGCAGCGAGGGTGCCAAATTGTGGAGGTAATCACGGAAGGAAGTGCATGTCTCCTTAATCCCAGCTGCTAAGCACTGAGGTATCCAGACAAAAAGATTTAGTGTGACCCTCATGGAATCATCTCAGAAAGGGAGACAAACAGGGAATGAATAATATCCATACAAAGTAACAAGAGAAGTAATAGGGGTAGGTACTGTGCTTGGTGAAATGACAGTATGGACTAATTTAAGTGTACACAAGATGAGGCGTAATGGAAACCAATTACAAGATTATGTGATTTTTTTAAGGGTCTGAAATAAAATGGAGAACATTAGAGAATGAAGGTAGCATTTTATTTCCAAACATCCAGAGCTGAGTGGATGAGTTGGGTGTATGTCGGTGGTGCTTGTATTTGATACTAGTCCTGGCTGATGCCACCCAGAGTCTAAATAAAGGGGAGATGGTTGGTCACTCTCCCAAATCAGTCCTCCCCACACCCACGGAGGCCTGCTGCCCAGTGCTTGCTGCTGAGTTCCAAGCTTATCATTTCATTAGGGAGCACTTTCTACAAAGGTAAAGTCTACACCATGGTACCTTCCATTCTTCCATCCCCTGGAACTGTATCCCGTGCCTTTGAAAATTCTCTCTCTTCCTTCTGTATTGAGAAAGCAGGAACATAAAATGTGATGCTAGATTTTCTTTATTAAAAATAGGGGAGAGAAAAAAGGAAGACTGTTTATTACTATGGATACTTCCAAAGAGATAACTAAAAATTTATGGCAGCCTTGTTAGAAACTATGTAAATCAGTGGACAGCATCTCTATTTTAAAATCTCTTCTGCATATAAGCAGTAAAACAGAGCACACACTGGAAATAGTGGTGGTCTTGAACTTCAGACTTTCTTTTAAAGTAATAACTTTAAATTCAGTTCTTTCTGGCATAAACTTTTTTTCATCCCATTATGTCAAAAATTGTATTATCCATCCATTTGTCTGTCAGAACGTCTCCCTATGGGGTGATAGACTCCTGGCTTCTCTCCTCTAAACCTCCCCATTACATCCTGCTATCAGGAGTCACAATTCTCCACAAAAGTCTCTGGTGACTTTTGACAATGTTTTACAGCGAACTAGACCAGGAAGCTCAGAGTTAAAGGAAATCTTCCATTCTAGCAATGAATATGTAATAGGCATTACGCTGTGCAGTATTCCAAAAAATGTAAGGTTCATTAAGCCTTTCTAAAGCAGGGACTTCCGTGTAGCTTTGAAGGAACCTGTCTTCACAATGGCATTAGCAAGTGGCACTTTGGCGCGACGAATATTAATATTGCACATTAAGGAACAAATTTGTTTAAATGCTGTATAGCTATATGTTGATGCTGATGGGCCAGAAATAAATAAAAAGTGAATAGTTGTCTAACTTGGTATGTAAATTGCCTTTTGCTTATATACATAAGAATGCTTTTTGCTCCTAAATTCCTTCATATTAGCAAGCAGGAGTGTAACTAATATATAAACTAAAGTCATTCTCTTTAATGAGAATGCTAAATATTTTAAAGAAATGCATGGCTGTAAAATATTGTCAAGGGCATTTTTATACTTAAGTTTAAGAATGCTTATGACTTAACCGTTGAATTATTTAACATATTCAGCCTGGAAGCACTATTTATGTATGTTTTTTAATGTTCTTACTTATGTTGGCTTTTCTTTTCTAAGGATTTAAGACCTTTGATTTCTGTTTATAAAATTTACATGTTTAATCTCCTATTTCTATGTATGTCCCATCTGACAGTGGCAACAGTATCTTAAGGAAGCGGGGGGGAGGGAGAATCTCATGGAGCCCAACATAAGGCCTGTACATGAAACAAACTCAAGTCCCACTGCTAAGGGAATGAAGTCAACTTTGGGAGCCAAAAATAAAAGTTCTGTTCAATGAAACACCTATAGACCTAAAATAATAGAGAAACATGCACCTGGTGTCCACGCCTTTCCCATGGAAGCATGCCATACCCAGGGAACTGGGTGATCCTGGGCAATAATGTAATGCCATAGCACCAACATTTGCTACTTGGAGTTGTCAGCTTCTATTTCTCACTTCTGTGTTGTTGTGTAAATATTGCCTAGCCACAGATTTAACAGAGCAACCTAAAAACACATTCTCTCTCATTTTTTGTCAATTAACCTTGGTTTATATATCTTAAATGTAGAATTCCTCAAATATTTCAGAAGGATTCTGTGTGGAACCCCCATCTGTGCCATACAGGAAATGAAAACTGACAATCAAAGTTAGTGTGAGGGCAAGTTTTATTTGAGTTATTCCCATTAAATGCTACTCATGCGGTTAATAATGTAAAAAGTGTCCAGGTGACCTGGGATGGACCTATACCTAGAATTTTCTTAAAGCATGATTCCATAAGAAAAACAATTGTGGAAAAGAATGGACTTTTAAAACTGGTATGCTTTGTCTAGTGATTATATATATATATATATATATATATATATATATATATATGTATATATATATACATACATACATATATATGCATATATATGAAACTATGTATATATACATGTGCGTGTGTTGTACACATATATATTTCAATATTACTAATGTTATTGAGTCAAAATTTTTCTTCTGCACTAAGTCAAAAAGACACAATAATGAGGCCTCTGAGGGATGGGGCCTCAGTCATGCAGTCAGGGGAGGATTGGAGGTTTCCATGGCTTGTTTAAACCATTAGAGTCTTTCTGACATTGATTTTCACTTTCATTTAGCCCAGTATTCTCTAACATGTGTTCCATGGGGGTTATTATATTTACGTTTAAAAGGGGTACACAAATTAAATGAGCTTTGGAAATGCTGGATTAAACAAAATTTAGTAAGATATCTCAGAGCCTTAAATATATCTGTGCTTTGTGAATATGCAGGAGAGAAAGATAATAGCTACTATTTTCCAAACATTTTGACCAGGTATCACAATTTTATTGTTTATTTTCCCAGAGCACCTCCAGGCTAGTGTTCCACAGAGCGCACTTTGGGAAACAATGACTTTTATCAATAAACTGAACCTAGCCTGTGAAACAGGTTTTGTGTTGGGAGTTCATTGTTTCAGAGAAATAAGGTTCATTATCAACCACATTGCAGAAAGAGACCTTGTCAAATTCACGTTTATGCCCTTAATTGTCACAGTGTCTAGTGCTCAATAAACAGCTGTTCAATAAGTGAATGTGTAAACAAATGAAACATCCTAATGATATATACCTACAATGTACTAGTATAAATTATTCTATCATTTATATATTTATTTCATATTCTAAAGAGATATTCCTACAATGTTCCCCTAAGTTTCACTATCACCCAGTCTCCCTAAAATTCTGCTCAAGGGAAGAACTTAAAGAAAGAGAAGTAATTTAGTTTCATTAAAGATTAAAGAGATCAAAATTCATTTGCTTGTATATAATGACCATGCTACTGGTGCAGCATTATTAGCTGTGGGGAGAATTTGTACTATTAATAACCTTTTTACTTTCTACTCTCCACTCACCTCCCCCAAAAATTAAGTATTGGATTCTAAAGCATTGGAGATAAGTAACCATGTATGGCACCTGTCATAGCTCTCTGATGACCAAAATAGTGTTTACCTGAATCATTCGGGTAAATGGCCCTGCTGGCAAACGCTTTTACCTTGCCTTGTGAAAGGAGACCTTTATCAGGGGTGCAGACTGCTCTTCCTGGGCAGCAAACCAAGCAGAGCCCCTTCTTCACTCCAAATGTAAATCAGAATGGAGAGACCCTATCTTCTCTGTTAAGAGGCACGGAACACAAATGAAGGGGTTGGGCGTATTGAGATCCGTACTCAGAAACAGGACTTCAGAAGCTGGTGAAAATTAGGAATGTTTCTCCTCCTGGCCTAGATAGTTCTGTGATTCTTTTGATCACAATGAATTTGAAATCACAGGACTCAAGAGGAAGAGCCGGCCAGGGGTTTTCAGTCTCCCCTAATGCCCTGTGCTAAGAAATATCAATCATTGCCCACTTGGGGTGAGGGCATCTTCAAAGGATAATCTTGAACCTAAAGGTGCAGTGAGTGGCTCACCTGACAGTGGGCAGCCACAGAGGACTGTGACCACAGGCTATGGTGAGTTTCTTGGAGGAACAACCTCAGGACTTTCCAACAAAGGGAGGTGAAGGGCAGATAATCCGATTCCTTTTAGTAGCTTCTCTGGGATAGAGGCTGGGCCCTGTGGTAACACCCAGTCACAACTCCTCTATTCCTCCTTTGGAAGGAGTTTCTCCCCGATTAACTTATCAGGATATTTGCAGCAAAAGAACAATCAATCAGGATTTTATACAAAGAGACTTAAAGGATTTGGAGCACTCACATGGCTCTTCTGCCTTAATGCCTGTATTTTGGGGAAGAGTACACATGTTTTTAAAACACCTTTGTTAAAAATGACGGGCAATCACCACTCTGCCAATCTCCTTTACTGTGAGGGGGCCGGGCCCCATCTAAAGGACAGGCCTGAGGTTTGGCATAGAAAATGCTATCATGTGGACCTTGAGCCTGCCATTGTCCACAAAGGGAAAAGCCAGGCCACATGCTGAACGCTGGCACTTACACATATGCAAGACAATTAATTGCTTGGACAAATTGTTCTCTTTGGCTCTGACGACAGAGTTGGGAATTGAGCGACCACAGTGGTCTGAGAGTCAGGGAATAGGGGTGGTAACAATTCAAAGAATGACAAAATTGAAGGCTTTTGTAGTTGAAAGGGACATTAGGGAACCTCTAATCCAGCGCTTTGTAAGTCCTTTTAAATATCAGAACTAATTTTTCCATTTTTCAGAACACAATCTTACACAGAAACACTACATAAAGTCATATAATAATAGAACTAATCAGATGGAAGCCGATACCTGGGGCTCCGAAGAAAAGCAGCTTCAAAACTGCTGGTTGGTAACATGCCTTTCATTCCCACAGGGAAGAGCTGAGAGGCCTTCTCCAGAGTCCCACACAGCATGAGTGGTACGGAGACTAGGAACTGATTTTCTAAACTGCAGGCTAGCCCGCTCCCTTTCTCCAAAGCAAAGCTGTCCTTCCAGAAAAGACCATGCGGAATTGAGGAGAACCCATGCCTACTCTCCCAGTCATGTCAGCTCCCAAGTACTAAGTGTTGAGTACTGAGTATGAGTTGTAACGAGTAGTAGTAGTTATCGCAGCAGCAGGGGTAACTCATTCATAGGTGATGGCAAAGGTTGCACATTATATCATTTGCTAGTCGGAACAATGATTCAAGGTGGGTGTGGAAGAATGTCATTATCCTTGTTTTACGGATAAGGAAACAAGCCCGAAAAGGCTAAGCGACCTACCTCCTCAGGGTCATTTGTACTAAGTAGCAGAGCTGGGTCATCAAATTCCAAATCTAATGCTCCTGCCCCTGCTCTACAAGGATGTTCATTTATTTTGAATACCAAACTTTTCCAATTCCCTTTCTTTCCTGAAAAATAGGAATAAATCCAGTTCACCCATGAAAGTAACCATTCTCCCTGGAATCCCATTGATAGTTCAAACTTGAAGAGATTCAGATCATCTACTGTAGGTGAGGACCTACAGTGGCTGATCAATGGGAAAAGTCTGTTAAAGCACAGAATTGCAAAGATCATCTATATAGACTTTAAACTTTTTAGATTGGTTAAAACTTTTAAAAGCAGATCATTTGCCAATCTTTGGATCTAGACCTCAGCTGTCTTTGAATCAGCTGTTTGGAGTTCACGTAGTCTTTCTTACATAAACCACACCCATAGTGCCCATCAGCCATAGATTCCAATTTCAATTTCTTTAAAGTGGGGTGAGAACTGAGACACTGGTGAAGCAATCTGAATGTAAAGTGCTCTTAATTTTATGACCATTTCCCCAATCCTTTGCAGATGTCTTACACATGCCTAATTCAACAGCAATATTTTTTTTAGTGCCTTGCTTTCATCAAGTAGTTCCAACGTGTGCATTTCAATAATAGAGGAACAAGCCCCTTCTTTTTGCAGTCATATTTCATCCATTACTAAATATTTAACGAACTCACACAAGAACAAGAACAATATAAACCCATCAGAAAGCAAACATACCACACTTTGTGTTAGCAAAGAGCGTGACTCACAATGGCAGAGAGACACACCCAGCAGGCTGTGCACATCATCCTTGATGGCTTAAAGCAGATAGCGGCACAAGCTGGTAGGCAGAGGTCTGTCCAACGAGCTTGTCCCAAATTCTGAAGTGATTGACCTTGCTTATGTTACCCTACAGATATGCTGGGAAGTTGTTTCATTGGTCCATCTTCTATTTCTGCAAGCTCCCCCCAAAATAAGACACACCCTCATTTAAAAAAAATATTCCCTTTGATCCATTTCATCCATCATTAAAACAGGACCCTTTACCTAACAGATCCTTGAAGAATGTTATTGCCCAGGACACCGGGGTGAGGAGAACAGACACGGCTTCGGAAATGTAGTGTGTGGTGCCTTTCCAAGCATCCTGGATCTGGTTCTCAACTTCTGGAATGCCTGATGAGGTATGTGAGTTGTAAATGTGAATGCACTTAGAAAACAAATGTCAAATGTGATATGTTTTAAACTGAGTACTCTTATTATCACTTCATTGTTTCCAACAACAGCCTTATTCTCTCTGCACTGCACACACCTCTCCTGGGAATCACTTCCAGCCCTGGGCCATCGAGGTTCCCACGCTTAGATTTTCTAGCGCTTTAGGGGCAGCATGATCCACCCCGTTGCTGTGGCTAAGATTCACAAGCCTCGATGACCTTAGGCTACCCTGACAAGGACCCCAAAATTGGAAGCTTTGGCAGGAACCTAGCATCAGAAACTGTAGAGGAAGGTGAAAATGTGTTGTGGCAGCTGCAGTCCACACAAATCCTCTATTACCCTCGAAATGGCCCACTTGAAAAATGGCAATATTTTTGTATGCCAGCCTCAAAGTCCCTGCTCGAAGAATGCTTGTGGCAAAGCTGCATTTCCGCTTTGAGGGCTTTCTGAAGAATGCATTTAGGTGGGAGCCAGCCTTTTCTTCCAGAAACAGCGAAGGCCATCCGTCAATCTACCCGCAAGCCGCTCATCAAGTTCGCGCGACAAAGGGTTAGGGCAGCAAGCCCCCACAATAATGTGGAAACAGAAATATTACAAAGTAAAGGCTTATAAAATAATAAAAATTCTACTTACTCCAGATACCTCCCTGTGCCTTTGGCAAAATACCTTAAGCATTCCACATACGGCGGGCATTGTCTTTATAAGATGGCACCTCATAAAATGGTATTAAATATCACCAACGGGGCTTCATATTTCATCCAGCAGGGTTTAGGCCAGGCATGTTCTATATCACACATTATTAGAATGACATCTGCTTTGCAAGTTGTGTACCCAGGAGCCTACCCGGATCACTCATTTCAGCACTCCTTCTCGAGGCTTCTGTGCCTTCATAATGCCTAATATGTTTAACTCATTTTGAACAGAAGTCTAAAGCCTGCCACGGCCCTCTGGCCAAACTGTAGCTGTCAGACAACAGAGCCAGCTATCAAACATTTCCCATTTATCATTAGTGGGGATGCAGTAGTACAGAAAAATATGCCCACTACACTGAAAGGCTGTCAGTGGCTCCCCCTATAAAACTCTTCTTCTCAAATAGGACATTTCTCTGTGGAGGCCTTGCCATTACATTTCGCTCCTTTTCCCACAACACTGAATTTATAATGCAAAGAAAACGGGGAACATATATTCATCCAAATGGCCTCTCTGCTAGGAGATGAATAAGAAAATCATCAATGGCAGCGTCAGTGCAGGGCTGCACATGCCATTGGGGGAAATGAATAGAATCAGCCCAGAAAGAGTGAAAGGGAAAAAAGAGAGGCAAAAATCACCCCAGGTTCTGTGAGGAGGTTGAACTTGGATAACAAAGGCATGCCTCTGAAACTTGGACTTCTCTTTGGAATTATCATTTTGCCATCGAAGTAGGGGGCCATAAACTGGCCCTAGGAGGCAAATTTCTCCACCTCCAATCCTCATTTGACTCTGACAATGGCTCTCTAGGCCTCCTTTTCTCCACCTGTAAACTGTGCCACCACAGTCAGCCTCCAGCCCCAGAGGCTATCCAAAATGTTCACTGGTGCTTACAGCATGCTCATGGAGGGTCTTCATATTTTTAAAAAGTCAAGTGGTGCTCCTGATTAGCATCATCATTACTGGGCTTATGGATACCGTTAGGATTGTGAAGATGTGCCCTCACCCTTTATGCCGCCTCCATCCATATGGCTGCCTCTTCCCACTCAGGCTTTGTAGCCATCCCTCTTATAATTCTGCTGGGAGAAAAATGGGCTCAATTAAATGTATTTGAGATGCCCCCGGGTTATGGGTTATGCCCATGTCTTCAAAGACAGAATGTTAGAATAGTTATAGTACTGATAACACATCCTTGTTGACTTCAAAGACAGGGCCTGGCGAAGGGACTTATTTCCGTAATATCTCTGTCAGAGCAGTTATTATCCCATTTTAGAGATGGGAAAGCAGAGTGCCTTGCCTAAGGACTTGGATAAAAATCAGCCTCATAAAGAAAATGAAAGCATTACCATGGGCTTCTGAATCTTTCCCAACTTCAGACCAGCAACAACGACAAATCCCATCCTCAGAAATGAGCAAACTTCAGGTGGATAATCCTGCATGAATGTCCAACCTCAACAGAACTGTAATTTTATTTTCACTGTTGTTACCTCCCTAAATTGCCCCTCCCATTTGGTCATCCCCAGCATCCAGAACTTTGATCTCAAATGTCACTACTGGGAAGTAAAAGAAACAAAACCACATTGAAAGTATGTGTGTTTTACTAAGGGATTAGTCCTAAATTCAAAATTCAGAAGAGAAGTGCATCTTTAAAGTTGGTGTTTCAGACATTGTCACAGTTCACAACATAGTCATTCCCTCTTTGTTGAAGGCGGGTTTGGAAGACTATGCTACTCTAATTATCCTATGTGGGTGCCACTTACACTGTCTAGTTGTAAGTTCAAACTCTACCCCAGAGTCCATCTTTATATAGAGAGGTAAAAACTTAGAAAAGTATAAGTTTCATGATGACAAGGACTTTATTAGGTCATTACACCCTGAAATTCTAAAGCTATCAAATGATCTACATGCAGCAACTCCCTACCCAGCCTCCTGGAGCACTCCAGGCAGGGCTCTTTGGAGAGTTCCTTAAACTAGCCCTAAGAAATATAAATTCCAGACTTCCCTGGTCTCAGCAATACCTCCATCTGTCACACAATCTTTCTCCATGACTTCCTGGCACTCATTTCAATTTCCATGACAGAATAAAAAAGAGAGAAGGGGGAAAAAAAGTCATGGTCTGTACCACAACTTGAAGGTTCATTTAATGTAGATTTTGATGTGTGAACTGTGCAGTAACCCCAAGTTGGAGGTGTATTTTTCATATCGAAGGTGAGAGACCAATTAGTAGCTCTAACTCCTTAAGCAGATGGTTATCATATGATAACGGAGGTGCCTGTCCTGTCCTTTGCCATTAGAAAGTCATCTTTTTCCTAATATCTTTCTCTACAAAGGAGAGATATTATGCAGACAGATTGCATGACCTAGACACCTCTATGAAGTTGAGGTTTTAGCAGGGCATGTGGAGCCTGGAAATCTTGTTCTGGAATTACTGGTCAGATTCAACTCTTCAGAACTATCTCCAGGATATAATACAAGGGAAGAATTTCAGGGCAGGCAGAGAAATAAAGCTGATAAAGTTCTTAGATTCTGGGCTCCGTTCTCAAGATGGAAATGGTAGACATGCTATAGTTGGCCCTCAAACACCTGAAAGAGAACCTTCCCTTCCATACTTTGGAAAATCATACTATAAAGGAAGCAACGTGGGTTTGGAGTCAGAGGAATCTGGTCTGAATTCCAACTCTGTTCCTTACAAGCGAGGTGACCTGAATCCATTTGTTTGAGCTCCCTGCTTCAGTTTCCTGTGCTGCAAAACTGGAATAATAATAACATTTTAGAAAGAGATGCAGATCAAGTAAAATTTCAAATGAAAATCATGACATCTGGCACTCTCGCTTTCTCTCAAAATATTAGGCAGGGAGAACTACACCAGCACTGACCCACAGACAAGTTAGGGGTCAACGTGTACGGTGGTCTGGATACTCTTCTCTTTGCCATCAATGCATTTGTCAGAGTACAAACTAAGACGTCTAATAAATATGAGTTGGATTCTTGGGTGTGTGAGATTGCAAGGTATATAACTGCTCTAAAGCTCAGTGCCTTAATGTGAAAAGGACACAATATTTACCTTGTTCATAGGATTTATATGATGATTAAATGAGGCAATTCACATAATGAGTTTAGCAAAGTGTCTGGCCCATGATAAGCATATTGTTTCCGTCTTCCTTTCTTCCTTCACCTCCCCCCATCCTCCTTTTTTTCCCTTTTATTTTCCCTCTGATCTTCATCTACTCTTTGATATACTCCAAGTTTCTATGATTGTCAGTATCTCGGAAGGACTGGGCCAGGGCTTCTGTCACTGGGAACCTCTGAGGTTTATTCTCGTCTCAGAGACTGTGGTGCTCTATTCTTGAGATAAAGAAATAAAGGCAGAAGCAATTCTTAGGACCTGAGTAAGGGTTACCATTTGCCAGGTCCGTGGTTCTGAATTCAAGCCCTTTCCCTTTTACTGGCCCCATCTGTGAGGTAAGAGGATAAATCAGGATCTCCTGAAGCTCGAACAGATGAAGGCTCCTTGTTGAAATCTCACCTGCCTACTCATGCAGTCCCCTCTTCCGAAATTTCCCTTCCTCTCTGGCCACCAAAACTCTATCCAACGGTCAAATTCTAGCTCAAGTGCCTTATACGACTTCTCTGCTCAAGGGATAGTTCAAAAGCTCTAGGAATAGCTCTGTTTAAAGTGGTCATCATCATAGCTGTCCTCTCTTTCATTTTATCCCTTTCCCCCCAATCCCTTTTCCCCAAATCCCCTCTTTATCCTCCTTTTCCGTTAAATGACTTACACCAAACATATGCTACAAACAGGTTTTCTGCTCCTGGGTATGAGCAATTAGCTCATTCAAAATATCCTGGCCCTTGTTGGAACATGTACGGGGTAGGGGTGTAATAGCCACCCTGCTTATTCTTGACCTTCAAACCGAACCTACTTTCTTGTTTTTGACGAAGGCCACAAAGACTCAGCAGCTCTCTAGTGAAGACTGAGATCTGTGAGACTGAAGCGCCTGCTGCCTGATTAAATGTTGAGGAAGAGAGTCCATGGATTGACTTGCCGTCAGTAAAAATAAGGCTTCAAATAAAACCCCTGGAGAACCACACGTCCTAGTCTGCCGGGGGCCATGCTCTTTAAGGCAGGACAATTATAATTAATTGAGTGATCCCACAGAAAGCATACATGCAATGAAAAGCACTGCAAGTACCATCCCTATACACATCTACTAAAAATCAGATGGGCATTCAAGGGGTTAAGCCAAGATCAGCAGACCAAGGAGGCCAATTCTGCCCGTGGCTACCACCAGTTAAGTCTATTGCTGAGGGCTGTAGACACAGCTTGTACTTTCAACTCTGCACAGTCCTTTTAAAGGAAATAATATCTCCAAATTTATAGTAGCGTCAAACTGATAATTCGGAAGTGTGATTGCATCCCCAGTTAACTAATCAATCCCTTATCTTTAAGGGGAGAGACAGAGAAAGAATATATGAACAGATCAATAATCAAGTGAGTTCCATTTCTTTTTCTCTTCCTTATAGATTATAGCTGTTTTCTTGAGTAAATTTTCAAATCATGTAAAATAATAAATGATTCCCATGATTTTTTTTTCTTTTCCTAGGCAAGATTACTGAAAAAACTGATGGGAGCTTTATTCCTTTGATATGCATGTACACAGACATCTTTTCTGAATACCTACTAAGTGCTAGGCACTTTATTAAAAGCTTTCAAAATACTCTCTTTTTTATTTGGGAATGTTTCACAGGAGGCTGAAGTAGAGTTGACCTTTTAATGTTGCTCCTAAATTTAATTTTTTCTGCTAGGATTAGGCCATTTCTCATAACCTCCACTGAAAGCTGATAAATATTCAAATAAACTAATTGCCACATTTTTCCTATTCTTAAGCCGAAAGGTGTGCCCCCCCCAAAATCACAGTAAACAACACTTGCCACTGTTGGCCCTACTTCATTCTTACATCAAGGTAGACACAACGCTGGCTGATGTAGGGAGCTGCCAGCAGTCCCACCTATGAGAAAACTAAGGTGACAACACTGCAGTGAAGCTGAAGCTTGAGCTGGAACTTCCTCAGTGGCTTTCCTGCCTTTTCACTCCATCCATTTATTTGACAAATACCAGTTCAATGCCTACTATGCATTAACTCTGCCTTCAAGGAGCTTCCTGTCTAGGGCAGGAGGAAGACATATTAAAAAAAAATCCAGTAAAAGACACAATGAGAAAAGTTCCAAAAGGAGTATAGGCCAGAGCACCACTGATTCTAACAGAGAAGGCTAGGAATGGCTTCACACAGACAGAGTCTTAGCCGGTTTGTCTCGGTGGATAGAGCATCAGCCTGTGAACCAATTCTGTTCAAGGTCATGTACCTTGGTTGCAGGCTCCTCCCTGGCCCAGACCCTGGTCAGGGTTCCTGCAGGAGGCAACCAATCGATGTTTCTCCCTGTCTTTCCCTCTCTCCCACTCTCCCTAAAAATCAATGGAAAAATATCCTCAGGTGAGGATTAACCAAAAAGAAAAACAAACAAACGAAACCCTTCAAAACAGCACTCATAGACATGCTCTCAATCACAAGAGCACCACACATTCATTATTCCATACATAATGTTTGAACAAAGTAGACAATGCCTGAAAATCTAGAAAGGCACAAAATAAAAATCACCCTTAATTTGACCTTCATTCCTTATTCTACTGAAGTGTATAAAACAAAAAGTCTAAGTTTCTTCCTTCCTACTTTCAATCCCAGCTTCTAGAGGATTGACAGTGCCATGCTCAGGCTTTAAGACTTGTAATTTGCTCCTTTGTAAGTATGCCACTGCACCCCCTCTCCAGGTGTGCCCAGAGGTTAAGACAACGAGCTCTGAAATCTAACTGGCCAGCTTCATGTTAGCTCATCCACCAACTAGCTGTGTGAACTTAGGTGAGCTACTTAACTTCTCTCTGTGCTTATTACTTTTCCAGTACAAAAAGTACAGTTAATAAAAGTATACGTTCTAGGTCTGTTTTAAAAATTAAATGAGAAAATGGATACAAACAGTTCTTGGCACAGAGTAATTACTCAATAAATGTAGTACTATTACACATACACACATATACTTTGTTTTAAAAAGTAAAACCAAGCTATCTATGGATATTATACTGTATATTTTTCCAATTAATAATGCTTATGCCTCGTTTCACAAATTAGTCCATATTGGTCAATTTGGTGTTTTTTTCAATGACTGTATTATAGGGTTATTACAGAATTTATTTAGTCAATCATATTATCACTAAGAAACCTTATACCTACATTTTTATGCAATCGTCCTAAGTCACACGGTGTGTGCATTTAAATTTTTTATTAGATAGGACCAACGTAGCTTTCAAAAGGTTTGCACAATTTACAAATTCACAGATTCTCTATGGGTGCCCATCTCTCCTGCCATCACCAATAGTATTTGTTATTGCTTTCATTTGCATTTATTTAAGTATTAGTGTCACTGGATATTGAGATTAAATTATTAGCCTATATAAAAGAGCACATAAAAATCTAATAAAATGATGAGCATCTTTTCACAATTATTCCCATAGTTTGCTATTCCTTGAATTTCTTATTCTTAACTTTTGCCTATATTTCTGGTATTTTGTTAATTTTTATTACTGATTCATGAAAGTCTCTTCATGTTTGCTATATTAACCTACATAAGAAATAAGCAACTATGTTCTCCTCATCTGTCTTATAACCTAGTTACATTCAATAGAAGTTAGAAGAAGGTTTGATGAGAAAGGAATTTCAAAGGGGGAACAGCATCTGCGAAGACGCACGGTTTTTAAATGGAGGTTAGACTCTGAGAACATAAAGAGGTTTTTGTGGTTGGAACATACATGGGGATAAACCTAGAACAGTATTCATATATAATTGGCCTTAACTGCCATCCTAGGAAATGTGAGTTTTATTCGGGACATAATATAAGCCAAGAACTAAACAACAACAGACTGACAGGGCCACACTGAGAGTCCTCACTAAGGGTCAGAGTTCTTAAACAGTTTGGGATCAAGGTAACCCCACCATGTTGCCCAGCTCCAATGGGGGATGCCAGTCACCATTCACTTCTTTAGGCTGGGTGGTCCCCAGGAGTTACAAGGTGCAAATGATGGTACAGAATCCTTTGGATAATCTAACAAAAGCCAAGAAACTTCCCCTCAGTGGAATTCACACACACACACACACACACACACACACACACATTATCTTATGTAATTTTTGAGTTTTCACAGACACAATGGCATCCACCCACTAGCCATTTAAAGGCTCACTTACCCAAGAGTCTAAGCCTGCCCTAAGGCTTTTATGTGACACTGGCATTTACTGCTCATAGAACTTGAAACTACAGTATAGTTTAGGTTAAACCAAATTATGGCAAATTTAAAACTTTCACTTGTAGGCTATGGATATGCACTCTGGAAGGCATGCCACTCCTAGAAAGCACCCTCTCCAATAGAATACATAATGCCAGTCACAAAAGTGAGCCACATCTGTAAGTTTAAGTTGTCTAGTAGTCACATAATAAAAATAAATAGGTAAAATGAATTTTAATATGTTTTATCTAACCCAACATATCCAAACTATACTTATTTCACTTCTTTCATACTACATTTTTGACATCTAGTGTGCAATTTATACTTACATTGCATCTCAATTCAGACTAGTCACATCTCAAGGGCTCAATAGCCACATGTGCTATCATACCAGATAGCACAGTCCTAAATCCTCTCTTCATGTTTCCTTTTCTCTAAATCCAACTTCCTTCCATTATATCCATTTAAACCTAATCAGGCATCAGTAAACATGCTGATTCTTGTGTTCCATCAAACTCTCTTCTCAGACCTTCTCATTATAGTATGAATGTAAAACACTTCATGGATCAGTACCTTTGAGTGTGGTATCCCATTGAAGAATAGAAAATGTTAACCCAGTAGGAAAAAATTCAAATATCCGGAAAGAAGAGATCTCTTTAAACGCAGGTAGTCCTCATTACAGTTTGGGAAACATCTGGGACTAGAGCTGGGTCTTCATGTGGCTACTCTCTGTCCCACACCAGGAATGCCAGGTTGGGCATTGTTTACATAGGCAGTTTCTCCCTTTAGTATAGAAAGTTGAGACAATAGTGAAGATTCTTGTCAACCCAGGGAATTGTAAAGTAACAGGACACCAGGCAGCTCTGCCCACCGTGTCAGCTTACAGTTGGGGGAAAATAACCAGCTTCAGAAATGTTCTCTCCAAATAAATATTATATTCCCAAAATACAGTGTATTTGGGAGATAGAGAGCAACATGATAAGATTACTCTATCCACATACCTAAAAAATTTAATAGAAACTTCCCTGGGAAAAAAAGATTTAAATATGACCTACAAGTTTTATTGAATTGAGAGATAAATGTTAACAATTAGATATGGGAAAAAAGGAAAAATAAAACAGCTCCTCAAAGTGTTTCTTAGTTCTAAAAGTAAAAACAGCATGATGGGTGTCCCCTGCTTTTGTGAAGTTCACGGTAAGCCACTTCACTTAAGAAAGACCTACATTCGTATCTGTTTTTGCTAACTGCAAGAAATCCAAAGAGGGTTTTTTCCCTTTACAAAAAAAATCAAAAATACCATTCACTAATTGCTCCTTCACTTTATATCATTTTGGCTCAAAAGGTTTCTATAGGAACGCTTGACTGTCGGATAGCAGGGGGAGACCTGTACTTGCTATATCTAAAGACATTATTAAGTAGTGCACAAAATCATCACTTGGCCACATGCCAATGAATGGCATTAGATATGTAGGGACTCAGAGACCGAGAGACTCAGGGAACCTGGGTCAAGTTCAAAATCCTAGGCACTCTCCACTCTTTCCTTCCAAATGAGAGGAAGACATGGTTGGTAGTGTCATGATTTCAGCTATAAGCAGCAGCCTTCTAATTAAAAACAAACTGAGTCTATTAGTTCTATTTACAGCTCTTCCACAATTTAGCGGCGATGTGAAGACAGAGAGAGATGCTGGAAGCATATGTTTAAAGATCCCCAATGCTTCTGAGAGCATCATTAGAGCAACCATCCTGTGAGTGTGTTTCTCTAACTTCGATGCCCATCTCCAAAGGGCTTCCCAAGCTGTGCGAGGCAGCACGTGCAGCATCAACATATTTACCTTCAGGAGGAATGGTCCAGAAAAGACCTGGCTACAGTTAAATTAGCAACTAAAAAGAGCCGTGCTTTTGACTCCAGACATTCCCTCCTGTGGCAGAGTTTCATTTTTTTCCTAGGGATATTGAAAAATGATGAGGGGAAAGGAAAGAGGGATAAGCAAAAGAGAGAGAGGATAGGGGAAAAGAAAATGTCAGAGGACTTTCTGAGTAGTTACCTTCGTTGAATTTCAACATGAAAAATGCTGAACAAGCAATTTACTAAGTGAATCTTCCAAAGGCCAATGGCCATCTTCCAGATATTTGAGTGCATGTGGTATTGTGGGATGCATATGGCAATGATGCAGGTGTACCATAAACTTTCCTCCATTCATTTATGATTCAGGTATTTAGCCGTTCTTCTCTTTCGAACACTGACCCATATATGTGTCCCTACCCTCAGGTAGTTCCCAGTCTAATGTCAGAGAAAAACTTTAGGTGATAAGACATGAAAGCCTGTCAGTTGACTTATAAGAAAACGGGTGCACACTCCTTTTTAAGGACGTTTAGAAAATGTACCTTTGATTGCAACAAAGGTTATACAATTAGGAAAGTTCTCAGAGAAAAGCCCATTAAACTTAGGGAGGGCTTCTGCTCTGCTGGTAGGTTACATATTAAAGATGAATTTGAAGGCTCTCAGAGAAGCAGCCAGCCTGGCCCCTATTCATCTTTGCTGACTTCATAAAAAACAAGGGTGCCGCTTTGTGACCCGTGCGGGTCTACAGGAAGATTGTGTAACATGCAGTAAGCCTTCGATCCAAATAAACTCCCAGATTATTAAAAGGATGTTTTTCCCCTCTAGAGGTCAAGGTGAGTCACTGGAGCTTTTCCCCTGTTATTAACAAAGCGCTAGATGTACACGGCTTAGATATTAAAAGGCATTAGCCAAGGCACCATGGCCATCTAGGTTAGAGCAAATGCAAAACTTGACGGGGTAGCCGCATTACTTACAAAGCAAGTAAGTGGCCTGAAATATTAGAAGCCCTGTATACAAACCCATTCAAATTTCTGTGGCCAAGTGACAAGGAGGTGTAGCCGGTTACCTGAGCACCTCAGTGAGGCCAGCCTCTCCCTAGTGCAATTCTAAATATAAAAAATATATAACTACTGACTTACGTTGACCCAGAACTGCCAGCGAATCTCTACACTCTTTCAATAATCTGGGTGTTTATTTCAACCAAGAAGTGTGGCATTTGTACCCAGTAGAGCAACCCCTCCTGAGCTCTAAAGCTGCCCCCACCCCTAGAATCAGGGTAGCTCACCTCCCACTCATAAAATGGTCCCCAGCTTCAGTGGAAACCAATCAAATATTATTTACAGAAAATCCAAGTTCAAGAAGTATGTGAGCCTAATGAAATCAAAAAAGCACCCCAAAGCTGGAATTGGACCGTCTCTCTAGTTTCTGAGTGACAATTTTAACACAGATTAAGCTGGCAAAAGAAGTGTGTGGCTCAGTTGGCTGAGCGTCCTCCCATGTACCAAGAGGTCACTGGTTCAATTCCCAGTCAGGGCACATGCCTGGGTTGCAGGTTCCATCCCCAGGAGGGGGAGTGCAGGAGGCAGCCAATCAATGACTCTCTCTCATCATTGATGTTTCTATGTCTCTCTTCCTTTCCCTTCTTCTCTCTCTAAAATCAATTTAAAAAAAACATATATATAAAATAGTATGAGAAGGGTGGAGATGATTGCTTTAGGCCAAAATTCAAAAAGCAATAACACATTTAGGTAGATCACACTGAGGAAAGCAGTCAGAGAATGCTGATTCCCTGGCTGTACCATGCAAGAAATAAGCTGTAAGGAGGCCAACTTTAGAGTCTGTCAAGAGTCATTCTCAATGTCCAGACCCCATGGGGAATGCAAGTTAAGAAGAGTAGTGTCTTCAGGAAGCTGATGGAATTATTTGAGAAGACATGCTCCCAAGCTGTGGCCTGCTAGGTCAGTGCTATTGATAAAACAATCGAGAATGCTTGAGGGAAACGCATGCCAATTCCAGTCTATGGCAGTAGCACCAGTTAGAGAATCCTCAGACGCACTTCTCAAGGTCTGTTTGGTCTGGAGGCAGCAAGGTTTCCCAATTTGCCTGCATCGTTTGTCCCAGTACCATCTTCTTCCTCTTCCAGATAAGGACGGCTTCCCTTACCAGGAAACGGGGGAGAAGTAGTCAGTGGGCTTTGGTCCAAGAAACTTCCACATGGCAGAAACAACAGGTTAAAGCATAAGGCCACGGACAAGGGTGTTATGAAGACTGGGGCTCATTTTGGCCTAAAATAATCATCTCCACCTACATAGGACTATTACATTAGTGAGAAATAAACTTCTAGTGTATTCAACCACTGAAATTTGGGGAGTTATGTTTACAGCAGACTAACCTCATGTTAGCCTAATTTCTGATGTAGCTACACCAGGTCAAGAGAATATGAAAGAAGTGGGGAAAATGAACCTATATTTATGAGGAACTGGGTCTGTAATTCTTAGTAACTCTTTCCTGGTGCTTTAATGCAAGTTCTCTAGTATCATATCAAATTCAATTCCATTACCACATTTCCATAAAATGTCCAGTGGACTAGACTTGAAAATCAACTCTTCAAGGCACTCCCATTTCCTTTGACCCTCTGACCAATTTGATTCAACCCTCGTGTTTTGAGGACCAATTATGTGCCAGGCACTATGCTAGACCTGGTGAAACGAATACAGTCCTCTCTCCCAAGGAGCCTGTTCGACTTCCATTTCCAGCCTCATTCTACCACTCTTTCTATAAGAAAGAGAGGATCTGACATGTTTTGACTCACACAGAAAGTCAAAAAGCATATGCAAAATCTTCTCATGGCCGGGCAATTTTAGCAACATGGATACTTGTAGATCTACAGTTTGTGTCATAATTGTATTTATGTATGCATTTCAGCTCTGTTGCTTAGTGGTTACATATTCTCCTAGTCATCCTGTCCTTTTCTAGCAAGTAATATATTACAAATCTCATCTTTAAAAAGTAAAATTAAGCTTCCATGCAATACTAATCCAGGTGCTAGTCAGGAGCCCAGTGGTGGTTTGCATTTCCTACTGCAGGCTCCTCCACTGCACAGCTGCCCTACAGAGCGAGGGGCTCCATCCAATTCTAACTTCTGCCCAGAGGGCCCTGCTCTTTGGTGGGCCAGTTTCTGGCAGTGTGCCAGGCAGCTTAGCCACTACTAGTATGTCTTGCTTCATAGTCAAACCTTAGCCAGTTTCACAGATGCAGCTATATGGCCCAGGAGAGTTCCCAGGCAAATAATAGGTACCCACTGTATTTACATGGAACTAAAAAAAATGAATGAGAAATGGGTACCTTATGTTATTAGCTTGACCACTCAGAGATCTGGTTTTCCCTTGAGATGCATTGGTCAATCGCTATTCCTAGAAAGAATATTTTGCTAGGGATATTGAGACTGATGAACTGGTGGGGCCCAAGGATGACTAATAAGTCTACTCTGGCACACCAACTTTGATCAGTCAATCAGAGGTCCCTGGAACACAGCGTGAGAAAGGTTCTGAGGCTTAGCAGATGACTATTTGGTCTATTGGTATGGATGCCATGGATACGGTAGAGATGTGTTGTGCATGCCGGTTAATATCACTCCTGCTGTGGGTCCGTAGCTGACAATCTGGCCCATAGGCAGAGATTGTTGGACCTGGATATTCTCAGCTCTGAGACCATCAGGTAAGCAAATGAGCTAATAAATGTAAGAGATTTTATAAAAGATGAAATAAAAGCTATAAAAGTTCAGTATTTTGGTGTGTAAGCATTTTCTTGCCTGAAGGAAGGATGATGGGCTAAACGGCCATGTTGTTCCTCCATCTGATGAGCATCTGGCAGGCATGGCTACTCATTAGGCACTTAGAACCAACCACCCCCTCACAGCTCACGCCACCCATCCCATGCTGGGAGTGTCATGATTTCACTCAATTAACAAATTGGGTTTTGGGGTCCTACAATGCATTTTAACAAATAAACAATGTTGTTGTTGTTTTATGGCTTGGTCCCCAGACTAGACCACAAAAGTTAATTCACAATAATATTTCAATTAACCTGAATTATGAGTCCTAGAAAAAGGCAAAGAAACATCTAATATAGGAGAAAGAAGAAAGAGGACGAGAAAGTATGTCTCTGCCCATTTTCTGGTCAAAGGGCTAACCTCAAACAACAGTTGAAATGGGCTAAGTTATTTTAGCCCCACTTCCACCATCTCGCCTAGATATATCTCTGCCATCTGTTGCTCTTCTTCCCCAAAATAAATTCTTTCAGGGTATTCTAAGTTCTGCATTGTTCAGATCCACCAAGACTTACTCTCCACCCTCTCCTTAGTTCATTGTTTCATGCTGCAAGATACTCTATATCCTATAGCTAAAGAAAAGTTTAGCTAGATTTTAGAAAGAAAATAAATCTGATAGAGCTATTTCTTACTAGTGTATAAATGACTTATAGTCTATCCTTCCCAGAGGAATTTGCATTTCTAATGGGGTATTGTAGAATTAGACTGCCTCTCTATTTAGAAGACTTTCCAGCA
Source organism: Myotis daubentonii (assembly GCF_963259705.1). Lineage (NCBI taxonomy): Eukaryota > Metazoa > Chordata > Mammalia > Chiroptera > Vespertilionidae > Myotis > Myotis daubentonii. The sequence continues at coordinate 46,158,713 of NC_081851.1, read as the reverse complement.
GCATCACAAAGAAAAATGAACCTTTCAGCAGGAGCTTGGAAAGGATATCTGGACCACCTCAATGTCAAATAACTAAGCCACAGTATCTGTGTTTATTCTGTTCTCCTCTCCCCAAAGCCATTCTCTAAGCTGCTACTTTCTTTTCTTTATAATCTCTCCACTGCTTCTATTTCTGACTTTCATAAAGTTCCCAATTTTTTAATAGCCTTTGTCATACATAGCATAAGCAGAAGATAATTCTGCTTCCTAGGTAAGACAGATGAGAGTTTAAAAATGCATGTATCCACATACTCCCTCCACACACCCCCCCCAAATAAATTACAAATAAAACAAACCAAGACGCTAAAGATCAACAGTATAAGAATATGCAACAGAAGGCCCATGTCAGAAAGCTGTCAAAACAGTAAGGACAAGGGCCTTCATCCTTTCCATGCATTAAAGTCTAAGGTTTTACTCTAAAGTGAGTCTCTCTCTTCCCCTCCCTCCTCTTGTTTTCACTTCTTCAGTATCACCTCTAGGAAATGAAGATAGGCCAGTTTCTTCCATTGAACATACAGCAATATATGTTTTTGATCGTTCATTTCATTTTCCAATGTCTGAATTAGAGTCCTAATTATTAATAAAAAATATTACAGGTGCTCTCCCTAAAGCCAGACGACTAATGACGCTGCCAAGACAGAACAGTTCTAGCAAAGAAGTGTTCTTCCCACTTTTCAGATGGAAGAGGCCACATACAGTCATGACCTCTGACCGCTGACTTCAAGAACTTTTCTTTTACACTTTCCTCTTCCAGGAGCAACAGGAGGGGCACTTTTAGCACATTCCCGGCAACCCTTCCATCCTTTTCCTGGCGTCCTTTTTCCCTTCTTTGAGAAGTCAGTTGGGACTTTCATCCACCCTCCATTTCCCATCCCGCTGTGCAAAACAGCACCTGGGGCAGCCTGCAGAGCTGGAGAGAGGGCCAAAAAAAAAAAAAAAAGAGGAGGGAAGGTGGCGATTGGCTGGAGAGGAGGTAATGATTTGTAATTGCAATACTTTCATTACTGTCTTTTAGCTCTTTGCAGAGTAATGTCAAGAGCTTCGTCTTTGTAGTGTTATTGGCATTTTTCATCATATTCATGAAGTGTGGGTCAATTTTCTTCAAAAGGCGCACTTCGCCAACTTGCTACAGAGACAGACAGTAATAAATTCTACTAGTGCACTGTGAAGGCTCCGTAGCTGCAAGCAACAATAAAAAGCAATGAGCTGGGTGTCACTAAGTAACTCCAGTTTACACTGCATTTTCCTCTTTTATTGAAAACTCAGAATATGAATTTATTAATGAATACACAGGCATATTTTGAAGGAGGGTGGCAGTGCAGGAGGAGGAGGGGGGTGTGTGTGGGAGGGGGCGGGGGGTGAGGCACCATGTCAATTTATTTGGTATTCACACTGTGTGTGCCTATACTGTATTGTTCCATCATTTCATGGCCAGGCTTACCTTGTTAGGCTGTGGCCCTCCAGAAAAAACCCGAGCTCATATAGCAACACCTTGACGTGGATCTACAGCTGCTCTCGCTGTGCCTGTCTCACCTTTAGCCCCGGCTGTCTACTGCCGCCTTTCATTTTCCGCATTCATACATCAATAAGCTTTGCATGCTGACACCTAATTTTGCAGGCTACTTTGGTTATGGAGGCCATGTTTTGCATATCACTACCCACCCCCTTCTGACACCTACTGCCTTTAAAGGGAAATGAGGAGAAGAGAGGAAGAGGCAGAGGAAAAAGAGAGGAAGAGAGAGCAAGAAAGAGAAAGCTGCTTTTCTTCTCGGCCTAATCAGAGATTGCTTTATATTTGTCAAAGGCAGATATGCCAAATCAACTTTAATTGATTCCTCGGCGGCGCTCACGGATGATTTTTTGAAGGACTGGGCTTGTGTTCCCAGACACGCTGTTGTGTTTCCAACAAAAAAGGAGGTTTCTCCCACAAATCAAATCTTGATGCCAATTAGTTAGCATTTTCCATTCCAATTAAATTGGACACTTGGAGACCTTTCTGATTTGGAAAGACTTTATATATTTTTTATATTTAAAATGCCCTCCAGGGGCTAATAAGCAAGAAGGGACTGGCCATGGGTGCCCATGGACTCCCAGGGGTGGGGAGAGGCACGTGTTGTGGGCATTTTCAGCTCCTTTCTCTTGCTTATTTCACAAAGGTTTGTCAAGCCCATGGCAACCTGTTACAGGACATCACAAAGGGTCTTACCTTGCCATTAGGTGGCTAATGTCATTAGAGCTTTCACAATCCATAAAATGTTATCATCTAATCGGTTCTTTTTCTGCCATACCCAACCTCCATCCCCCCTGAGAACTCCTTATGCAAAAAAGAGAATTGGGGATGGGGTGGAAGGGAAACAAGAGTGATGTTAAAAAGATCTGGCTGTGGCTGGATTAGAGAGACTATACAAACAAAATAAACAAAAGCCCAAAATAAAACAGGGTAAAAAACACAAATTCAAGAGGGATACCTCCGCATTCATAAGTATATCTGTGAGCACATGGCAGTGAGAATCTGCCTGCTAGTGATGTGTCATAGAGAATTTCTAAATCAACTAAATTAAGTATTTATCCTGTGTACCAGGACACTTTAAGGGGAAGAAATTGGCAATTCACATCCAGTTGTAATTTTAATAGTAACTAAAATCAATTTGAAACACTACTAGCAATTACAGTATTTCTTTTCCCCTTCTTCTCCTTCACATTCCCAACCCTCCTTTACTGTTCTCTTCTCTGTGACATCAGTCTTTTTCTTAAAAAGCGCTATTGACTTCATAAGGTCATTGTCTTGGGAGTAATCCTCAGGCAGGTTTGGAGAACCTACCCAGAGAGTTTGGACGCCAAGGCCAACCTGCATGTTGGCTGCTTCTCTTCTTGTCACTATGGGCATGAGATCAAATTCAAAGCCCTGTGCAGACCTGGGGTCCACACATAATCTTCATACCTACATTTTGCACCCTGAAGACTTTCAGGGAAATAAAACACAATACCCAATGCCTAAAATATGAATGATATGTGTGTAACACTTATTTCTTTCCTTTTTTTTTTTCAGTCTTCACCGGAGGTTATTTTTCCGTTGACTTTTAGAGAGAGCAGAGGGATGGGGAGAGACACAGAGAGAGAAACATTGATGTGAAAGAAAAACATCGATTGGTTGCCAGGGATTGAGCCTGCAACCTAGGCATGTGCCCTTGACTACAATCAAACCTGGGACCCTTCAGTATGTGGGCTGACATTCTAACCACTGAGCCAAACAGGCTAGGGCTATATAATACTTAAAACTTTCAAACACATTATGTTTTTACTCATTCATCCTCAGAACAATTACATGAAGCTGGCAGAGTGGGTACTTTTGGTTGTATGGGGCTCAGCAGGGACTATCCCAACAATGACAGACAGGGGGAAGGGGGCTTCTGTGTCTGGAACTTGGGGTCCATCTTCATAGGGTTGATGTGAACAAGGGTCAAGTGAGATAACATGCTATCTACTTTGAATTAGAATTTGAGGACTACCTGGCTGACCCCTATCCTCCTTTCCCTTTCCAGATTCCTGCTGAGACAAGTTAATGTTGCTTATGGGGGCTCAACATACCCCGGATACTTTGTGTAGTGCTCTGCAGAGACTATCTTCATTGAGTCCTCAAAACAACTCTAATCATATGCCCATAATACAGATGAAATAAGTGATATTCAAGGCGACTGAGTACCTTTCTCAAGGTCACACCAGTAACCATTAGGGCAAAGTCAGATTAAAACCCTGGAGGTCAGTCAGCCTTTAGCCATACCTCTGTTTGGACTCATCAAAGAGACAGCATAGTTCTTTAGGAAGATTAGCATCCTGGTGATTTTAAACAGGATTGATTTGCATTTTTAAAAAATTCTGTCTTTGTGAATACCCCTCCCAGGTGCCAGTAAGTGATTTTTGTACTGAAATGTAGACCACTACCACCATTTGTAGGGGAGCCAGGTAGTTTAAGGCCTCTCAGGGCGCCTCTCTTGAGTATATTATCCCTAAACTAAATGGGGAAAGTAAAATAAAGTAATAACCTGCCCCTAAACCAAGAAATAAGGCTACGTATATTTGGAGACTAAAACTTCAGTTGTAGGCACAATGAGTCAGATATTGGTCCAAACAGTATGAGTAGACGTGTGGGGAATACTGGGCCACTTTCAGCTGCAGACAGCTTCCTGTGTAAGAGGCTTGGTACGACAGACATCCTCTGGACCGGCTCACCACCAGCCATAACAAGAGGAATTATGAGGACGAGTGAACACTGCTCACATTCACACAGTGCCACACTGCATTGTCAATTAGCATGCATGTTTCCATAATTGTTATACAAGGGGGAAATTTACAGTGTTAAATGGCCCTCAAATTCACACTTCTGTGTGAGTTTTTGTTTGGTGGTGTGTCTAGTATTAGCACGGATGACTGCTTCTGACATCACTTTCCCTCTGAAGACAAAAACCACTAACAAAACAATGGGACAGGCAAGCCAAAGAAAATGTTACCTATTTGTTCTTGAGGCTAAGACAGAAGCATAGGCGGACAGGTGATAGACAGATGGGTGGGTGGATAGATATATAGATAAATGGATGGACGGGTGGATGGATGGATGGATAGACAGACAGGCAAAAATAGACAGATTCATTTTTTTTGCAAGGGGAAGTTTTTGCTGTTCTCATATTTACCAGACACCTATCATTTTTTTCATGTTGTTCTCTTCTTAAAGAGGTAGATCACGGATGCAAATTCACATTTTTAAGTTCCATATTTCATCTCAAGTCCACCCATCTCAAAAAACAAAGCAAAACAAAACAAGGGAAAACATGATGGGAGGACTGTATGAGAGATTCAGTTTAATCTTGAGAATGAATTTCTTAAAGAAATGAATAAAAACAAAAAACTCCAAGACTTGTGACTTTCAATGTAGATTGGTCACTTTAAATAACGTTTGGGTATGGTTTGGTCTAAAGACAGGGACTGAACTAGATGGTAACTCAATGTCCCAATCAGTCTTTGTGCAATCCTGTAATCCCCAGGCCCCATGCACACATATATACCCATATACAGTACACAGCCCTCATACACATGTACATCCCCAAAAGATATATATATACCCAAATGACAACATGGGGTCAGCATTAATCTCTGAGCTGTCAGATAACTAAATGGCCCTCTAGACCATAGAATAGAAGAGTTAGAAAGACCCTTGATGATTGGAAAACATGACCTCTTTATTTAGCACAACAGTAAAAAAAAAAAAATAGCTCAGGGAGGTTAACTTGTCCAAGGTCACACAGCCACTTAAACTAATGTGTCCCCACTTAGTGATTTCCAAACATTATATTCACCCCCAAGGAAACAATATTTACAATTTCTAATATTATTCAAAAAATAGGTCACAAGTATAAACAGATATTTATTTATTCTTTTTATTCCCACCTTGTTCCATAAATAAGTTAAGATACTCAGAAAGGCATCTCCACAAGAACTGCACAATAGTGATGATGATAACAGTTTTAGCAATGTGGCATGATTTAGACTGAATCCTTGTGTATGAGTGTAAAAGTCAGATACTTGATTTGACCATCACACCTTAATTTTTAAAAGATAAAGGAAACAACAGTAAAGGATAAATAAATCAAGATAGGTAATGTCCCTGGGCAGAATTGGAGTAAACATAATGGTTCCAGTCCTGGCTTCTAGACAAGAGGAAGCTGGCTTCTTCTTGCCTCAGTCCTTTGTGTTTCAAGGAAAAACTACAAAGTTGCCCTCAAGGATCCTAGAGACTCAGACACATCAATCCATAATATAGTCTCACGGCAAGGAGGCTTGAGAGCGAGAATGCCTTCAAGGACCGGAAATGGGGTTAGGTGATAGAATGATGGACAAGGAGTAAATAATGCAGTACCATTTCACTTTCATCGGAGGGGAGAAACACACAGGGCTGACAATATAAGGTTTGGCAAAGATGTGAAACAAAGGGAACTCTTACACTTGCTCATGCATGCAAATACTCAAAGGGGAGGAGGTCGGGGATTAAGATGTGAATTCAAAAATTTAAGTGTCAGGATAGTCTTTAAAGCCACTAAGGTCATCTAAAAATGAGAATAGAAAGAAATAGGAAATTCCAAGGACTAAAATATGGGGGCAGGGGGGGCAGCATGTACAGGTTGGGAATTTCAGGAAGATCTATTAAAGGAGGCTGAAAAAAAGAAGAAATCAAGTAGACTCCTACTTCCAGTAGAGAAAGTGGTCCACAATGCTTCCAGGATGGTGTTATCAACTGCATTAAGATTGCTGGTAATTCAAATATGATGAGGAATGACACTGACCTGGCTCATTAGCCAATGTTGGTTTACAAGATCACCCTTCTCTAGATTATTGCCTATTAATAAAGGATCCTGGGAACCAGATATAAATGATAGAAATAATAACTCTCTCTGATTAGCTACACTTTATATGACAAGTATTTTATATACAATAATCTCATTTGATCCACAAAACAACCATTGAGGTAGGTATAATGACATAAAGTCACAGATGAGAAAATGTAGAAGAAGAAAGTTTATGTGATGCATCTGAAGTCACCCAGCTAGCAAGTCTCAAACTGGGACTCCAGATCCAAAATATAATTCAGGGTGGCCTAATGACCCAAAGGCTGAATGTCTGAAGGGAGCAGCGGGCTTCGCCCACTTGCCTCAGGGCACAAACAGCTGCCACCCGGTCCATTCATCTCGTTGGGGTGACCAACCCTCTTGGGTGAGCCAGGGCAGAGGAGTTTCCTGGAATGCAGCCCTTTCACTGCTGAAACTGGGAAAGTCTCCGTCAGGGAGTTGGTCACCCTCCATCGAGTGAAACCATCTTCCACATGCCGTTCGGGAGGAAGCAACCATAGTTCCCTGCCGGAGGCTTTGCCATCTGTGTGAGCTTCCCCGGCGGGTCCTGGAGCCTCTGTAGAATTCTGAGCCTATTCTCCAGTCTCTTCTCACCACTCCTGCCAAGGAGGACCCTTAGCTTGGAATCAGAAGCAAGGTCACTCTCCTAGGCCTCTGCATTGATGAAGCTGTTCCCTAGACTCCCCCAAGCTCCCTGCTGCAGCCCTCCAGGAAACACAAAAGTGCGTCCCCAGTGGTACCAACTCTCCAGCTCCCCTGGAAACGAATGGAGACTTTCTGGGCATGCAGGGGGCCTTTTTGTCCAAGTTCCTCTGATCTACCCAGCTAATGAGGTCAAAATAGCTATGTCCATAAGGGATACATTTTCTCAATGGGAGCATATGCCTCAGGAAACACATTGAAAATATTTATCTTTTCTCGGAGTACAGGCAGAGCAATATAGAATACTAGCTTGTAAAAATGCTCTTTGAAAAGCGTCAGGAAAAAAAAAAAGATCCATAAAACATAGGAAATGAAAAGGGAATCCTCCCAAACCATGCGGCCAGTTGCAGTCCGGGAGGTTTGCTCATGCCATTTGGAAAGCTTTGTTCCAGGCTCAGCTGATGATATGTTGAAGCAACACACATGCCTCGGGGGCCCCGCTCCTCTCCTGGGCTTGAGAGAGGCCACACTGCCCCAGCCTGGGGATGTTGGGAGGAAAGGCAGGTTTGGTCCTTGCCAGGGCTCTCCGCTGCCCGGGGCCCAGGTGTCCTCCCACTTCATCCTCTCTGATGCTCAGAATGCAGAGCACAGGGGGGTTCGCCAAAATGCGGCCTGACATCCTGCAGACACCTTCCAATAGGACCTGGACTGAGCAGCTAACTCTGGCAATCAGCCAGTACCTGAGTCTTGCGGAACTACTATTGCCCTGATGACATATGGTTCTTCACAGAACCGAGGCCTTTCAGACTCACCCACGTCTCCAGTTCCCTTGAGACCGGCGGTTCTCAACAAGAACAGATTTTTTTAACCTGCTTCCCAGGATATCTGGCAATGTCTGCGGACATTAGGACATGATGACATTGTGAGTGGGCATAACTGGCAGGAGATGGAGGGGCGTCCCTAGCAGACAGAGGTCAAGGCTGCTGTTAAACGCCCTGCAATACACAGGACAACCCTGAAAACAAATAATCATTGGGCCCAAAATATTAATAGTGACAAGGTTGAGAAATTCTTGCCTAGATACTTCCTTTTGCACTGTCACCGCAAATTCACCACAAATAAAGTTCACCTTCATTTTTCCCAGACCCGTTTCATCCTCTGATATCTTAATTCATGTCCATGCCATCATTTTCTTAGTAACTGGACTTGAAAATCACAGGCATTTTAAAACGGATTTCTCTTCTTTTTCATTCTCACACACACACAGCTTAGTCATCAAGTCATGTGAATCTGCCCAAAAGAACACCTTTCACTAATTTTCACTTCAACTTCTACCAAACAAGCCAGAGTGTGTTATTTCTTCCCTAAGTCAGTGAACCTGATTCTTTTTGTGTTGTGTCTCTATTCCAGCCTATATTCGTCAGGTAGGCTAATGGTTGTAACAAACAATCCCAATCTCTTAGTAACTTGACAGAGCACATGTTTATTTCTTATTCACATAAATTCTAATAGGCAGCAAGGGGAGATGGGCCCTGATCCGCACAATCATTCAGTGACCCAGGCTCCTTGCAACCACCTGGTCTGCTGCCCTCTGAGCCCAGTGGCTACAGGAACTTCCATCCCCTTCACGCTTTCCCCCACACCTCTGTGCCTTTGCCTCGGGCTTTTCCCTACTCTGGAATCCTTTCCTCACCTCTGCCAATATCAAAACCTACAAATCCCCACCCTTGGCGTTCCAGGCCCAAAGTGACCTCTCATTCTCTGTACCTCAATAGCAAACCACAACCTTGGACTAAGTGACGAAAACATCTCATGAACTGTTCTGGCCACGTCTACGCCAATCATTTTTCACCTGCACAATCTCCTTTAACCTTTCCAACAACCAAGAGAGTAACTATTATTATTCTTACTTTTCCACTTAAAGAAATGGAAATCGAGGCTCAGAGAGGTAAAGGAACGTGCCAATCTCACACACCTCCCCAGCACAGCCTTACTTCCCCTAAGGCACATTCTCCCAAACGTCCACTTATGGACATCTCCTACGGGTTCCGAAAGAGGGAAAAAATCTAATACAAATGGAGATGGTATCAGAAAGATGTCCTCTCAGGCTACAGTCAATCATATGAAGGGGAGAAATCACCGCCCTCCCTCTGGCTAAGCCTGAGCAGGTTCCAGCTTTTGTATGAAACTGCAAACCGGGAGTCAGCAGGTCCAGGCGGGGATGCTGGCAGGCAGCACGGAGTGTGCTCCTGCTAGATTGTTTGGACCAGGGACCTGGCGGGCCAAGTCACTGGGGAAGCAGCCACGGGTGGGAAGGTCAGAGAAAGAGGAGCTGTGTGCTCTTGAAAGGCACATTCACGTGTGAGACTGGGCTGCTGTGCGTGCCGGAGTGCCTGCCCAGCCTGGCACCACAGAGACAGGCGCTGCCCAGGACCTGGGCAAAAAGCCCTTTCTGTGCCAACCACGAGAGAGGGAACTTCTCCCCTGGTTGAATGAACTTGAGCAAGTTACCTCGCTCCCTGTGCCTTGGTTCCTTCAGCTGCAAAGTGAAATTGACTTGGGACTCCCTAATTCGGTTGTGAGGATTACATGAGTTAACACATGCAGGGTGCTTAGAGCTCAAGCTGCCACTGGTGTTTCTTATCTTAGAAAGTGGTAAAGAGCATCCATAAATGGCTGGAACATGCATTTGGCTTTAGCTTTGCCATCACAGACCAAGGATCTAGTTCAGCCCTTTGCTACAAACTGGCACATCCTCTGGCGACTTGGGCAATCTATCACCTATCCTACCTTACCTGTACACCAGAGACTGTCTAGGCAGGGCGGCGAGGAGCACCAAGCTCATAGCTCCTGGATCAGGAGCACAGTCTGCACCCATCTGCCATGGCACCTGAAATTCAACCCCTAGGGCAAGACTCCTTTGGCTTCAGAAACTAATTCTTAATTTGTGATGTAGACATCACAAATCTCCTAGAGAACTGAGTCAAAGCTATGAAGCCACCCACAGCCACTCACACGAACTATATATGCACATAGAAAACTTCCCTTATACTTTGGTATACAGTGTCAGGACATTGACTTTCTAAAGCCTAGCCAAGTTTAACAAATGGTGGCCTAAGGCAATGCATTAAATGCATAGCTATGCAACTAACTTTGGGAGTTTTCCCCAATAGCAGGTATTAAGAATTAGTTTTATGTTGAGGAAGAAGTGGATGTTGACGGTTGCAGATTTTTTTTACCAGGATGAGATTCATAAGTAGAGAATTACTCTCCATTTCACTGAACCCCATCTCTCACCCTGGATGGACAGGGGCCCTCACCACCTGCTGATGAATTCCAAACCTCTCCACTCTGAACTCACATCTTCAGCAGGTCCTTACTGGTCCATGCCACTCCTCTGCCAGCATCCCCAAAAGTAACCTGGGAGTCACAGGTGACTCTGCTGATGTGCCCACCTGTGCCAGGATGGCTCCTCCTTTCCCACCCAACAGAGAGCTCTGCTAGGGAACTATTGTCCTCCCACCCGGCTGCCCTCAATTCCAGGACACTCCACTCTTCATCGACATCGCCATGCCCAACCACGTCCTTGCAGACTTTTAAATTCTGCAATCCTGCATTGGCCAGGAGGCTGAATCCTGGAATAAAAACCACTCAACCTTGCCCACTGTGCTTCCTCCCTACCTGCAGAGCCCAGAAGAGAAAGCAGGCAGGCTCCTAGGGCTACTCTGCTTCTTGCCCTAAGTAAACTGTGAAATGTGTTTGGAAGCAGAATGAGCATCTTGACTCTGCAGCTTGTCCTAGGCCTTCACTCTGAAAAAGGAAACAATGCAGATGGCCCACAGGAGCAGAAAGCCTTGTGCTAGAACCTGAAAATCAATTTCCTCTGCAGCCCTCCGCACCCGGACCTCAGCCCTGTGCACAGAAGGTGAAGTGGGAAAGCTGCTGCTTCCTGGCCTTTATTCAAGGCAGCCCGCAGGCAAGAGAGAGAGATGGAAAGGAACGGTGTGGGAATAAGAAGTTTTCCCCTTTGATACAGAATGTTATTTCTGGGGTCACCATTCAGGTTTCTTTGTAGCAAGAAATAGGTGACAAAGGGAACCAGGTGAAGAGTTTGGGTACCTGAGGACTTTCTAAGCAGAGTTATGATTTTCAAGAGTTGGGTGAAATACCCAGTGTGGGAATCAAGTCAGATGGATGACTGAGTGCTTTTATGTGCATATGCTCATGCGCACCCAGATGTGTTTGAGAACACGCATCTGGTGTTGCGCAAGTCTGGATATATCTGTGTGTGGATTGTGTTTGCACTCATGGGTTTTATCAGGGGTTGATATCTGTGGCTGCTTGTGTACTAGTAAGTACATGTACAATGAATATAGTGAGAGGAAAAAGTAACTGTACAAAGCAAAGTGCTACCCTTTAGAATTGTAACAGACCCACGTTTTCTTCCCTGTCCCTTTAAACTCACCTGGAAAAACACCAGAATCCTCATTCAGTGGTGGAGGGGGTACTGCTTTTGAAAGAAAATCAGGGATCAGAAAACTATGGCCCCTAGGCCAAATCCAGCCCACTGTTTATTCCCTACAACAACAAAGTTGAGTAGCTGCCACAGAGACCACATGAACCACTCTCTCTGAAACCTTTACTGGAGAGTGTGCCCACCCCTAGTGTTGGCCTTGCCCTTTCAGAACACTCCATCCCCATGTTCACTGGTCATTTCCCTATAGCTGAAATGGACACAACGGGATAGTCCTGTGTGTTCAACTTTAACTTGGAATTCAAGCCCAATGGAAATTGTTCCCTGGGACTTTCGAATTCCTCCTTGAACCGGTGGAATACTGAAGGCAGGATGCTGGCTTCCAGAGCAGGCCCAGAACCTAGCTAACCAGTTATCAATGCCTCTGGGCCTGTTGATATCATTTGTAATTGCCAACCGCATAGTTACTGCTATTTAATTCTTGGAGAAAGTAAAATGAGTTCCATTTCTAAGGGTGTGCTTTCTCTGGTTCAGAATAAACAGTTCTGTCTCCATCTGTCCTGGGGACATGACTGAGCCCCTCTCAGAACCCCGAAGATTATTTCTTTAGCTCTGCCAAGTAACCCTCAAAGAAATGTCAAGTTCTAGGAAGAAATGTAGTTTAAATATAATATACAGATCGTTATGACTATGACATGTTAGACCATTTGTGTCTGTGATAGTGACAGACCTTTCCAATCACCAAATTCTTCTGAGTTAAGGAAACCCAGAGGGAGGGATACAGGTATATTTGGCCCTATGTTCTGCTGGCGTATGAGTGAATAAATGGAATCAGAGATTGAATCTTTGGGGATGACGATCAGGTATATGTTGAAATAGAGTGCATCCTCTACTCCTGGGAAGCCCAGCTTTTTCTTCTTAGAGGACCAAGATTCAGAAGCCAGGCCTTGCTAGTCACTTAGCGGAAACCTGAGGTATGTCTTGGAACCTCCTGTGTTTGGCTTCCCTGAAGTTAAAATATGGCAAGTGACCAGCTTTCCTGCTGGCCACTAGGAGACTGTAGCCTATAGACTCTGCAAGTCTTGAGATTCCCACCCTGGAGATGCAAAAAGCCAGATCAAGGCTGGTAAATATCTTCCTCTCACCGCTCTGCCCCAAAGTTGCAATCAATAAGCCACTGGATCTTCCTTAGCTGTGACATTAACAAACAATGGACCAGCCTTAGGCCATGCGCCCTGTTTCCTGGAGGACGGAGGGAGGAGATCCCAGGGCTCCAGCTGGAGGTGGGATCTCATGCTCTGGCCACCCTCTGCCTTTACAATGCTGATTCCTCCTCCTGCTTCGCGGAGCCGCAGCCCGGGCGACTCCGTCTGACTCTGCACATGCTGTCTTTCCTAAAGAGACGTTTATTATGACACATAATGTGAATAAAGGTTGGAACCATCCACCGTACCCTGATTTGCTATAACTGTCACTTGCAATGCCTGCTTCTCATTTATACCACAAATGAAACTCTCCCGCACAGCTCCAATGCCACCAACCAAGCACCTTTCCAGAAGAGAGGGATTTGCTTTCAGCTGCCTCTCTGATCAGCTCCTCCAGGAGGCTGCCTGGAAGCAGAGGCCCCAGAACCTGTGCTGTAGAGCTGACAATGAGCTCAGCGGTCATTTTCAAGGTGCACTGTGCGTGCTTTTAAGGCAGGGCAGAGCTATTCCTTGGAGCATGGCAATGACTGAGGAGGAGCAGGCACCCATCATTGCCGAGGTCCTCAAAACAACTGACAGGCTAAATCAGTATATGTACTCCCTCCCTTCCCACCACTCCTGCGGGGAAGGAGGGAGCCCTCATTGCCTTTAAGATGAGCCAATGAGAGAGATGAGGGGAGATGGTTGTACCCTGGGCACATTGGTCCTTCAGTGCAAAATTAAGAAAACAGAGGCTGCAGGAAATGGGATGAGGCAAGCACTTTTCCAGATAAAAGGTTTCCTGCAGCATGAACTGTATTTACCATAATACACCTTAAGAAGATGCACACTCTCTAATCCAATCGCATTAGCCCCTGCACAGGCCGATTTTCCAGAAGGCAATGCACAGGCTAAGGCTCCGTTTACTGAACTCTAATTTGATTTCTGCATCTGTCTGGATACCCTGGCCCTGGGAAGGGGGATGTTCCTCGAAATGGGATGATGGGGCCTATGAGATACCCAAAGATGGATACGTCAGGGTCTCTGGACAGAACAGGTTGGTTGTCTGGGTTTGGCCAAGTGCAAAGGCAGCTCCTTCCAGGCAAGAAGTTGGTCGTGGTGGCACAACAATGTATGCAGGCTCAGCTGTGATTGGTCAGGCCTGGCTTGGAGCCTAGAGCCCTGGATCCCAGCCATTGTTCTGCTATGTGGATCTGAGAAGGCACTGGATGGTCTTGTACTTCCATGTATCTCTCTGTTCAACGAAGGTTGGAAATTCTGCCCTCCAAAATCCTCCTCCAGGGATAATCATGAGACTGTCCTCCAGACTGCCCTGTAAACAGGGTGTCATTCTTGCACAGAGTGTGTCTTCCTGAGTTACAACAAAACTTTCCCAGTTCGTATTTTTTCTCAAACTTAACAATAGGCCATGTGCTTTCACAAATGTGGTTCCAAAGAAAGCACCACCGAAAGCCATTTGTAGGCAATGGATTCCTCACACATTTGGAGAATAACAGGCTTTCGATTCTAATCCCAAATATGTATCCCCAAGTGCATGGCAGCACGGAGCAGAAGGATATAGTGGAATGGAGGGGAGGGAACTCAAAAGTAAGATGGAGCTGCGATGAATGGAAATAGAGGAAAAGCCAGCTGGAGAGAAAGCAACTAAAACACAAATGAAACCAAACTCAAGATACCAGAGTGGAAGCATTCACTTCGGAAATGCAGAGGTGCCTGTTGGAGGAGCCACCGGGACTCCGGTGTGATAATTCTGAAGAACCTGGAGACAAATGCTGCCCTGAGAGGTGATGGCTGTTAACCGCAGTCAAATGTATAGCCTCCTGGTCTTCTGCTGAAGGTCCTGCTGATTACATTTCCAGTCCTGGCTTCTCTGAGATGCCCTGTCGTCCATGCGCCCAGTGTAGCCTCCCCAGTGATGTCATCTCATTGGGAAGTTTACTGTTTGGACTCTCTTCCTCTCTCCTAATGCCTTCCGTGGAACAGCCGCTGGTGGAGCTGTCAGGCATGCAGGCTGATGCTAGCCAGGCTCCTATCCTGCTGATGACCTCCACATGAGGTCTGCAACACGTGTCCTTAACATGCCGGCTGGAGGGCCCCATCAGTTCCAACTCGTGTTTTATGAAGAGTCAAGTGATTCTGGAGATGAAAGGAACTCGGGAGATGAAAAATACACGCTTAGCACTTTCTAAAAATAATTCCATCCCAGAGGGGGAGACGTCCAAAGGAAGAGCCCGGGGCCATCGCTGGACAGGGTTTGCTCAGGAGGCTTCGGGACACAAGTGAGAGTGGGTGGCAACAGAGACCTCAAGCAAATCTGAGGACAGATTTGAGGGTCAGGTGATCAAACTGGGTCGGAGGGAATGGATTCAGTGGAGGCAAAACCTGTACCACCCAGAGTTCCAGGAATGAGAGCTTCTGGGCTGCGAGTTCAGGGCCACAGCTGGAGCAGAGAAGATGCACTAAGCACTCGGGGGTTAATCAATGATCCCTGGCTCAATGGGAGAGAGCCTTGGGCGGCAGGCCCTACTGGAAATCAATGCTGCCATGAGAGGCCATGGCTGTTAAATCACAGTCACATGTATAGAGAAACCAGGATTTGAAATATAATCAGGAGAAATTTAGCAGAAGACCAGAAGGCTATACATGTGACTGCATTTTACAGCCATGGCCTCTCAGGGCAGCATTTGTCTGCAGTAGGGCCTGCCCGCCCAAGGCTCTCTTCCATTGAGCCAGGGATTGTTGATTACCCCCCGAGTGCTTAGTAGGCCGGCGTCTTTAAACAAAAACAGACATAACCAGATTACGTATTCATTAGTTAATGAAAATATTAGGACCAGAGACTTGCAGGAACCTAACCCTGTAGTTCCCCTAGGAGCAATGGATCAGTCTCCGCTAATTCAATATTTCAGGTGACTGTATAGAATATAGCTATTGGGAATAATGAGGAGTCATGTGATGCTGATGGTGAAAGCAGGGACTGGCCTGAGGCAGGGCCGTGTTTGAGCAAGAAAAGAATAGAAGACCAAGATGTCTGGGTACATGGGGGACCCAGCGAAGGAGGCCTGGCAAGCCAGAAAAAAATGTAGGCCAGCTTGTTTGGGAGGTACCTAACCCTGCATGCCATAGGGCAATGGCTTCTCCCAGAACCCCACCTAGGTTGCCGCTACCTAAGTTCAGTGCTGTGACCAGTAATTAATCAGCATGTCGGAAACCTAAGCAGACAGACACACAGTTAAGGGGCCACAGAAACCCCGAGAGGCTGTCTCCAGGGGCTGCCTCTTTGCAGTCCAGCTTATGACTCCACAGGGAAGGACAAGCTCCAGCCCTGTTATTTTCCTTCAGGGACCAAAGAGAAACGTAGTTTCCTGCCCTATTAAGCCAGTGCCTTTCATGATCATTAAAATACCTTTAAATACTTCATTTCTCCCCCTTAGAGTGCTCCAGGCAGAAGGGAAGCTCTCCTTCCCCAGGACCTTGCCCCAAAATAACAAACACATGATGCCATTGGAATTCGGCTTCTCTCTTCTTCCCCTTTGGGTGTTCAGAATTAGCCACTTACAAACACATGAAGGCATTTGCCTCGGCGGTAAATATGTCTTACATGTCGATTTCAGCAGGCGACTCTCTGCAGACGTGCACATGTGGGCTCATTTCCTGCCCTCCGAAATTATTATTTTTTCTTTGGTTGTGGACATATGGTGAGCAATAGTTGGAATAGTTATTCAGGGCGCACGCTCCTCTGGGACCCGCGGGACAAAGCTTGCTCCTTCTGTCAAGTCAGAAGCACCAGGAATGCACTGAGCACTGCAATGGGCGAGGGGGTTATATCACATGTGCACGCTGACTGCCATTCATAATAAAATCATTAACAGTCCTCTGCGGCATGTTAATGCTCAAATGGATAATAACTAATGAAGCAGCTCACAGTTTTTAAGAGCTTAACTATGATCCAGGTACTGATCTATGTAACTTGCAGGTATTATGCCGTTTAATTCTTGTAACACCCTAGGAAGTCATTATTAATATTGTTGCTATTTTATAGATAATGAAACGAGGGCAGGGAGAGTTAGTCTAGTCAGGTAACCCATCCGAATCTAGGATTCACAGGATGAATAGATTGTGACTCAGATATCGAACTGACACACTAGTTTGAGCTCGCATTTCATTCCCTGTGTGTTCTCCCTCTTGCAGAAATCCTACCTCTCCTAAGAGCAAAGCCAGAAGGTTTGTGTAGCAAGTTGTGATCGTTGAAAGCCTAACTTCACCAACAAGGTTATGTCAGAGCCCTTGGGTCCCAAGGGGTGGGTGGTTTGGGGGGAGCTAGAGGGAAGAGAGACAGCAAGACCGAGACAAGGAAGATGCTAGCAGGTCCTAGGAAGGCAGAGACCCCATTTCCAGGCTCAGAGGACCAGCTGTGCCATCTCCCCAGGAAGGCTGGACCCTGGGTGCTGGGACCCTGAGCTGAGGTCCTGCACGCTCTGCAAAGCCTAATAGTGGCAGTCACCCACTTCACAGAGGACATGGACGTGGAGAGAGAGGAGTTCTGAAATAAGCATGATGGACTGTAACTCTCCAGAAGGAGGAGGAAGCCCTAACAACCACAGAGATTGAATTTATCATCATTCTGGGCAGACCAGGGCTTAGAGTCAGATTGTATTTGATGTAAAGAAAATCATGACTTTGGGGTTTGTTTTTTTTTTTGGCAGACCTGTGTTGACGGTATGAGTCTCCCACTCATTATAAAATGTTTAAGAAGGTTTCACAGAGGAAGAGGGAGGAATGTGGGCACTTAAAGGAAGAGTCCAGGCTAGAGATGCAGAAGGAAGGACAGGAGCATTTGGGCAGATGCAAGAGAGGGGCCACCTGTGAGGACAGCGGAAAGCATGAGGTCTGAGCAAAGTTCAAGTGCAGGCCTGCAGGGAGCTAAGGTGTGAGGAGGCTGTGTCTCCAGGACCAGGAGATGTGGGCTTGCCTTTAGGCCACTGCACATTAAGGCCTGGTTTGCCAACACACTGTGTCAATACACTGGCAAGAGTCACTCTGAGCCAAGAACCCTGGCTATCATCCTGTCCCCACCAAGCAGTCATGTGCCTCCCTGCCTCTTGGCTGTCCAAGCTGCTACATCCCTGAAACACCCTACCCCTTCCCTTGGTACCTGAACCTTCCTCAGCATTCCCAGCCCAACAGATATACCAATAAGACCCTCACTGTCACCCAACCACCACCTTCTTGCAAAGTTTGTCCCAACTCTCTCCTCTGTGGTCACACAACTCTCTGCCGGACAGTTACTTGGTGTCTTTTCATGTTGCCCTGTTCTTCTGTGCATTCTTTTCCCCTTCTGTGTGTTCTGAATGGCAAGAACCACGTCTTTTCTACAGGGGTCCTCCCGGTGCCCGGTGCATCGAGGAGGCTAACACTCCTTGGGTGAACATTGTAGCGACGTGGTCGGGCAGGGTTGGCCTGCTGCACACAGAGGGACATGTCAGGATGTTTTATGAACATGGCATCACCCTCCATCCTCACTCCTGCCCACCTCTGCCCCCGGTGCACCCAGCCCTGATCCAAGGTCACCCCTGGATTATTGCCGGAGGTGCCGCTCAAGGGCAAGTACATTATTCGGGTGGGTGACAACACATCATTCACTGTCTCCGGAGTCACCATAGAGAGCACGACCTGAAGGAATGAGACAGAGAAGGGAGAAGTCCTGACATAGAAGGAACAAAAGCCAACCTAACTGTAGGACATAAAGCTCAGAGTAAGGAGAGCAGCTGGAGGCAATGGCCACGCTGAAGGCCTCCGTGGAAAGGGGGGAGCCCTAAGCTTAGGACAGAAGAGGGCCACACTGCCAAAGAGGGGCAGATGTGGAAAATACCCTCCCTGGAGCCGAGGGTTTGAGACTCCTCTGTGTGTGGCCTGGGGTAATGCAAGGAGAACCAGGCTTTCCTGCAACTCCAGACAAGAAATCAGCCCTTCTCAAGGCACCAGTAGAAACTGTCCACTTTGATACAAAAACAGCACCAGCCCCTGATCCAGGACAATTGGGTTTTCATCTTGACTCAGCCACTAATTAGCTGCGTGACCCTGGGCAAGTCACTCTATCTCTCTGGGCCTCCATTCCCTCGTTTATAAAATGAGTGGGTTGAACTACAGGGAGATGATTTCCATCACCCTTTTTAGCTCTAACATTCTAGGACCTTATTTATTCCCCATCACAGCTGTATGTGACAGCTTTCTAAGACTTTCTTTCCTCCATCCAGTCAACAGCTAGATAGCAAGGGAAAACACATGCCTTATAATCCAGAAGCATTTTGGGAAATGGTGTGAGCAAAACATCTAAGACATTTATCAAGAAAGTCTGAATATCCACCATCAAGCCCCAGGCCAGGGGGAGCTAGGAATATTTCAGGGCACATTAACCACTGTTGTGGGAAGTAATTATGCACATTGACTTTGAGTCTGTTTCAACGGTCAGATCTCAGTGTAATCCTGCACTGTTTCCAGGGAGGGAGGGATCCGTGCAAGTGCTAACGAGTCTTCCTAGAATCTGAACTGTGAACTGGTAATAGCTGGCATTTCAAAAATGTAGCCTTTTGTTTCTTGAAAAACTGCTTAAAAGCATTCAACTCCTCCATCTCTGAGGAAGAAAACAATAAATATGATTTCAATCCATTGTGTTAGTATCAGGATGCACACACAGAAGTCTCTGGGATCCAGCGCTGAGCAAAAACCCATCTGTGATGCCAACAACTTGCGGTAGACAATGAGAAGCGCATTAACGCTTTCAGGTCCCTCAGGAAGTGAGAGCACAGTGGCCGCTGGCTCTAAATACGTGTGGTGAAGAACGATCTTATAGGTAGGTGAGGTGTGTGAAAACAAAGACTGATAAGATGCATTGGAATAATTGGACAGATCTGAATGCGTGTTTTCCCCTGAAATAATTGATGTCTGCAGAGATGACCATGGTTGAAACTGCTGGCCTAACTGATCTAAATTCCCACTGTTTGCCACTTGCTCAAAACCTTACCCATGTCCCAATTAAAACCTCTGCTGGCAAACACTATGAGAGATGTCAGAGCAATTTTCGGAAAAGAGTCAAGGAAGGAAATCGCATGGAATTTTCAACAATACATTAGTTGGCATGAAGGCAAAAAGTGATACGGGGGTGAGGACCCTATTGGGAGTGGGCACTTACAGAATCATTTTTCTTATCAAAACTTGGCCTTCTTGGATTGGAGAGTATATCTAAGCAATCAATCAAGCATTATTATTTACCTAAAACCTTATAGGGATGATAGTTAATTAATATTACAGCCCTTTGAAGATGAGGTTGGGCATATGATGTAAGACCTTGCCACTCAGAGTGTGGCCTTGTGCCAGAGCCTCTCAGCATCACCCAGCAATGTGTTAAAATGCAGATTCTCCAGTCACACCCCAGGCCCACTGAATCAGAATCTGCATTTTAACACGGTCCCAGGTTTAAATTATTCATATGTTCATCGAGGTTTGAGGAGTACAAGTAGTATCTATGAATTCAAGAAACTAGATATAGGTATATGGGGGAGTGAGTCCATGTGAGGAGTGTGTGATGAGAAAATAAATGTGAGGAGCAGGCTGCCAATGTGGAGTTGGGATTCTGAACCCACCCAGTTCACTGGGGAGCCCATACTCTTAGCCACCAGCTGTTCTGCGGAGGAGGTCACCTGCCTGTGAATTCCATATCCACAGTCTTTACTTGGATCTCTGTAGGATAGGCATCTCACTCCCCCTTGCTGGGCAACCCATTTCATTTTCAATAGATAGGCAGCCCATTTTCAAAGACTTGGAAATACGTGGATATTGTGATAACTTGACACCTCGCAGTGGTCCTGGATCTCTGCGATATGTGCAAACATCTTATCCCTTTCATCCATTCAATCCTTGAAGTATCTGGCGATGGTTTTCATGACCCTTGGACTGGGCTGTCCTTTGCAAGGATATAGTTGTCAGCTCCAGGCCATGACTGCCAAAGAGAAATCCTTTGACAGACTAGTCGTGTGATCTTGGACACATTACCAAACCTCAGTGTACATGTCAGTCTTCTTGTCTCCAAAATAGTGTGAGGAAGAGTACCTGTTTCCTACGGGTTGTGTGAAGATCAGACAGAATAATCCATGTGATGCCCCCAGTCAATGCTCGATGTCACATTGTAAGGGCTCAATGAATGTCAGCTATTATTACTCTCAACTCAAATATTCTTTCTTTAAGAAAGGCATTAGAGAGAAGTTAGAGTTTCATTGTCTCTTTAAAAGGATAGAGAGAATGCAAGCCAGCCAAAAGATCGTTCTGGGAGAGAGGGGAGCTGAAAGCACAAGGTACCAAGGCTGGAGATGCTAAAATAGAACACAAGTGGTTTCGCCTGGCCCCAGGGAAACAGTAGGAAGGTATGTGAAGGACAGATGATGCCTTCCAAAGTGTGACTGAGAAGGAAGGCTGGGAGCTGGGCAACATGAGACCAACACAGGCCCCTTACTGACCGCATCTGAAGCCTAACTGCACAGGGGTCTGATGCCGGGAGGCCCACACCGTGCATTCTGCATTAGGTTGAACCAGACGGCGTTGCCGATATTACATTGCTTTGACCTAGAAAATAAGCAATTTCATTTGGTTCAACCTAATGCAAGTTCCTTCCTTACCTTTAATGTGTAAGTAAGGTAGGGTGGGCTATGGAGGGGGTTGGGGGGGGAGGGAGACAAATGGGCCCTCTGCACCCCTCCCCCACCAGGAGTTGGTCAGAGTTGAGCCAGCCTATGTGGCAGGGATTTGGAAGGCAAGGCGGGACCTGTTGTGTACACAAAAGGCTTTGTTACTTTCTAGGCGTCTCAGGCCCCTGGCACCACTGTGGTCAACAGTAGCTTTGTCTCATGGATACGCTTTCCAGAAGCATCCGCAGTTTGCTGCTGATGTAGGCAACCCAAGAACCGCCTTGCCCTCTGCCCAATTGCCAGACTCCTGCCCAGGCTTTCAATGTCACTTTTGCAAAGAGCATTTGCAATCATGTGAGTAAAAACTAGATTCGAAACCAAACCAAACCCAGGGCTACTTCTGACAGCCTGAAAGGACGGTGTAGGAAGAGGCGAGAGGAAAGCGGTTTATGAAAAAAGAAATAAAAATGCTAACAAGATATTTCAAAATAATGGCAGCTGCATGCCCTTCCCGCGTGTGAGGGCCGCGGCTGGGCCCATTTCGATAACGACGGGAAACTGCTGCTTTCTCTTCCCAGGCATATGTTTAAAGCGCCTGCAAATGATTTCACGTTGGATCGAGCTTCATTACTCACAGTTCATATTTGGTCTAAATTACAGTAAATGTTATTTCAAGGTTTACAAGTTAATTATTATAGTATAGTATTTACTCCATTATATAGTAATTACTGCAGTATCTAACGCCTAAAGGGCTCCCCCCAACCCCCATATATGAAGGACGGAGAATATTTTAGAGTGTTTTCGAGCAGAACAGAGCTCACTGGGGTGTGTGTGTGTGTGTGTGTGTGTGTGTGCATGTAGGGTGGGGGCTGGGATGAGGGTGCACGGATGAGCTTTGCCTTAAATGCCCACATTCCTGAGGAGGCAGGGTTAGAGGGACCACTAGTAGCCAAGTTTGAGTTAGCCCTTCCAGGAAATGGCACATCCTAGAAGCAGGGCACGAGGGGATTGTGCAGGATCCCGTAGCCATACAGCATGCCCATCTCAGCTCCTGAGTAGCATAACTGCACAGTGCAGCTCTAAAAGCCCTTGACCTGCAGGTGAACACACAAAAACTGGGCTTGCTCATCTCTGGGAGGCAGCTGTCTGAGACCTCATTTGCAATTTGGCTCCCCCTCTGTGGGCTTCTTGAGGAAGTTTAAATGGTCTCCTTCTACATACCCTTCCCCCCTCCAAACACCCCACCCTTGCCACAGAAGGGTCAGCCATGAGACACCCTGCTCTGGGCTACATTTATACCTCTTTGCTCCATTCCAGCCTGGTTCTTTGTTCTGGCTGCCAAAATTAGAATGGATTCCATAAGCATCCTGCTTCCCAAATGTTGGCCCAAATGGCAGCCTGCAGGCCTGGGAACCCTATGGGCCTGACAGGCAGTTGAGCTGAATGACAGACTTGGGATCAAACATCCTCTGATTGCTGCCGAGGGTCCTGGGTGAGGCAGACCTGACTTCCTCTTGCAATGTCCACTCCTCCACGGAAGCTGGACCACGACTACGTTGGTAAATGCTGAGCAGATGGAGAAGGAGGATTTGGCAATCGCATAAGCATCACTGTCCCTAGATCCTGGTTCCTTTTCAGGAGGAGAGAAAATGATGATCTATGTCTGGCTATGGGCTCAATCCTCAATAGGAGGCATGCAGGAGGCAGCTGATCGATGTTTCTCTCTTAGATTGAAATTTCTCTCTCTCTCTCTCCCTCTCCATTCCTCTCTTTCTAAAATTCAATAAAAACATTTTAAAAAGAAAGAAAATAGTGATCACTGGGACGAGTGAGTCCACGTGCACTGAGTGACCACCTGCTATGTGTCCAGCCCTGACATTGGCACAGTTGGGAGGGGAAATGGTTGGCATTTCTACCACACGCTTCCTCCTGCTACAAAGGAACCCACAGGTATTTCTGTCAAGGAGACAGACAGAGAAGGCGAGGGAGAGACATTACTGGGGTGCTTTCTCCCACATTGCTCCTGACACACTTTCCTTTTGGTGGGTGGTGCAGGAACCTAGCATGGAGGGTCTCAGTAAAGATGCTTTTGAGCTGGCTCCTGGAGCTCACAGAAGGGTTTTGAATTTCAGGAAGGTTCTTCTTACACTGGAGCACTTGACCTGCCATCGCTGGGCTGGCTTGAAATGAGCGCTAGCAATTGTTCAAGGGGCAACTGGTTGGCCCATGGGATCCTGGAAGATAATTTACCCTTGGAGCTTGCTCACCCCCTGCTCCTCTCCTTAATCACCATCGTAGCAGCTGCCTCCCCATCCCACTCCCCCTGCCTCTCACCCTTCCAGTCTAGCAATCTTTTCACAATGTACATCTCATCACATCTTAACTGTCTTGCTTTAAACCCACCAGTGATTTCCCATAACTCATAGCAGAAATCCCACTTCCTTGAGTGGCTGATCACACCTCATAGGGCTGGCTCCTCCTGTCATATCCTGTCTTCCCTCTGCCATTTTCTTTCATGTAGTTCTTCAGGTCTATGCACTCTGGCCTTTTCTTTTTAAATTCTTGACCCTATTTCTGCCCCTTCCCACTTCTGGGAGTTTATGAATGCTGCTCTTGCCACCTGCCCATCCCCCTCCTCCTTGACCTCCTTCCAGTGGCTGTCTCTGACTTGTCCTCTGGGATCTTCCCTGACCCTGGACTCGGACAGTTCCTGTCCTGCCCCCTCCCATGACTCACACAAATCCTCACTCTTAACACTCATCATACTCCATTGTATTTAGTCATTCAATACCTCTCTGCTTAGTTAGACATCAAGCTCTATGAGGGCAGCAGTCACACTATCCTGTTTATTCCCAGCAACGAGTAAATGGCATTGGCAATACATATTTATTGAAAGAAAATGTTCTTGAGTAAATTCCAAGATTGCTTCATGGGAAAGGTAGGCAGTTTAGTATATCAACTGGGTGGATAAACCAGGGGGTAGTAATAATAATGCTAATATATTGAGCACTTACTATGTACCAAGCACTGTATATTTATTTATGTTTCACAATGATCCAATACTAGTATAAGATAGGTGCTCTGCTGTACCTCTTTTATAGAAGGAGAAACTGAGGTACAGGGAGGTTAATAATATGCCCAAGGGCAGTCGGAACATAAGAGGTATAGAGCTCCTAAGGAACATAATTCTAGGCACTTGGCCCCAGAGCCCATACACTTAACTACCCTGCTAGGCTGGCTCTTGCCGAGCTACATGTAGATGAGATAAACTAGCAGCCTGCTTCAGTCCTCTCCCACCTCTGCTTCCTTCTCCTACTGTCTCTCTGCAAACAAGCCCTTGTTTAATGAACATCTTTTTAATGTGAGGAGAGAATAAAGCATATCAGCTCCGTGATTTCTTCATACACAGGCTTTTACTACCTGTCACATCATTACAATGCAGTCAAGCATTCTCAGCAGCAGAGATAATGAAAAAAAGAAAGTAACAAGTTTGGGCAGAATAAATGGTTATCAGAGAAAAGGACTTGTCATATTGATCCCCAGCAGTCCTGTAAGTGCTGAACTCAAGCTGGGGACCTCTGGGAAGAAGGGGTCTCCTCTTCTCTCCTCTCAAATGTCTCTTCACTATTCGCTGCTCCTCCCACTCCCCTCTTCCCAAATGCATGTTCCCATGAGACCTACTGATCTGGATTAGAGAGCTAGTTGAGGGGTGTGGCAGCTCATAATACTCACTAGAAATTTTATCAGAAGGTAAAATCCATCTGAGATTCTAACATCCAGCCACCAGGTTTCAGAGAAGGGGTAGGGACTTGACATAGAAGAAGAATACATGGTCCATTCCTGGCCCTGGAGGCCCCCACTTCTGGTCTCTAATGTTACCACCTTCGATTCCCCTAGCACAAGCCTCATCCAGTCCCCACCTATGGGTCCCACTCTTCTTTCTGTGTGTGTGTGTGTGTGTGTGTGTGTGTGTGTGTGTGTGTGTGTGACCATTTTAGCAAACTCTGAAAGATTTTTATCAAAAAATAATTTATTCCATAAGAGTTTTCATGAAAGTTAAATACAAATAAATATCATGTTGTTCTAAAGCACTTTATTCACCTGCCCATTAATCAAATGTCCTTCCATATCTCACTTTCTTTTATCTGTGTGGCAACAAATCATTATTTCTACTGTTGAATGTAAGTATTTACTTGAACACCTTGGAGTGAGCCCAGCCATTGACTCTCTTAAAAGGAAGCACAGCACGTCCCTCTTCCTATAGCACTTGTTGCTGTTTTGATTGACGCAAGGCTGAGTTACTTCCACTCTATAATATCCCTGAGTGATCCTGACCTTAAAAGGCCAACGGAAAAAAAATCACACGTGAGTCACCATCCACCCAGGTCTGAATACTGGTCTAACCCTCTCTGGTCATGTAATCGTGGGCATGTCCCATAATCTCCCTGAGGTCCAATTCACCAGAGTAGGTATTTCTGGAATGGGGATCTAAATCTAAACTTTACAGAGCTGACATAAGACAGAAAATGGAAAATTCTTTCCATAATATGTGGTATAGAATAAGCACTCAAGTAACAGGCACTGTTATTATTTATGATGGTCATTACTCACCTTAAAGCTACCTAAGGCCTGATGGTTACCTGGTTTTAATGTCCTTTAGCATATAAAGGGTGAGCTAATACAGAAATGTTTTTCCTTATATCATCGAAGTCAAAGATCATCACAGTTTGGCTTTAAAGGATGGTTTGAAAGGAAAGAGATCAGAGTATGTGTTGCCCTCAAGTCCAACAACTAAACCCATGCAGTTTGACTCTCTTCTCCAGGCTTAATTAGGCGACATCAAAGCAGAATCCCCAGCCACTCCACTGTGGAAATAGACTCCGTCAGTGACCCTGCTAAAGCAGATGTCCTTGGGAACACTTCCCCTGACAAAGCCCCTTGTCCTGTATCCCACATGCATCCCTGTGAGACACTGCATCATCCTAAAGCCTCAGCATCCCCCGGCTGGTGGAGCGACCTGACCTGTGGCCACCGACATACAGTTGAACTGGGCATTTTTTCATAATCGATTTAGCCTTTTCCAATTTATATGGAATAAAGAAGATAAATAATATTAATGCCCATGGTAAATATTTGGTTTTTATAAAACTATGATTCCTGTGAAATAAAAGGAAAAGAGGAAATGCTGGCACAAGTTATTTTTTTCTTCCAGTTTGACTTCTTTTGTTCAAGTGCAGGGACAGGACATGGAACACTTTTCTGTTTTGTGGGTGGCACATTTTTCCCCCTTTGCCAGTGCCCAAATTGTCTCCAAGTCCTTAGATCATTAGCCTAATTAATATTAAGAACATATGCATATGCAAATAAGGCCTTCTTTGCCATATATTTCACTTTATAAGACAGGTTGAAGGGTGATTGGGTGAGTCAATCAAATGTCATAAATTGGCTATGCATAAGAGCTCATTAATATTAATTGGGGCGTGGGCATTGTGCAGTAGTCCATGCCTCCATTAGAGATGGGCTCCTTGCTTTAATTGTTACAAAGATTTTCAAAACCAAAGCCTCTGACCTGATTTAAATATGTAATCTCCCCACCCCCACCCCAGGTAGTCTACTGAGCAGCATCAGAAAGGTATTAAAAAAATACAGAGCAGACTTTTTCTAAGACAGATGGCACACAATGAGGTAGAAAAAGTATCTTGAGATCCAACCTGCAAGAACAAAAAAAATTGCTTGCATTGTTGTTTTCATTATCTTGCTTCTGTCATTTCATGAGCTTTGTATCTTGCAAGGAAAGAAAGAAGAGAGAAAAACTGTGAAATTAATCTTTTGTGCATGGCCTGATAAAGAAGAGACATGCTCAGACAAAAGATAGACTGAGAGAAGGTACCGTGATTGATGACTAAAGTAAAGGTGTCAGAAGAGTATTATGTAAATTACGGGAGGCACACACCATTTCAGAGAGAATGAGAGGGAGAGCAGGGGGAGCGAGGCAGAGGGAGAAGGCAAGAGAGGGAGCGAGGACGGGGGTGAAAAAAGGACTGCGGAGTCCATGTCACCAAAGAACGGGTCCCCAAACACCCATTGCTTGCCATCTTTCATCTCCTCCGACAAGCTCACCTCACACTCTCTCCTGGTTGCAGGATGTAACAAAGGGGCTGGGGGAGGGGGGAGAACTGTCAACATTAGCATGATTCTAGGCAAGGAGAGGTTTAGGGAAAGCAGTGTCTGAAGAGAAACCTTCAAGGAGGGAAGTTTCAGTTAAAGGGAAAAAGGAGGCGGCTGGGACTGGCTGTGTCCCCGTGAAGCATGTCACCAGAGGTGGGGACAGGCGCTGGGTCACTCTCATTCTTCATGCCTGAAACGGGCTCTGAACGGGCCGTGTCCTTCCCCTACGCCTCTCTCTCTATCTACACATCTGCATCAGGTGCATGACGTGATCGCTGTGCACAGGCCGGTGGAGAGAGAGTCCAGAGGCCAGGGGCCACGTTACAGAAATCTCTGCTCCATTTTTTCCCCTCTTTGCCTACGTGCATGTACTTGCTAAGTAATGAGACGAAGGCAAGTGCTGAAAATTGCCTCCATTTTCCTGACCAGAAGAGATGCAAAGTATCAGTGGGATTATATTCAATTATGGGAATGGGCTTTGCCGCAATGACCCCTCCACCCCGGCCTGGGAGGCGCACTTACAGTGTTCAAATGAGATCATGCTTAGAAGTCCAGCGCGGGGATCAGTGTGTTTCTGGAAAAAAATAAAACTCCTTCCAGATCCTTAGAAACCACATCTGGGATAACAAGGCTGGTATTCAGTGAGAACTCACAGGACTGGTATTCACAGCCAGCCCCCTTCTGACGGGAGTCACCTCTATCCCCTTTCCTGGGGCCTGTGCAGTACTCGTGGCTCAATGTCTGAAATAGCACCCCTTAGGCAAGTCTAGGAAGATGAAGGCTAATGTCTAGGTCAAGATTTTCTTCACACCTGCCCTTCCTCTTCAGCAGGAAGCAAAGGTGAGGAGAAATGAATCTCCATTCGTTAAAAGCTTAGAGGCACCCTGTGCACTATAAAGATAATTGTAAAACCCCAACCCACTATGAAATCCATTTAATTAATTTTTAAATGAATGATAAAATCTAAAGTAAATTTATTTATGTGCAAGTCCTGATTTTTCCATTTTGATTTTTTGGGGACATTTTTGAAATAGCAATTGACTGAGAGAATAAAGGAGGTCTAGGGATGGGGATGTGGAGCGACCACATTTACATTCCAAAAGTTGTTCCACAGACACCCCCATCAGAGATATTAACACGCACACATGGAACGAGTAGTTCCCACCGGCTACTCCAGCCCCAGGGCTGCAGCTTCCTTCTCTGGCTTCCTGTGTCTTTTCTGCCTGGCCACCAGGCCACAGCACTTCTTTATTCATTCCATAGCCAGTATTCCTGGAGCCCTCCCGTGTGCCAGGTACTCTGCTAGGGGATGGGGATACAACCGTGAACAAGACACACTTTCTCTGATGGAGCTCGTATTGCTTTCCAGGAGGTAAGCAGTGCCTTGTGGCCACATCTTACAGCTCACAGGACTCACCACAGTGGCCAGGGCCGCACTTGCTGCCCTGAGATCAGGCCTTGCTGATTTAAATAAAATTACCCAAAATGGGACTTGGCAGCCTGAGCATGGAGAATGAGCTAAGCCAGGACACTGCCCTTGAGAAGCAAGAGGTGCAGGGAGGAGATGGCTGGCTGGCAGTTTTCATCCCCGCATGATTTCACTTGGTTCGTCCTTGGAATGCCTCTGGTCACGTAGAACAAACCCTCATTCAAAGAAACTCAGGGGAGAAGTTTTATTGCAGAAGGAGCTCAGAGGACCCATGGGGGAGACGTATATTTAGGCCTCAAGAGATAATAGAAATGTGGGCTGGAGAGGCGTCAAACTCCAAACTCTTATTCTCTCCATATTTATATATACTTCTCTCTTACTTGGTAACAGAGATTTTGACCATGTTTCTCTCTTGATATCTGAGTATTCCCTGTTTTTGTCTACAACCCCACTTCCTTTGCTGTCTTTCCTCACACACTATACTAAAGGCACCATAATGATGGTGCTACAAATACTACTACTCATAGTATTAACAATAATCATAGCAGCATTTGAATACCTACTAGCCCAGCCGTGGGCAAACTATGGCCCGCGGGCCGGATCTGGTCCGTTCGGCTGTTCTATCCGGCCTGCGGAGCCGAAAGAGCGGAGGGTTCTCTTGCTCTCCCCTCCGCTTCTTCACCAGCAGCAGTGTTAACATGGCAACGTCGGGAAACACGGCCGCAGCTCCTTCTTCTGAGTCCAGTTTAAGAACCCATTGTGGCCCTCGAGTCAAAAAGTTTGCCCACCCCTGTTAGCCACATAATACATAACTTATTTAACACAAATTATTTTTGTCATGTATTTTTCATTCATTCATCTATATTCTTCATTTTTATTTCTTTTACTATTATTATGTATTATTATATCTGTTTTTAACCTGTGGAAACTGGGGCAGAGGGAGAACATGCCTCAGGTGGTACAGCTGGGAGCAGCGAAGCTGGCGTGTGAGCCCTGGCAGACCAGCCCCAGAAGATGTGCTCTCAGCAGCGACCATCCGGAACCCACTGCCCTAGTTCCCATGACCCTCCAGATCTAGCTAAGGAGAACGCTTGTGTCCCAGTTGCAGATTTCCAAGAGGGAACAAATGGGTCAGCTTGAGATGTGCCTGTGTCCCCTATGCCTTCACCATGGTCAGGGCGGCAGTACCTAATGCGGCAGGGGTGATGCTCAGAAGAAAAGAGCATGAGTATGAGGAGCCCTAAGAGGTAAGCATTGTTCATGCAAACAATTTCATAGAACAAAAAGTCATTCAAACACTCTCCACCCATGTAACAAAAGGGGCAGGAGGAGGAAAGTGGGAAGCCACAGGAGTAGAGGCAACCCATGTCCAGGCAATGACTGTACATGTTTCTTATAGGAAAATCCTATTTCAATCCTTTGCACCCCAACTCCAAAATGCCATCTGAAATTTGCACTTCAGGTCAATGAAACAGGGTAAAACTACCGATCAAAAGTGGAACAAATGAGTAAAAGAACGGAAACGAAGACTTTTTAATGAATGGGATTTGTCTTGCTCCCATCCTGCAGTCACTCATCCAGGCACTGAGTCCTGGGGCAACAGGGAGGTGGATGAGCTGGGGCCTAGTTGGTTGTACCACCAACCCCACTGCTCCTCACCTGCTAATCCTGAGCAAGTCCCCACACATCCTGGCTTCAGTGCCCACCACTGTGAAGTTGGGGTGTAAGATAATATTTCATCCCCCTCCCAGCTCTAAATAGCTAAGATCCACACTTGCCTCCCAAAGCTACTCCCCTCAGGGAGGCCTGGTTTGCAGCAGACACATTGACATTCTGACTTCCTGAGGCCCTGTCTTCCTTCTCTCTGACCCAGGGGTCCTCCGGAGGAAACGACACAGTGACTACAGACAGAGTGGGAAGAGCTTTCTGGGGAAGCCATAAACCGCTGGTTGAGCCCGATCTCTCTCTCCTCGCTGAGCATTTTCAGACACATTGGAAATGGTGAGCGGCTTCCCAGGCGGGTCTCTCGCGGAGGCTCAACCACGATTTGTTTTCTGACCGCCCCTTGCAGCCTTAGCCCCGAAGTCTTCTTGAGAGAGCCTTTTCCTTCCATGTAGCTGACCTTATGATTCATCTGGCACCTGTTTTAAAACCAATTATTACGTATTGTCTTTTGAATTTCACCCCTGACACCACTTTGCCCTGACTTAATTCTATGACTGGCTTTTATTCAAAACTTTCATTTTCGAGGAAAGTGTAAGAGCTGCAAATGGCCTTCTAGATGCCCCGAGTAAAAACGGCAGCTCTGGTGATCAAAAATAGAGCACTGGCCTTGGATGCCTGCAGTTAAACAAAGTGTGCACCTGTTTCAAGTGACATGGATGAAAGAAAAAGCAAAGCAAAGGCCCAAAGGATGAGAAAGAAGGGGTTCTGGGTCTTGACATCTACACAGTAGGCTGACTCCTGCCCTTGCGCTCTGGACTAGTACCAGGTGCCCATTCAGACCCTTTTGTATGGCAGCCCTGCCTCCACCGTGGTCTATTTCAGAACCTACTCCTTTCGTATTCCCTCTGGATGTTCATGGACTGTACCGTGGTCTTCAAGCTCAATACACAACCATCCAACAAATCTATTCAAGGCTATCTCACAAACACTTCCCAGGTCCACTCTCCTCCGAACACTCCCAAACATTCCAGCCGACTGGTCTAGCACAGGTCTGCCTCCTCTGCCCCCAGTCTATTGGAGCCATAGCTCCCCAAATGGTTCTCTTTGCTCCAGTTTTCCCCATCTCTAGTTCATCCTCCATCATGCACCCATGCTTGCCTAATATGAAGGTCTGATTGTGCCCCATATCGGCTTCCAAATCTCCAATGGTTCATCAGCACGCGCAGAATAAATTCCGACTTTTTGGAGAAGCATAGCAGTTCCTTCACAATCTGACCCCGACCCACTGTTTCAGCCCCTTTCTTTTTTTTCCACTACGCCTTCTTACTCTGCAGAGGAAGGGGTCACCCAGGCTGTGGCTCTGGCAGCACATACTACACACTCGCCTGCTTCTGCCCTGGCCCATGGTGCCCCCTCTCCTGAGGATGCTGTTTCCTCTACTCCCAGCCCCCATCCAATCCTGTCTAAATCAGACCCTTGCTCCAGCTCCAACATTCCCTCCTCTGGAAAAATAGCCCCTTGCTTGCTCCCCAAGTGCCATTCATTGCTCACCCACTCTGAGGTCCCCCAGGAAAGTGCTTCTCAAAGTTGGGGAGCTTTGAAAAATGCTGACTTAGTGGTCTAATTAAACCCAAATCCCGAGGAATGAGGCCCTGGGGAGTCAGCACTTTATAAGAGCCAGATTATTTCCATGTTGCCCAACTGTGAGAAGCCCTGCTCAATATTTGGTTTGTATCCCTTCTACTTTTTACAGTTAATTAGTGCTTATTTATTGAGCAAATATACCTGGTGCAATAAGTATGCTCTACGTGGGAATACTACAATGAGTCAGGCCTAACATAAAAAACTAGAGGCCCAATGGATGAAATTTGTGCAAGGGGCTTGGCCCTCGCAGCCACGGTGGCTTGCCTGGGCCCTTGCAGCCCCAGCTTCATCCGGAAGGTCGTCCGGAAGGATGTCTGCAAGGTCGTTCGGCTGTCCAGTCTAATGTTATGCTTTTATTATTATAAATAATAATAATAATATGGAATGTATATTAAGTCTTTTATCATGTTTTAGAATAGACTTTAAAAATACATTATAATAAAATATGATACCTAATATTCCAGCCATTTGTGCACGTCTTTCTACTGCTATTCCTTGAGAATGACTATTTCTTTTTTTTTATCTGTATATCTCTTAGCACCTAACACAATGACTCATATTCAGAATATTCAGAAAACAGATGGTGGTTTAAGTAATTAATATGTTTATTAATGTGTTAACTCTTGGATTCGTGTGATGGTATGACAGCGGCCTAATAGACGCAGAAAGTTGTCCTTGCATTGCTGACTCTGAAACGACCTCTCATGCCATCATGGTAGGGACAAAAATTGGCGAGCCCCACACTGGCCTGTGCCCACAGCCTAGACACCACCACTGAATCCACTCCCACAGCCCCCAGATGAACACACTGACTTCTAACAAAGGCTCGGACATAAGCATGCCTCTTGTTACTCTCTGAGGAAGTACAAACAGTTTACCAAGTTAAGTGGTTTCCAGTTTCCAAACATCAGCTCAGCTCCGAGGGGAACGAAGGAAGGGGGTGCCTTTCCCTTGCAGCCACTAAGAGGGTGGCCCGAGCACTGGGGTCTGTGGGATGGCAGCGTATCTGCTGGTCCCTTGCCTGGGCTGTGTGCCTGGGAGAGAAAGTGATAAACATGGAGCTCTTTAAAGTTTCACCTCGGGCTTTAACAGATAAAGAAAACTAGAATGGCTTCACACTTTACAACAAGGAGGGTCTCAACTTTCAAAGGGAAGCAGCATCCCTCTGAAGAAGCTCTGCAAATAAATGGTGTGTGTTTTTGTCATATTCAAGTTTCCTGATTTAAAGCCACCTCCCCTTTAAGAAACTGGAGGACCCACAAACATTTTCCAAATGTCACAGGCACATATGGCAACATGACTGACATGTTTCTTGTAAAGGTAAATATTTGAAATCATCACCCAAGTCTCATGGCCAAGAGAAATTAATACAAATCACAATTGTAAAGTGCCTAAATTTACGTCATTTATCTTCCCTTTCCTTTTGTTGTAAATAAACATTTGAAAGGGAAACATTATTTTCATTTTGCTAGAGTTATCCCCTTCTTTTTCTTTCACATCACCGAAACTCCCAAGCAAAAGATAAAATAAGAAAAATCAACCTTATAGCTGAACCTATCGATTCCACCTTCCTTTCAATTTTCTCCTTAAAATGCTTCAGATGAATAATATTCCACTTCTGAGAAAAGAGAAAATTGATATCCCGGGCAAGCCATAATGCAAATGAACATTAAAAGTATCACAGAATCCACCTTTTTTAATGATTACTTTAAGAGGGAGAGGGGATGGATGCCCAGTAAAATCTTGACACACAAAGAGAGTTTGATGCTCTTGCCTATTTCCTACTCTGGGGCCACCAGCAATATTCTCAGCTGCAGCCTGAGGAGCCAAGAGGCCACATGCTGTGTGCCCAGGCCCTTACCATCTCCCCAGGAGACAGGGCTTGTTCAGAGACCTGCCTCTCCCATCCTTTCCACCGAAATGTTTGTGAGCATCAGTCCCCCAGGGCCATGCTCTTCATTGATACATTAATCTCATCAATGTATCAGCGATTTATTGTGAGAAATCAGCATTCTAACAGGGGCCTTCTGGAAACACCTTTACCCAAAAAAGGAACTGTATAGTGACAAGATTCCAAGCCATAGAGTTATTCGGGGTAACACACTCTCCTGGTGTCCTCCAGGTCACCCCTGGAAAGCCGCTGCCTGCTTCACATCCCCTATTCCAAAAACTGAACGTCTCTATACGCAGACTCTCTCAAAGAAAGTTGTCACTTCAGGCTGCACAAACCAAAACTCTCCCCAAATCAGGTGCTTGGGGGGAAAAAAATGAAGTACTTTTAATAATTTAAATGGCTCTTCTCTGCACATGCCCAGAACCCAAATCCCTTTTCTAACTGAAGTGCTTATATAAAAATTTGACAGCTCTTATAATTTTAAATTGCTCTACACTGAGTATGCCTAGAACCTTGATCACTTCCAAATTCAAGGGCTTATAAAAATTTGAAGCACTCCAATAATTTTAAATTGCAATGCACAGTGTAGAGTGATTTAAAATTATTGGACTGCTTCAATTTTTTTAAAAGGTCTTCAATTTGGAAGTGAGTCAAGCAGCATTCTAATACAGTGGTTTAAGACATGGTGCGCTAATCTAAAACTTAACACCTAAAAATAATGAAAATTAAACCACAGGAGATCTTTTCTTTCTTTCTTTCTTTCTTCTTTCTTTCTTTCTTTCTTTCTTTCTTTCTTTCTTTCTTTCTTTCTTTCTTTCTTTCTTTCTTCCTCTGTTTCTTGCATTTTATTTTTTATTAGGGTAGGGACGCTCAGAACACACCTGAAAAGTTGGGAGGTGTCTGGAGAAGAAAGTTAAAACTCAGATCACAGGGGAGAAAAGAAGGGAAGGAGAGGAAAAGGCAGGGGCTGGGCAGAAATGGCGCCCCAATTATAGAGGTCCCCCCCTGGGGGTTTTAATTGGGGATCACCAAAAACAGCAGGAAGTGGGAAGAGCCTGAACTGAGCAAAGGAAAACTTGAATATGACTTGGAACATTCTATTCTGTGAACTTTTCAATATTTAGGAATGTAGGTTGGAGAGCAGCTCCCTCTAAAAATTATTTCTTTTCTTGTTTTTCTGATGCTCTCAAATAAAATTCATATATGTGCCAATTTGGGGTTTCCTCTAATGATGTGATTGATATGGTGTTCAAGGGCCTGGCTAGCAATCCGAATAGCCCCAGTCGTAGTCGCGTACAAGTAAAGAGCACATTTTGGTATGTCTTTCCCAAGGAGATACACAGTGCTTTTTAGCTCAGAATAGATACAGAGGTCACGTTTCTTTGTTTCCAAAGTATCAATGTCCTTTTTCTCTCATCTTCTTGCCTATTTTCTCATTTTCTTTCTGCCATTCTTTCTCTCCATCACTACCTCTTTCAACCACTGAAAACTTCACAAATTTAAAGATCAGAGTGACTTTCACTCAATGGCCCTTTCTATCTAAGCCAGAGGGCAAAGCTGCAGGTCATGGAAAACAATCACAGAAACAAGGTAAAGACTCGGAACAGTCTCCTTGATAAACAGCATCTGTCTGCACGGCTCCCTCACCGTGTACCACAAAACAACCTGTGCTTTCAAACACTGTCTAAATGTGTTTTAGTCCATTTACTGGTTGTGAGCTGTTTTGCTCTACTGGCTAGATAGTGTGTGTCTTAAAATATTGTGTAAATACCTACTTAAGTGATAGCTTGTAATATTTCCCAGGGACCCACTGCAATCAGGGCTCAACATAAGAAGTTTACAGAAGCTGAATTTTGGCGCCCTTCTCACCACAGGGACTAAGCATGTGCTATTGTCTCCTGAACGGAAAAAAGAAAAGAAAGGAAAAAAACAGGGCAACATAGTTAAGAAAAGATGGGAGAAGCACACTGAAGCAAAACTATTATCCATTCAGAGACGGGAGGTTCCTGGGAAGAAGAGGAAGGGAATGCAGATGTGGGAGAAAATATCTTATCTTACTGAAATAAAATCTGGAAGGAATTTAAGAAGGGGAGTAGGGAACGGAGAGCATGTTGGGATGGGGAGAGCTCTATCTACTTTTCTTCCAAGTTAGCTCATGTTCCCCTATGCGCTAGTCACAGGCGGCCTCTACATCAACAAAACGCCAACCTGGGCCAGTGCCTGGCAGGATAGCTTAAAGCTCGCAGTCTCACTGGCTCTACAGTCTTCATCACGTGTCTACACTTGACTTACTGGCGATAAACCTGTACCCACAGTTAAACTGTGAATT
Organism: Myotis daubentonii; assembly: GCF_963259705.1. Classification (NCBI taxonomy): domain Eukaryota; kingdom Metazoa; phylum Chordata; class Mammalia; order Chiroptera; family Vespertilionidae; genus Myotis; species Myotis daubentonii. The sequence continues at coordinate 46,122,145 of NC_081851.1, read as the reverse complement.
GTTATCATTTCCAAATTTGGATGATAACCCACAATAAAGGTTTCACCTACGGTAATATTTCTTGCAATAATGAATGAACGAATAAAAGCCTACTGGCAGCATAGGATATTAAGCAGTAAAATTTCAAAACAGCCCAGATTCAAACTAACTGTTGAAGTTGTGGGGAGTCAGGAGTCTTTAAACTAGTCTAGAGGCTGGTACAGAATGAAAAGAAAGAAAGAAATACAGAGGGAGATGTTTCAAATCACAATTGTATTAATAGATTTGTGAATATAATAAGCAGCCAGATCCAGAGTCTAGTCCTCGATTATTATTCTCACTACATTATTTGGGAAAGGGACACTTTGGGGTGAGCAGCCAAATGCAGGGTAACCCAAACAGTGTCAAGTTCTTAAGACCAGGAGTTCACCAATGGGATGCAGGGATAAATCTAGTCCCCTGGTTGTGAATCATCCCCATACCAGGGGATGATTAAGAATACTTTGCTGAGGAGCAAACAGATTTTTAGGTCACGTGTCTGTAGAGATGTCACCATTTAATAAAATGACAAAATCTATCTATCACATAGGCATGAACACAGAACAATATAAAGAGGTTAACAGAAATTGATGGCATCCGAGGTTTAATTTTACACTGAATCGGAGTCTTCGGTGATTGAAATAGACAAAGATGTAGAGGGTTATCTCGTTGAAGAGGCTGCGCTAATTACTGGCACTTGTCATTTCTCCATAGCTTTATCTACGTCAGGAAGGCTAACTAGCTTCTTCTCCCCAGTGTGCATTGTTTGTTCAGGAGCTTTTGCTGAGGAGGCATTTTTTCATAACTGCACCTCATTATTAACAGGTTCATAAATAAATGAGTCCTAATATTTTTCTCCGTTAGCATTTATGATAGGGACATTTGGGCTACAAAAGATTACACTTGTCTTTAATAAAAATAGGCACTTATACATGAAGCCCATTAGGCCCTTGTTACTCTGGAGGAGGAGGAAAGGGGAGGAACCGGGGTTTAAATAAAACAATCATAATAACCTAGTGTGCTGGCAGCATTGTAAATAGAGAATATTTAAGGGAGTTTCACGACTATCCTCTGCTACTAACTCTTCAGCCTTCTCTTCTAAGCTCCAGCCCTCCAAGATGTGAAGACAAACAAAGTCAAGAAGTATAGAGAGACATTCTCCATATAACTAGCACTGTGCTAAGTATTGCAAAAGACATAAAATTATAAAGCATAGTGACCATCCTTAAGGAGATTCTAGTCTAGTGCAAGAGCTGAAAATATAATTCTAGGAAATGCTTGATCCATGGAGATCCACTGGTATAAGGCTCTCAATGCTATAGGATTCAGAATGGGCAAAATGTGTGTTGGGCTAGGATCATTTAAATAGCTGGGGTTTGTGAGGACCTCAAAGGCTGTTTGGAGATTTAGATAAATATGAGGGGGGTGGGGACATTCCAAGTGGGAATATCGACATAAAAAAAAGGCAGAAGCAGGTAAGAGAGAGGCATGGGGTGAGGGAGGGGTGGGGGGCGGCGGTTGGTAGAAGAAAGTCTGGAGTATGCTCAGCCAAAGTGACTTAGTGGTTGAGCATTGACCTATGAACTAGGAGGTCACAATTTGATTCCAGGTCAGGGTACATGCCCGGGTTGTAGGCTCAATCCCCAGTAGGGAATGTGCAGGAGGCAGCTGATCAATGATTCTCTATGATCATTTATGTTTCTCTCTCTCTCTCTCTCTCTCTCTCTCTCTCTCTCTCTCTCTCTCTCTCTCTCTCTCTCTCTCCTTCCTCTCTGAAATCAACAAAAACATATTTTTTAAAAAATTTTGGAGCAAAAAATACTGTCAAAGAATGTCCCACTATCACTGTGGGAAATAATGTTGAATGTGTGCCTTGAAGCTCAAGATTAGAGCTGGAAGTTGATCTGTTGATCTAAAAACATGAAATCTCTTTAGCTCATAATCAGATGAAACCCAAAGTAAGCAGGGCATTTAATGAAACAATAATCAAACAAAGAGACATCTCAGACAATAAATACTACTACCATCTAGTCATAAGAAGATTAGATAGTGGTGGCTGTAGCACTGAGAAACGCTTAGGACCCGAGAGACATCTCAAATGAAGTATCAACAGGACTTAATGGCCCTTGGGGTGTGAGTGGGAGGGGGAAAAGATATCAAGAAGGATGAAAAAGCTGGGAGAGGTGGACAGATGGGTACAGAAAGTCACACACAAGGAGGAGGAAACTAAGAGAAAACCAAATCTGGTTTGGGTATGTTAAGTTCGAGATAAGGACAGCACAGTGAAACTGGGCAAACATAAGCTGGTGGTGTAGGACAGACTGCAGGCAACTGTGGAAGCCATAAGTGTCTGTGGGCTCACAAAAAGAATGTTCAGAGGAAGACATAGAGAGTCAGGGACAAAGCCCTGATCTGATACCCATAGTAGTTAGACAGAATTTATGTCTGAACCATCTCCTGGCCACCGGTCAGGCTCTCCTAGAAGCGGATTCCACAGAGCCTCATGGTGCTGCCAAAACAAAGGAAGGACTTGAAGCCACACCCAGGCAGGAAAGCCAGCATCCAAAAGAGCCACAAAGTGGTTCTGCAAGTGGCCATCAGCAAACAGCATCAGAGGAAGATATGGACCCTGATGTGGAACCAGGGGCCTGGGACAAGTCAGCGACCAGTGAAAAAGGACATGGTCCTGGGCCATAGCCCAGGATCCCGTAGTGGGGAGGATGCTCCTCGCCTGAGCCCCACTGGACATGATGAGTGAGCAATACTGAGGCTTAAAGTGCCAAGGGCAGACGGGAGGAACAAAGAAACCAGAGAATGAGCTGGAATACATGGAGTACCTGGATACTCTGCATCCATTCCCTGACCAGGGCCCGATTCTTTTCTGCATCATTCCGATTAGTTATAAAGATTGATGGTTCCAAATAGCTTAGTGTGTTTGTATGTGTAACTTTAACACTAAACAGAACAATGCACCTCAAAACCAATGCACGGCACTCACCATAAAATGTCAGACACTCCATGGATGTAAAAACTCACATTTTATTAGAGCTGAAGTGATAGCTGACTTGATGATAGTTTAGAAAAGTCCTTGATTAGGGTGGAAAACCCTGGCTGTCCCTCTGCCTAATTGGAAAAAAGTAGCCTTTCTTCAAAATGTAACAAATGAACTTTGTTCTCTCAGGACATCCCCTGAATGGGGGGAGAAAAGCAAACTAGATCCATCTACCTACCTATTACCCTGGCACTCCTCAGCATTCTAGCAGGTTTCTGAAAAGACATATATGTTTTTAAAGGCACCCCTTCCTTCTTGAGGACATCTATTTTGCACTTGCATCCCCTACATTTGCACATGAAAAAATCCATCACTGTGGATACAAATGCCAAATTGCAATGCAAATAGGCATTTGTGTGCCCAATTACCCATTTTGTGTGTTTGCAAAACGGATGTGCCGGCGAATTCTGCAGGTGTGAGTTGGTTGCCTGCTGCAAAGTTGGCTCCCACTGAGTCAGCACCAAATGAGGTGCGGTCTCCTGACAGTGCGGCTGAGGGGGCAGCCCCTCAATGCGGTACCAGGTGTGGACAGCAAGTGGAAGGTCTGTGCAGAGAGGAAGACAAAACAAATGAATCTAAAAAGAAAGAAGAACCTTGGACCTACAATCTATGACTGGGCAGAACTCCATTTCCCCCTTGTGTGACCTTCAGTCCCTTCAGTGCACAGCTTTTTATTGAAAAACTCTATTCTTTCTTTAAATTTTATTTCATTGTGGTAAGAACACAAGTTTTTTAAGGGTACAATACTATACTGCTAACGATAGGCGCAGCGTTGTACAGCAGATCTCTAGAATTTATCTTGCTTAAACTAAGACTTAATGCTCCTTGATGAGTGACACCCCATTTCCCCCTGCCCCCTCCTCACTCCTGGCAATCACAATTCTTCTCTTTGATTCTGTAAGTTTGACAATTTTAGATATCTCATATAAGTGGAATCATGCAGAATTTGTTCTTCTGTGACTGGCTTATTTCATTTAGTATTATGTCCTTAAGATGCACCCATGTTGTTGAATATTACTGGATTTCCTTCTTTTGAAGCTAATATCTCACTGTATGTATGTACCACATTTTCTCTATCCATTCATTCCTCAGTGAACATTTACATTGCTTCCACATCTCTGCTATTGTCATTAGTGCTTCAGTAAACATTGGAGTGCTAATACCTCTGTGAGATTCAATCCTTTTGTATTGATACCCAAAAGTGGAATTGCTGGTAAGGTAATTCTATTTTTAATTTTTTGAGGAAGGTCCATACTGTTTTGTATAGTAACTGTAACACTTTTTCAATTCCCGCCACCAGTGTATTGGGAAACCCTGCTTTTCAAAGCATGTTTTACATCTTTTTGGAGGGTGACTCTAAAATAGACATCCCAACCAGCACTTGGAATATCCTGATAAGTCCCCAAGTTTCACCTGGTTGATCTGCAAGCCCATTGGCTACTGCCATGCCTTTCACCAAAACCTTCCCCCTTTCTCTGTCAGAATTCTCAGGCAGCTGACAAGAGCCCAAAACACTCTTTCTTTCTTTTTTTAATTGTTTAAATATTACAGATAGTAGTGCATATGTCTCCTTTTTTTTCCCCCATTGACCTTCCCCCGGCCTCCCCTACCCTCATCCCTGCACCCAGGCACATGCCCTCACCCCCTAGTGTCTTGTGTCCATTGGTTATGCTTAGGTAAGAGATCAACTGAAGGACTTGTATGCATGCCTATAAGCAAAACACTCTTTCTTGACTTACTCATGAACTACCCTATAACCAACTGCCACCCAAGTGAGCCACTACTATTTCCTTCCAATGTCCATTGCGATCATAGCAAAATTTCTGCCCCAAATGATGATGGGCAAGTTAAAATAAAGGCATAAGTAGCAACTATGGATGATCCTTCATTTGCTTGTATTTGTTTGTTGCTTCTGAGATAAGTCAAGCTCAAAAATGGAATAGCCAGGAGTTCAATGTTTTCTTGGCAAATCTATAGCCTGGTCCACAAATTCTTCACTGCACTTTTTTTTAAAAAACAACATGACTGGTCAAAAATAAAATTAGATAAAGTTTTATTTTCTTTGGGTGCCTGACTATATGAACATCATTTTAAAACCATTGTTGTCATCATATAAATTTCATTTTTAATCCCCATTTTTGTATCTAATGGACCTCTAGCTTAAAAAAAAAAACAGAGCAAGGTATAGACAACCTGCTTAATCATAAAAGTATCACTTCCTCTAGAATGTCAGTAATTCTCAAAATTGCCTTAGATATTTGCTAGATATCAGAAATGGGTAATGTAGTATTTTAAGTGGCAGAAATGCATTAGTACTATGTAAGTACATGATCCTTAATGTACTAATCTCGGCAATATGTGTAATAAGGACTTTCAGTAACACTTATTTTAAGTGTCCTCTGAGAAATGCTAATTTACAATGAAACACCTATGGAAGTACATGTGACATCTACATGAATACCAAATGAATTCATTTTGATCAATGCTATTACAATGAATATAAAATGAATTCACAATGGTAGGACATTTAAAGCCTTACCAAATTTTCTTTTAATATTACATGTGCTATGGAGATTAGCATATATTAAGAATCAGATTGAATAAGTATACACACACATATTTATACATACATATATACCAAAAATATTTGTCTCTGCTAATTACTTCATTAGCAAGTACCCTTTTAAAAGAAACATTCTATTCATACACACACACACACACACACACACACACACAATCTTATTTGTTCAAAATGCTATGTCATGTTGACAAAATTGCATACTGGACATAAACAAACACATTTGCATTATGAGAGCAAGCAAATAAACAGACTTTGTGGACTTTAACTTTGACAAAACATATTTTCAAATTTAGATCTTGAATTGTCCTGACTCTTTCATGATGGCAATGGTTGGTAAATTAATTCATATTACCTGTTAAAACTCACAGGTGACTTTTGTGGCTAGTCGAAGATAATCAATGAAGGGTGGACAGATGTATGGATGGATAGATGAATGGGTAGACAGTAGACCAGCCGTGGGCAAACTACGGCCCATTTGAAATGAATAAAACTAAAAAAAAAAAAAAAAGACCGTACCCTTTCATGTAATGATGTTTACTTTGAATTTATATTAGTTCACACAAACACTCCATCCATGCTTTTGTTCCGGCCCTCCGGTCCAGTTTAAGAACCCATTGTGGCCCTCGAGTCAAAAAGTTTGCCCACCCCTGCAGTAGACAGTATGATATTTACATATGATCTCTCACAGACTGAAGGTTTAATTTAGAGTTTCCAAGAAACCGAAAATCTGTAGAGATACTGTGAATTGTCCACTATTTGTTTTTGATGATAAACTAACATCCATAGACTGTGGGCACTCAACCTTAACTTAGGCCAACTCACACAACCAGATATCAATCCACAAGAATGGACCTTGGAAGACTGAAGCTCTGGTATTATTTATAGCTTTACGGAGCTAATATGAGCAGGCCAACATTGGCCTCCTAGACAAAAACCATAGTGTGGACCAATCCCACTGCAGATCACAGGAGATTTCAAATAGATGCATCAAATTCCTGTTCATACTGGGCATGATCTGCACACCTAAACCAGACTTCAAATAATAATTAATGTCTGTCCATCTGCATCAGTTCCTACCTCCTCGATACCATTCACATGCCTTTCCTCCTCTTCCTCTTCACCACCACATGCTGGGTCAGACTTCATCAACTCTTGCCTGGGTACTTGCAGGCGCCTCATAACTGATCTATCTCCCTGATTCCCTGCTTCCAATTAATCCTACACATTGCTAACCAGATTATCTTTCTAACAAGCAATTTGGATCAGGTGATTCATCTATTCAAAATTTCTCAATGGCTCCCTCTCACCTACAGGATTAAAACAGAACACCTTGTGGGGCATCTGTGGCTCAGCCAACAGTCCAGCTGCTTCTCCCCCCACTGCCTCCTACTCGTTCTCCATGTTCCAGCAGTGCTGAGCTACTACTGTGTCTTTCTGCATGCTTCTTTCTCCTGGCATGTCCTCCCCTCACCTGTCTGCCTGAAAAACACCTGCTCATTCTTTGAATTTTAGCTCAGAAGCTTCTTCCATGAGGCCTTTCCTGTCCCCCTTGCTGCCATCTGAATCCCATAGACTCCACGATGGCACTTTCACACAGAATTATAATCTTCTGTTAACATGTCCATAGGGTTAACTAGACTATAAAATATTGAGCCAAGAGCAATATTTTATTTATCTTTGTCTCCCAAGCCTTTGCCCAATGTCTAACGGGTAATGCCTAGTCAATGGATGTTGAGCAAATAGACTTGACCTCTAAAGATTCTATTGTCCTTTCTGGTGTCCATTCTTCAAGCAGACATTCAGAAACCTGTGCTCACAAGTTGCTCAGAAGCATCATTCTGATTTTAATTGACTCGGTGAGCACATTCCAAATGTGTGTGGGCAAATGTGTGAACTTGAACATCCAAATCATTCTCTAATATCCTAAACTTCCTAGGAAATCAAATTACTGTAACATTAAACAAGAAATAAAAATAGCTAAGACTTATTCATCACCTGCTATGTGTTGGGCATGCTAGTAACTGCGTTACATGTATTACTTCATAAAAATCTCACAATCGCCACATAACATCATTATTACTAGCCCCACTTTACAAATGAAGAAATCAGGTTTCAGAGAAATTAGGTGCCTTGATCAAGGCCACAAGCTAAGAAGTGAAGAACAGGAATTAAAGCACCAGCTGGGTTGGCTCAGGTTCTAGCTCATAACCTGACCTGTTACCCTTTCCAGGTGTGCCAGAAGCTTCTGAAATTCTGGGGATAGAGAACCTAAAAACTCCAGGGAGGAGATCCCAGAATTTAACTATAAAAGTCAAAATCAACCATCATTCCTCTACCGTCATTCCTCCACCGTTAATAAGAAAAGTTGCTTTTGCTGTAGAAATGTTGGATTAAAATCCTCTCATACCGGAAGGCAACTGGGAAGTCAAGTGTAATGGTTTCACATGTTCAGTGGATTTTCTTCTTCTTTTTTTTGGAAAAGATTTGCTGCCTAATTTTTAAAAATCTCATTTTCACACAATTTCCAGCATTGTCCTACTATTTCCCTTTTTCTAGAGAGCAAACTGGTACCAGTTCCACTTTCTGCTCTGAGGAAAAGAGAATTCATAAATCTGACATAGTGGCTTCTGGTCTTTACTTGATGTTCATAATTGGGTTTGGTTGTTTCTTTTTTGTTTGTTTAGATGGTTATGTGTGAGTGTGTGTGTGTTTGCTTTTCCTGGACAGTGTCCTAAGTGGACTGAAACTAGGTTCTTGAAATGAACTGCTCACTTTGAGTTTGAACAATTTATTTTTTAGACGGGAAAATAAAAATCATAACATTTGCTTGTTTCTGGAATGAACTTAGCTTCCAGCCAAGCTCAAAGCCGGGCAGCGGAAAGAGGTCCACTGCCAGAATTTCGGGACACCTCCCTCTGGCAGCCGATACTGCTGGAAGGCTGAGGCCACGCCTGTTTGTGGGTGGGTGGGTGGAACTCTCCTCCTTACCTGGTGCCAACCTACTCCCTTTGCAGTGACCAGAGCAAGGGAGGCATCCTCTTATAGTTTTTTCAGACAAAAGCAGTAGTTTCTGCAGAAATCCTTAGAGGTCTGAGAGAATTTGGCCAATCACAACCTCCTGCCACTCCCACCATCAGGAGCCCTATTTCCCCCCAATTTGGTAGGGTCTACTATATCTGAAAATTAGATTCCACAAAGCTGTCAGTGTCTACAGATACTTCTCAGGAGCAGATCAGTATTTACTTAGGTACTGGCCAGAAGAAAAAAAAAAGTACATACTCCAAAGAAGGAACTGTAACTTTGGATTGGGTATGTTGTGGGGGTTGAAATAAGATATTTGAGCTATAGGTTTCAAGTCCTGATTCTTTTCCTCCACTTCTAAACTGCCGAGAAACTCCCAACCCAAATACTACCTTTGCTGAGATGTCTTCTTCTAATCCTGCTTCCTAAGTACATAATGTTTGTCCTCTGGTTCCCAAGAAGCTTCATGAGATGTCCATTTTCCTACTCTCCACAATATACTAAAATTATATATTCACATAACTGAAGCCACTGAAGACAGGGACTGTGTCTTCTTTGTGACTGTGTCCCTCTTGCCTGCCTGGCACACAGTCTAGGGGTCAGCATACTTTCCTCTGTAAAGGGCCAGATAGTAAACATTTTAGGCTTTGTGGATAATATCTCCCCTGTTGGAGCTGACACTATAGTGCAAAAGCAACTACAGACAATATGAAAACAAATGAGCCCGTTGTTCTCCAAAACTTTATTTACAGGAGCAGGTGGTTGGCCAGATTTGACCCAGGGGCCATAGTTTAGCAACTCCTGACATAGACAATCCAATGAAAAATGTAAAAATAAGGAAGGGAGGAAAAGAGGGAGGGAACAAGAAAGGAAGGAAGAGATGACAGAAAGGTGGAGAGGGAGAATAAACCCAGAAAGAAAGGAAGAGTGACACAAAATTTGATATTCTTCCCAGATGGTAAAGAGCTATTCCTAGTGAGTTTCCCTTTAGCAAAGCATTTAGTCCATGAGAAACAATTCTAATTAGAATCCTCCTATTATATTTCACATCGTATTCTCCACATGTAAATCTTCCAAACAGTTCTCTGTTTTGGCAAATCATTATTTCCCATTTATTAAGACAAAGCATGGTTGAAGGGCTCTGCTGCTGGCTTATAACTACAGCCTGCCTACAGGTGTCATATTTTATGCACAGAAAAGAGAGCATTGTCCTGCCACTCTCTATGCAGCCACTACGACTGCCTGGAAACAAATGACTTTTGACTGCTGATCAGAACCACACTTTAATCAGTTACTGGCCTATGATCAATAATTAATCATGCTATTCTGTCTAGGTAATAAATAATGGGGAAAATAGCAATGAATATATAGTTGGCCAGATTCTCCCTGGGGCAAAACAGAAAAGGACTGGCATGAAAGTCTGTCTGAATAATCGTGTGGATTCTCAATATACAGCTTTAGCTGAAATTCCAGGAGGGTTAGGGCTGTGAGTAGAGGAAGGAGACTTGTCACCATCAACACCTCCACTCAGGACTAACAATTCCTGCTTGGATAAAATGTGTCTGTGCTAAGACAATTGAAAAGGGAGCCTGCAACAGCAGGGGCACCATGGGATGGGCCAGTGTTTCACAGGTACAGAGCTGGTGCGCCTCCCTTGGCGGGAGAAGCAGTTGAGTGGCAGAGGAGTACAGAATCGCCTTGCTTTATACCGTAATGGGTATAGGCCAGAAGTGGTGTGTCAAATCTTATACACTGAATTCTGCAGGAGTCCCAGTGACTTTGCTATTGAAAATAATCATCTACCTGCCTATTTACCCTTCCGTCTATGTGTTCCCCATCTTCTTCACTGTCAATCAGTTACTGAAGGGCTTACTTCTTGGTTCCATAAATAGACATCCGAACCCTCTTTATAACTGCAGCATTGGGCCCCAGTCACCTTACAGTGGTTCTCAACCTTCCTAATGCCGCAGCCCTTTAATACAGTTCCTCATGTTGGGGTGACCCCCCAACCATAAAATTATTTTTGTTGCTACTTCATAACTGTAATGTTGCTACTGTTATGAATCGTAATGTAAATATCTGATATGCAGGATGTATTTTCATTGTTCGCGACCCACAGGTTGAGAACCGCCTATGCACCTAAAAACTATACCTTTCACAAGCAATATTGCCCTTGAATAAAGCAAGTTGGCCTAAGCGTAGGTTCACCAAATGTCTAATGATGTTACTACCCTACTCTTCCCTCTACACTCATAACTTTCAAAAGCAAGAGGAGCAGGAAAAGCTCTCAAGTGTGTACCCCATTAAAGCAGATGAATAGATTCAACTGCTAAATGCTCAGCACCCTACTTTCTCCCCTGGTCAAGGGAGCTTCAGGATACCTTTCCGAAACCTCTTGGAAGCAGAGGCAGCATCCACCTCTTGTGAAAGAAAAATGAATCTAGATAAGATGGTGTCAGGTCACTTTTACCCCTAAGAAAGATGCAATGTTAACAGGAAGCCATCATGTCATCCAGAAATTCAGAAGACTAAGTATCAATCAGGCACCACCTTCAGTTGATTCGGAACTCGAGTGGAGGAAAGTGGGCACACACGTGCACACAGGACTCCACGCTCCACAGAAGCAACGACATGGGAGAATCCTACTTGGCTTATTGGCCACCCTGACTGGCTGCCTTAGCTGAATTGGAGAGGACTTGCAGCCACTTCAGAGGAGGGTACACAGCCAACGCAAACCAAACACAATCTGCTTCTTTGTGAATTGCAAGCAATTCCCAACTGCCTGAGCTAATGGTAAAGAGCAGTAGAGCAGATAACCCAATACGGTGGATAATCTCAAAATCATTTTCCATTTGGCTTGTGGAATGAATTAAATGATTTGTTTCAGCTTCAGCAGATTTACCTTCCTAATTATGGTTTTTTGTTAGGCTAGAAACATTCAACATCGCAGGATGTTGCCAGGGATTTAAAAAGTATGGCATATAATAGCCATTTGAGAGATCAGAACAGAGGTCACCTGGGGTCATCAACATCTATTGAGTGCCTACTGTGTGCAAGTTACTCAATGGGACAGAAAGTGATTAAATATATGTCTCTTGCAGTCAGGAATGTAACATAGTAAACAAGATCAGAGCCAGAGTTGTAAAGATATACCTTAGAACACTGGTTCTCAACCTTCCTAATGCTGCGACCCTTTAATACAGTTCCTCATGTTGTGGTGACCCCCAATTTCATTGTTACAAATTGAACATAATTAAAGCATAGTGATTAATCACAAAAACAATATGTAATTATATATGTGTTTTCCAATGGTCTTAGGCGACCCCTGTGAAAGGGTCGTTCCACCCCCAAAGAGGTTGCGACCCACAGGTTGAGAATCGCTGCCTTAGAGATAGCTTGTTATATAAATGCATGTAAAGCCTGATATTTCTATTCATGGGATCTCCCTAGATGTTCTATAAATATTTGTTGAATAAATGAATGGATGGATGAACAAAGAATATTTGGAAAGAAGTCCAATAAATACTTCCAACAGTAAGCATTCCTGGGCTGCTAAGAAAAGGCATTGTTCACTAACGTGGTCTGAGAAGGCATTCCTCTAAATCAGAAGATCCTAGAAGGCAGGTTGCATGCTCCTCAAGGCTTTGCACAGGTGGAGAACATAGTAGATTCTCTCCCTACCTTGCTTGACCCTCTTCCCTTGGATTAATCCTCATCATTTTTTAGATCTCAACCTAATACCTCCTCCTCAAGGAAATCTTTCCAACCCCAGACAAGGTCAGTCCCCAGGGATAAGCATTCTTAATATCCTGTACTTCACCTTGGAAGCACTTTATCCAACCCAAAGTAAACACTTATCTTTGCAGTATCTATTGAAAGGCAGTTTCCTCTGATAGAACTTAAGTGCCATGGTGGCAGGGAAAATGTTTGTCCTGTATTTGCAGCAGGTAACACAGTGATGCATACAATGAGGCTAAATAAATATTTGTGGAGCAATGCATTGAACCAAAGGAGAAAGACGTCTACCTGAGCCCTAAGGAATGGGTAGGAAATACTTAACTGAAGAAAGGGGAAGTCTCCTGGAATCTCAGGAAAAGGAGTTCCCTTCTGCTGCCACAGAGATAAAAATAAACAGGAGAATTTCAAGGGAACATTAGGAGTTCCCCTCTGCGTCATAGAGTTGTAGTAAGGATTAAAAATTATTCAACAACAACAGTAAAAATAATAGCTACCTCTATTGAGTCTTTCCTATAAAATAGTTTAATGGATTACCTCATAGGCTCTCACAGCAACCCTATGAATCAGTTATTATCATCATTTTACAAAGGAGGTCATTGAAGCCTACAAAATTTAAGGTTACTTAGTAAATATATGGCCACCATTTGAACCCAGATATAAAGCCACTCTTTGAACCCAGTCCTATTTATCTGGATGAATCCAAAACCCATGATCTTCACCATTAAGCAAATGAGGTACTGTATTCAAAAACATTTTGTAAATTGTAGAGCACTTGGCTGCCATAATGTGTGAATACATGTAAACACTCAAGCAACAGAGTCACTGACTGACTGACTGACTGACTAACCAACCAAGAAATCCCGATTTTAATAGAATGACTAATAAAACTCCAAATATTCTATTATCTAAAGGACAGAAAATCTCATTGATGCCCAAATAAGCAGGTAAGAGTAGAAACATCCATGAACTTTGTCTCCAACTAACTAGTTTAGCATTTGTTTTTGTCTTTGATTTTGTTTTCTTTTCTGCTAAAGCCAAGGTGACAGAATAAATATTAAGACCCATGTGGCCTTTCTCAATAAGTTCAAGGCTAACTGGCCCAACTAAAAGCGACCGTTAGAACAGATCTGATGTAAGTGTGCAAACCCAGGGATGGCCAGAATTGTCAAGTTGTTGGTGTGAAGACGCCTAGATCTCTAGATCGTAAGCTCCAAGGAGAGGGAGTCTAGTCTGTTGTTCACCTTTGCATCCCTGGTGCCAGCATAATACAAAGCATACAATACATTCACAATTATGGGATGATGGAATGGCTGCTGAAGATTCTGTTAATTTTCATTACAAAAGGTTAAAGGGACTTTGAAACCCTGGATATATTGATGGTCATGATAATTGTCTGGGTAGAACATAAACACAGGACACTTTAGGAGGCAGCACACCTAATAGATTTGGCTACATTTTGAATATATATATATCACTAAAAAGCATTTATTATACAACAGAATGATAAACAAATACCACAAATAAATGAAGTAAAAATTTCTTTTCCTTGGTAACTGGTTACCATTGACACATCCTGATTGGCGGCTCCTAGACCATAATCAACTCTCAATTAGCATTTATTAGTATTATTATTAATAACAATCAGCATGTTTAAGTATCCTCTCAGGAGATGCCAATGGATTTTCATTCTTTAATAATGAGGACTTGAGAAATGATTTATTTTAATACATCTGAAAGATATGTCGCTGAAAATCCTAACACTTCTATTTGCCCTAATAACAGCCATTACCTCCCACATAGGTATGCCAGGGTAGAACACAGAGATTTGTGTGTGTGTGTGTGTGTGTGTGTGTGTGTGTGTGTGTGTGTGTTTAGCAGATCCTGGAGGTATTCTGGGAGCTGGGTGCAAACTACAGAAAAAAAATAAGTCACCACCTCAGGAAGCATTCCTCAGATACTCTCGTTTTTGAGACAAGTGGAATTATTCCCCACTAATTCATACACCAATGAAAACTGGCCAGTTGGCAAGTCCACAATTAATGTGAATGCCAAGTGGGAAGCCAGCTTTGTTTCATCTCAGAGAACACTTCGCTGAGCAGCAGCCTCCCCAGCTGAAAATGCAGGCAGTGTCTCTCTTTTAACTTGCAGCAGACGCTGGCATTTCTTCATCTCTATTCACTCTATCATTATGATGCATTATACAATGTAATGATGTAATACACCGGAAAGCCGAAATGTGCGCGCCTTGCCAAAAATAATAAGAAAAGTATACAATTATTTTCTGCTATGAAAGCCACTATCACTATCATTTCATCCTTCCCAGCCAAAATGAAAGCTTCCCTAATGGCTCAGAGTCTCTTTATGCTTGTGAATTGAACATGAATGTGAGAACTAGGACGTCACCTCGCCTGTACTGAGTTAGAACTTTTAAAGGATGTAAACAAATTTATCACTTGAGCATGGCGGGCTGGCTCCCAAATCTGCTCTGGCCATATTTTTGATGGTGTGATTTCTGGTGTAATTCTAAATGTTACCAAGCCTTTATTTGTTAATAAAAAATTTTCCTTAGAAGGGTCTGCCTTTTCATGTTTCATTAACATTAACCTACAATCACAAGCCACCGTTCTGGGCAAGAAGCACATTTCAGGGAAAAGTCACCGTCTGCTCGTAGCTGCGTTTGTGGCTGATTAAATCAAAAGGAATCAAAGTAATAAAACCTCAGAATAAAGCCAGCTAATTGCTATATTTCCCCTCCCCCTTACTAAGTGCTATTTTGAGTTACAGAAGCAGAAAATTGTCTTAAAAATTAGATCTTTTTAATGCATCACAAGAAAATATTCCCCAAAGGTTGCAATATTGAGCAGACTTTTTCCTCCCATTCTGCCCCTCCTCAACAGCCCCCTTCCCCTGCCCCCATGGATTTTCTGGGTAGATTTTGTACAGCATAGCTGATGCTATTCTATCACCCAGAACAACCTCTTACAAACAGGACCCAGTCAGAAGAAGGGAGCCACATCCTGACCGGCCAGCTTGCTGGCAGAAACCCTGGCAACTTGGATTGCAGGGACATTTCAAAATATTGTCAGCGCTATTATTATCATTGTAATTGGGAAGTGGTTGATGAGATGGAGCCAGAGACAATATTTTTTTTATTTTTCTGTTAATCCTCACCGGAGGATATTTTTTCTCCATTGATTTTTGGAGAGAGTGAAAAGGAGGGGGCGAGAGCTAGAGGGGAAAAACATCCATGTGAGAAAGACACACTGATTGGTTGCCAGCTGGGGCCAGGGATCAAACCTGCAACCTAGGTATGTGCCCTTGACTGGGAATCAAACCCCCAACCCTTTGGTGTGCAAGCCAGTGCTCTAACCACTGGACACGCTGGCCAGGGCCCGAGATGAATTTTAAGGGAACACAGAGTCCAAAGCAGGGCCATGCTGCCATCCACCGTATTGCATCTCTAGCTTGGAGAAAACTGCCTGACAGCTCACTCTCCAAACCCAGCCACAGATCATAAAGCTGCTAAGTGGGCTGGCCACCGCTTTATGCTGAAAATGTGTGGGATGCCATCTTTTGCCTGGCAAAATTAGTAGGAATGCTTAACGTAATTAATTTTTATACTAAACACGTGTTGTTATTTTTTTTTTTAATGTACAATTACCAAACCATCGAAACCACAGTAGAGCACAATCAGATGTGCCTGGAAACACATAATTGACATAAAGGACGTGCAGGAAAATAACATGAAAACATAAAATAAACGGTTATTGCTGTTTAGAATCTGCATTTAAAGAGTGGAATTAATCATAATTATGCATTATTAGCTAATAATTGGGTGGAAGCATACAGGGCATATCTTGTTTATTGTTGCCGGTGCTGCTATTGTTAACATTATCATTAATTTCCATGGAAAATTTTACCAACCTGAGATTGTTTTGAAGCATTCCCAGTGATTACTCAGTGCACACAGCCTGTGGAGTATTTGGCTTTATTCACTCAGCACTAAAGCATAGTCACCTCTGGGGAAGACCCCAGAAGATCCCAAACATCTCATAAAAACCGGTACAGGGCATGTTTTCCCACCAGAAGAAAGGTAAGGAGGGGCAAAAAGGTGCGGATTTTTCGTGCAGAGTGAAAGCAGCCTAGAGCAAAAAGCGTAGCTATGCCCAGTCATATTGCTCTGAGCATTATTCAACATATCGTTTCTTCATTCATTCCCTCCCCACCCCTCTCTCTATACATATATATATATATATATATATACACACACACACATGTGCATGTATATGTATACACACTCACATAATTCATGTATATATCATGTTTATATTCTATTGCATATATATGAGTGTGTAGGTGTATAGTATAGACACATCTATATATATATAGGGTATCCCCAAAATATATACATACACTTTGAATAATTATAAAGGTAGTGTTTATTAAAATACATTTTATTTTTCAAAATTGAGCTATCAACTGTTAAAGTGTGTATACGTTTTTTGGGACACCATGTATGTGTGTGCATATATATATGTGTGTGTATATATATGTATATATACTATATAATAAAACCCTAATATGCAAATCGACCGACCGGCAGAACAACTGGTGGAACAACCAGTTGCTATGATGCACACTGACCACCATGGGGTGACCAGCAGCAGCGGTAGGGGGGGTGCGGGGGGCAGCCAGTGGGCAGTGCCAGGCTGCCCCAAGGTGTGTGCCAGCGGGGGACCCCCTGATTGCCCCACCCACCCGTTGCCCCACAGATGGTCTAATCGCAGGCCAGCCCTAGGGACCCTACCCTATATACTGGGAACAGTCTCTTAGATTTAAAAATTAAAACAAGGCAAGGCTACTCTAATACTGAAAAAACATGATGATGCAGTGATGATATGCCTGGACTCTGGCTTGCACATTTTGTGGTCAGCCCTGATTCTGACACATAACTGTGTGACAAAGCCAATTACTTCACTTCTCTCTGCTTCAGTTTTTCCAACCATATGATGGAGAAAACGGTACTACTGCCTCAGAAGGATCATGTAATGTACTACTTTCTATAATCAGGGCAAAAAAATGTAGCTGCCCATACAACAGCAAAATGCCTTTCACCTGTATGAAAAGCATGCAGCATCCCAGATTGCAAGAGGGACGTCCAACTGCCGGTTTAGGCCCGACATCCCCTGAAGGGTCCTGGATTGCGAGAGGACATAGGCTGGGCTGAGGGACCCCCTCACCCCCCCACACACACAGGAATTTCATGCACTGGGCCTCATATATATATGAAGGAAGGGTAAGACATGGTTGCTAGCTTTTTAATGACTGTTGATGGTCAATAGTTATATATATTACAAATTGTATTTGTATCACTGAGAGTCAAAAGATGAAAAGCTTCATTAAATACAATACTTTCCAACTTCCGGCTTCAGCACTCCAGGATAGTGACCTCAGGCTGCCCAGTCCAGTTCTCTTACTTTGGGCAATATGTCAAGTGTCCTATGATCAAATCTTATGCCATGAAACCATGAGGACTAAATGACAGGGCATAAAACAGTCCTCAAATGGTCAAAAGAACCAGTTAGAAGGTGAAAAATTTGCTGGCATAGCCAGCTTTCTTGGTCTACATGAAGTATCATAACTTTTATTATGGATTTTTTATTTATTTTCCCTCATGTTTGTGTCATGTAAATTGTCAAGGGAACAAGACATAGGAAAGAAAATAACCAAAATAGTAAAAACAGGAAGAGACAGCAAAAAGGAGAAATAAACTTGGATAATTAATCAAATTAAAATTAAAATTTGTTGACTTGGTAAGTCCAATCCATTCATTCCATTTATTAACTAGACAAATATTTCTTGAGTGCCTACTATGTATCAGAAACTATTCTAGGCCCTGGGGATTCAGTGATCAAAACAGACAAGAGCCTTTGCACTCATATCGTTTATGCTGTGAGTGAAGCAGGTGGCTGGGGTTGAGAGACAGATGACAAACAAATAATTAAAATATACAGTAGGCCAGTAAGTACCCTATAGACAAATAAAGCACAGGAGAGAGGGCAGAGTGTGTGTGTGTGTGGGGGGGGGGAGGGTGGGGAGTTGTCATGCAATTCTAAGTAAGAAGGTTATTAAGACCTCCCTGAAAGGGCAATATTTCAACAACAACCATAGGCCCATTTAGATAAAAACGGAATCAAATCATCTATTTGAAGTAGCTTTTCCTCTTTGGGGAAAAAGATGGTCAAACTGATCCAGCACCTCTTGAAAGCATAACCTTAGGAAATCACTCAAGAAATTCCAAGAAAGATTTGCATGGACGGCAGCTCCTGGGCAATGGTAGGAGTTCAAGTTAACAGAATCCTTTACAAAAAGGAAATAGACACTTTTTTTCTCAGAATAATTCAAATTGTGACTCTCTCATTTGTTTTAAACAGAGATCAGTTTGTCTGAATTCAACAAAGTAAAACAACATAAAGAAATTGGAAGAAGTGGGTGAAACTGTGGGTGGGCTCTCTGGACAGGGTACGAGGGAGAGGAGCAGGACCTGGTCCTTCCGGGCAGCCAAATAGCCATGTGGCTGGTTTCTCTTCTCGAGCCATTTGTTCTCCTGGCACTTGGACCAAGAAGGAAGAGGACAGTATGCACATCTCTAATGACCATGTCCCCTGAGTCAGAATTTAGAACTCAGGACCTAATAAAGAATTCTTTTTTGATTTGTGAATTAATTTATATAAAAATCCTTTCCAGATTATAAAATTGAAAGCACTCTTAGATCTTACTATTTTTAAAATTTACCTAAAAAATATAGTTACATAACTGAAAACATACACTACACACACACACACACACGCACACGCACACCTGTATCATTAAATACAATATTTGAAACTTTAAAATTGAAATAGATTCTATAAACCCAGAACCTATGGTTCCTGTAAGTATACCCCCAAAACCAATGTAATCTATATTATGCTAGCAGAAACATACTAGGTTCCTGGACTCTTAGCACTGTGTTCATTTATTTAAATAAGGGGTCTTAGCATAACCTAGCACCAGGCACATCCCTATATCCTCCCTCCCCCACCTCATAACCAGCTGATGCAGCAGAAGTGGCCAGGACCACTTCCCCTCAAAGGCTCCACCCCAACCCCATACAGGAGGGATAAAGCTAGCACTGAAGGCTGGGATATTGGGAGGAGGCAAATCCCGGTACTATGCCAATGAGAGGGGCCAGAAGCAATGCAAGAGGAGCCACAGACCCTAATCCCAGGCTCCAGGCATCCCATGCTGCCAGAGCATTTTCTATTCCTCTCTGGGTACCCATGCCAATGGAAAGACTGAGGGCAAATTTCTTTCTCCAGTTGCACTGAATTAATGTGAAGGGGTGGGGGTGGGAGGGTCCATTACCATCTCGTTTTTGTTGTTATTGATGCTTACTGAGACCTTCACAGAGCCAGAGCCAAATCCAGATCAAAACTGAGATGTTTAGGAAGCGCTAATTACATATCATACGACCTCTTCTATTCTGCCTTTCTCTCCCTTTTACTGGTCGGGTTGGGCACCCAGGGCTCTCTTTTGCTCTCGACCCTTTGTTTACTCCTTCACCAAGGCTGTGCTATCAACTGCTTCCCTTGATGTGAATGCAAGTTTACAGTAACTTCTAGGGACATTTTCATCTAAAGTCTCTGTCACTGAAAGAAAGGAAAGCACTGGTTCCCATAGCAGGGGTTCTAGGGTTCTACATGGTTGTGTCCTGGTGACCAGCAACCTTTGAAATATAGTTCCACTTGGGCACTCACCTCTCGATGAGCTTGAGTTTTAATTACCTTTGGCAATTGGATGAAAATTGTCTCAAGATATATCTCAAGGGGAGATGAAAAGGATTTGTGCAAAACCACCTGACCTTTAACCGGGAATACTGCCTTCTTTAAATGGTTTGAAAGATAAACGGAACCATTCTGACCAGGTACAGAAAGGATAGCTTTCACCAGATTAAAAAGCAAATACAAAAATAAAAAACAAAGTTGCTCATTCTTCACAGACATGGGGTAGCTTCTCCCTCTTTGCACCCCATGCCCTTGCTGCCTGACGAGCTCAGATCCACGAAACTGAATGTGGTTGCATTGCCGAGGAGTTCCTCATCCAGACTCCCTTAGCCTCACATGGGTATCCTGGGGGTCAGGGTGGGTGCGGAGGAGTGCAGAGCCATGCTCAGTCTTCTCTGAAGAATTAATTGACTCCCGACACTGAAATGGAGTCTTATTCATTCAAGCACCTCATGACTCCGAAGCTTGACTTGATCAAAAATGTTAATTATGTTTCTCTTTAACATGATTTATAGGACATCAGTGACAGCGGGGGAGAGTTACTCCATGCAGGTAAGATACCGGTCTAGGGACTGACTCCGGTTTCCATGTAATTAGGAAAATTTGGTCCACCCCAAAATGCAGAACAAGTCACTAGCTGGCATGTTATGTCCCCAGTAGTCAGTAACTTTTTCTAACTATAAAATTTAAAGTAATCGGAGGAAACAAACAAGCCTGCATTTGCATAGATGTGTCATCTGTGAGTGCCTTTGCACCAACAAATGGGGCTGTTGCCAGCACCTATAGGACTCTTCTAAATAAAAATCAAATTAGTATTTCCAGATGTGTGTGCTTTGGGTATAAGCTGTTTTTGTACAAGCTCACCCACGTCCACAGAGCCTTGTTTTGTGTAAGAATGTGTATTTATGTGACAGTGTGTGTATGTGTCCATGTATGTTTTCTAAATACACATGGAGAGGTAGGGCATTGCTTTAATGCCTGCAAAATGGGTCTGTGAGAAGCCCCCTCTTTCTTTGCTGAAATGACTGAAAATATGGAATGGGAAGAAGACTTAAGGGTCTGAAAATGCATCATGAACACGGAAATAGTAAGAGTTTATATTTTTTCATAGCCCCCTTCTCCCCCGACCACCTCAGGTATGCTATGCTTACATTTCCCTCTCTCTCATATACGCCCATAGGTAGCCATGTTTTGCTACAATTCCTGCTCCATCTGGGAAAGCCTCTTTCACAAACAAAGCCCCTCAATTCAGAGCTCCTGCCAACCTATACATTTTGTGCCTGCAACATATGCTGTGATGTGGCTTCTAGGAAACTTACAATGTTATGTTTTAAGCTGTTAGAGCATGAAGCATCAGTATAAACAGGAGTGTGACAAGACCAACCCCTTTAAAGGGGAAAGTGCAGCCAAATCCTGCACCCATTTGAAGGATGCATAGCAAAAGGGTTTTACTAGTACAGCTATTCTGAGAGGAGGGACATGGATCACAAAGGAGAAATGGAAGTCTGTCTCCTTTTAAAAAAAAATCAGAGTGGCTTTGTGTGAGGGTACACTGAGCTTTGACATGAGCAATGTTTGGGTTAGTGTTGCCAGCAAGAGAAAATTCAGTCTGTGCCACAATATATATGTGTATGGGAAGAGTATTTTTAAAAATACAATAAAATGTTATCTCTGATTAGAAAAGAAAGATGAATTCTCCTGCTAAACCAGGTAACCCTAAAAGCGTGTTAACATGAAATACTAAATAAAATGCTACTCATCTATAATAAATCTTATTACACATTTTGGCAATTTTACTACTAACATAGTGAAGGTTTCAAGCAATGTTTGAAAATAGAAATCTTAAATTGAATCATTGTTGCATGAATATATGCAAAATATTCATTTCTAGTACTGTGAGGGTTGAGTGCTTTTAAATTGGAGAAATCACTCATGACTTCACCTTTTCATGCAAGATAAAGTTGTATGTGGTAACATCATTACAATGTCATGAAAGGAGTGGAAATCATACAACAGTTCTGCCTAAAGCTAATATACAAAAAAGGGGGCTTCAATATTTTTCAATATTGTTCAATATTTAAAGGTGCAGTGCAAGACTTTAAATATATTTTAAAAAATCATTAGGCTTTAGATGTCAGTGAGGCCTTTCCTGCGCTCAGAGACTAATAAAATCATTGATGAGATCTCTTTAATATTTAACGGAATTCATGTCTTAGGTAGTTGCCTATTTTCCATTCCTGTCTCTGCATATGGGACTAAATATACATTAAAAAAAAGATTTATGAGGATGTGATTAAAGATTTTTCTTAACTATAGCACTAAAATAAAACTATTTACTCAATGATAATGTCCTAACAAGAGAAAAAGCATTATGACACTAAAATAGGGTTTTCTATCAATTCTTTCACAGAAGATAGCTTCAAAAGTAGCTAACACATTTATACATACTAACAATCAGGGAATTCAATCAGTGAAAACAAATGAGCAGATTTTCAAATGAGTTGCCGAACCATGAATCATCAATAGAGCATTAGGAGGATTGTGAGAAACTGAAAGATTTTTTTTCAATGTAGAGGACAACAATAATTGTTGTTGCTCATGGATCTCTTTGCTTTCTTTTTCTATCCAGTGATAAAGAAAATTAGGAGCCAAAGTTCAGACTCAAAATCCTATGCCGTGTGTATGTGTGTGTGCGCGCGTGTGTGTGCATGTGTGTGTGTGCACTAAGAACAGCACTCATTTAATTATATTATTTTCTTATGGTTACTCTGTGAGGGAATATCATTTATTCTAAAGTAAGGCATTCACAGGCTTAACTTTAAACCCTGTTTATGTGTGAAATTGATAGCTCCATTTCTGTTATCAAGTCACTAGTCCAGCACTTTAAAGTCATGGTCTGCAAAATAAAATTGTCTCCCTTTTGAATGTCAACCCCTAAAACCAAATATTCCCATTTATTAAAATAAAAATGTAAATTTATAAATTATCATCCTATTTTTATGTAAAAGCATTCTGGAAAGTACCACATACCATTGTCACATGGCAAACAGCCCTCCCCATCATTGGCTGTTGCTAGGCTACCAGGAAATGGAATGGACCATTGCCAATGATGAATTAACTGATGAGCCAGGATGACAGTAATCTTTGTCACTGGATGCAGTAGCTGTCTGAGCCCTGTCATTTTCTGCATTTCATGTTAAACAGATATACCTAGATTGTAAAACAATACAAAGAAGAATCTGAAAAGAAAGAAGTAAACTTTGACAATCAGAGGGAGATAGCTTTTTACATATACATAGGAGGCTTATTGCCTTTACTGAAGAATGCGATCCAACATTAATTAGCTTTTCTTTTTAAAATTAAAACCTATGAGCAAATGAAACTTTGTTTTACATCAATAAAGCAGATTCAAAGGGATACCTACTGGGAAGCACTCTATAATCTCTGTCCATAGAAAGCCAAAACCTCCAGCTAAGCTGTGCAAATTTCACAAAATAATCAGGACGTCTGGCCCACAATGCGAAGCATCAGGACGTGTGTAAATGCAAGAGTATCCTTATTTGGAGAGTTGTACAGACAATAATGAGGGCCAAATCTGGGTGTTTGGGCTTTGTACACTTTATAGGCATAAAGGACTCATGATTAAAATGCCCAGTGAATAACATTATGTCTACACAGGACACAAGATTTTTCCATTTGAACAAATTAATTCAATCAAATTGATTTTTCTCATGAATTTACTAAAAACATACCGAAGGGGTCAGTGGTTTTATTCTACTTGTAGTTTCAACTCAGACCAGTCGTGAAATCTCTCAAAGCTGAGGACAGAAACTAGGAAGTTCTGAGCAGTGATTTTCAAGGGAAGACAGAAGTGAAGTGAATGTATACTCAGAGGTGTGAGCACACATCATAGCAGAAATCCACTGGAATAAAAGAGGGAAAATGAATTTGTGAACCCAGTGCTGACATGGAGGTGTACAGGAAGTTAACAAGGTGAGACATCACCAACCAGGAAATTATATTGCAACAAACAAGGCTCGACTCCAAATCAGGAGGACCAATTTCCACAAGTCAAAGAATAAAGGCTGACTAATCCTATTTTTTAAGAAATCAGAAAAAAATAAAGGGGGAAGATCCAGCAGGGGCACATTTAAATGCTGGGAGTATTTAATGGTAAAGGTCATAAAGAAGAAAGAGTATGGAGAGAGACAACATCAGGTAGAGGCAATTCAAAGTTTAAAATGATGTCTCGCTCAAACATTTCTGTATGTAGTTTTTTCTCAAATCGTGCAGGAGACAGAGCTCAACAATGTGGATTGACATTTGTGCTGATAACATATCCATCCCCTCTGAAATGTTCAGGAATGGCACACTCATGAGGTATCCTCCTCATTGACTCTGCAGCAGCTTCCTCATTATGAATTGGATTAATTATCTGGGACACAAAAAGTGGAAGAGAGAGAGAGAGAGAGAGAGAGAGAGAGAGAGAGAGAGAGAGAGAGAGAGAGAGAGAGGGGAGGTTTCAGGACAAAGGATTTGCCAATGAGACAGAAACTCTGGGGTCTTGTTAGTCCCTGCATTAGTGAAAAGGTGAATGGCAGGGGGTTCTTTGGACCTAATACTTCATAACACTCAAGACCTGCTCTGCACTTTTCTAACACGTGGCTTTTGAAATGATAGATCATAACTATAGACCCAATGCATGTGGATGTGGACTGTGCACTCTTAATATTTCAGGAGAAGTGTATGCAACCTAATCCAATCACTCTGAAAAATGTGGAGAATGGAAATGCATAAAGAAAGCTGCTGGCATAAAAGAGAATAAAGAAGAAATATTGATGAAGCTTTGTATGGATTAGGCAAAATATATTCATGTAGCATTTGAATATATATGTATATGTGTGTACATATTCTGATCTATGTATATATATATATTTAATACACATGTATACATATATATACTAATCAATGTATTAAAACAAATCAAATCAGAAAACTTCTTTTCTTCGAAGTTAGAATAGCTTTCCATCCTCCAATATGAGTTTTGTCATTTCCATTGTAAAGATTTAGAGAATTATGAAAGATTTTGAATGAGACCATAACCAACACTTCAAAAGTATTAGTAAATATTGGAGAGGTAGCCTTATTAGTGGATGAAAGTGTTGACACTGGAGCTAGAACTGGGCACATAGATATAAATCTCAGCTCTGCCTCTATTACCCCTTCATCTCAAGCAAGTTATTTAACCTCATCTTACTTCTGTTAGAATTGATGAACCTACATTGATACATCATCATCACCCAAAGCCTGCAGTTTACATTAGGTTTCACTCTTGGTGTTGTGCATTCTATGGGTTTACAGAAATATAAAACAACATTTATCCCTTATTACAGTATCATACAGAGTACTTTCACTGCCCTAAAAAATCTTCTTGCTCCTCCTATTCACCCCTTCCTGCCCCAATTCCTCCTAGCTGTTTCTTCTCATCTTGAACTCACCCCACCCCACCTCATTTTCTCACTACCTTCAAAACCCCACAAGAGAAGATGGTTTTGGAAGCATCATTAGGTTTGAGAACTGAGGAGGAGAATTTAGGTATCACTGGAAGGGAATGACCACAGGGTAGGGCACCTCAGACATCCTCTTTAAGTATTCATGTTACCACTGACTGGATGGATTTGTTTTCCAAAAGCAATATTACATAGTAGTTATGAACACAAAGTTTGGACTTACACTGGGTTCAAATCCTAACCTACTCCTTTCATGCTCTGTGACTCCAGGCAGGTTACTTAACTTCTCTGAAACTCAGTTTATTCATCTATAAAATTGGGATAATGAAAGATGGTCCAGGTAAAGCATTTAGAACAGTGTGTATTAAATTGCTTACTGTTATTTTTATTTTGTTTACATGGCTCTGAAAAGGGCAGGAACTTAGAGCTATTGGGCTCTTTTGCCCAAAACAAGACTTAAAAAAAAGGAAGCCAGTGGCTCTGTCAAGTGATTCTGTTGTATGATTGCTTGGATTCATTAGATTTTTATATTTTACCTGCTAGAACAATTTGAGAGTATGTATGGGTGGAGATCTGTCAGTGTTACCCAAGGTTAGGTCCCTGAGAGAGGCTAAGGACTGAAGCAGAAGGGACAAAATTTCATGCTCTAAACAGTTTTCAGAAGATGGGGAAAACACAAAGGAGTTCTGACTAGAACTCTCCTTTTAGTAGAACTAGAACACAGTACTTTGAGCTCCTGTGGGCATATCTCTCTATAACTGGACCAAAATCAGTCCCTCAAAACCTTCAGCCATGTACTTCTGGACCAGCAATCTATGTGAAAAGCACTATTGGAAAAGAAAATATGCAAATAGGATATCAAAGTAGGATCATATTTTTTACCTAATAGGCCATACTGGTCATCTTGAGATGGCATAACGATTCTCCTTAGAACCTCAGGATGAAAGGAAGACACTTGATGTCTCAGTCTGTTCAGATACAGAGGCTTTCATTTCACAAGAGTGAACTGGCTGCCTGGGTAAAACTCAAGTCTGGAGAAAAACAATTGAACTGAGTGAAGTTACATACAACCAGGCCATGACGGTGCTACCAGGGGAAGGAGGGAGACCTCAGGCACCGAGAAAAGGTGCCCTCCTATCAAAACTTTCCCCAAGAATTTATTATAATTTAACCTTTCCTCAGAAAATCACAGAAATCTATTCAGCATTATTAGAAGCCCCGATTATGATCTACAAACACCCGGATAGAAGTATCTGCATAGCTAACTGAATTTCTCAGGGGTCTTTTGGACTTTTGGAGCCACGTGCACAAAGCCAGCAATACCTGATGGTGGCTGTGTCTGCATATATCAAAACCGCACAGGTTAGAGTGGAGAAAGGTAGCTCTCCGGTGGATTCTAGGGTTGCAGGAGTAGGGGTGTGGAAGAGTATTTGACTAAATTCAACTTGTTCTTTTCCTTGGATTCCAACAAATGGACTTGTGCATGGAAACAGAAATGAAACCCGATTTAAAAAAACACTTTCTGACTTCAGCCTGGAAAGAATGAAAATTCTTGACCTCGGATCTAAGATCGAGTACCTCTGCTTCCTTGGTCCTCTGCAGAAGCTCCTCTACCTTTGATGTGGGGAAGTATGAGCTGAAAGGTGGTATAGATGTGCAGGCAAAGGCCACCATTTGAAGCAGCCATGATGGGACATGTGTAAGCAGATAGGTACACACAGAAAAACAGTCATCAGAGATGAGCACAGAAACAAAGACAGCCTCAGAGGAGAGATGATGGATGACAGGAGTGAGGAGATGTCCCCTTCCGCTCCCATTTCTGTGAGGCAAAACTGTAGTAGATGCC
The DNA here is from genome assembly GCF_963259705.1 of Myotis daubentonii. Lineage (NCBI taxonomy): Eukaryota > Metazoa > Chordata > Mammalia > Chiroptera > Vespertilionidae > Myotis > Myotis daubentonii. The sequence goes on along the minus strand of NC_081851.1, from coordinate 46,094,553 downwards.
CATGAAGCCTTTTAAAAATACATTTTTTTTCAGCTTATTCAAGTATCTTTTCTTCCCTGGACCAGATAATTTCTAAAACAAGTGGTGAGTAGTATGTAGACACACCACGGCATAAACTCTTCAGTATCATCTTGACAGTCAAAGGGCTGCTCACCATCACATAAGAATTTCACTGCATTAATGTTGGGCAAGTATAAACACAGGAGTTCCGATGATGAAGGACTTGCGATGTTGAGAAAATTAAATAGCTGTCTGTGAGCTAGGCATTGAACAGCTCAAAGGAAGGGGCTCTTCTCCCCCCAGTCCTGTTTCATGAGAAGTTGGCAAGCATGTCAGTGCACTTAGGTGCCACAGTGATCAGCACTGTGTGAACCCAGAGAGGGAGATAAAAATCAGCAAGGATGGTGAATGCTGGCTGCTTTCTTCATTTGTAGCACAGCTGGCTGTGGAGAACAAAGTTAAGCAGCCCCGGGTCCCTAGGGACACCCCCTCTGGATTGAGGCTTAAAAAATATTACAAAGGCCTTTACTTAGGAGAAAGATGGGGGAAGCATGCTATTGCCCATCATAAAGAATCTTCTTCTAATTTACTAATCATCCTCTCAAAAGACAGATGTGTATTCTGATTGATGAGCGTGGGTGTAATTAATGGATAAGTGTGTATGAAGATCCGTAAGTGAATATGGTATGGATTTAATTGTCAACCTTCATTGAACAAACATTTAGGATATGGGAGATTTGATTTTGAGCTCTGCCACTTTATTAGCCATATGATTCCTGTGAGTCTTACATTTCTCAGCATAAGGAAAAAGATAATACCAACTTAGTTTGATTGGTGTTACTATCTGTAAAGCATAGTACATAGTAGGTATGCAAAAATATATTCTATACCCAACACTAATACAGATTAATCAATCCCTAAATAAAATCACTTTAACATAATACTCAATATCAGATGGCACTATCTTGAAAGGTTTCCTTCCTGTGCTAACGAATGTTTCATTCATATATATTTACTGATATCGACACTGACGTATCTATACAAACCTAGACTATCTTAACAAGTAGCAGTAGAACATAAAAAAAGAGCCGGGGCCTAGTGGCTTCCATGCTTCTGCTGTTATGTAGTTGGCTAGAAACAGTAACCTGGCCCATTGCAAAGTTCATATGATTTTGAATATTACAAGAATTCTTATTAAATGAGCTTTCTTGTGTTAATGGGTGATAACCAAACTGGTACTTAATAAATTTTCCTAATCACCTTTCCACTTCAGGTCACACCAAAACTCTGTTCTCCAGCCTCCTCAGGCCCCTTTGTTTTCATCAAAACCACCTTTCTCACCCTACCAGACTCCAGACATGATTGCAACACTGCTCTCCATAGTTCACACCTTCCCCACACTCACCACGAGCTGTTTTCTATTTCTCCTCTCACAGAAACGAAACCAAATCACAAGTAATATGGTTGACCCTTCTTGAAAAATCCACCCTGCTATTTTAAAAAGCTCGGAAGCGATACTTACACTATTCTGAATTGAGCTGTTCCTTAGTCAACTTTTCCCCCATTAACTCTCCCTTGCTGCTACGACAAAACGAGCAGCATCCCTTCTCCCCCACCCAACCCTCACCCAGATCATTCCCCAAGGATCTGCCTGCAGGAAAAAGGCAACTGGAGCTCCCAGGAAGGGGCCTCTCTCTGACAGCACAGGAGAATGTGAGCCAGGGAACCCAGCAAGGTGTGCGTGCACAGAGCAGCGGTTTGAAGGATAACAGCTTTGCACTGGGCACAGGTCAGGGAACTTTGGTTTGGAGAACAGGTGGGCTACCTGACAGCCAGCAGGCAGCCTTGCTTCTGCCGACCGCCATTTTAAATCAGGCTGCTTGGCAAATCATTAGTGTCTGCTGGTTATTCAACAGAGGAAAGTTCAAACGCACATGCATGTTTGTCTCCCAGCTTCCCAGGTGGTAGCTGTTGCAGCAGCAACCTTTTCACTTTGTGCAGCAAGACACGTGCACTCCCCGTGGCTGAAATGGTGTTTTCTAACCGGGTGCCCACCACTGGGCCGCAGCCTCCAAAGAGGGGCAAACCCCACGCGTGAGCGTCTGTCTGAGAAGCTGCCATTCCCTCTCCTTGAGAGTTTATTATTGAAATGACTGAAATGTACACAAATGACTGCATCTGAAGGTGAAATTTGGTGGAAGAAATAAAGATATAATAGAATTCTTTCTGAAATAATTTCCTGGTGCGATGTCTGTCTGAAAAAATGAAGTGAAATTACATGATGTCAAAAAATCATGTTTCAAAATGATTGACAACGTGTGACTGTTTTGCATTGTGAAATGAGGTGGAAAATTTTAATTGCATGATGGGAGGACATAATATTTATTAGAACCTTGTAACTACAGAGGACTGCAATGAAGAGGACACAATTTTAAATTTGGCGTTAATACATCAAGTCTAAATCTTAAATGAACATGCAGGAGTAAAATCCTTTATCAGAGCCTTTTCCTACAATGTATGATTAAGTTTTCAGGTTCTAATAGCTAAACAGGATTGACGTGCCAGGCAAATCTGCTAGTCTGCATTTGTGTTCAGTTGTGAACCATGTTACCACACAACACACACCTGGGACAGAGAGAGACAAAGCTGATGCTGGGGCAGGACTCACATGAGAAGCGGGCATTGTGCTGGAGACCTAGGATTTCACGGAGTGGGGGAAAGGACTGGAAATTAAACATAGGGATGAGAAGAAGATACAGAAAGGAAAACATACAAAACCTCCAAAACAGAGATCGAAAGCCAGAGTATCTTTAACTCAACATTGAACGCTAATGACCCCGCTGAGGATGGCAAGTGGCAGCTATATTTGTTGGTCTACTTGTCAACCTAGAAGAAGACTGAGGCAGGCATATATGCTCAGCCCTTTCTTTTTTGTTTTATTGATTTCAGAGAGGAAGGGAGAGGGAGAGAGACAGCAACATCAATGATGAAAGAGAATCACTGACTGGCTGCCTCCGGCAGGCCCCACACTGGGAATCCAGCCCACAACCTGGGCATGTGCCCTGACTGGAAATCGAACTGTGACCTCCTGGTTCATAGGTCGATGCTCAACCACTGAGCCAGGCCGGCCAGGCTGCTCAGCCCCTTCTACTAACACGTGGCTCCCAAAACTCAAAACTCAATACTTTGATAATAAAGGAAAGGGGGCTTTGCTACTACATAGTAGAGAGACAGTCCCAAACCCAAGGTGGAACTGGGCTTCCCCAGAACCTACGTCTGACTCTCCCAGAGGTCAATAGCTTTACTGATCAGACTAGAGACAGTAGCATCACTTCTCATTCCATCCTGCCCCGAACTCAAGGAAATGTTGCCCCTCAGTCTATAACAGCTGCAACAATTAAAACTCAAAAGAGGACTTTTTTCTCCCCAGGGACATCTAAAATTGCCAGCATCAAAATCGTTGTTAAGATTATAAGGAAAGAGAAATGTAAAAAAAAAGCTCTCTCTCTCTCTCAGACGCTGCTGCTTCATATGAATGTGGCAAGGACATAAATCACTAAGTTGGAAATCCTAGAGGGTCAGTGAATGGGTCTGTAACTAGTGGACCAGAAGAGGTCAGAAATTAAAATGGTTAGCAATGAGCAATAAGAAATCTGAGCAAGGCTTAAAGAGGACACGGAAAAAGACACTTCATGGCCTCTTCTTTGCAGAATTGAAGAGATGAGCTGGGAACAAAAACACAAAGATTTGCCCAAGAAAACAGAAAGTCACCATCTTGTGATCATTTTCTCTCTCACAGACCTAAGCTTTGTAATTTTCTATTTATCCCAATGTCTCAGGTACTTCAAAGACCGACATCTAATAATATGCAGACAAACATACACCTTCTTTTAAAGCATCTTTGCTTTCCTGTATATGATTAGTGGATAAAAAATTTCTGCCATATAGATATAATACATTTTCAGATAGCCCCTACATTTGTTAGCCCAAATAATGTTCTTTTCTGGTAGCAAGAGTAAGTGTTCCAGTAAATGAATGCCTTATTCATGTATATAAGGCAAGATCTAAGATTTTTTAAACGCATCTTACCCCTCCCAGAGAACACACTTTAAATAGTATGGATTCAAAACTTCAGAGGCCTCTGAATTGCAAGCCACCAAAGACTTATCTTCCACCTGCTCATATTGTTCACTGAATTCTGATCAGAGAGGGAATTTGCGTCTCTGAACCAACAGATATAAAGTGCACAAGAACATCACAAAGTAATTACGAAGTTTATGACATCATCTTAATATTACAAGGGAGAGGATGGAAGACCCGAGAGAAACGTGCGATTTCCCTTTTGGGGAAGCATTAATGGATACTTACAATCTGTTTTCTTTTGTCTGGATGTTACAACCAATAATACACTTTTATGTCTATAAGTAAAGACTAAAGTTGAATAAATCCAACAAACACCTGAGCCTGCACTTGGGATCTGGATTCACACTGAAGGCCAAGATTTATGAGTCACTCGCAGAGAATAAGTTGAAGCTGCAAGATTTGGGGGGAAATTATTCCACCTGGCGGTTATTTGGGGGAGTGATTATGCATGCACACCTGATGACGGCGTCACCTGTTCCCGCGCGTCCGACATGATAAACCACGGCAATTTTCTCCATTTCCCTTCGCTTGCACAACAGACACCAATGCACACAACCTCACGCCATCCATTCTTAAATGAGCTTCCTTGTCAGAGGCGTCCCTCCCTTCCCCGACTTTGGGAGGGGCTGAGCGATGATTTATGCAAATGTCTTGATGACTGTAAAGGGAAATGAGGAACACCAACACTAATGACCGACAGTAGAAAAGAACCGCTTTTTTTGAAAGATACTTCCCATCCATGTAGGATGCTCTTTTCTCTTGTTAGATATTTACCCATCCACCCTCACCCTCCACACACTTACTTTACAGGCTTTCGGTGGCAGTTGGGACCATTGGGAAAGGCCTGAGTGTCTGTAGCCAGTTCTCCTGCACAGGAACGTCTTCAGAAAAGGGTGGGCTTCCTTTCCCCTCAGAGGAGCTCCCTGAGCCTTCTAGCTCCCCTTCCATTCCTGCCCCACGTGCGGCCCCCTCCCCGGGCAGTGCACTTGGGTGCCTAATTGCCCTTACTGGGAAGAGATTTTTCCTAATGTCTCCTAACCGACATTTCCCCCTTTCCTTAGTCTCAAGCCGTTACTTCTTATTAGCGCATTCTCGAGCACCGCAAGCAAGCCCCTGCTTCCCTTAAAATTATGATTGCTCAAATATTTGTAGACAGTGAGCATAGGCTTCCATCTCTTCAGCTCCTCTTCCTGAGAGCTTTGCATGTTATGTCCCTTTAACCTTTCTTTATAGGTCATCTCTTCTAATCCTTTTATCTTTTTTGTCACCCTTCTCAGAGTCCTCTCTAATTTACAGTATTGATGTTCCCTTTATAAGGAGGGGCCCAAACAGTTTGCCTTGTGCCCTAAACGGCTGCCAGGAGAGGCGTGATTACAGGAACTCCACTTGCCTATAAGCAACACCCCCCCTCACAGGCCGTGGGCCTCAGTAGAGCATTTGTCTTGCGCACAGCTGCACTACATTACCTAAATACACCATCAGTCCCAATCCCCTCTCGCATTTGTCTCTGGAAGCCACATTCACCTAATCCCGTGTGTTGCTTCCCTTCCTACTCACCCCAGTCCTCCCTCCCCAGCCCCCAATCCGGAGGGTTCACAATTTGAATCCAGGACTCCTTGCTCAATTAAAAGAGAGTTTTAACTCCTTCAGGTATCAAGGCTCTAAGTCTATAACAAACTCGACGCAGGTCATTGTTAGCTGTGACCCTTTTATTTACAATGCCATCGGATTGGGTTTATTTTTACAGCATGGCTAGAGATTAAGAGCAAAGCTTCTGTCTTCATCACATTGGTTTTACGGGGGGTTAGGACCTACGGTGCCCGACTTCATTTCCTGAGACCCGAGCAATGAGCACAGAATCATTTCTAGTAAGTTCTGACTCTGATTAAAAAACAATCTTTATGAAATAGAAGCTAATAAAATTGCTTTCCTAATTACCCTGAGCTAGTTCATTTCCCAGCAAATATAATAAAATAGAGTTACTTGGCTCCGATTCACAAAATCTGAACCCAAGCTCATTATTAAGGCATTTAGCAGGGAAAAAAGCATATGTGCATAAGATGCTGTCCCATCAAGCAGAATGCAAGAAACCTTTTGAAGTTTAGACCTTTGAAGTTTGAAGTTATTGCTGCCTTTTTTTTTTAAATGCAGGTATTTCTACTTGGAAAAAAAATATATACATTGGAGTCATTTATATTAATGGAGCAGAGTACCTACACTATCGTAATCTTTAGAGGAGGTTTTCTGTTGAGAACAGCAAATCTTTGGTTTAGAAAAATATTTAGATCCCTTGCATTGTACTTGCTAATCTGCATGGCTATTATACAAGGCAGCGAGACTTTTACGTAATAGGATAGAGTAACTCATGTCCCAAGGCTATTTCAGCCATGACTTATGCCACTCACAAATCTCTTTCATCTATTTAAAGCGTGAGATTCTGATGACTATAAATGTATGAAAATGTTTGGGGATTGTTTTATTTTCCTCTAAATGTCCTATCATTCATTAACATGGACATGATTTGCTAATATTTCTAACACATGCATGAATACTCCACTAACGGAGGTTTAAAATGCTCCATTTCCAGGATAGAAAAAAAATACAATTACCAAAATTAAGAGAGACTTTAAGAAGAGCATATCTATTATCTAAAGGGGTGATCTTTACATGGCAAAATAAGGTAGGTCAAAGAATAAAACCTCTCCTGTGTTCGGTAATGCATCACACCCGTTCTCTGTGATACCGCCAACAGAGTACAGCTGGGGGAACTATAGCAGTAAAGTAAATACAGCCAGGACTGACTCACAAACAAGCCAAGCCCTCGTGGCCAGTAACGGCAAGCTGAAAATCTTCTTTTCTCTTCTTTGGGTATCTGCCTGAAACCAAGCTCTTCGAGCTCAGTCTCCTAACTGAAATGGGGAAAGAAATTGCCTCTGTCTTCTACCAGGGAGTGCAGCTCTTCAGGGGAAATTTTGTGAAATTCCACCCCCTGGGCAAAAACCATGGCTTTTTGTCAATATGCCCCGGGTGGAAATCTGACATTTCCATAATGATATGACAGATTTCCATCTGGGAAAACTGCCTTCTGTTTTCACAATGAATTTGAAGCAAGAATGAAAAATCTTTCACTTTGTCTATAAAACTATTTAAAAGAAAAAAAAAAGATCTGTACTTTTCCTGTCTTGAAATAATGGAGTGGGTATTAAATGAGAAAAATCTGTAACTATTTTGAGTTCAATCAAATCATCAGCGATGCTTAGAGAAGAAGAGAACTATGGGAAGAATAAATCCTTCCGGACAAATTTGTTACTGTTTTTTGATAGTTAGTAGATGAAAGGAATAAAGTATATCTAGCAAAAAGTGGATGTACATCAACAGTATACAGCTGGAATTCAAGAAAAGATTGACAGAGGCATCAGGCTATTTCGTGAAACTGGTTCTAATTGATTATGATGGGAGTATTGTCAGATGGATTTAAAATTTGCTGAAAGATGATAAACAGAATAGCAATGAATGAAAAGCAAAGGGGATGACATTGGGGTTAATGTGAGTTTTGATCTCATTTCTCATTTTTAACAAATGCAACAGGAGAGAAGCAACCTGGACAAAAATGGAATAGGCAAATGTGCTAAATGAATGGTGTTGCTATTGCCAATGAGAGCTGAAAAATGACATTTCCTTAGAGAAGTGGGAGGTGGAAGTCTCTGGCAGGAGGGGGATAGAAACATCAGCTGAACCTGGAAAGGCAGGAGCCAGGACATTTTAGGGAAAACTATCAAATACACAAAATGAGGGAGGACTGATCCACTCTCAGTCCTTTGAATTGCTTGTTTGGTTTTGCTTTGTTTGCCAGGGTTGTGAGTGGGTTGCACTCTCGCTGGCCCTCCTCTTCCTGAAGTTGTGAGTAAAACATCAGGGGACCTAGGGTGGGGTAGGTTTTCTTTTTTCTATGCAAAGTTAATTATCCCAGAAGCTGAGAAAAAGAGACAGTTTTCCTCAATGCCTTCATGCAAACAAACCTTGCATTTTCTTCTCACCTCCTAAGAAGGCCTTGAGCTGCTATTGTGGCTTTTTGTTGGTTTTGTGATTTGTGGATGTTTTTAGTGGGATCTGTAGAGTGAGACCAGCCTGGCGAGTTTGAAGGCCACTGGCCAATTGGAAGCAAACACAAAAGAGGAGGGAATTTCAGAAGAAACTGAGGTGGCAGGAGTGGAGGGAGGATTTGCTGAGGAAAGACAAGTGTGTCCTAAGGATTAGCACCAGGTCGACATGCTGAGAGAAAAACGACACAGACACAGTGAACGCCCGGCATCCGGTTCGCCGGCACACCCTAATGAGCACAATGGTCAAATGCCCTGGGTTTGCCATATGCTGTGGCCATATGCATATCTGCTGAACCAGATGCCCTGCTTTCCCCCATATTGCACCATTTTTCTCACAGCATAGAGACATAGCTTAAGTGAGAAGCAGGCGGGGGGCGGGGGTGGAGGGACTGATAGCTTGTTATTCCAGAAGGTTGTTGGACAGAAAACATCAGTATATTTATCCATGCTCTAATTCCATTTTCAAATACTTAATGAGCACCTACTAGGTTCAAGAAGAGCTTAAATAAAATCAGGGGTGATAAGTCTTTCCTGAGTTTATGAAGGAGAGATTAGAGATACTCGGTGCATCTGCCACTGTCTCTCCACTCCATGTGTCCTCTAGTCGTTTGGTCAAAGGCTCTGAGGCAGCTTGCCATTTCTAACTTTCCTAAAGTCTCTAAGGGGCCCCTTATGCGTGGCTTGTCCGAGCTGTTCTCCCCGCCTGGGAGATTCCTTCTCTGCCCCAATTTCTACCCATCCTTCAATGCCCACTCATTTATTGGACATTTGTGACTGCCTTATAAACTGGCACCATTCGAGACCTGGGAATACCATAGTGAGCAAAAAGGACACAGTCTCTACCCCCAAAGAGCTTATGGTCTAGTGGCATAGACAGTATTAAAATAATGAAATAATGTGTAATTAAATCTGGGAAACATGCTATCAAGGCAAAGTGCCAGGAGCTAGGAAAGTGTGAAACAGACCCCAGGCCAATGCTGGAGGAACAAGAATGAGTCATCTTGATGGCATCTCCTGCAAGGGGACCTTTCTGGTTCTCCAAGCCACCAAGCAATATGCCTATTCATTCTCTCTCTCTCTCTCTCTCTCTCTCTCTCTCTCTCTCTCTCTCCCTTCTTCTCTTCTCCCTCTCCCTCCCTCTCCCTCCTCCCTCCTTCCCTCCCCTATAGCATCACTGAGCCCTTAACAAAGTCCATTTGTGTTATTTACAAGTCTGTCTTAACTTTCCTCACTCTCAGCAGCACACATTACATGTCACCCACCTTTGCATTCTCAGCAGTGCTTCAATAAATATTGGTTGAAGTTTAGTGACATCTCCATTATTCCTCAACAGAGAATAGAAACATGAATAATATAAAACATCAGATCATCCAAAAGTCCCAGGATCATACCGCTACTGTGGTACTTAGCACAAGTTCCTGTTTGTTTTCCACAAGCTTGGGAGCTCCTCGAGGGAGGCATTGGGTCTTCATGAAAGAAGTCAGATTTGAGCTGAGTTTAAAAGAAAAAATAAGGGTTACTCTAGTACAATTTCTGGCATCTAGTAGATTCCTAATACATGTCTGTGAAACAAGTGCATAAACACATGCATGAAATAATTTTCACCCTCCCTACTTGGAATGCTTGCTGTTGGGCACGATGGGTACTCGATTGGTATTTGTTGATTTAGAGGTCAAGCCTGGGCCTCAGCAATGATCCTTCCAAAGGACACCACTCTCACTGTGGCTATGGAAATGGAGCCTCCCTGAAGCACCATATAGACTATAATGAGAATAGCGCCCCCTCTGGTTGTGCAATACAGAGGTCCTGCAACCAAGCATTTCATCTCACACAGAGAAACATGAAGAGAGCTATTCTCCTGACTCCCAGGCCACTACAACTAGTTGATCTGTAAGTTCAAATGAAACCAGATTTAAAATAATTTCTTTCAAGCATCTTTTGACTCTCCTTGAAGTGAGTAGAGCCACGCTGGAGCACCACCACAGCAAAGCTTGAAGTTATTACTTAAGAGAATGTCTGCTGTGAACCACAGTCGACGTGCTTGTAAATCAGCACTGTGAACTGTCCCTTACATACGGCAAAGACACCAAGACTACCAGTAAAAGCTTGGTTTTCCTTTAGCCAGACACCTCTTGAGAAGGAAAAGGATGGGAAATTGGCTAAGGAAAATATAAGGAGGTTAAATTGGGCACAGTCCAGATATTTCTATGTTTATCTTTATCCCTGTTATAGGCTCAGGAAAGGGGGGGGGTCTGCACTCAGGCCCCTTTGAAGCCTTGGGGTTATAGTCACTGGCCTCTGAGTAGCACTTCCTTCTTGGGAATGCAAGAGAAACCAGAGTAGAGCCTCAAAACAAACAAAAGGAGTCTATTTACAGAAAAGTACAAGTTGTGTAATACAAGACTGTTCTGTAAAATAATCTGAAGGAAACTAAAACTAGAATAAACAATCAGGTCACCATTCCACCTAAAATGCCCAACGTAATATTTCTACCTTCGGGTCTTTGAGCTCCAGGTGACACTAAGCCCAAGTGAAGACAGGGTCCAGGCCTCGGGGTCTTCCTTCCAACATCCATGCCACCAGCAGAGGGTTCCTCGGTGCACAGGATCCCACAGATCCAGCGTGAGCCCTCTCTGTGGCAGACTCTGAAAGGACCTCTGTATGTTTTCTTCAGGTACTTGAAGAACGTGAGAGACACTGCATTTGATCTTCAGTCAGTGGGTCATTTCTCAATTTCTGATTTAGAAAATTCACTCTTAGTATTTTCCTGGGTCTCTGGCAGGGAGTTGGGTGAGGGGAGTGTTAGGAGAAATATTGTGCCGTAAGTTTAAAAACATATTTAAATTATTCTCTTCTATTTTTTAAGGCCTTACATTATGTATCAGTGTAACTGAATTGGTTCCCGAACACTTACATTTGGTTTCTTAATTGGACATTTTATAGATCTGGGGGGTATGTGTTCAATATGTCTAAAGAGGAAAATCTGACTAGCCCATAATATCAAAATAGAACTGGAGAGACTGTTTCACACCCATAAACCTCCTGTTCTACTTTGCTGTACTTTGGGGGGCCTTTGGGATGGGGTGGAAAAGGCAGATCCAGGGTCTTCACCAGCAAAATAAGTTAGAAAACTGAGGCAACGAGTGAAATAATCCAGTTTTTCAAAACATGGTGACCTGAATTCTGCAGACTGGATATCTAATAAGCACATTTACCTGCTAATGGTTCTGTTCTCCATGCCCCAGTCAGCTCAGGGGGTCTCTAAGGCACATTTCTTCAGTTGGCGATTTTAGGTTTGGGATCAGGTTGCTCACAGTATAGCCTTGCATGCAGACCAGAAGAAGTGGGAACAAACTCCTTTCCCCCCAGGGACAGAGCTGAGAATCTAACAGCCAATGTGCTGCGCAGAGATGAAGAGGAGGTTTCTCATGTGAATCTAGAGACAAATGGCCAGATGTAATCACACTGCCTGTTGGTGGGCAGTCCTGTCCCTAGCATTGTACCAAATGCAACACGTGAGTAGGTGCCATCACTTGGAGAAGGTAAGTGCATGAGTCAGGGTCCTGGCAGGAAACAAAGTTGTCTCCAGATGGTTCAAATGAGGAGACTTTTAAAAAGGGGCTGTTGGCAGAGGAGAAAGCAGAATTTAGTAAACAAACAGGGACTGAGGAAGGAGCAGAGAGGCATGCAGAGACTCGGGTTCACACGAGGCCTTAAGTTGATGCAACGAGGGTAGGAATGGTTTCCTGAGACCAGTAAGAGCTGGGCCAAGGGTCAGGGCCATGAAGCAGGAGATGCAGTAATGCAGGGGGCAGCTACCACCAGAGAGATGCACTCAAGGAAGTGAGTGAGTACACAACCTTCTACCTACTCCCTCCATGCCACCAGTCCATCCCAGTGCCTTCTATTGGCCAAACCCAACCAAGAGCAAGGGTCAGCCTTTAGGGACACAGAGCAGGACATAAAGAATATAGAATGAATTCAGGGGTGGGAGGCCAATGGAGAAAAACTAGCATAACCAGAAACATCCCTTAGATCATAGTCCACTGAACTATGACTAGGGCTTCCACCTACTTGAAGCATAGGGCAGTATCCCCACATATTTTGTCATATGTCCCCATACACCCCTCAGTGGCACTATGCATGGTCTCTGTTCAGCCTCTCTCCCAATACCCTTCCCACTCTTCTCTCCATTCCATCCCTTCTCTTAAAAACTAGTATTTGTCAAGGCCCTTGTGATGTTACTGTCTTTTCCAAGCCTCGATTTTTCTTTCTACTCTCATATCCCCTCACAGATGCAACACCTGCTAGTATCAGTTGATAAGTATTATTTTTCCATCTAATAAATAAGTAGCTATTGAGCCTTACTAGGTACCAGGCACTATTCCTCATGCTGAGGATCCAACGGCGTGTAAAAGGGCACTGCATCGTGGAGCTTTCAGTCCAGTGAGGTGAAGAACGGTGAGTGAAGTAGTCACAGATATCCACATATGCAGTTATAAACTTTATTGAGTGCTTCACAAAATGCCTTGAAAATGTGTGGCAGACAGACCAGGTTATTCATGACTTTCCTAAGAAGTGATGCCAGAGTTAAGTTGTGAATGTTGAGTTGGAATTAATTAGGCAAAAGAAAAGCTGAGGAGGAGACAGAGAGTGAGGCTGCTGGTGGAAACAGCATGGGCAAAGGCCCTGAGGCAGGCAGATTTGTTTTCTTTGATGAATTGATGGAAGACCCATGCAATGGGCCTTGGAGGGCCAGGCAGAGCCAGCAGAAGCCTCACTCTAATACATGTATGGCCATATTTGACGAAGTATCTAAAAACTAAAATAATTTGGCTGAAAAAACACACGCGAGGCTATAGCCTTTTTTATTGCATGTTTTGCCACTGAAGTTTTATAAATATCACAAGAGTTTCCCCCAAATCTCCTTTCCAACAGTCATTCATTTGCTATATTTGGTTAAATAGTCCACCTCTCCGAGGCAGAGAAAATATTCAAGTAGCAGGTCCCTGAGCGATATGCTGCTCCATGAGTTCCACTTTTTACCTGATCATTCAAAGAATTGGGAGGCTAAAGGACTGCAGTTGTTGAAGGAAAATTTAAGAACTGAATGTTACCGTTTTTTCCTTGTTTAGATTTGCTTTGTTTGCTTGTGGGCTCTTTTTGGTTAGTGTGGTTTGGGGTTTGTTTCTGCATTTACCCTGGAACAAGTTTTGTAAGTGAACAAGGGAGCAAGCCATACTAGACTTTTAAAAAACTTTAAGGGGAGGAGGATGGTAGTCAATGATCCCATCTTGCTCAGGGCCTTGTTTTCCTTGAGCTCCAAAGAGCACAGTCAAGTTCTCAAACCAAAGCTGTTTATTACCTTGTGCTCCCCCTGCTGGTCCCAGACTCACAGAACCAAGGTGTTTATAGAGGTGAGTCTCTCCAAATTCTACCCACACCTCTCTGCCACTTCTGGTCCCAGCACTCCCAGTCTGCAACTCCAATACCAGTTTCTCCAGTGCTGGAATTCCCCTTTCTATGAACCCTCAAAGCGTGCACTCTGCCACTCCGTGCAGCACTTAACTGCAAATCCTCTTACTTTGTGCTCTATCTTTCTTTTTATCAATATATTCTCCTTGACCAGTCCATACGTTTTTCCAGGTCAGTGACCATGCCTCTGATTTCTTTTGACCCCCAGAGCACTCAGCTCGAAACAAAGCATATTGTGGTAGATTAACCATCAGAAAGAGTGATTTGGTGAGCCTGAAAACAATGAGCAATTGAGAATAAAAAATATGGCCATGCCCAACCTCTTTTAGAAGAGGATAGCACAGATAACATATTACACAATACTCTATGTCAGCAAGTGTTCAATTAGTATCTGCTAGCTAATGTTTTTGCCTTCTCCCTCTCTGCTACTTCTTTCCTATGCTAATGAATAGACCCAAAACTTTTTGAGCAAGGGCCCATATATAAACAAAGTGAAAGCGCAAGCGTGCTCACACGCACACGCATGCACACACACACACACACACACACACACCCCTCTAAACTCTTTCTTCTTTAAAAAGTCAAAGCTCCACCCTGGCCCATGTGGCTCAGTCGGTTGGGCATCCTCCTGTGCACTGAAGGGTTGCTAGTTAGATTCCTGAACAGGGCACATGTCCAGGTTGTGGGGCTCCCAGGTCAGGGGTGTGCCGAAGGCAGCCATAGATGTTTTTCTCTCTATCTCTCTCTCTCTAAAAAAGTCAATAAAAGTATTTTTTAAAAGTCATAGCTCCTTTTCAATAAAATGACCATTCCACATCTAGGAGATCACAGTGCTGTTCAGCTCACAAGGCCAGCTGGGTGAAGAGGTTTCCCATTTGCCTGGGGTTGAGCCCCTTCAGACTTTCTGTTCTAACCCCAACACCTCAGGTTATGATTTCTTTTTTGCTGATACAAGCTCCGAAGGTGTCCCCATGGAGACATAAAAAGGCTTCTGGTTTCTACTTAATAAGGAAACCTAAAAATATACAAGACCCTAAATGCATGGCCTCTGAGAGAATTTTCCCATGGGCCACATCCAGGTGTAAGAAATAATTAGGAAGGGCACAACCATACCTGAATTAAATTTGATATTATGTTTACATGCCCACAAAAACAGTGACCGATCCTCAGCTTAATTCTTCAAATTAAGTCTTCCTTTTGTTTTTCTTCTTTTGCTCCTATGTAACTATAATACAACTGTTTTGTGCCCTAGACTTTCCTGGGTTTGACCACATTATTATTATTTTATTGCTTGATCTTCAAAATAACCTTGGACAGTAGGCATGGGAAAGAGGATAAACCAAGGTCACCTGGCTAGCTAATGGCACTTCCAAGGCTAGAATATAAATAGCCCTCTTTACCCAACTGCTTATCTTAATGCAGATCTCTAATACCAGAATTATGAATTACAAAGTATGAGAGAGCTGAGTCAGGGAGAGAATGTATCTAAGCCTTCTGAGGGACAACAATACCTCACTAGTCCCCATATCATAAGCCCCCATGTTGAGAAGTCATTTCCAACTGAAATGCTTCTATTCATGTGGCTTGGATAATGGTACTTTCTGTTTGTCTGACTTCCCACAAGAACTGAGTAAGTAAAGGGGTGCTTATAAAGTACTTGGAAACCCCAAATCCTAAATGTTATGCTGATGATGTCAGCACCCACTGCAAAATAGACTGTTTTATATCAAGAAATTATAAATATTGGTGGCATCTGTAATGTCTAACTACAGCAACTTATGGGTTCTGTTCTTATCTTTGATTTTGACTTGTTTCTGGGCCAGTAACTTAGATTCCTATTCTTACCTTAATACACGTTTTATAGTTTAATTTCCTTTTTGTGGTGCTGTTTGGGGTTGGAATTTTTAAAAAACAATATGATGCAATTGAAATCAGATTTCCCCTAAAGAAGTCAAACATATCACAGAGGGGCCCAGGCTGAAAACTCTGCCCCATAACCTGTGGTCATTCCATGAAGAATCATGGTCTTCCTTTGCTACTCTTTGTTTCCGCCTGAATGACTTGTTTGTCCCAGCATTACAATGGTGTAGTATTGGATTAAATGAACAAAGCCTCCTGAAAGCACAGAAAATTTATTAGTATCACCCACAAAAGCTTTATGGGTGACATTCTTCATTCAGCCCCTATTCTGTCCTTCCTGGTAATATTAAGTCCGCTTCCTTCCATGGTTCAGACCGCCAAGATAGGAACATGCATGTCTAAAGAAATCTGTTCATTGCTGACCAGGCCAGCCCACAACAATTATGAAGCAGACCTAGTGCCTCCTTTCTTATGGCTTCTCTGCTGAAGCCAGAGCCTGTGACATGCCCAGGAAGAGCATCATTATAAGGACCTCCAGGAACTGAGAGCCCTGCACAAGATTAAGGTGTGTGCTTATGTGGGAGTGGGGAGAAGGTATGTAGCTCATCCTTGGATACTCCTTTTCCCCAGAAGAGAACAAGACTTGAAAGAAATGGTGGGGGGAAGAGGACTCGGGTAGAGAGAAGGCCAGGAGGAGGTGATCAGAAGGAAGAAGAAGAAAGGTCTAGAGCAGCGGTTCTCAACCTGTGGGTTGAGACCCCTTTGGGGGTCGAATGACCCTTTCACAGGGGTCGCCTAAGACCATCGGAAAACACATATATAAATACATATTGTTTTTGTGATTCATCACTATGCTTTAATTATGTTCAATTTGTAACAATGAAAATACATCTTGCATATCAGATATTTACATTATGACTCATAACAGAAGCAAAATTACAGTTATGAAGTAGCAATGAAATAATTTTATGGTTGGGGGTCACCACAACATGAGGAACTGTATTAAAGGGTCGAGGCATTAGGAAGGTTGAGAACCACTGGTCTAGAGGAAGGGGGGGTCACAATAGGTCCTGCCTCTTCCTATACTCGCTTGACCTTGGGAAAGTTGCTTAATCTCTGTGGGTCTCACTGTATCATCTGCAATGTGGGAAATACACTAGAACCCACTTCATAGCCTTTTGTGGGTGTCAAAGGAATAATATGCAGAAGCCCTCGGTAGAGAATCTGAGGTTTGGTGGGGTGCCTGTGCCAACTTTGGCAGTCATAACAACACTACTGCGTGGACAGCCCCAGGAACCCAGTCACCGAGGGGAGAGCAGTGGAGAAGATCAAAATAGAGAGGCAAGAGCATGCCAGGGACAGCAACGCTCCCATGACATTGCCCAGAGTGGTCCCCAGGGACACGCATACCTCAGTGATGAATGAATGAGTTAAAAGGATCAGACATGCCAAACACACACTGTGCTCATTTTCCCTTTAAAGTTTTCATAAATGGGCTGCGGCTTGTGGAAGAAAGTTTTTTAATATCATTAGCAGTACCTGTCTTCCATGCTACACAATTGTTGTTTAAAGGGAAAGGAAGGTGAATCATGGACTAATGAGAGAGAAGTTTATGTTCTTTTCCTTGAGTAAAATAGCTGCCTTTATTGAACCATTTTAAGAGATCCTTTCTCTGGGATCAAAATGTCTTGGCTCTTGAGTTGGAGGTAGGGAGAGGGTGTGGAGAGAGGTAAGAAGTCTGTTGAATTAAGATGGTTTATAGAACAAATCTATGTTATTTGCTCTAATTATTTTTTAATAAAGATCCTTATATGTCTTTCAGGGATTCAATGATGGTTACAGGTATGAGTAGGAATTTTCTGCATATCTGCAGGTTTCAGAGAATGCAAAAAATTCCAAAGGTACAATGCCCTTTCTCTTGTCGTCCATCTTCATTTTTAAAATTTCTCAGGTAGAAGACATAATAAACTGTATCCATTCTATAGAAAGCGACATTCTAGTTTAACTTTTATTTTTGTCTTTATTAGAGTCAAGTAGCACAACTGTATTTTAAAATCTGGCAACAGGTTTCCGATACTCAATCTCACAATCTCAGTATATTAATTAGTTTTCAAGACCCCCAAGCAATAAAAATCTAGTCGTTCAGGGTCACAGTTTGACTTATTTACCATTGACAAATAACTTGGCAAACTCCGCACTGAGCCATTCCATACAATAGAAAATATATTGTCATTCAAGTTAACAAAAGAATCTTTCTTTGCCATCTCACTACAATGGCCCTGCAAATGAACATCGCCTGAATAAAATCCTAACCACATTTTCACTCTCATTAACCACAGTAGGGTATCACACAATTTGCCTGGCTCCTGCTTAGACCACTGTGCACCATTTTAGCAGCAGCAGTCTGATGGGTTTTATGGCAGGTGATATATGGAGTGGGAGTTTCGGGAGTCGTAAACAGAAGGCACCGTGTATCACAATGTGGTTTAGGGATATAATGACTATGTTGTAAAGCAAGGGATGACAATACTGCACTAGGCTTGGGGTACTGGACCAATAGACCAAACAGCTCAACATAATTCAAGTAAGAGTGAACAAATCCGGGGAAGGGTATGTATGAGTGTGTGTGTGTGTGTGTGTGTGTGTGTGCACGCAGGCCTTCTTCTAACTCTCATTAATTACTTGGGACGAATTTGAATAAGAACTACTAAAACTAAAATAAATGTCTCTCCCTGAAAAAAAAAAAAAAGGAAAATTTCTCCTTCCTTCTAGCACAACCTTTTTCCGCCTCCTCTGGCCAACTCTGACCCATTCTCACTGTCAAAATAATTAAGTAAACAGCTAGTTCTGGTACAAGGAAAGGAGCAGCAGAAGTTTAGGGAGATTGATGCTGAGGAGAAAAATAACACCAAAATAATCTCTCTTTCCTTTCCAGGAGAACCCATTTCCTATAGCAGGGGGGAGGGGGGCCAAATTCAGGGGACTTAACAGGTGGCTCCTGCCCAGAAAGCAGGGAGCTTTTGCAGGGTTTAGCGAGTCTCAGGATCTCTCCCATTAACATAGCATCCCTGGGTGTCCAAGGACCCCCCTGACCCCCCGCCAAGACTGCCTATGTCATCTTCAGTCACTCTGCCCCAGAAGACTGAGTCTGGTATTCTCCGAACAAAGAAATGACAACCTGTGGCCTCTTTCAGAGAAAATTATGTTGAACCAACATATGAGAACTGTGATTACTAACTTACTGTGTGGCTTTGGTCAACTCACAAAACCTCTCTGAGCTTTCACTTCCTTTAGGCACACCATCCTACCTCACTGACCTCCTATAGCAGTGGTTCTCAACCTTCTGGCCCTTTAAATACAGTTCCTCATGTTGTGACCCAACCAAAAAATTATTTTCGTTGCTACTTCATAACTGTAATGTTGCTACTGTTATGAATCGCAATGTAAATATCTGATATGCAGGATGGTCTTAGGCAACCCCTGTGAAAGGGCCGTTTGACCACCGAAGGGGTCGCGACCCACAGGTTGAGAACCGCTGTCCTATAGGCTATCACACCAGGTAGTGGTTTGAAATTCTATAGCAGTATGCCAATATCTTTATCGCCTTCACTGCCATCACCATCTTTATCACAGCAGCACAATGCAGTGAGCTAAAGTGTGTGTTGTTTTCACTAGAACCCTCCTTGGTTTCCAAAGAGAGCCGGGCTCTTAGTGTTCCCTCACCTTGGCAGAGAACTGTAACAACTGAAAGTGAAAATTGCCTGCACTGGAGTCCCTGTGTGGCTTTATTCCCTGCCAACCAAAGTTTGAGCTCTATAGACATTTAAAAAAAGAAAAAAATGCTTTTAATTTGGGGGGTTTCCCAAGACTGAGAAGGAACCTGAGGAGAGTGAGACTCCTGGGTTCTTTTGCAATTCCCTGGGGAGGTGACAGGCTCTGATGGAAAGGTGGTGTCAGGCATCAGAGGGCCTGACCATAGACAAAGCACTCCCAGCCTTGGCCAGAATGTGCTGCTGAGGAAGCACTGCTTTCGTCAGACTCTGAGGAAACAATGCAGGTTAGGGCCTGAACAACACTCAGGGTGGAGTGATACCCGAGGGGCCTCAAGAAATATCCTCACCCACCCTCGCCTCCTCCAAAATGAATGAGATTGAATGTCTCGTCTGAGCTAAATCAGATGCAATGTATTCACATAAAATACTGTTGCCCACCTGTGTTTGTGGCCTAAAGTTCAGATCTACTTCTCTACCAGCCTGGGGAAGTGTATTGGGATGGGAAGCAGACCTCAACCCTTGTTTAAATTACATGGTGCTAGTCTGCAGTGCTATTCTCATCCCTGTTTATTTCACATTTGCAAAGGACTCCTTCAAAGATCTGACACAACTGGGCACACACAGAAAGAATATCCCCACCACACACACCAAAACAAGCAAAAAAAGAAACATACACACATAAAGGAGATACAACAACAAAGGCTAATTCCCAGCTCTCCAAGGGGACTGCTAGGAGGGTGACACCCTGCCCTGGAATGTTGAAGCCCCAATGCACTTCGTAAAATCCCCACGGCACTGCCTCATGTACAACCACCCTCTCTATTTGCAGGACGAGAATGGCGACACATCCCACTGTGCCTCAGCACACCCCAGGCCTGTGGCCTAATACCAAGTTGCAGCCAGCCCGCAGCCTTGGTCTCTGTGAAACCGCTGTGGCTGTCACTTCATTTCCTCCTTCCTTCTTAACAAGGAAATGACTGACCCACGTGTACCACGCACCTATTTATCAACAGATCATAAGCCCAGTCTTCTGAGATCTTGTGACAGGTCCCATTAGCTGTGAGCTACCCAATAATGTGTATAATCAGTTGTTAATGGCACTATGCTATTCCGTGATAACTGGGCCATTAGTGAGTGTCAGTGCAGTCCCCCACCTGACTTCTATCTGCGTCGGCGAAGCTGCACATTTCCATTCCCCACTGCTCCCCCACAGGGGAGAGGCGGGGTGCGTGCCTTCCTACCTTACCCATGCTGATGCCTGGGGTCCCTTTGTCTGTGTTTGGGACTCCTGTAGCAAACAGGCCTATGGGCACTTAGGTTATGAAGGGGAAATACGTCATTTGAAATGATAAAACTAAATCCAAAAACAAAAGGCAGGTCTCTCTAACCCTCCAGGTAATTTGAGTCACAGCAAGATAACAGATACTTTGGGGACAATCCTAAAATTCCAAGGGCTCCCAAAAGCCGATCTCCTCAACCCCATTCCACATACAAATCCCAAATAAGACCCAGATCAGAGGTTTTACACACACACACACACACACACACACACACACACATACACACACACACACACACTTCTCTTCAAGCAAAAATGTCTCCACCACCAAAGCTTGGGTTCAACTCTAAATGCTTATTCCCAGACCTCCTAGGTTTCCTCTATACCTGCTTCGCATTCATTTTGTCTAAGGGACCAGCAGCGAAACATACTCAAAGCCTCAGGCAAAAGGACAAGAGAAACACAACACTCTGCCTGTGAGCTTCCTTTCCCCTGCTCACTGCAAAATCCATGCCCCTGGCCGAACGGGGATAAGCTACAAGCTCAGCCCAAATTCAGACACTTCAGAAGCATTCCCAGCTTAGATGGTCATAGGCCAGAATTTGATTTATTTGGGAAAGGAACGTTTCATTGAACCTAGAAATCTGTCAACCGAATCCGGCCAATGCTCAAGTGATTTACATCCGCTCTACATCCCAGCACTGCCTATCAAAGGCCCTAGAGTTTTTACTGCTGCCTCCATAAAAAAGAAATTTAGCACTGAGGACTTGCCAAAGGGTCATCGCATGTTGTTGGAGGGGAATAAAGAATGAGATATTTGTAAAGTGCAGGCAGCAAGGATGAGGCTCAGCTTACATTCTCCCCCCCAGTTCTCGCTGCCAAGAACCTGGGGCCTGGGTCTATTCTTTCCGGAAAAGTCATTTCCTCAGAAAGACGGAGGAAACAGAGGCACTCCCAGCCATGGAGGGGAGGAGGATTCCACCCAGCTTCGTGTCCTAGGGGAGTGACAACACCCTAGGTCCAAAGTCACCCCCGGGTGAGAGGGCTTGGGTTTGGAGCGTCATGATATGGCAGAAGTGGGATGGTGAATAGCCTCAAATGCCAACAGTGTTCAGAATCCTTTTCCGAGAAAAGGTGGTTCGAAGACAAATTCAGAGGCCTCAGCTATACCAACCCCAACAGAAACCAGTCATCCCAGTCCAACTTCCCAACAGTGAAATGGGAGAAAAAAATGATAATGTGGTGGATTATTCCTCCCTGGCCAGTGACTCATTCATTCATTAGGTGGGGTGGCAGGATGGGGGAGGGTGGGAGGGAAAAAAAAACAGAAAAAGAAAGGAAGAAAGAAAGAAAAGGCAGTAAGTGTCCACGGATGCCACACACTGAGTTGAGGATGGAGATGAGCCAAAAAGAATGCAGCCTCTGCACTCCTGAACCTCATGGTCTGAAAGGTCAGCTCTAGGAACGGGACCAATCAGAGAAGATCTGAGCCACCTCCCAATGAGATGACTCAGCTGTCAATGTCTCCCGATGAACCTACACTGTTATATAATCCTACACCCTGATTCTGCCTGACTCTCTGCTTGGTCATTAATACCCATTCACTCATTCATGCATGCATTTATTCAGTCAACCAATATTATTGAGTACCTAGTATAGACTAAACATCATGCTATGCTCTAGAGATGTAATGCTGAGTAAAACCAAATATGATTCTTGCCTTTATGGAACTTATTAATTAATCATTGTAAGTAAATGTGGAATTTTAACTGTAAAAAAGGAGTGACATATAGTGGCCTAACATGGGGGGAGAGGGTTGACTTGTTTAGAAAGATTGGGGACAATTTCCCTGATGCTTGACTTCTGGTTGGGAGGATAAGAATCACAGAGGGGTTAAGTAATGACCCAAGGCCACAGGGCTAATGAGTGGTTGCAGTGGATTTCAACCCAGGCAGCCTGACTCTGGAGCTGGTTCTCTTGGCCACTACTCTCTAGCACAGCGGTTCTCAACCTGTGGGTCGCCAACCTGTGGCTTGCGACCCCTTTGGGGGTCAAATGACCCTTTCACAGGGGTCGCCTAAGACCATCGGAAAACACATATATAATTACAGGTTGTTTTTGTGATTCATCATTATGCTTTAATTATGTTTAATTTGTAACAATGAAAATACATCCTGCATATCAGATACTTACATTACGATTCATAACAGTAGCAAAATTACAGTTATGAAGTAGCAACGAAAATAATTTTATGGTTGGGGGTCACCACCACATGAGGAACTGTATTAAAGGGTCGAGGCATTAGGAAGGTTGAGAACCACAGCTCTAGCACCTGGGACAGAGATTCAAATTTGTATGGCTTGC
The DNA here is from genome assembly GCF_963259705.1 of Myotis daubentonii. Classification (NCBI taxonomy): domain Eukaryota; kingdom Metazoa; phylum Chordata; class Mammalia; order Chiroptera; family Vespertilionidae; genus Myotis; species Myotis daubentonii. Next base: position 46,071,556 of record NC_081851.1, on the reverse strand, counting down.
AATCTCATGTACACCCAGATGTACAAATGCACAGGTCCTCCCAAACTCACAGCCCTGGTTATAGGTCTTAAATCTCTTGTGGTTGGGCCATATTACCATCATTATCAAATGGAAGGAATCATCAAGAAACCCCAAGAAAGATTGACTTCCTGTGTAGAATCAAAAGTAGAGTGTCCTTTGTTTCTAATGAATTTCTATGCCCTCATGTATCAGCCCTTGCTATCTTATCTCTGATTTTCTTTGGGAAACTTGATTCAAGTAATGGCTATGAAACAAGGTAAGGCTCTTTGTCCCTCATACTAAATAACACCACACTGTTGCACATTCCAGTTGGCTTATTATGTACTGACCTCCCTCTCTCCCCCTTGCCTGTTACTTTTTAGATCTCAAGGCTACTACTAGTTCTGTATCTCACAGCTTTCTTCCGTTCATGGAACTCGCTGCTCTTAATCTGTTGTCCCCTCTGGAAAATATGTGTATGTGTTTTTTCTAGGAAGCAATATACTACTCTGAATAAGAAGGCAGCTACCCTATGTGTCTGTTGCACTTTGTATATTGTATAATAAATCATGTCAAATAGGGGGTGGCTCTCCACTCCAAGAGAGTAAAAGGCACGAGCTTGGAGATATCTACTCATTTTGCATATTATATTAATGTGAATATTAATAAAGATAGCAAATATTTATTGTGCATTTTATAACATTCTAGGCTATCATGATGAGCACTTTGTGGCCACTATCTGACTTAATCCTTGCATCAACCCTATTTGCTAGATAGAATTAGTGTTATTTAAAGAAGAGGAAACAGAAGGTTAGAAAGATTGTATAACTTTCTCAAGGACACAAAATCAAAAGTTGCAAAGCCAAGACCAAAAACCAGGTATCTTTGGCTCCAATATCATTCACTCGTCCACCATGTCAGACAGCTAGAAAACCGTTGGAGAAGTCAATATCAAGCAGAAGCTCGTTAGAAATTCAGAATCTCAGGCCCTACTCCAGACCTGCTGTGTTTTCACAGGAGCTTCACTGACGTTAGAGAATCCCTAATCCAACCATTCCCTAGACTTCAAGCTTTGAGGCCCCTTCACTGTCCAAAATACATTGAACAAATGGAAAAATAACCGTTAGGACCCTACTCTGTCTTAAACTAGTGCCCACCGAGGGGTTTCAATGTGGTAGGAATTAGAAGAGTACACACTGGATGAAAGGAGCGTCCTTTCAGACCATCTCCATACAACACTGTGACCAGCCCCAAACCTTTGCGATTACATCTTCAGCTTCTCTAGTCGCACTCCCTTTATCAGCCACAAACCTTTAGGTACAAACTTGTCTTCAGGTGGTCTCATCACATCTGTGCAGTTTGTCTTTAGCATTTGGTACCTTCCCATATCCCCTCCTTTTCACACGTGCCGCACCCTCAGGACACCCCAGCTTGAGCTCTTAGAGACCAGGCTTGCCAGAAGAGATACAAGATGCCCAGTGATATTGAAATTCAGATAAACAGCAACAATAAAAATTTTAGTAGGCATATACTCCCATGCACTATTTGGGACATGATTAGATAAAAATTTTATTCATTGTTTATTTGAAATTCAAATGAACTGGGCATCTATATTTTTATTTGCTAAAACTGTGAAGGGAAGGTTTATGAGGAACAAGATAGTCACAAGATTTCAAGATATCATCTAAAATGGAAAAAGATAGACCTACTTTGGAGAGTGATTATGCACTACCTTAACTAAATGATCAACCTTAACATAACAGACAGTGGGGTGTCCTGACCCATAAGCTTCATTTGCTTGGGCCAATGGCATAAGCGTGGACCTGATGCATACAACATCCAAGCAGAAGCTTTATAAGTGATTATAAAGGTCAGCCAGCTCTTGCAAATTTTTTTACATTATTCCACCATGAGAACATATCCAAGATGAGGATTGCTCCTTCAACCAGGGTCTCAGGATGAGAAAACACATGAACAGACCCACAGTTGACCTTGAGCTTGGAGCAGAGCTGCAGCCCTCATATGTTGTGAGTGAGCAAGAAATGCTTTACATTGGAGACCACTGATGGGCACAGAAGTATGATCACAGTACCTACCTACCTTGTAGGGCTGTTATGCAGATCAAATGATATAACACCTGAAAGGCAGATAGCATAGCATCTGACATATAGTGACTGCTCAGAAACTCTGAGTTGTTATGACCCAAGCATTGGTCTACCATCCCTCTCAGCCAAGGTCTGTTTCTCTAGGTTCACCCACTCCTATACCAAGCACACCGAGCTTGTGTTTCTCTTAAAGCCCCACTGTCCTTTTCTGTCGCCTCATATCTGTTGAACCAACCCCCCTGAATTCTCCCAGGCATGTTTGTCTAAGTCTGAGCCCCAGTGATAGAAAGGATTTAAATTCCTTCTACCGGCCCGTGTAAATCTGTGGATATAGTCAGACCCTACTTGGATGATGTATGTGAGGGGCTATTGGGTTTCAAGGTCACCAATATGCACACACACATTTCAGCTCACCCCAGCCATGACCTCTACTAACCTAGCATGGTTTCCACATAGTATCTTATAAATTAATTTTTACAGCAAATTGCTATGGAATATTAATGAGTTCTAATGCACTAAGACCATGCAATTGAAGGCAGTCTCCAGACCAGAAACCCCCAAATTAAGCATCTGATTCCTCCTCTACCAGTCTCCAGGCCTAGCTCCAAGGCTAGCTGGCTGAGTTGGCCCTGGATCAGCCTTTTCACATTTCTGGGCTTCAGTCTCTATCATCTGATCAATAGGTCAGATCAGGGTCAGCAAACTACAGCCTGTGGGCCAAATCTGGCGTGTTACTTGTTTTTGTAAGAGAAGTTTTATGGAACACGGCCACACTCTCTTGTTTATGTATTGTCCACGGCTGCTTTCTTCTATTAACAGCAGAGCTGCGCATTTGTGACAAAGATTGACTGGACTGCAAAGACTAAAATATTTGCCATCTGGACTTGAAAGAAAACTTCTGTTTACCCTTGGGTTGGGGGATCAATAAGGTCTCTTCAAACTTAATACTCTGATTCTCTCTTTCTTCTGTTCTTTCCAACTCCATTAAAACTCAAGGATATTTATGAGAAGGTGTCTGAATAGACCCCCATCTACCCAATATTTTACATGGTTGATGTTGTGGCCATTCCACCAAAAAATATGGCTCGTCAGGCTGAGCCAGGGAGCTGAGCTAGAGGGGAAGATTTTCTTCCAGAAGTGAGAGAAGTCTAAGGGTGTTGCAGCTACTTTAGCTTTTCAAGGAGACTTTGTGTGCTGTGTGTTTGTGGTGTGTGTGTGTGTGTGTGTGTGTGTGTGTGTGTGTGTGTGTGTGTGAAAGCTCTATGTACCCAGTTCCTTTCACATTAATAGAAGGCACACGGTTCCTTCAAGAGGGAAGATATCTTTCAGAAACAGCATAATTCGCTCTAGTGGATAACAAATAGTGGGAAGTTTTCTCAGCGAGCAACCATCTGGTTTCAAATTCCTTTTTCAAGCCAAAGGAAATGATGATGATCTCTCAGCCATCTCTGTTTTTTGACACGGACCTGAACTCAGCATTCTAAACAGGACTATGCAGAATGGGATTACATTTCATCCCCTCACCCATCCATCTTCCCCTTTCCTGCTCATTTGCTGGGGCTGCAAAAGTAGTAGGGGCTCCAGAAGAGACTTGGTTTTGCAAACCACACAAGTCATTATGAATGGCCTTGTGTCCAGGTAAAGGTTAAGGAGGTCTTTTGTTGTTCTACTTTAACTTGTCCCTGCCACTACAGCCTAATCATTCCACATAATAACAGGCCTGATTCACAGGCCCGAGTCAAAGTCGCAAGTCAATAAATCCATTCCTTCCTCCCTTTCAGGCAAAGTGTTGAATAGTACTGAGTGTGCAGTGTCACCAGATCTCATAGTCCATCACATCAAGGTCGTCTGGTATACAGCACATAAAAAAACAACTTTCTTTTCAGTGCCTTGCACATCCGAGAGAAGCATCGCTGACCTGCACACAGGGCGGAGGAGGAGGGGTTGAAAGGCAAAGATCGATCGCCCTGGTTCATAGAATTCCATAGCCACTGAAATTGAGAGCCACAGGCCCTAGACATCAGCTACCTATGCTGTCCTTCTCTTTCTATAAATAAGGAAGCTGAGGTCAGGAGAGGGGGGAGGGATTTATCCAAGATGATGTGGCCAGTGCCTTCTAAGGCTTAGCCTGGAACACAGGCCTCCTGGCTCCCAGTCTAGTGCTCATTGTCTGGGGAAGAAGGGGATGAAAAGAGAGAACAAGAAATCTCCCAGTTTAAAAAAACACACTATCTGATTCCAGGCCCCTCCCACAAAGTCCTTTCTCTACTCAGATAACGCCCATCTGTAGATAAATTGTGGGAAGTCACATTCTGACTTTGCATCTAGCAAAAAATTATTCAAACATCTAAAAGCCTCAGTTTCCTCACCTGTGAAGTGGAGATAATAATGGTGTCTACTTCAAAGAGTTGTGGCCAGGCTGAAGTGTGTAGGATGGTACCTGACTCATGGTGACAGCTCAGAAAATTCCAGATCTTATTGTCATCATCGTTGTCACAGGACAACGGCAACAACTATGTGTTACCCACAGATGGCTGCCTGGTCAGCCCCTTGCTCCCTGCAGCGTGCAGGCAGGCTCTTGGCTGCTCCCAATGAGACAAAGTACGGTTCACCAAATTATCTTTTCACCTCTGGTGTGAGAATAAAACCTGCTGATAGAGGCTCCTTGGAAGTGCACAACCCTGAGTTACAGTTTGTTTACTTTGCCAAGGGACTTCCAGCTTCTCTAGGTTCATAAATTCCTTGAGGTGGCCAGGGGAAGGGCTGTAAATTAACTTGAATAATAGGACCACATTTGTGTACCTTCCAAAGGTTTAAATCCCTTTGAAAGGAAAAAAAAGTCATTCTTCTCCTCTGCTGTCTCTATTTTTCCCTTAATTAGCAGTTGGATTAGATACCGTTGGAGGTGAAAAATTAAAAGCACCAAGGAGAGACCTGAGCCAAATGTCGAGCATTCTGCTTCGGGACCTTGAGTCCATCTTTCCACCATAGCCATGAGCTGGACAGAATAGTATGGACCCGATGCCCCAGAACATGCCAAATGCCTGTTTCTGTTTGGCAAGGCCTCGGAATCTCTGGCATCAACACCACCTATTGCTGTAAAGATTACATTCACCAAAAGGCATGTGCAGTAAGGTGTAGAGAACAGAGTTTCCTTTGAGAAATTAAAAAAAGTGTTTAAACTCTGCCTAACACAGTACTGGGCTCGTAGTAGGCATTCTTTACAAACTTCACATTTCTTCATAAACCTCCTCCTGTCCATTCTTGACAATTCTGAAAGCCCACCCTAGAGAAGGATGCTTTCAATCAAGGCACAGGACAACCACTGGGAGTCAGATGTGTAGCACAAAGGAGTCCAGAGGTCTGGCTTCTGAGCATCGACCTTGAGCCGATCTAAACTGAAAGAGATATTTATTTCCATGACATTCTGCGATACAGCAAGGATGGATGGGATAATGCCCATAAATACAGTCTAATGTCAAACAGCAAAACTCTCTTTGTTTGTCTAGTCTGGAAATTACTGCAGAAGAGTTATACTGGTACCATTTTTTAAAACAATAACATACTGACTCCATAACTAAGCAGAAGTCTTTAGTCCCACCCCCTCCCTATGTCCATTCTCTTTTATTCTCCTTCCCTTTTAATGTTTCAAGTTGATCTTAAACTCAAAAACATATAATAAAATAAACATGACTAGCATGGGTGACTTTAATTACCTTAAGTTGTAAACATTTGAAATTAACCTACAGCTACAAGAATTCAAAGAAAATCCAAATTCCCATCAAACAGTCCTATTAAATAACCCGATCGATTTTTACACAGATCTGAATATCTCAGATGCACGTGTGATATACAGAATGTCTTATGAGGCTAACAGAAGACATGGGAAGACATGGGGGAAAGTAAAATGTATGTCTTTGAGTACTGGTCAGAGCATTACTTAGAGAAGGTATTATATTTTTCAACTAATAAGATCAGCCTCTGCACTGATGTCTGATATTTCCTCCAAATAAATTGGTCAGGATGAAAAACTTAACTGATATTAGCAGGTGCGACACTCAAACCACCTCAAAAATAAATGAGTTATCCTGGAATCTGAGAGATCAGGAGGACCTGTCCCCTCCTCCCCCCCCCCACCCCATCACCACCCAAAGGCTCATTTCCAAACCACCTTAGAAAGAGTAGCCAAGAAAAGAGTGCCCACTTGGTAACACCAAGACAAGAGAGCCTCTGCATTGTGATGCCTAGTAAACCTTTTAAATAAGAAGCTTCACTTTTTCTTGATCTGGCTGGCAACCTGCATCTGCACAAGCACTTGTCCCAGTGTTTCGTGTCATGTTCTCTATTTGCGCAGCATTGAAATAGGTCCCAGTGTGGAGGGGGAGAGGGGATTGCCATGGAGCTAGCACATTCCTATACCCAAGTTCTAAAGAGGAAAGAACTTACCTTTCCAAAGAAAAGGGTTTTAAAATATATATACAAGTACAGAAATCAAGGCCGTAACCATTAATGGAATGCCTGCTTTTTTCAGGCACTACACTGCACAGTTCACATGCAACTGCCATTCGAGAAACAGCATAGATTAATGGCTAACCGGTTAGCCTCAGTTGCTAGACCTCTCCAGCCCTACCTCTTACTAGCTTGGTTACTTTGGACAAGTTTATTAAACTCTTTGTGACTCAGTTTCCTCATCTGTAAAATGAACATAATATTAATGCTCACCTCATAAAATCATCATTATGGAAATTCAATGAGTTAATACAAGTGCTTATAACAATGCAAGGCTCAGAGTAAGCACTCAGATGTATGGGACTATTGGTCCTTACATCATCCCTATGATGAGGGTGTAGATAAAGGATTGAGCTTCAAGAGTTTAAAAAACCTGCCAGGTCTAGTGTTATCAATACCCAAGCAGCTGCTGGCTCCTGCGCTACAGCATTCCCTTGGGTTTCCATCCCTTTCTGACCTGTCCTATTATTGTTTGAGCACAGCCTCAAAGTCAGTTTAGATGCCCGATGCAAAGAAACCTCTCTGGCTCCTCTGCCTCCCCCACCACTGAACCAGTGCCTCTGTCTTGGCAATCCCATACTATCCCTTACAGTCCATTGAAGCCGCCCTTCAGAGTCTGTTCCCTCCATTGGCATATAGGCTCCTTGGTACCAACAGCTCCCAGCATAATGCCTGGCACATAGTAGGCACTTAGTCCATCATTGTTGAATGCAGAAGGAATGAGGCAAGAAAATGACAACACTGGATTTCAGCTCAGACTTATTAGTCCCCCTCACCCAAAGTTCTTTCCTACATGGTTTCTGCTCTTAAGAAAGTTTTCTGCAGCCGTATGTGCAAAATGTTGGCAAAGGACCTCAGTGCAGAAGTGCTGAAAGGGTTCAGAGGAACATGCCCAAGGTGGTCGGAGCAGTCAGGAGACACTTCATAGACGACTCAAGCTCATCTCTGAAAGGTGCGGAATTAGCACGGGGAAGGAAGGGCCTCCACACAGAGAGGGGGGAGAACATGGCGACATGAGAGGAGACTGTGTAAGGCTTTGGATCCTAGACCAAGGACGAGAAACCACTGATCCCATCAGTTTCTTTAGAATGGAAGACTGGTCCATGAGATAGGATCAGACGCCCTGGATTAAACTCCAACTCCAACAACTCAATAGCTTAGCTCAATGGCATCAGACAATCCTATCACCTCAGATGGAAACATCTATCAAACAGGTATATTCTATCTCTTTCAAGGTTATGGAGAGGCTACAGAGTAACATAAAGTGCTGACCCACGGTAGGTATTCAGTAAATGTTAGGTGCCGTTCTTAGCCTTACACTGCAACCACATCCAGACTCTCTGGAATTAGTAGAGAATCCACGTGATAGTCACATTCTCTTTATGAATCCATACCCCCTTTCATATTTCTATGAACTCTGTTTTAACAAGACCGTTGATAGCTGAGTATTGTACTTTCCCCAACAAGTTCTGGTAATCACCACGATGGAGGGTTCTCTGATGGAAGGATGGTCCCCGGGAAAATGGAAAATGGCTCCCCCAACCCCCCACCCCACCCCCACCCCCACACCACAGAAACTTTCCAAACCAGCAGTCAAAAGATGTTTGAGAAAAATCAATACCGAGTCCTCCGTCACTGTTGCACAAGGTGGCTCTGTGTGCATGTATTTTGCACCATTTGCCGGCAAACAAAATGGAGTGGTGTAGTTAATTGAAAAACAGCTCTGCCCTGCCTGCCATAATTGACATTAAGTACTGTTTGGGGTAGGAAATCAGCCATTTCCAATTGATATTAAACGGGAAATCATTTAACATCAATGGATATAAACCAGGCGCAATTGTGCTGAATTAGGGAGAAATGCTTTGGCTCGTGTTAAAAAATGTTTCTGTGAAGTGGGATTTTTCAGAGTAAGTGAATATTAAGTCAGCTTAATACCTGTATTAGGAAAAAGAAGAAACCACTTCTCCGGCTCCCCTGGGGCTCGGGAGAAAGCTGCCAAACGCTCGTTTGGAAGAAGCCCCATTCTAAGGTGGTCTTGTCTTTGAAAAACAAAGTAGAAAGAGGGGATAATCTGGGAGAGCAGATGAAAGGGGGAAGAGTCTCCTGTGGGTTTACCCAACATTGTCCGCTGTGGGGGGAGAAGCTGGAGCACCGTGTAGAGAAATGGCTAGGGAGTCTCTGGGCCTCCCTCTGAGAAAGGGTCGTGGGGACTCTGCCTCTGATGTAAGGAAAGTAAATAAAAGCACAGATATGAAAAGGAAAGAGATGCCATCACGTGGTCCCTCTCTTCCTAGTTCCCTTTTCCATGAATGGGCACGTTTGGGCAGTCCATGGCTTCTGCCCAGCCTGTGACATCATGGCGCTGATTGTCCTCGTCAAAGTGGTGCAACCCTTATTCATGTTATGCCTGATGTCTTATCAACTCTCCATCACTGTCCAAAGAGGATGAACACCAAATCCGACTTGTGGCCCTCAGCTCCCCAAAAGAACAAGGAAAAGAGAGGAAAGAGGAAGATTAGAAAGGGGATGATTGCAGAGAAGATGATAGGGGAGAGGAAAACGGACTGTCTGGGGGGGGGGGGGAAGAGGCAAGATGTGAAGTGAGCACCTCAAAGGTACTCAGAGAGACCAATGCTCCGTGTTACATGGAGGAAACTGAGGCCAGAAGAGGTTCTGTGACGTGTCCCAGAAGCACAGCTCCTCGGTGCCAGGTCCTGGTCTAGACCTCTCCTGGTTCCCTGTCCACTTTCAGTACCACATAGCATCTCAAGAAGAGAGAGAAGAGAGAAGGAGAAAAAACAGTAAGGAAGAGATGCAATTTAAAAAGCCTTCGAAGTACAAGGGTAATGGGTTGGCCTAGAATTTCTATTTTAGGAATAAATTTCAGAATAATACTCATCTCTGAGTGGACACCAGTGCATGTGGTTGGCATAATCCAAGACACAGTTTGTCAGCCCTGAAGGTTTTCTGTCTGGAATGGTGGCAGCTACAGGCGTGGCCTCTGGGTGCCTTCATCTCCCTGCCCCTGAGATTCCCTCGGCCAGACCTTCACATCCGTGGCACCTGTGTGACTCAAACAAGCAGCCAGGTTTCATCCCAATGAGAAGTCTCAATACAGGGGTTCTAAGGCAGTCCCTGAGATCTTGTCCTTCTGAGAGAGTTTTGTATAGGAATAAAATTTGTTCCTTCGAAGATAAAGAAGCTAAATGAGTGTTTATAAAAAGTATGTATAACATCTCCTCCAACTGGAGGCAGCCCAGTCCATGAGTGCAGAGCAATGAAGGTAAAATTCTCAGAGTGAAAAATGGGAAAACCTTTCTCGTGGCCTGCCTCTTATTGTAAGGCTCTTTTCTGGTGCTGTGCCCTAAGGATGATGCGATGGATGAAGGTGCGCTGGCGGAAAAGCCTGCCGTTCTCCTTCCCCTCACAGGAGATGGAGGAACCAGCCGACAGGGCGCCGCTGCTTGGGCCTCAGGGCACCATCAGCAATGTCCGTGCCAGGGAGAGCCTCCAGAGGAAGCACAGCCCTACCAATGTCTTGATTTCAGACTTTGGGCCTCTGAAACTATAGAAGAGTAAGTTTCTGTTGCTTCAAGCTGCCCAGTTTATAATAATTTGTTAGAGCAGCCACAGGAATTTAATAACGATTTCTCTAAACCTCAGGTTCCTCATTGGTAAAATGGACACAATGACACATACCCTACAAGGCTGTAGATCTAAGCAACTCAAACAGGTACCCAAGCAATTGCAATAGTCATGCCTATTTAAGATGGAAATGTTTAGATCAATAGGGAAGTTTTTGTCAGTCATTTGGTAGTTGGGTCTATACCTCACTTTTCAATAGCCTGAAAATAAGACATGTTCCAGGCATACGATGACTCTTTTTCCACTTCTGACTCAGATGCCCCAGTGTCATTTACACACTGCCATAATATTGTCAGGAAAGCCAGAGACATGCCTCAGCTGTCTTAATGGAAAGTTCAGGTTCTCTCTCTCGGTATCCCCAGAACCCAGCCTAGCATCTGCAGTATAGTAGATGCTCAGTTAATTTTTGGTAAGTGAGCCTGGGTCATTACAGGTCAGACAAATTCACTCACTAAGTTGAACATAGGACAAAGGTTTCTGAATGAAGGAATGATAAACACTTACTATTTACTCATATGAGTAGCACACCAAATCATTAAACCATCAAAGTAATGATGATGATGACAGTGTTAAGACTATTCTTTCCTGGCATGACAAGGACCCCTGCCAGCATCAAGATGGCCCTAATGTGATCAAGTGAGAGTAATTCTCCTTACATATACCTGCCTTGCCTATTGCTCTTAAATTTAGCAAGACACATTCCTTAAGTGATTCCTGAATGACTTTGTATCACACACACTCAAAACATTAGCAGGTTTTATTTATATGTTTGCTTTTAACTTGGAATGAAAGCATAATGGGAGTTGATCTGTTAAAATCAAAGAGGTTAATTTCATTCTGAGAGTGATGCTACTCAAGGGATTAATGTAGGTTAAGCTATAAGTTAGTTCTATGACTCATGTCCATTTTCACAATTTCTCCTAGCATGATCTCCATCTCTAGGCAATAAGTGAGCTATTTTGAGAGCTGCCTGTATGTGGAGGTAGGTTAATTTCCTTTGATAGTATTTTCAGTGGGCTTAAATTTGTTGAAGTGATAACCTTAGTAATTATAACTACTAGTGTAACATTCATTATAAATCTATTTTAAACATGTGAGAGATAGTTTATAACCATATAAATATGGATCACTCTGACTATAGCCAACATAACAGGAACAAGACTTTCCATGAATGTCTGTTTGCAAGAAGAGAGGTTGTTTTCTTGCTTTTTAATTTTAGGGTGAGTAATAGCTGTCAGCTGATTTGAAGTTGGATCAGCATGCATAAGCCCAGACAAGGAGATGGGGAGGTTTAATTTAAGATTCTGGAAAATCTCAAGCTATATTTTAGGGGTTGCTATCTTAAAGACCCAGAATCATAGATTCTTAACGTTTTTTATTTCATTAAAAGATAGATGGAAAAGGTAGAGGAACCCACAAGACACCCTAAAACACATTAGTTGGGTATAATGCTCCTTATATATATTTGCTCAAGGGAGCCCTAACTCTCTTTTCAGGGTCATATATTCACTTACTCATTCGCACAGGTTTACTAAGAGTCAGCGATATGCCAGGCCCTCTTCTAAGCACAGAAGACACTTAAATGAATAAAGCCCCTTTTGAGCTTACATTCTAATAGAGAAGATGAATCATAAACAAAATTAATCCATGAAGTAACAGAAAATTATCAGAAAAGTGCAAGTGCTGTGATGAGAATAAAATAGGGTGATGTGATGGTTAGTTGTTGGGTGGTCTAGGAAGGCCTCTCTGAGGGCCAGACATTTAACCTGATCTCTTACCATCTCCACTTTTCTCTAAATACATATAAATCCAAATGGAAAAAAATGAACAAGAACACATGGCAGTGCCAGAAAAGTGGAAGCTGAGATCCAGCATCTGAGTGAGACATTCCTGCAACTTCATTTGAGAAATCATCGTGATAGGCAAGAGCATTGTGTTCACCATACTCAGTTAATACACCACAGAGAGCAGACCTCTGCCCCTCACATCCACTGAAGGCTGCTTGTGGCCAGAGATTCATCTCTTTCTTGTGCCTGTATGAAGGTCATTCATGCTAAACCATATATTATTAAAGCCAAAATGCCATCAATTGTGAGGTGCAAACCAATGCTAGAGATGCTAAAATGGTAGAACATGAATGTCTTAAAATCTATGACAGAGTCATTCTGACCCTGTTCTTTTTCTTCAGACTAAGTTTATATTAATTTCCTTCTGGAAATCTGAGTACACTCCCCAGATTTACTTAACTGAGTGGGTTTCATTCCCCCACTTCCTGCCACGCCTTTAGAAAATCCTTTAAGCCACCATGACAACTGTCACAATGGCCACTGGGCAGTATTTCAGGGGAATGGGGACTCTCTCTTCCAGACTCTCCAGTCTTAATTCTGAATTCCGCTATTAACACATGTCTCCCACCCAGTTCCATCGTGTTCTTGACTCTTTCCCCCCGAGCCTTCTGTTATCATCCTCACATCGATCTTTGGACTTCACAGAACCAAGTTCCTGAATCTGCTCCCCTACTCCCCCCAGCTGTACCTGGTATGCTGACTCAGATCATCAGTCTGCTCAGGGGATATGGTCCAGGCCCCTCCTTCCCTGGTTGTCACCCTTCTTGGGGAACTGTTTCACTGGGCTTGCTCAGGACACACTGGTTTCTTTACTTGGAATCACCAACCTCTATACTTCTCTTTTATCTATACATTGAAGCCCTTCTCTATTGATAAAATACCAAGTTCTTTGTCCTGGATAAGCAAAACCCTTAAGTAAAAATCATTAAAACAATCTATTGCCTGGTCGGCATTGCTAAGTAGGTGAGCACTGACCTATGAACCAAGAAGTCATGGTTCAATTCCCGGGCAGAGCACATGCCCAGATGGAGGGCTCAATCCCCAGTGTGGGATGTGCAGGAGGCAGCCGATCAATGATTCTCTCTCATCATTGATGTTTACATCTCTCTCTCCCTCTCCCTCTTCCTTCCTCTCTGAAATCAGTAAAATATATATTAAACAATTTATTCATTTTGGGCAATAAAAGATAAGACATGCAAGATTTTAATTCAAACATTAGGAAATTTATTCTGACTAAGGCTAAAGGAAGTGTAGATATGGCAGTATGAGACCAGAAGGTCCTAACACAGAAACACCTCAGAATCCTACACAACCTCAGGATCCTACACAACCCAAAGCAAAAAAAGGTATGGAAATATCAAATAGTTATCAATAATTTGTCATTGAATATCTGTATGTATTTTGCTCTCACGCTCTGACAGAAAAACCAATATACAGTGAGGGATTTTTGTGAATATTTCTAAATGAAGGTGAGTGAATGGGCTGAAACATCAAATAAATAAAGATCAGAATGCAGAGGATGCACCAAAGTCTTCCTCATTTGGTCTAAAAGCCGAGAGGAGCCTGGCAGCGAGAGGCGCAGCCTCGGGACTTTGGCTGTGGTGCTGTTTCAGGGGCTGAGGATGCTGAGCTCTGACTATACCTGGTATGTTTGGTGGGTGCTGAAGAGATTGGATCCCCTGGGGATGTGCTCTGCACAATTTAGAAATAGTCACTCCAGTGATACCTAAGAAGAGTACATGGACATTCTCCACAACTGCTCATCTGAAGAAACCAAAAACGCTAAAGATAATCCAGTGAATTAGCAGTTCTGTTCTGACAGACAACTTTGAATGACTGACGGTTGGATTTTTAATGAGACTCCATTAAAATGAATAAATAAATAGGGAAACTTGACACCTAGAATTCCTAATCCATCCATTCTCTTTATTTCTATAAAAGGCACAGGGTACATTTAAAATAAAAATTCTGATGATTTCCCTGATTTATTTCAAGATAAGAAAGAAATAGAGGAGAGTCTCATTAAGTAGGAATAACGGTGATGGGAACTGTGGCTGTGATTAGCTCTGCTCGGGTTGGAGTTGATATTGCTTCTCCCCTGCAGTATTTTTTAATTACACTCCTGATTTTCTATTTGGAGACATCATAGACCTGGTAAATTGTCACACAACCACAAGTCAAATATGTGTTAAATATGAGAAAATGCTGCCATTTTTATCTGATTTGTGGTTCATTCGTACACTGTTATCTACTTTTAATTAAATAATATAAAATATGCATGGTCAGCAGTTTGACTTTTCATTTCCTTATCATGTCAGTAATTCAACCTGATTGTTCCCACCTACCCCAGAATTACACATTAAGGATGTAACCCTTGCATGGTTCTGATCCAATATCTGGACAAAGTAAACCCCTGCAAAAAAATAGCCACTGTCCAACTATATCTTCAAGAAAACACACACACACACACACAAATATGCCAAAAAATATGGTCCATCAAAAACACAGTGTGCTTTTTAGTAAGGGAGCAGCAGGAGTCTTCATTGTCTGACTTTCTTCTGTTTCATCCCTTTCCCCAGTGTCATATCTGTTGTTGATTTATAGTCTACTAAGTTCATTAAAGATCCAGCGTGACTCCCATGGAATTGCCTAAGGCACTGGAAGAAAGAACTTGACTTGCAGGTTGCTATGGACTTGGACAGTTTACTACTTCATTAAGGCTGCTCTTCAACTGGACCGTCTGCATAACGCTGTGCCAAAGAAGCCACCTGCTTCTCCCCCAGCCACCTACCGCCACCTTCTTCACATTCCTCCAAAGAACAAAGACAGATTGAAGACAGGGAAGTGGGAAATGAAACCAAAATACCTCCAATCCCCATTTTTGTTATTCTGACTCTAATTATAATCATTAAATCTATTCTATTGATTTCTTTGACAGGACACTGTTTTGCATGCATTTTTTTTTTCTATTTAAAACTAAGAGAGATAAGAACTCCAACAAAAAAGCCTTGGAGACTGGGTAGGTGTAGATTTCTTGGAGAAATACACACTCAGCCTCACTCCTGAGGAAAGGAGCAGAGTCCTCCAGAATACATTTTCCTGGGATATTCTTGAAATTATCTCAAAGATAGAGGTTTTCAGGATGAGGCAGCTCTGTTTGCAACCAAATGAAAATAAAAGAAATTAGTTAAGTGATAATAACCAGGAGGTGATGCTAAAAGGAAAACCCTCTTGTAAATAAACTTGATTTATTTACAGTTAAATGTGTGATTATAAAAAATATTTTCAGCCAAACCATAGAACTTCTGCTTAATAATAATAATACTTAGCACTTATACAAGCACTTTACATCCGCAAAGTGCTTTACAAACATTAAGTAATTAATCGTTAACAACACCCCAGTGAAGTAGGTAAGTATTATTCAAGTATTCTCTTGAATGTTCAAGCCAGGATTACAGGGAATCCAAAGTGGGTTGCTATGTGACTGTGTGTGTGTGTGTGTGTGTGTGTGTCCTGTTCCACTCTTACTAAATTCAGGACTTTGGAGTACCTTATAAATGAAAAGATGGCTCATCTGGGGAATGTTTGAAGCCTTTCCAAAACTGTGGCTTTGGAGTTTCCCTAATAGAACCAAAACAAACTCTGAGGTGGTTTCTCCAACTCTTGTACGGGTTGGAAGTAATTGGGTTAAGGAGTGGTTTCTACACAGGAAGCCAACCACCTCCTCCCTTCCCACATTCTTCACTTCTTGGTGTTTTGGTTTTCACCCTCATTTGATGATAAAGACCAAAATCTCACTTTTAGAAGGAGCGTGTTCATTAGTCAGAGGAGGAGTCGGGGGAGGGCAAGCACATAAAACACGGCCCACCATGGAAGAGCCTGGCACCCCCAGGGAGAGATGAGACATGGGCTTGAAGAGCAATAGATCTGGCTCCCTAGGGTAGGTCCCAGGGGAGTGAGTCAAAGTGCAGTAGAAACCAGGGAGATAGCTGCCAGAGGTCAAGGGAGGACCTTGTTGGAGCAGGGGCATTTGAGTTGCACCTAGAAAAGGGTCAAGGTAAACGTTCAAAATGCCCGGGCCAACAATATTCCCTCCATCCTTTGGTTGAAGGCATGTGACCTCAGCAGATAAAGGCCACTGTTGAAGGACTGGTCTCTTTTCTGGGTCAGATAACGAGCTGCTAAAATTACCTTGGGTTTTTTCATTGATTTCTTCATTTACTCATTAAAAATAGCTAGTGGATACTGAGCATCTCCTCTGTGAAGGGCACTATGTTGAATTCTTTCATTTCACTTGGTCATTTAATCTTTACCACAATCCCCTCAGGAATGTTCAACTACTAGCCTCATTTAAATATCAGTAAAATGAGGCTTAAAGAGGTTAAGTAACTTGGTTAAATCACCCAGCTAGTAAGAGTTGGGATTAAAACCTAGATTCTTAGATTCCTGAGCCCACTCTCTACATTGTACTCTATACTTTCTTCCATTCAATTGATTACTATCTGAGTAGATGCCCGGCCTAGAATTAGGTTCTAAGTAGAAGTAAGCAAATAGACATGATTTTGGCATGGTAGGAAGACAGACATTTAAAAAAACACCCTCACAAATAAATGTCATTTCAAATTGGAATCTGTATTGTGAAGGAAAACTTGGTGGTGTGAAAGATACAGGAAACATAATTTATATCAGAAAATCAGAGAAGTCCACCCCAAGTAAATGACATATCCTCTGGCAAAGGGGTGGAAGAGCATTCTAGGTAAGGCCCTGAGGTGGGAAGGAATTCAAGAAACTGACAGTAAACCAGCACAGGGAGTAGACAGTGATTCAGGGGGACAGGAGCATAAGATGAGGTCAAGGAGAAAAGCCGGGGCTAGGTCATTACAAAGGGCCTTATGAGCCATATGCACCAGTTAAAATTAAGTTCAGCTGCATGTAACTGAAACACAAAATAAGAATGACATGAAGAAAAACACATTTAAAAAATCTGGAGATTAGCAGTCCGGGGTTAGAATCACAGCTCCACAACCTTCAGGACCAGGAAGCTTCTATCTTTCTACACTGCCATCCAGCATGTGGCTTCCATGTGACTGGTCCTGTGATGGTCCAAGAAGACTTGTGGACATCCAGCCATCTCATTTGGACCAAGCAATGGGAAGAAGGTGTGAAGGGCAACCAAAGGGAAACTTCCTTAGAGAATGCTGCCCTGAACTCCCAAGCAATGTTTCCACTTATAATTATGTGGCCAGACTGTTACATAGCCACACCTGTTTTCACGGGAAGGCAATGCAGTCTGTAACCAGGAAGATTCTGTTACTGGGGGTGGAGATAAGAGGGGAGGAGCATGGATATCAGCAAGGCCACTGGTAGTCTCAGCCATACTATGAAGAAGAGTTTGAATTTTATTGTCACTAGGATACAAAGCCCATCATATGTTTTAAGAAGGGAAGCAACATTATTTGGTTGGCATGTTTAGAAACCTTGGCTGTTTCATGAATGGGTACGAGTGAAAACAGTGTCCTCAGCTAGAAGCTATCACGGTGGTCCAGGAAAGAGATGCTATGGCTTTGATAAAGATAAAATCATTAGACACAGGAAAACCTAGTGGAATCAAGATATGTATCAGAGATTAAAAGAATAGAAATGTTTATATATTTTAGATGGGGTGGGCTGTGGGAGTTTTCCATGAAAACGCCTAAAGTGGTGGTAGATACGACCATACAGCTGAAGATGCCACTTACAGAGATGAAAAATACTACAGAAAATGAATATTTGAGTGAGTATGTGTGGAGGTATTTCAGTTCTGGATGTCTTAAATTTAAAATGCAAGTGAGTTATGCAGGTGAAGATTTAAAGTAGACAGTTGAACATACAGGCCTAGGACTCAGAAGAGAAGTTGCAGCTAGAGATAAATAATTGGGAGCTATTGCATATAATTGGTGTTTAAATCACTAGGAGTAAAATAAATTCTCTTTGGGAGAGACTAATTTAAGAAGAAACAGATACTGGAATCTTGGGGAAGACAACTGGGTAAGGAAAGAGGGGCAGCAAAGAAGGCCAAGAGCAGTGATCAGCAGCATAAAAGGGAAACCAGTGGTGTCATAAATACCAAGAGAATATTTCAGAAGAAAAGAGAAGTCAACTTTGACAAATGCTACTAAGAAGAGATGAAGAAAAAATGAGAGTAAAATAGTCAACATTAGATGGAGCAACACAAAGGTCATTGGTGACCTGAGCAAGAACAGTTTGGAGTTGTGGGATAAAAAAGGCACATGTGTATGTACTGAGGAACAACTGTGAGGTGAAAAGTGGAGGGGAAAGCATTTGTACAAACATTTTTTAAGTGACTTGGCTGTGAAGGAAAATAAGGTAGTAGTTGTGGAGGGAGGTATTAGGGTCAAGAGAAGATATTTTAAGAGTGGGAGCTACTAATTCTTGTTAGAAAGTAAGTGAAAAGAGCCTTGTCAGCGTGGCACAGTGGTTGAGTGTCAACCTATGAACTAGAAGGTCATGGTTCGATTCCCAGTTAGGGCATATGCCCATGTTGCGGGCTCAATCCCCAGTGTGGGGTGTGCAGGAGGCAGCCAATCAATGATTCTCTCTCGTCATTAATGGTTCTCTCTCTCTCTCTCTCTCTCTCTCTCTCTCTCTCCTTTCCTCTATGAAATCAATAAAAATAGAGTTTTTAAAAAGAATCAGGTACCCTAACTGGTTTGGCTCATTGGATAGAGTGTCGAACTGCGGACTGAAGGGTCCCAGGTTTGATTCAGGTCAAGGGCATGTACCTTGGTTGCGGGCACATCCCCAGTGGGGAGTGTGCAGGAGGCAGCTGAATTGATGTTTCTAACTCTCTATCCCTCTCTCTCTCGTCCTCTCTGTAAAAAATCAATAAAATATTTTTTAAAAAATCAGGTAAGGAGGAAAGATTAAAGGTGGAGCAGCAAGAAGGACTTACCAATGATGATCATTGTCTGAGAATTTTTAAAAGGGGATTAGATTGAAAATATTTATGGAAGGCCCAGTCTTTGCCTGAGGGGGGTACATATTTTTCAATGCCACAGGTGGGAGCTGGAAGGAACAAGAGTGTTTCTGATTCCACTCTTGTTCCTTATGTGGCTATGGTGGAGATAGAATAAGAGTTTTCTCCAATGCTTTCAATTTTCTCTGTGGAAATGCAATTACACTACAGTGAGGAATCTCTCCCATTTATCAGACTGGCAGGGATAAAAAGAGGTGAGCAGCATGCTGTGGTGGTGAGCCAGAAGATACTAGCTTTCTTATACACCATTGGGAAGAGCATGAATTGGAGCAATCTCTATGAAAAGCAATCCAACAATATCTCTCAAAACTGAGAATAGCACACCTTTGACCCACCCATAATATTTCTAGGGACTTATCTTACAAATATACCAACAGATATACAAAATGATGTAGGTATAAATGTATTCACTGTAGCATAATTTATAATAACATAATATTAGAAATAACCTAACTAGCCATCAATAGCAGTCAGGTTACATAAATTAAATAACATCTACATAATGGCATACTATAATATTATAAAAAGAATGAAAATATTCTCTATATAGAGCAAGTATATAGGCTTTGTATTTGGGACAAGAACAGCCTAACAGCTCAACTTGGAGAAGAAAGGGTTACAGGAAGATATTTAAACCATATTTAAAATTGAAAGGGAGGTCCTTAGACATGTAAAGAATGGAAACTCTAAGAGTTTGAAGATTTCATTATAAAAAAATATATATATTATTACTATTGGTCTTTGAAGAAAAAAAGCCCCCAAAAGGGACTCCCATGAGATTAGCTATGGAAGTATCACTATCTAATCCACAATTCTAAGACTCTTCTTTGACCCTAAAATTCTTGAACTTATGTTTTCAATGGCTCTCGGTTACCCAGAGAATAACACTCAACTCTAAAAATTATGGCACGAAAGCCTTCTACCTGTGCCCTAGTCTGTCCTATCCAGGCTCAGCAACTTTGATTTCCTGCCTACATTCAGATGGATGTACTCATGGGGCCCAGAATAGTCATTATTATACTGTCTTCCACACGTTTGTTCATGTCATTTGCTCACTTGGAAAAATCTTCTTCCCTTCTATTTAGAGTCAACATTTTGAAAGTCATGTCAAGCCCCACCTTCCCCTCCAGAGCCATCTGTCTAGCAACTTACAAAGCCCAAGAACTCAAAAAGCGGCCCGACTTCCAAGAATGGTTCCCAGTTCTATTGGCCAAAAGCCTGGGGAGCAAGCTCATTCATTCATTTCTATTGAAAGAGAAGCAAACACTGGACTCAGGTCTCCCCAGAGGGTTGTAGGCAAGAGAAATGCCCCCCCTTTTTCCAGGGGAGCAATTTCAGGCCCTTGAAGATCAGGTTTAAGTCATTTCCTGACCATACACCAGCACAGTTCCTCCACAGCTCCAGCCAGCCAGGTTCAGCTCCTCGGGAAGACTCAAATGTAGTTTCTGAATTAATAATTCCGTCCAGCTTTGATATCTTCATTTGAGAGTTCCAGAAGAACAGAGTGTTTTTAAAAGGAAATGGGAGAAGGCATGCTCAAGGGGGGCATTATGGTGGAGAGAGAAGAGCTGTAACTCTCAAAAACGCATCTGGATGAATGAGACTGACTTCCTATGACTAATGTCCCCCAAACATTAAGCTAATGATTAAACTGGAAAAAAAAAAGCAAATCCCCAAGATATCATATGCTGCTGGGCGGACTGATGGAAAAGAGCCTTGCAAACAGTCCCAACATTGTGTGGGGAGCTAGAGAAGAGACATAGATGAAAACAACAGAGATCCATATGGTCCTAGACAGTGGTCAACAACCAAAAATGCAAAAGCAGAGAACAGAGTGCAGTATGTTTCTCATACTCTCCTGTTCTGGCACTTCTCTGGAAGTTGAAAGTGATGGGGGAAGAAGAACAGAGCAATGTCTCAGGAAACAAATCTGTAGGCATTTCCCACAGAGCCCCGCTTAGCAAGCTATGTGACCAGTGGTGACCTCTGCCTTCACAAAGATTCTCCATTCCCAGAAAAATGACTGGGTGCTAGGTTTGTGTGCCTTCTCAACAGCCACCTATGTTCCCCATGAATCCTCTACATGTCCCCAAGAAATGGGACAGTCCCCCCAAGTCAAGAGGAGCCTGGAGCTGGCAGGATATCCCAGCAAGTCCAGAGTTTAGCAGAGACTCAGCAGGGGATGCCTTGGTGGCAGCAGTGACTTAAAAGGTCTACTTTTGGGGTGCAGGAGACTTAGCTACCTTTGGCCTCTGAGGGTCAGAAAATCCTAATTTTCTAGGTTTCTTTTTTTTCTTCAAACTACCTCTAAGCCTATTTGTAACTGGACAACAGAGAATGTAGATCTGGCATTTAAGTCCTTTTGGAAGGCACAAGGAGCCCCAATATCGTATGCCATATTTTGCATGTATGGAAAAAAAATTATTTTTTTCAATTTTTAAAGTGATCTATTACTTAAACTTGGTTTAAAACTGCTGGTCTGCTTTTGTGTAGCCAATAAGTGATGGTCTTTGTTAGAGAATATGATATTATGTTTTCCAAATGTGTGAAGAGCATGACAGTGGGACCCCATTGGAATCTGGAGTTTGAGTTCAGAAATACCCACTTTTCATACTCTGCTTTTCAGAGTAAAAGAGCCATGATATACATTCTTTTGTTCAAGGTATATAACTAGATCGGAACAAATGCCATAAATAAGGGCTCTTTAACGAAGTCTTAGTTCTAAGTGAGATTTTTTTTCTAATGAATGAAATGCCCAGACTTACCCAGAAGCCATTCCCATTACTGTACAAACAATATTTAATGACAGACTTTATAGGAGATACCACAGACCAATAACATATCAGTCAATGCACACATATCCTATGGCCTGTTGCATTTTATTAATACTGTCACACCATTTTACAGTTAGAAGAGATCACAGATGTTCCCTTCTCCTTGTGCCAAAGAGATTGAGACCTAAGGTCACAGAGCAGGTCTTTCCCTGGAGAGCCTCATTTGCTGAATCAGACCCTGGGAAAGAGTTGTCAAGGGTCTGGAGCTATAGAGAAAGTGGTCCTGCCTTCCTCGAGGACAATCTGGCCTTCTCTCAAGGATGGCACGGCTTTATGCCTTTCCCTCCACTGCCAGAAGGCTGCTCCCACGGGGCCACGTTAAGCAAGCTGTGCTGAGGGTGGCAATTTTTATCAACATGGTTTGTTTGTTTGTTTTTCAGAGTTTCAACATTTTCTCTCCAAGTACTGCTTTTATGAGATGCCGGGAGCCGGTCCATCCTTGCTGTTTCAAGGGACCTGGCATATATGGCATACAGTTCATAATATGTTTGCTCACCTTCTTGGCGCTGTGTTTTAACCAAGGTCACCTCTCCGAGAAAGGTTGTTTCTCCAGGTAGGAATTTTTCCCTGAAGTCAGGGAGGGGATGCCTCTCCTAGAAAGGTTGTTTCCCCAGGTAGGAATTTTTCCCTGAAGTCAGGGAGGGGATGAAACTCCTTAACTAAGTGCCAGGCGGGTAGTTAATCACTACAAACAATCATGCTTAAGCTACATAATCTTTACTCCCTGGAATGGAGATAAGAAACGCCCTAGCCTTTGTAATAGAAATTGACAGGATTAGAATCAACTGGTATAAATACAGATGTAACAAGACAGCAAGAGACAGAACTCAGAACACAGAACTAAGGACACAGGGCTTGGAAGACAGGACCAAGAGAGACAGAGCCTAGGCACAGAACCTACACAGAACGTTCTCTAGGGACAGAAGAACTTCGCCGGCGAGAGCATGCTGGAGGATCCTGGACAGGGACTGGCCTCGGAGCCTGGAGGCGGGGCCTGGCGAGAGAGCATGGCAGGGGATCCTGGACTGAACCTGACTGTGGAGATTGGCAGGAGAGCCTGACTAGAACCTGGTGACTGAACCTGACTGGAGTACCTGGACAGAACCTGGCTGGAGATCCTAAGCAGAACCTCTCTGGAGATAAGACCAGAACTTGGCTGGAGATCCTGGCTAGGCTGCTGATCAACTGAACGCTGTCTCCGTGTCATTCCTTCTTCGCCGACTCCGTCTACGCCTTTGGGGACCCCTGGACCCACTGGGGTTGGACCCCGGCAATGAGACATGCTACGTATGTGCGGGCCAGCTAGTCACCCCCCATAATGAAAAGCAGTGATTTCTTGCACTGACTTCCACGGGTGGGAGAAGTATAGTTAGCATGGTTGTTCTTGTTTTCCTTCCATCTAGGGCTCTGGTAGGAACAGGGAGTGCTGGAATGTCACATAAAGGAAGGCTGTATTTCCAGGGTAGCAGCCATCGGGGGTCTCAGTGGAGACCTGGAGCTGCTCTTATAATCAGACTGGTCTTTCATGCCGACATTTCTGAAGAGTGCAGGCCAGGGCCAGGAATTTGTAGAATGCCCCTTGATTCTGGCTGCCTGATATGCATTTGAGATGGGAATTCCTCAGGACATCCCATCAGGAGGCATGCACCATCTTTCCAGCTCTCATCTCAGGCCCAAGCTGTGCAGGACTGGAGAATGTAGTCCTCAGAGACACCAGTCACACAGTAGCATACCAGGCTTCTAGCTCCAAATGAAGAAATCTGAGCCTCCTGATCGAATCCCCACCCCCAACTCCTCACTCAGGCAGTAGGATTTTCCCTTCAATCGGAGGTTCTCAGAGGCGACCCATAGCAGGAGCATTGCTGGCATCCAAGAGCTGAGTGGGAGGAGGACTGCACACTAGGTCCTGCAGTCACCTCCGCCCAGGTTTTGCATCCCGTGGGGTTGGCTGGGGTGGGGATGAAGGGAAGGGCCACCTCTCTCCTGTCTTTCTGATTCAAGTCTGGAAAGTTGCCTGCAGCATGACCCTCACCACGGACGGACAGTCAACACCCATCTCGGTAACTTGTTACCAACCACAGGTCACCCGGTCAGTCTAGGGCTTGCTTCCAAACATCCGTTCCCACTCCATTATTCATTTAGGCAGAGTCAGCCAAGGGGAAGAGGAGACGCAGTTGGAAGCCCAGGACCGAGCTAGCCCCAGGCAAAACTGGAGAGTCCAAATAGCTTGTTTACAAAGACCCTTGCTCTTTCCACACAGTTTCCCCTTTTCAGAAATAATTTTCTCCCTGGCACCTAAGGCACTTGGAGTAGACAAGGTATCTCACTCAAACTAAAACTTTGGGAGCTTTCTGTATATTCAGAGAATTATGCACAATTACTTTAAAGGAGGGCTCATTTTCTCCTGGTGCATTTATCCAAACGTTAGGAGTGGAGAATGGTGGGATGCCCCGCAGTAATCAGGGAGCGATCCGGGGCCTTTGGAGCATCCTCCAAGTCCTCCCATTGACTACCTACAGCAACGGAGGCTGCTCATCAAGGCTCCAGTATGAAACCCTGCACTCAGAAATGCTGCTTTTCCTAGCCATCCCAAGGCCCTGAGAGCTCTCGTCAGGAGCAAGGAGAAATATTTGCAAAGAGCGTGTTTGAAAGAGCCCTGGATTAAGCAGACAACTCCACCACTCAATCTATTTAACACGTCGGTTACTTTATCTCACCAGGCCTTGGGTTTTTTTTCATTTTAAAAATGAGGGGTTCTGATTGGCCGATCATAAAATCGTTCAGCTCTGAATTGCTGAAATGTTATATTCTGGCTTGATTCATTCAAAGATAAGGGAATGGGAAATGGCAACAAATTTTAAAAGTTTATAACATAATGGGTTTGTTATATGCTATTCTAAGTATTTAACCTGAATTAACTCCTTGGATCCTCAGAAAAACATCTGAAATAATTACTCTCACTAGCCCCATTTTACAGATGTGGAAACTGAGGTGCAATTACTTAGCTGGGAAGTTGCAAAGTGAGACTTTGAACACAACAGTGTGACTGTTCCTGTTCCAAACCACAGTGCTATTCAACCTCTCAAGGAAGAAAAACAATTGCCACCAAGGAATGATGTAGGTTGGGTGGGGAACAGGAGCCAGAAGAAAGAGAGCCAAGGATGCTGGCCAGGACAGGTGGTCTGGCTGCCCCAATCTTTTGGGCTCATGCACCACAACGAAGTGCACGGCAAGAGATCTAAGCAGAGAGTGGCCTAGCCCAGCCTGACTGAGTATATGGAATTAGCTTCCTTGCTGATAGGTTAAGTCTCTGAAGGCCCATGGACATCTAGGAGCAGAACTGGCTGGCGGAGGACTGTTGCAGACATGCTGTGTGGATTGGGCTGTCCTGCACCCACCGCGGACAGGTGTGGCAGACAGACGAGCTGTTCCCAGCCAGGCCTCTCCAGGCTCATGGCTGCCTGGCCAGGAGTATGGGAGAACACGAGGCTTTGAGGGTTGATCTGAATCTCTTTCCCTTGGAATCCCCCAGGTCTGACCACAAAGATACACCAGTGTCCATAAAGAATATCTAAGAAAGAAACTTGGTCTTTCCTTTCTGGATGGCTGAGGGCAAATAAGGAAGGGGTGTGTGATGTGTGTGTGCATGGGACTGTGTAGGAGAGATAGAGAGAAAGAGACAGAGATAGAGAGAAGCAAAGAGACAGTCAAGAAAGAGGGAGGGAGGGAGGGAGGGAGGGAGGGAGAGAGAGAGAGAGAGAGAGAGAGAGAGAGAGAGAGAGAGAGAGAGAATCAGAAATATAAGACAAACAGAGATAGAATAAGGGAGGTTGGAAGAGGGACAGACATACAGACTCTCAAATTGTCTAAAGCTTGTTTAAAGCTTCCAGCATAAATAAATCTAGATTTTACAGTGGTGTTTGGGAGCCTCTGTTGGTGTCTTAAAATCAGTGTTTTAGCTCCACCTAACTTTTGCAGGGTTTTTTGTTTTGTTTTGTTTTTTTAGTTACAGTCTGGCATATAAGTGTCAGTTTGTTATGTGGGTGGGTAATGGTATGCTTTTAATTAAGGAGGCAGAGATGAAATTAAACCACATCAAGTGGCTAGTGTTTCTTTAATTTCAGATTGTGGGTCCCTTACCCTGAGCACAAGGAGTTGGGCTAGACAATGATTCCCCTTTAATGGTTATGGCTGAAAAACTCCATCTCGTGACCAGCTTCATAATTGATTAAACACAACTGTGGACTCCCATGCTCAGGAAGTGCAATTTTGCTGGTGTCGCTTCAAGTCTAAAATACCTCCAGGGTAATTACAGGCTCAGAGGCAACGCAGAAGGCTTTGAAGTAGGGGAAGAAAAGATTAGGGCGGCCAGAGGATCTGTGCCTGTTCATTTGTCCTTCATGGCAAAACCTTGAAAGCCTTTGGGGAAAGATGCCTCCGTCTGCAAAGACTCCGGGTTTGGGACATCCCTGTCTGGCTGCAGAGTAAAGGATGGCGGTGTCCCAGATCATGGCAAGCCTCAGAGGTCACCGCACATCCCCCAGGAGAGGCTGCTGGCTCCTAACGCCAGATTCACGCAGCTCTGATTCTTGTTGCCTCGGGTCTGTTTGCCCGACTGGCCGCAACTTGAGCCATCCACTCGAAGCAGGAAGAAGTGCACTCTGTCTGACCAGCTAAATTATTTACCTTGATAGCAATTATCCAACACTACAAGCCACACTCTAAAGGCCTCTTTACAGTTCACGCAGAGAGGATACAAACCTTTCTCAGAAATGAAGAGACTGAAGGGCTCTTTTTAATTTTTTAATTAATAATAGGTTAGAAGTAAAAACCATTATTAGTGACAGTACATAATGGGAAAGCCAGGCCTGCATGGTTAAGAGGCCCATTGAAGGAAATGTTAATGAATTGAATTTGAAGTTCTTCATAGTCAACCTGGAGACAACTAATGGCTTCAAAGTGGAAAAGTGAAGAGTTATTAAATGTTGTATATTTATTGCACTAATAATCAGATTGCCACAGGCTGGGAGAGATGCAAATATCAGCCCAAGTCCTGTTTAACCATTAGCTGTGGAAATGCAAGAGATTCACTGGGGGGAAGTTACTGTATGCAAGCATTTGCCAATGCCACTGTGATGAATAGCTCACAGATTAGGCCCATAACTACTCCAATCCCAGGAAAGCCCATTTCAGCAGAGGATAGAATCGTAACTTAATTTTTTTACTGGCACTTGGAGAGAGACAAGGACAGTATTTCTGGCAGCTGCCATTTTACATAATCTCGTGTTTTCTATTAAAAATGAAAAAACACAAACAAAAGAACCACCCACCCTTCCAGTTGCCCAGGTTTGGGACTCTCCCAGGAGGAGCTGAAACCCCTCAGGTCCTGGCACACGCTCTTCCTAAAGCAGAGGCCCCTCTGAGACAAAACTGCAAAGACCCTCTGGCCCCTCTGTGATAATTTCTCCCAAAGATTGATTCACGTTCCTGAAGCAAACCTCTGAGTAGAGAGACAGACTCTGAAGACAGTCCGGAATTCTGGACCTGGTGTTCGGGATTTGCCACTTCCTAGCTGAGTGCGTCATTGCAATCTCTGAATCCTCATCAGCAAAATGGGGACAGTTACACCTACTGCAGGTTTGGGTCAAGGATCGGTGACAAATTGTGCCAAGTGCCTCACAGAGTGGCTGCGATACAGCAAATTATTGTTTCAGGGGCTTCCCTAGAAGCAGTCCCTCACGGGAGGATTAACATGTGTCTGTGATCTGCTGTGTTTGTGGGATGGGAATGGGAGAGGCAGGATAAGAAAGGGGAGATGGCAAGGAAAGGACTTGCTTTCAGTGAGGTCCCATGGGAAGTAGCTTCACTCCAACCCCCAGGGGAACTCTAGATGTAAGTTATGCCTCAGAGTCAGTCACTCAAAGGGAAGAAACTGGGCATTCATATGCCTGGGTCTGTGAGTCAAGGCCTCCCCGAGAAGATCTGAATTCCCAGGTACTGTTCAGTTCTCCAGCCGCGTGGGCAAAGCAGGCTCTGGCCATGAACTCTGAAGCTAGGTCTCCAAAGGAGGCGCTGTTGCTAACTGTTGGAAGCAGAGTGGCCAGGGGCACACGAATGGTAACAAGGATCCAAGGGCACTGGGGCAGAGTGCCTACATCACCCCCTAGTGTGCCCAACCCGGCAGAGCTCTGGTCATCATTAGCCTCGATTGTATTGCGGATCTGGTGGTTATCCCACAAGCTCTCTCTCCATCAGTCTCTCAGTTGACTGCAGAATGATGAAGGAAAGGGGTCCATAATCTTCCTCCCTGAACTCACATCAACAGGGCTGCAGTGAGCACTTGCTGTGTGCTCTTCACCACGCTGAGTCCTTGGGGGAAAGACACACTGACATAAAGTGTGGGCTCCACCCCAGGCCCCTGGGGAGAAGGTTCGCTAAAATTAAAAGTACAATAGCTTCACAAGGTAAGAGCTCATTCTTGGGAACAACAGAATAAAATCAAGAAGCACAGCAGTTCTCATATTTACTATCATCGGAGAAGAAAAATGGTGCCAGTAGGGAATGTTTTGAATATGGGATTTCCTAAGAGAATAAGCAGGGATCCA
This sequence comes from Myotis daubentonii, assembly GCF_963259705.1. Lineage (NCBI taxonomy): Eukaryota > Metazoa > Chordata > Mammalia > Chiroptera > Vespertilionidae > Myotis > Myotis daubentonii. Next base: position 46,042,975 of record NC_081851.1, on the reverse strand, counting down.
GACCAAGGGGACTGAGGGCCAGGTTTAGGAAACAGAGCACTGGAAACGGCAAACAGGCCCTCTCCCAGGATCCCCCTCCAAGATGTCACCTGCGCCATGAAGAACCCTACATGACAATGAAGACCTGGGGAAGTATCTTCCTTAGAGCCGGTGATTCAGAGTTGCCAATACCAACAGCAGAGCAAACTGTCCAACTGCAAGGAACCTTAGAAATCATTCCATCAAAACCCCTTGTATTATGATAAAGAAATTTAGGCATGAAAGGTTAACAAGTTGCCATTTGCCTAATTTAATGATCTTTGTATTGTTCCACGTTAAAGCTATACATATAAGATTTTCACATATCTAAGAACAGCTTCCTTTTGCCCTCATAGACCAGGGGTTAGTAAACTACAGCCTGCAGGCCAAATCCTGCTTGTTGCCTATTTTGGTAAGTTTTAGTGGAACACAGCCGTGTTGTTCATGTATGTGTTGTCCATGCTTTGTTCACACTACAATGGCAGGGCTGAGTCGTTATGACGGAGACTGTGTGGCCCACAAGGCCTGAAATATTTACTATCTGGACATTTGCAGAAAAAGTGTGCTGACCCCTGCTGTATAGACCATTAGGAGGTAGGCGTCACCAAATGAGCCCGCCTTCTACCTGCGGGGTGAGACTGGTGATTCAACCAGCTGGCTGTCTGAGTGCCTTGCTGAGTAAGCCTGAGTCACCGAGGAAGGTCTGGTGGTGGAACTGGCTGGAAGCTCTGCTGAGGAAGCTGGCATCACAGAAAGGCCAGGCCTGCTTTTTCAAGCCCACCCCAGGGCAGACAGGCCTCACACACCACATGGGCCACCTGCTTGGAGGGCTCTCTTAGTCCATTAAAACACATGAGTCAGTGAGGAGACCCTCAAAGTTGCCTTCCAGCTCTGCCATTCAAATGCCAACGAGCGGACCTTCTGCCTCACTCCCTAGCATCACACTGCTTCCCCCTCCTCCTCTCTACGAAATGCCACATAAACAAAGGTGTACACATGTGCCCTGCTTCAGCACCACTAGAGTTACCCCTATTTCATTCACAGAATAATTGCATGTATTTAGCACGATTCTCCCTTTCCTAACAAGATTGCTGGGATTTGCTCTCTATCTGGTCAGCCTGATTCTTGGACAAAGGAAGGTGTATTTCACCAAACTCCATGCTCCAAAGAGTTCAAGGTGTACATTACTAGCATTCTCCCCACAGAGAATCATTCCAAGGTGCTATACAGGAAAAGCTTCATAAATGCTATTACTTTTCTAGCAGATAATATGATTCTAAAGACTGATATGTGATTCAATTAATGTGCTACCTTTCTGTGGACACCTTAGGGTGGCTCAGAAGCCAGGTAAAGCCAAGTTGTTTGCAGATAGCATTCTAATTATATTGCGACTGGGGCATATTTTATTTGTGCAAACCTACAGTGCTTACATAACAGGAAGATTATCTCTTGAGAGTCTCGAAAGCCATATCATCACCAGAATTAATAATTTAATAACATAATTATAATATAATCTATACATAATACTACATTATATGTTATAATGTAATTAGTAACACATTACATTGCATTTAAATTTTTAAATTTAGAAGAAGTGAACAGATCATCTGAGGATCACTTCCTGCCTCCACGTAAGACTCAACTTTCAAATGAATCCCAGCATTCCCCCTCCAGCGCCTCAAAAGAGAAGGTGAAATCACATCTGACAGCCTCAAGTGAGTCTCAGGCGCTACACGCTCTCACACACTCAGCATCCCTCTGACAAGAAAGCACACAGTGGTGAGTAGGAAACTAACACTCTAAAGTGGAGAGGGTAAAAAATGCCCCGCAATATCAGCTGGAAGGGCCCCTCTGAGACCCACGTCTGCAGCAGTGAGCAGGGCAACCAACCCCTCTCAGAAACACTGATAAACTGTGATGTGTACAGCTGCTCCTCTGCCGAGACCAGATCGAGGCCTGGAAGTTGCTGATGCTTTCGGGATAGCTCCTGCAGGAAGAATGACTTCTCAGAGGCGTTGGCTACCTGGCTGGGAAGGAAGGGCAGTGGTCGCCTGGGTGAATCTGGCTGGTGTCCCCGGTCTCTGGAATGTCTGAATGACCATATTGCCCTATGGAGTATGCGCACATCTGCATACCACGTTTGGGCCAGTGGAATGAAGCGAGCCTTGAACATGCTGGTAATGAGCTTTCTAATAAGCCAAGCACCATTTACACATGCGGTTGAGGCTCCATCCTTTCCCAAGAGCTGCCCTGAGAAGCTGAGCACTTACCCCAGTGAGGCTGCCAGAACAAGACGGGCTTGGAACTCTTCACTGGGGCCCCGTGTCAGACCCTTTTGCAAATTCTTTGGCAAGCCCTCAAAAGTAACAATTTTTATCTTTTAAGGGTAGATTTGATTCTTGGAGTGAGTCCAAGGTTGCTCAGAACCCAGCTTACTGAACAAGCTGGGGGACATCATGTAGGAGGAGACTGCTTTCCCTGGCTGGCTCCAATCCTGCTTTTGAGAGTGGCGGTAAAGGCACGGTCTCCACCAGAAGCAATGGCGGCGTGGGCAGGAGTGCCCGGCATCGAAAGGCACACTCCCTAAGATGTCACACAGCCTGAGAAAATGGTTAGTTCCGTGATTTCAGTGCTACCAGCTATGCGAGGAATCAAGAACACACAAGTGGAATCTCAAACACTGTAGTGAGCTGTAAATGACCCCAAATTCACAAGGCAAGGGAGGTCTGCAACAGGCAAGCCTTTGTCAGAGTTCAGGGAGCTGTAGCCCAGAGGCCAACTCCAGCCCATCCACTGACTGCCTGTTTTTGTAAATAAAGTTTTATAGGGGCACAGCAATGCCCATTTGTTTAGCTATTGTCTACACTGCTTGCACTCCTCAAAGGCCGCAATAGAGAACCTGTGGCCACAAAGCCTAAAATATTTACTATCAAACCCTTTACAGAAAGCTTGGCGGCCTCAGTCCCTCCTGAGTCTGTTTTAGAGGCTCATTAAAGTAGGGAATGTATGGTGAATAGACTTTCTCCCCGGTTTTCCTGTGACATTTGACCTTTTTATCTGTATGGAAAGTAATAACTTAGAATGTGGCGTGTGCTTTTATTAGTATCCTAGGGCTGCCATAACAAATTACCACAATCTAAAAGGGGTAGCTATTAACAACAGAAATTTATTTTCACAATTCTGAAGAATAAAAATCCGAAATCAAAACACTGGCTGGGCTACACTCTCTGTGAAGACTCTAGGGAAGTAAGCTTTCTTGCCTCTTTCTAGCTTCTGGTGGTCACCAGAAACCTTTCGTGTTCCTTGGCTTGTAGTTGTCTCTCTCCATCTTCACATGACATTCTCCCTGTGTGTCTGCATCAAAATTTCCCTCTTCTTATAAGGACACCAGTCATTTTGCATTTGGAGCCCAAATCCAGCCCCCCCCCCCCCATATCCTCATCCTAACTTGAGTACATCTGCAACAAGCCAATTAAAGTCCCATTCACAACTTCCGGTAGACAAGAATGTTGGGTGAGCACTATTCAACCCAGAACAACTTGGTACTTGGTACTCAACAAATGTGACTGTTTGCCCTTCATGATACATTCTGACCGATTTCCAAGCCAGGTGACCCCCTTCCATCCACAATGGCTCCGAAGAGCTTGGCACTGTGTCCTGCTGTACACCCCTGTCTGTTCTCTTCTACTTAGAAAGATCTTCCCTCTTCTCAACTACCTAATATCACCCGTTTTACTTCCTCCTGAAGATTCACATCAGGGAAAGCCCAGGAATGGCATTTCTCTAATTTTTAGTCCCCAAATCTTTACAACACTGAGACTTCCCAAATCTGGGCTTTGGCCTCAATGGCTTCCTCTGATTTGTCTTTTGGGTCAGACACTAAAACCCAGTCAATTCTTGGTCTGAACACAGTCACTGTCTAGCAAAGAATGGCAAAGCTATACCAATTCCCCGCTTCTCTCTTCGCTGTGAGTCTATGGTCGTAATTATTTATTTTGCCATTTTAAATAATACTTGCCTTTGTCTAGTGCTATTGAGGAGTCACAAATGTCAAAGGAAATCCCTACCTGCCAACAGACAGTATCAACAATGTTAGGGTTGCCAGATAAAATATAAGACTCCCAGTTAAATTTGAATTTCAGATAAACAAGGGACAATTTTTCAGTAGAAGTATGCCCCATGTAATATTTGGGACATAGATGTACTAAAAAAAAAACCCCATCCCTTATTTATATAAAATTCAAACTTATCTGGGCATCCTGTAGTTTTACTTGCTAAATCTAGCAACCCTAATGAATGGCCCCTTGGCTATTTATGAGTACAAAGGACCTCAGTGATTCTCGACATAATATTTACCCGTTACCCTGCTGTCAGTACCTCTGAGGGGTCAGCTGTTAAGGCCAGTTGTTATGAAATAACACCTGCAATGTGTTCCTCTTTTTCCTCCTGCGTCTAAGAGACTTCTCTAAGCATTCTGGCACCATAGTCTAGTGGTACCAATACCAGCATCAGATTGCCATCACTCAATAGCCATGCAGCCTTGAGCAAGTTGCTTAACCTCTCTCTCTAAGCCTCAGTCTATTTATCTGTGAAAGAGGAATAATTAGGCTTGCTGTGAGAATTAAAGCAAATAGTCCATGCAAAAGCACAGTTCTTGGCATTAGCAATCACCTAATCTATTTCTATCATTTGGAATCACTACTGCCCATTGGGCCTTACTGCGTGAGTGGGTGGGAGGGTGCATTTGGCCTAGACTTCCAATTCACAAGGGCATCAAAGGAAGACTGGCAGCGTGGTCTGCTGATGAAATTATACCTGGATACCCTAACAGGCTTGAAAGAATATGCTCACTATATAGCTTTAAACTTGTGTCACAGTGTCATTCAGACTCTATGAGGGCACATTATTTTATAAATTCTGTGATTATCATGTGACTCACACATTTCCACTGCATTAGAATTTTGTTACCCTTATTTCTTATTTCGTATAATACTAAGTCCCTAAGAAACTACAGATATGCGGGGGCCTGTCCTAACCTCTGAGGATAAATCTAGGAATCCACTGCTGGGGTAATGAGTGGAGGCCCCCTCCAACCCAGGGCATCCAGCCAGTGGACACACTGGTATGGCTCATATGGGTCTCAGGTGTGACTTCAGGAAGACTGGAGGGTGCTGGAGCCCTGGGCCAGTGCTCTAGCCAAATATTATTATTTTATACTTGTGCCATGGCCTGAAAAATGTTGGAAAGCACTGTTCTACCCTTCGGGGATGCTCACAGCTTTGCTATCTTGACACCCAAAATCTACCCCTGAGAAGGAAGAGGAGCCCTGGAATGGATCAATGACAAATTGAGTTCTCAGAGATGCACAATTTTGGTCTCCATATTAAGGGTAGAGCATTTGTAAGTGGGAGGAGTAAGTGAAAGGTAAATAAAACTAGACCGGACAGACCCTTATTAGAGTGCTTCTCTTTTGTCTTCCTCACTGTGCTCATTCTCTGTTTAAAGCTCCAACTAATCTGTAATTGACTAGAACATCTCACCCCTCCTGGTCCCAGAAGCCAGGGGGAAGACGCACCCATGGCTTGGGCCATCTCTGTCTGTGCTTTGGGAGGGAAGGGACTTATTTCTCCGATGTACCCATTTCTTCCCATTATGATAAGGGAGCTAAGATCCAAACAGCCTGGGCAGGAGGTGTATGAGCAATGCATGGGCTGGGTGTGTAGCATCTCTGAGACTCCAACAACAGGCAGAGATCTGGCATGTCAACATGATGCTGTCAGGTGCAGTGAGGAAAGCATGGGTTGAACAATTCTTGGGATAAAATCCAACACAGAATCTGGTTTTGGAACTTTGGGAGTCAGTTGAATGCTCTGAGCCTTATTTTTCTGCAGATGAAATGGGAGTAACACTTTCCTCATTGGTATGTTGCAACAATTTAAGGAATCAAAGGAAAAAGGAAAAAGCATAGCATCCCCCTGCTGATTCTAGAGGAACTTAATATCTATTTCTGCCACGTTCCTCCCTATTTACTTACTTTTCTCAGACAATCCCAAGGAAGGATGTTTCCACAGACCTGCTGTCCACAGAGGCAGACTTGCCCCCTTGGCTCCGCCTTCCAATTAGGTTTGGTTTGCCCACTCCCCTCCAGCCTCACTCTCTCCCACTGCTAATGACCATGCTCTTACCACACAACGGAGATTCTCAGCTATCGCTATTTATTTGTCAGCATTTAGAATCTGATGTAACACTTCCAGTTTTTAAAGGGAAGCTTTCCCTATCTTTTGAAATATAAACATTTTAAACATATTTAAACAAAATAGCACCCTTCTGAACAATGGTCCTCATCCTCTCATAATACTTCCTATTCCTAGGCTTTAGCCGTCCTGCAGTTAAGACCATCTATTCTCCAAGGCAAGCAAATCTCCCAAGATCACAAACTTGATCAGGTTTCTCCCTTTCTCAAACACTCGCAGCATCTCCCCAAGCACACTGGCGTGCCACCCAACGTCTTCTGTGATTCTGCCCAAGCATATTTCAGCTGTGGTCACTCCTGCACCAGCATTCCAACTTCAGCTCAAACGGAAATGATTACTGCACTTGACCCTCACTTACTTTTGCCATTTCTTTTTCCTGTTCCTCATTTCCACATGTATAATCCCCTAAAAAATGCCTTTCCCCAATCATCCATGTTGACATTGTTCCCTTCTTTGAACTCCCAAATCAATTAATATGTTCTGTACTGAATGGTATTTAAATAATTATAATAAAAATAACCACCTCAACATTATATATAGGCCTCACACTCCACAGGATCCTCTAATATTTACAGCTGTGTGATCTCATCAATTGGATTATGATCCCTTTTCAAAGACAGAGGCTTTGCTTCTTATTTCTCTCTATGTTCTCTAGGGCAACTATCCAGTACTTTGAACATAAAACTATATTCAATAAAAATTTGGTGAAGAATGACTGAATGAATGAATGAGTTTCAAGGAGGAAGTACCATAGGGAGTCAGAGGCTGTTGAGAAGCAAGGTTGATGACGTCAAAGTTCCTTTCATCCTCTTTAAACAGTACCAGTCTGATGTTTCTTGCTTTTTTATGCTACATACTTGTCTCACACACATTTAATGTTCACATGCTATGAGCAGACTGAGTGCTGTGATGGTGTGATTAATGAAGAGACACAGAAATGCCCTTGCCCTTGAGAAGCCATCATCTAGCAAAGGGACTTGAGGCACAGTCATAAACATATATTGATAGGGCAGCCTCAGGTGAACAACATGAGGCAAGGGATACAAGCAAATGTTCCAGAAGTTTGAAAGCAATGCATAACTTCTAGGAGGAGAGCCATATTGATAGGAGCTAATGGGATTTGAGGATCAGTGACCCAGGTCAGTGGATCCCCTGGAAGTTATGGATATGAAACAAAGCACCCACTGTACTATACCTTGCTATGAGGAGACACGTTCATGAATGAACAGATCCTGAAATGCAGGGAAAAGAGAGTCTTTAATAGATCAGCGTCTCTGGGCCTGGGAATCCTCATCTGTAAAATGGAAATAAAATGAGCTCCTCCATGGAACAGATATGAGATAGAAAAGAAACACTTGTCAAAGGTCTTCTGCTACCTTCGGGACATCACATACGTCCAATAAATACTAGCTAGCACATTGTATTACAATATTTCCTCAACTTTAAGGTATCATGGGTTGAAAGGTATGTCTTTGATTTAAAAACAGTGTTTTAGTGAGAAAAAGAAAGTAATATATGAAGTCTACACATAGACTCTAAGAAGGATGCTGACCACAGCTATCATAAAATGCAAAAAAGCTATTTCCTAGATTTGAGGAAAAGAGGGTAGGTTATTAGCATGTCCCAAGAGTCCATTGATTTGCTTAATTTCTTTGAAATTTAAGCTGCATCAAATCCTTATAAATTAGAGATCTCAGGATATTTGTGTCTTTCCAAGCAGGACTCTACAGCTCACACCTGGAGGATGGATTGGGACCATCACATGTACGTTCATACACATACAGACACACACACACACACACACACACACACACACACACACACACACAGATTCCAGATATGGAAACCCAGGAACAAATCACCCTGCACAGGAAACTTGCTCATTGTCTGAGCAGAATTGTGTTCTTTTAAAAATAAAACTGTGAGTGGGAGTGCTTGTGTTCTGGAATAGAGTCTCTTTCTTCCCTTCGTCCCATGTTCCTTGGCTACATGCTATTATGTGATATTCAGGACTGTCAAACCTTCTGGAGCCATAAGCATTTTTCAGACAACCAATCTCAATATGCATTATCAAAATTAGATCTTTTCTCTGCAGATGACAATTATGTATTATACGGTTACACATTTAGGAGTCTGTGACACCGTATTGTTAGACTTGGGATATTGACTTTTAACAATATGTTACCTTATTATATTTGGTGTCGCATTATGCCTGGATTGCCGCATTTGTCCCGTGGCCCCACTCAGGCTGCAATTAGTTTCTCAGTAAAGTGTCAAACAGCACTGGGGAGGGGACGTAGGGGTGAAAGGTAACTTGGAAATGATTTTCTTTTGCAACTGTCATTTAACTATCCAGTTCTTCAACAACAACAAAACTTCAACTATTACAGAAAAAATGCAAAGGGTGTATGCTCATCAATAAGACTGCCTCTGAACAGAGTAAGAAATCCAGTTAGGAGTCCAGACATTACAAAGATCTTGGATACCACCCCATGGTCACAAAAGAGCTGAATGCAGGCCAGGGGGAGAGAGAGAAGGGATAGGACGTCAGAAATCCCTGTATTCGTTTCTATAAACACAAGCTCAATGCCGTTTAAACTCATAAACATGCTAAAAGGAGCGAGAGGTAGCCTGTTACTCTGTCATATATTTTTATAGTCCTTTCTGAATGGTTTCAGATTTGACATAGTAACTGCCTGTTACTAGAAATAAACTGTGTAGTCAATTCCATGCTGCCATAATTCACTGCCCAGGGTTGTTCAAATAGATTTAGTGATGCCCATGATGGACAGCAAGCCCCTGGATGTTTTCATTTTCACTCGGTGTGTGTAGTGCCTCCAGCTTACTGACCTCTGAAGGTCTCGGAGGAGAGGGCCTCCCTCAGGTGCCATTGCTCCCACCACGTCAGTAAGAGACCTGTCCCCACAAGAAGCAAGTCTCTTTGGGTCTGCATGCCTCCCTCTGTGTTTCTACAGCTTGACAATCCCTGCTCCCATTAGTGACCTGCTTCTGAAAGAGTAAATTAAACCAAGGTCACACCACCACCCAGCAGCCATTAGGTGCCTGGAAAGTAGCAATACCTCATCTCCTTGGCTGGCATTTTCTTTTGGCTCAAGACTTTGGCTGCTTCTCTACCATGTCACGCACCCAGATGGAAAGGGAAAAATCCATTCAGCCATCTGGCTGTTTCTGTCTACACAATGCCATGCATCTGGGGCCATCTGGGAGACGGACTGAATTTTTTCACTTTCTGCCTGGTTGTTTGGTGTGGTGTAGATGCAGCCCTTGACTAGGCTAAAGTACTGCATAACCCCCAGCCCTATATAAAAGGCTGAAAAAAGAGTCCAGGATAACGAGGCCTATAGAACCATTTGGGAAAATGAATTGAAACTTTGTGAATAGCAGCATAATACAAACTGCAGGAAATAATAAAAGCTAAGACTATTGTTTATTAGACAAAGCAAACACCAGAACTGGATCAAATGATTATTTGTCAACTTAGTTTGCCCCAGACAGCTAGCACAATATTCTCAAGGGCATATTATTACAATTCTTTCCTAGGGTTGGACATTAGTCTAAAAGACATCTCAAATGGACTCCTGTGCTTAGATTTGTGGATGAACTAAAAAGATGTATGATTTCTGTGCCCTAATTAGTATCTCCTATAAGAGACTCCCTGTTTCTCAGTTAGTTCTACAACAAATAATAGAGAAATTTATGAAACACTTCCCAAGAATCATGTTCTACTTAAGAGAATTTACATTCAGAAACTTGGTGTATTAGCAACATTAAGAGCTTAATAGTATGGGGTGGAGGGCTGAGATTAAGGGGTGTATAAATTATGGGAAAATTTAGGTAGCCATCGCACAAATGAGGGTTTCCTTGGTATTGTAATTAAATACCTTGGAATTCCGGGATGCTTTCTCTTCCCCCAGCTCATTTCTGAAGCTTGTCTCTGGCAAGGTCTGGCAGCTTTCCCTTAGCGTCCATCTCTGCAGACAGCAATGCTCAACTCAGTTTGTAGGGGTTTCATCCCTATACTGTTCAACAAAATATAAAAATGATGAAAATAAGAACAGATGTGGAAAAATCATGATTGAAATATCCAGCCTAGAGTGGTCAGAGTGGAGGCGAGGTCAACAGGCCAACAAGGACTTGAGCCCAACTTTGGCTTTGAAGCCAACTTCAGATTTGTCAGAAAAAGGATGGAGGGCATTTAGGGCCCAGAGTGAAAAAAAAGTAAAGTAAATTTATGAAAGGTAGACTTAGAGGATAAAAACAAATTCCTTGCTGCGTCTATCCCAGCATTATGAGCAGGAATCCCCCTGCACACATTTAAATGGCATGTTCACATTTTATGAAACAGACCCTTAGTTTTAATTGCTTCTTAGACTATAGGCCAATTAAGGATGGGTCAGAAGGGCGGGGGTCACTCCCACAGCCTCTGAGGTTCTGAGAGGTGGAGCTTGCTTAGCCTGAGGCATCCATTCACACTTGTATTAAAAGGGAAAAAAAAAGAAAAAAGAAAAGGCTGAGTACACCATTAAACACCTCTGGTAGGAATGCTTACTTTATATGGGCTAAAAGCAAAAACTGGAGACCAAAAGTTCCCCTTTGGCCCCATCTCCTGCTTTCAAATAAAACCAATTACAACATTTCTCCTTGTCAGAGCCACAGAAAACTAAATACCAATATATACAGACTCAGTACTATATCTTGAGAAACTGCCAATAAGTTTGCAAGTCCTCCGAGATCTCCCCTCTATTTATCTATAATTGATCCTCTGCACCTTTATGCAATGCAGAGGTTAGAGATTAAGAGTTTTTAAAAAATATTACACATAATACTAGCTGCATAAGATACACTTCTTAATGGACTCCTAGTTCCCACAAAGCAACGCCAATATTGTAAATTACTGAAGTAAGTAGTAAGACTTAACGGGAAGAAAAATAAAATCTGCTATTGAGCCATACATTATACTTTACGTACCTTGACTTATGTATAGAGTACTTCTCCTGTTTTGTTTTCACATAAGAAAATTAAAATTTGGAGAATTTATATAAAGAATATATTCTACCAAACATTTCCAAAGCTTTTAATATCAACTTTAGATCTGATCGCTGGGTTCCTGGGACAGTCATCTGCACCCCGCATTTCAGTGCTGAACATTTCAGTGCTGAACGCATTCATTTTGAGGAGCCCAGGGGAGTTGGTGAGAGGGTCAAGTTAAACAGCACATGACCTAGCAATGGCAATGGCAATGGCATTTCTCACTTATAGGTCACTGGTTCAAATCTCACTCCAGTCAGTGGGACCCCAAAGCCTTGACCATTTAGTTGCTCAGGGATCTGGTGAATTGAATTGCTATGAGAAGTCTGGTCACCATCCCAGCTGGACATCTAATCAGAACAAATGGATTGTTCATAACTCATCCCTGTTCCTCCTGGCTACCCACCTTCCCCCGCATACTGTCGTAGCTGTGGAGCCCTGACCAAGAAACCCCAAATGACTAGATCTGGAGTCAGAAACCCTGCCCTCTATTTCCAGAAATGTAAGCTGCCATGCTATACCTCCACACACCATCATGAAGGAGTCTAGTCACCATCCCTGGCCTCAGAGGTAAGTCGCATTCTCTGTGTATGCTATTAATCCATTACCGTTTGCTGATGCCGTAGTTGCCTGTAATTTTTTTCTTCATTCAATGTACAATCCACACCACTGTGTAGATAACCAACTAATTGAACAATATCAAAAATAATTTCCCAATTCATGATAAACTTTACCATGAAGCTTCCTCATTTTGCTAATGAAGGAAGGCAGCATGGAGATAAAAGTAAAACGATGTATTAGATTTTGTTCCTGTGCCACTGAAATAAAATAGTAAACCAGCTTGGCAGTCACTACAGGCGCCCAGCATGTGCTCATTAACTCTTTGCCAGGTACAAAGGTGTCCTAACAGCTCTGTTTTAATTCCATGATCCGGCCCATAATCCAGTGCTAAACAATAATTAGTATTGACTTGTTAAACAGTAGTTGAAGGCTTCCTTTAAGCGCCTGAAATATACTTTAAGTTCCACAGACAGAGAATCAAAGGAAAGAGGAGGCATAGTTGGAAGGAGAGAGAGGGAAGCATGAAGGCGTTTTAATGTTTTTAACTGTAAAGAAAGAATTGTTCTTCCACCTGGAAACTTTGCAGGTATTTATGCATTGTTTCCAGACCCACACCAGCACTTTATTCCACCCCATGCCTGCTCCTCAGTGCCGTTGTGCAAAGAAGTCATTTATTCTCTAATAGCTTGCCCTACCCTACATTCCCTTTTATCTTGTCAGACTGACCAAATGTTGGACAATTTTCTCCCCTCTTCTAATGTAGTTTAAACTCTTTCCTGCTAATGGCTCGTCTCAGCCTATATATCAAGGTTTATTTAAAATGAGCAAAGAATGAAGACCTCTGGCACTGCAGATTTTCCCTGGTTTCCTTTGTTGTCCAAGTGTGTATTTGCATAAGCAAGATGGGACACTGACCACATTTGCTGGGGAAGTGCTGAACATGCCCATTTGGGCAAAGGAAACGATGGGCAACATGCTGTGACTTGCTTGCTAGAGAGGCACAGGAACACTGCAGGGCTGGGGGCCTCCTCACGTTGCACACCGCCCACCTAGTGCACCTGGGCATGCCATCCCTTCCTGGTACTCCATGAAAACAAAGCAAGCATTAGATAGAAAGGGTGTCACAAAGTTATTGATTCATGGCATTTCCATTATCTTCATTCCTTCTGGCCTTGAGAGGTTCAGGATCCAGATACTACTCCTTTCCTTGGAAACTAGACCTCGATGACAAAGGGACATAGGATCCTTCTCACACAGAAGGCAAGTGCCAGACTTATAGTCCCAAGCCAAGTCAAATAGATGCCCACTGAAGTGTGCATCCATCCATCCATCTGTCCATCATCCAGTGTTTTTGAGCACCTTCTAATAAGCTTTAGAGAAGAATAAAGATATGGGCTCTGCCTTCAAGCAATCTTACAACCTGATCATGGAGAACCAACCATGAACCTGGAAATCAAATCACAGAACAAGAATATAACTAACAAAGAGCAAAGGGTGAAAGCATAGGTGTTTAGAAAGAAGTAGTATTTAAGAAGGTGGTGGTGTTCAGATCACGCTTCTGGAAGCTGTGGGCTTGTATGAGGCTTTGAGGAATGGGCATTCTTATTAAAAGAAGAGGGGAGAGAAAGGGGACCATGCTAGACACAGAAGCAGCACAAAGACTCAGACCCAGAATCAGCTCTTTGTCTTCCAGAACACAACAAATAATAGAGTACACTAGTAGAACACTTTACATTTTATAAAACACGTGCATGTCCCTTATCTTATTTGCTTCTCCCACCAATCCTGTAGTGTAAGCATGACAGAAAGATTTTGCATAAAACAGGGCTAGGTAAGGGGAAAGGTCATTGTACAAAGTCACTACATTAATTTCTTATAAAATCAATAAGGGCTATCCTGGGAAGTTAAGAACAGATTAAAGAGAAATTTAAGATGAAGAATAAACACGCTGGATAGACTGGAATGGTTGTAGGAAATGAAGAAGGAGGAGAACGTAAGACTTAGCAAATTTCTCCAGGGCTGACAAGGAGAATGGCATTATTCATTAATGGTGAGTAAGGATGGAAGAGCAGCTGGGGAGAATATAAAAATGATGATTTTCCTCTGTATTTAGTAAATTGGGGGAGACTATGAAAACTCAAATGAAAATGGCCAGCAGACAAGTTATACATAGACACCTGGTGTTCAAGATCAGAGGCAGATTGGAAACATAGATTTAGGAGTCATTCACATAAATGTGGGATCACAAGTGGGAAATAGTCAAGCATTAAACCTGGACTTTCCATGCAAGAGGCAAAAGAGGGAAGAGTGGTCATTTAATTAAGACCCATTATGCATGAAAGGTCCCTGTCAAAATGTAAGAATAACGTGTGGAGGTTCAGGGATCATAAATTGAAAATGAAATTGAAAAAGATGGGATCTTAGGGCTTCTTCAGTCCTACCCCTTCATTTTTCCAAGGAGGAAACTGATAGTGGAGGATAGTGGCTACACCATAATTTATTAATTCATTAACATCTAATAATCTCCATATTCTAATGGAATTATTTTATTAACTAGCTAGAAACACATAGCATAGCCTGAGGGGCAGAAACACTGGAAGTCAATGCTTTTGTTGGAAGTGGCTGGGTGGGAATGGGAAGAGAATCTCCAGATCATGGAATACTATTTAGGGAGGGCAGAGCTGATGGGGATGTCCTAAGAAAAAGGAAGAATCCCAGGGCATCCAGAGGGTAGAATGAGTTAGGGCTGCCAAAGAAATGGTCATGGAAAATGGAAGAGAAGAATGTACCAACCATGCTTCTTCAGCATTGCCTTGTGCCGTTGTGGATAAGGCTAACGGTGAAGTCTTCGATACTGTTTAACATGTGCAGTAGGAGCCGATCTGTTCAGTCTTGCTACCACTAGCTCTAAAAGAGATGGTATAAAGAGAATTACTTTGAGCTATAGCAGTTCTCATTTACACAGAGATGAAAGAATGGAGTTCATCCAATTTATGGAATTTTATCAAGCCAAAAAGTTGTGTTGAGTATCACAAAGAGCTAGAATTTGGCATGGAATACATCTAAGATGAGTTGTGTGATCCTGGGCAGGTAACTTCACTCTGTAGAACCTCAGTAACCTCATGTTATAAATGGATATAATCTACCAACCTCAAAGCGTTATTGAGAATATAAATAAGATAATGGATGAAGTGCCTGGTACAAGGTAGGCTATCAATAAATATGAATCTCCTTTCCCAGAGATATTTTTTAATAAGAATTCAATACATACAACATACATATAGAGACAAAGACACACACACACACACACACACAGCATTCATATTTCCCAATAAATTATTTCAGGATTTTAGCTTTAAGAGAAAATTCAATATGTAGAAAGAAAGAGACTACAACAGCTCTTTGAGCCAAGATTTAAATGGAATGTGATCCAGTAGGAGCTATTTGTGGCATAAAAAGGGGATTCCACTGGATGCCATCAGTAATTATCATGAGTATAAACCAGGGAGATGGGTCAACCTAAAATACACATATACATACATACACACACACACATACATACATACATACATACATACAGCCTAGTCACCCTGAAGAAGAGGGTTTAAAGAATAAATTTCCAGACCAACCTCTTTTTATCTGGGTGCAATTTTTATACCTGCAATTAGCTCCTTCAGCCTTCAATCTAAGAATCAGCTGGTTAATTGTGCATGTAAGTGGCTAATAGCTTTAACTGGGGGATGTTGCAGGCCTAGAGGATCACACACTTTTCTTCCTCCGCACGCATTAGTTTAGTTGTTACATATTACAGACACACCTACACACACACACACCCAGGAGAAGTAAAAAAATAATAAATACAGAAAAAGAAAGAAGAAGGAAAATATAACTTGTAATACTTAAAGAGGAATAGCATTGAATAACTAAGCCACAGTGTATTAAAAAAAAAAAGAGTAACCCTAAGAAATACTGTCATCCTGGATGAGGTCTCAGCTGGAGGGCTTGAAAAGTATCTGTGAATGTTTTGGCATCAAACTGAGTCCATAATAAAAAAAATGAGAGAATGATGTAGAGAATCCCACTCCAACAGCCACTAGATTACTCTGGTCTTAAAGGAGTAACTCTCAAATCTCAGAGAAAACAAGGATGGCCCAGATTACTCAGCGATCAGGAAGAGTGAGTAGAGTAAAATGACAGAAACGAGTTTCTGTGTTCAAGGTTGGGCAACCTGTATATGGCACACTATCTCTATTCTCTACCTTTAAGCAGACCTGATGCTCCAAATACCATCCACAGTCGGTTTATTAGGCAAGTGCGCACCAGTATCTTGAGATAAACACCCCACCTCCTCCCTGTCATGTAGCTCTGGACTTGCCTCTACGAACCAGCACTCTGGATGGGGCTTCAAGCTGGCCCTCAAGAATATCAAGGGCATTTTCTCCATCTGCTCTTCCTACTTTGAAAGGACTGACTACTTTTGGGTCATACATAGAAGTGTTTGACCTTGGATTTTTAGTGACCCAACTCTTGATGCAAACCATGCTCCCAATAAGCATGTCTATTCAAAACTGATAGAAGAAAATAAGCCACTGATCCCAGTTTTAGACATTTGAGTTATTTCCAATTAAAATATTGTTCAAGGCCTCCAGTTGCCTGGGAAAGTCTATCTGCTTGGGCAGCTGGGGACCTTGAAGTCCAGCAGACTCACAACTTGTACTTAAAAGGTCAAGGACTTCCCTGTAGATCACACTCAATGTCTCTACATGGACCTGGTTTAATACGATGGAGCATATAGAGCCTTGCCCAATACTATTCCCATATGAAGGCAATGTCAGAGAGCTGGCCTTGGGAGTCAGAACTAGAAACCAGAATGCATTGCTTTTGAGCTATCTGAGGAGGGGAAGACAAGGTGGAGTATTGCAAGGGGGGGGTGGGGACTCTGGACCTTATGAAAGGGGAGGCACTAATAGTGGAAGAACTATTAGTTCTTCAACACTGATTAGTTGCCTGATCTTGGGTAACTGACTTCACACTTTCAAGGCTCAATTTCCTCACCCATATAATGGGATCAATATTAAGACCAGTTCCACATATTCAATTCTTCTGTAAAAAAAAAATAAACATTTATTAATCTTCAACTGTGTGCCAGACAGATCATGAAAATAACCAAAGGGGCATATGTGAAAGTACTTTGCATATTTTCATATTTGTCATATACATTTAATAGACTTTGTTTTAATTTAGAGTTTAATGGACCATCTGCCAATGGGCCAAGAAAATTCCAGAGATACTAGATGAGATTTCTAGGACAAAACTCTAAGTGACAAAATTTATAGAACTGCACATGTCACTTAAAGGAAATTTCTATCATCTGGAATAAAAAAAGACCCCGAATAGCTGCAGCAATCCTGAAAAAGAACAAAGTAGGTGGGATCTCAATACCAGATATCAAGTTGTATTACAAAGCCACTGTTCTCAAAACTGCCTGGTACTGGCACAAGAATAGGCATATAGATCAATGGAATAGAATAGAGAGCCCAGAAATCGGCCCGAACCAATATGCTCAATTAATATTTGACAAAGGAGGCAAGAACATACAGTGGAGCCAAGATAGTCTCTTCAATAAATGGTGTTTGGAAAATTGGACAGATATATGCAAGAAAATGAAACTAGACTACCAACTTATACCATACACAAAAATAAACTCAAAATGGATAAAGGACTTAAATGTACGACAGGAAACCATAAAAATTCTAGAAGAATCCAAAGGCAACAAAATCTCAGACATATGCCGAAGCAATTTCTTCACTGATACAGCTCCTAGGGCACTTGAAACGAAAGAGAAAATGAACAAATGGGACTACATCAAAATAAAAAGCTTCTGCACAGCAAAAGAAACCATCAACAAAACAACGAGAAAACCCACTGTGTGGGAAAACATATTTGCCAATGACATATCTGATAAGGGCCTAATCTCCAAAATTTATAGGGAACTCATACAACTTAACAAAAGGAAGATAAACAATCCAATCAAAAAATGGGCAAAGGACCTAAATAGACACCTTTCAAAAGAGGACATTCAGAAAGCCAAGAGACATATGAAAACATGCTCAAAGTCACTAATCATCCGAGAGATGCAAATCAAAACAACAATGAGATACCATCTCACACCTGTCAGACTGGCTATCATCAACAAATCAACAAACGACAAGTGCTGGAGAGGATGTGGAGAAAAAGGAACACTTGTGCACTGCTGGTGGGAATGCAGACTGGTGCAGCCACTATGGAAGACAGTATGGAGTTTCCTTAAAAAACTGAAAATGGAACTCCCATTTGACCCTGTGATCCCACTTCTAGGAATATATCCCAAGAAACCAGAAACACCAATCAGAAAGGATATATGCACCCCTATGTTCATAGCAGCACAATTCACCATAGCTAAGATCTGGAAACAGCCTAAGTGCCCATCAGTAGATGAATGGATTAGAAAACTGTGGTACATCTACACGATGGAATACTATGCTGCTCTAAAAAGGAAGGAACTCTTACCATTTGCAACGGCATGGATGGAATTGGAGAGCATTATGCTAAGTGAAATAAGCCAGTCAATGAAGGAAAAATACCACATGATCTCACTCATTCATGGACAATAGAGACCATTATAAACTTTTGAACAATAATAGATACAGAGGCAGAGCTGCCTCAAACAGATTGTCAAACTGCAGCGGGAAGGCCGGGGAGGGTGGGTGCAGGAGGTAGGGGGGTAAGAGATCAACCAAAGGACTTGTATGCATGCATATAAGCATAACCAATGGACATAAGACACCGGGGGATAGGGGAGGCTAGGGGACTGTCTAGGGTGGGGGGAAAAAATGAACACATATGTAATACCCTTTGTAATACTTTAAGCAATAAAAAAACAAAAAAAAAACCTGAAAAAATAAAAAAGGAAATTTCTAAGGCAAAGTCTAAGATTGATCAAATTCATTTTGATTCCCTCCTATATCCCATTTCTGTAGTTTCTTTCACTATTCTTTGTGCTTCCTTCACCCGTCTTCTCAACCCCTCATGATAACCCCAGGCCCTCTATACAATGCCCCAACCTTGCTTGCCAGCCTTAAGCAAAGAAATTCTTTCTTTCTACTCATCAAAATTCCTGTCCTATGTCCCACTCTTTTCTTTTAATCGTCATTGTTCAGTCACATTTATTTAAGTTTCTTCTTTTCCCTTAATCCAGCATTCAACACCATCCAGAATCTCTAGTCTAGGTTCCCCACTAATCTCCCTTCATGCACATTCTCTTTCTGTTAAATGGGACTCATCACTCCCCCAGTACCCCTCAAATGCTTCTGCTTCTAGGCTGTTCCATGACTGGTTGTCCTACACAACAGTGCCATGAGTCTAAGTCATCTCCATATTTTTTTAAAATTTTTCTCTACTATTGAAAGTATTAGAGATGTCCCTCCTTTTTCCCCCATTGACCCCCCTCCTCCCACTTCTGTCCCCTCCCCAGGCCCTCACCCCACTACTGTCTATGGGTTACTCATATATGTGTTTAAGTTCTTTAGTTGATCTCTGTGACCCACTCTTTTAGGTCCTGCTTATTCAACAGGCTGAATTCTGGTGACACTAATTCTCACCATGGTATTAATGACTAATAGATGCCTATTTCCTTTCTCTGGGCCATGTGCATTTTAAATAGGGATTCCTGGTGAGTCCTTGCTTTGGGGAAAAGAACAAATTGAATGCACCCAGAAACTCTGTCCTCTGCATAAACCACTCCATACAAGTGGCTGCCAAATTTGTCTGTGCAGAAGACTGCCTAAGGTTCTTGCTCTGTGTTCCTTGGGATGTCACTAGGGGCAGAGTGAAGAGATAGGAGAATATATGTTTGACACCTCAACTACCTGAAAAATGCATACAGATGTCCGTTTTCAGAGGGGGTGGCCTACCTTTTCAGTCTCCTGCCCTGTGCAGGTCTGGCTTGGGCCTAGGCAGCAAGTCACCGGAGCTCATTTCTCCCTTGAGTTCCAGAATACAACCCTCTTCCCCACAAGCCATCATCATATCATCAGGGGTTTCTGGTTACAATTTAATTTTTCTCAGTTGCACACTGGGGTTCTAATCTGCATCACACCAGCAGTAGGAACATTTTTAAGATTAATTTCCCAAGATACTTTTAATATATTTCCAGTAAATTGTACCTCAGTCTGTCCAGCTGGGTCATTTAACAGTGACACACCCACTGAACCCTGAAGGCCCTTACAGATTTACCTCCATGCTTTTCTAACAAAAATCCGGTTCCCAATGAGGGGATAAAGCTTTTCTTTTTTAAAAAAAAAAAAAATATATATATATATATTTTAATTTAGAGAGAGAGAAGGAGAGAGGGAGAGAGAGAGAAACATTACATTGCTGATGTGAGAGCAAAACAATGATCTGCTGCTTCCTGCACACCCCCACCGGGGACTCAGCCAGCAACCCGGGCAGGTGCCCTGACCAGGAATGGAACCGACAGCCTTTTGGTCCATCGGATAATGCCCAGCCACCTGAGCCACACCAGCCAGGGCAGGGACAAACCTTTTCTAATGTCCATGTGCTATGGGAATAGAATGAGGACTGCCCCCCAGAGAGGGCTGGGCCTCTCTACGTCTCGTTATGGGAAAGCCTACATACAGCATCAGACAAAAGGGGTTTTGAAGAGCCACACTGGAATTACACCAGCTTTGGGGGAAGCTGCATTCAAAAAGAAAAAAAAAATAGCCGGGTGATTATTTAAAGCCCTAAAACAGACGGTATAGTTTATCAAGCATTTTTAGCCAAATTCAGCACTGCCTTCAGTGACTTGTAAGCACACTGCCAAATGTAAACAAAGTCCTCCGAGGACAGGAGCCAGTGAGCGGTCGCCCCTGAATCTGCAAAGTCAGAAAGAAAATACAATTAATCACAACTCATTCCTAGCCGGCTAGTTGGAATAACAGCAGTGAGAAAAAGTGAAAAGTTAACGGGGGGGGAGGGGGGGGGAGCAGTTCCTTCCTTTACTTTTAAGAGCTCGCTTTGTGCCATTTTGGATCCAAGCCCGTGAAATAGACAAGGGTTTTGTTTTTGTGGGTTTTGGTTTTCGTTTTTCATAATCCAGTTTATTTGACCTTTATTTTTCTGATAATAAGGGGAAAGGGAGCAAGTGGCTTAGACATATTCCTCAAAAATACAGCCAGCCAATGAGACCAAAGGCCTGAGAGATCAGGGGCAGGGGTCAGGATAGCAGAACAAACCCCAAGGATGCCTGGCAGCCCCTCACATTTCACTCTCCAAGCAGGCTTCTCTCTTCTCCCTCCCTCCCTTCCTTCTTTCCTTCCTTCTTTCCTCCCTCCCTTCTTTCCTCCCTCCCTTCCTTCCTTCCTTCCTTCCTTCCTTCCTTCCTTCCTTCCTTCCTTCCTTCCTTCCTTCCTTCCCAGTTTTATTTTTAATGTCTTCCCTTCAGGAATTGGAGGAGAAAATAAATTCAGGAATGGGGTGCTCCATTCTCAGTGCCTGGTGGGAAAGCTGCCGGCTGGGATAAGCTTCCCTATTTCCTGGGAAAGACAGAATTCCATTTAGTCCTGCAAATAAAAGAAAGGTCCTTCTGAAGGATGAACCTGGCTCCTTTCTCCTGCAAACTCATCGTCAGTGTGTTACCCTGAGCTTTGATGTCCCCCCACAGCAGGCCCCATGGCAGTGGGCACCCTTTCGGGAATGGCCACAGAGGTCCCTATTTTCTGACAAAGCAAGGAAGGGGAAGAGGGGAGTCACACTCAATAGCACCCTCCCTGCTGCTCCCCCCCATCCAATTCATGAAAATTCTGAAATGTTGGTATCTTTGCTGCTGCTTTTCATCAATGCCATTTAAGTGAATTTAGAACAATAATTTTATTAAAATGTTTTAGATGCCATTTCTCCAATCCATAAAATTTATTGTACCTTTATGCAAAATTATACTGGAGTTGAAACATATAAATCAATTTATAAGGTCTAATGACACACAAATGCTTAAAAACTAAAGGCAATGTAGTAAATTCAAATTACCATTACAAATGTAAGCTTTGTAGTCAGTGTGTGACCTGGTAAGGATTATATTTAACTCCCCTGAGAGTGGTTTATCATAAAACTTTATACTTTTATTACAGTGAATTATTAAGTCCTCCATGACATGAGTCATTCCTCGTACTGACTATGGCTTTTTTAATGACACTATAATAGACATCTTGCTAATAGCAGGAGGCTTGTTACCTCTGCAGTGAGGAGAAGGGGCGGGAGGCGGAGGGAGAGGAAAAGACAATACAGGACACATGCATGGAAAAGCATGCTTCCCAAGAGACTCACATTAACAATCATACAAAGGAAATGTTGGGAGCTTACAAACTCAGACCCCTCCATGTTCTGTCCTGGGAAAAACACTAGCTTATTGCCTCAAAGAAATTCAATTTAAAAGTCACATGTGGAGAAAGAAAAACCGTTTAGATTTTCCTGAGCAATTTTAGTTTTCCATCAGAACTTTAAAATCCTCTCCCTGCTGCTATGCCACAGATACGCTCCCTTTTGTTCTGATACGATTTTCGCTAATAACAGGTCACTGGGATCACATAATGTGCGGTGACCCACTGCTCATAAACACGACTTCCCCGCGTGCCCGCCTCCTCTCAGGGTTGTGTCCGCACCAGGGCCTCCTAGCAGGAGACTTTCCAGAGGCAGTGTGAGCCCACAGGTCATCACATGTGCGAAGTCCTCAACCACAGTCAAGGAAGGCACTCAGGAAGAGTTCTGCGTTGTACCTGCAGCCTGCAGAAAGGTGGCCCAGTTAGTGAGATGTCCCTGGCTGTGATCTACTCCTTTCAAAGATGAGTTGGGGCCCAGACGCCACTGCCACACAATCATTCACACAGGATGCCATTTCCGTATCCAGAACACCAACATTTAGAAATCCTGAACTCCTTTCATGGGAAGAAGTGCCAGTTCACATAAAAGATGTCTCTGTATTACAACTGGTGAAGAGAGTTGGGTTAAAATAAGATTGGTGCATTTGACCAAAGAGGAGAAGAGAAAATGAGAGCCTGGCTTAGTTTCCCATGAACCTCTAAGCAAGACGGACTACTCTGTAGGAATTTCCCATGTATTCTGTTTTTGTTTTGGTTTTTTTACTCTTCTCTGGTGATCAGCTCTGTGCTCTCACCCTGAGGTCAGTTGGCCAGATCCCAGGCTGTGACACAGCAATGGTGAACCTCTACTTATTGCCCAGTGGGTCGCTAACTGCCCCCCAAGTCATTTATTTGCTAGCACATGCTACTGGTGCCCATCAAGGCAAACATTAAAGAGCCTACACACATTTCCTCTAACTAGTGTATCCTGAGCGATTTAAATGTCAAGATTTTGTTTGCTTAGAGTTACCATGACATTGGTTTAAATGGGATGGACAATTCAGTCAAAAGACTTACAAAGTTTTCAAAATTGACTGATTGACTGATGGGAGTTCTATGGGTTGCTATGTATTTTTATAGGATCAGGCAAATAAAAACTATAGAAAAGCTCATTTGTGTGTGTGTGTGTGTGTGTGTGTGTGTGTGTATGTGTATGTGTGTATGTGTAGCTCTGTCTCTGTTTCTCTCTCTCACACACACACACACACACACACACACACACACATCTACACTAATAAAAGACAAAGATGCTAATTGACCATAACTTTGCTACACCCACCAGCCAATCAGAGCGACTATGTGCAAATAACCCAACCAAGATGGCAGTTAATTTGCATATACCGGCTGGGAGTAAAGACTGAAGACAACCTAAAAGGAAGCCAAAGGGAGCAAAGTAGAGGCGGTAGAGACAGGAATGAAGCTAAAGCAAAGGGAAGCAAGAGCGGAGCCAGGGTGCTGCGGGCAGGGCGGGGGCACAGGGGATGGCGGCGGGTGGTGGGAGGCGGGAGGCAGGTGGCGGCAGGGAAGCAGAATAGGCCCTTGACTTCAGGGAGGGGTGGGACCTGAGCACTTGGAGCAGAGGGATAGGACAGGCTCCATGGGAGGGAACAGAGCGGAGCTGCGCTCACACTCAGCCTCGGACTTCAGTTTCTGGTGTGTCAGGTGGCCCTCCCTGCCTTCACCGGGTTGTAAGGTTCAGCTCAAAAGACTGAGAGCCTCCAGGGTGGTTGGGAAGGTAGTTGGGGTGAGGCTGGTGGGCAAGCGGATTGGCTGGAGGTGGGGCAGCAAGGCTCCCAGATTGGCTGGATTCGACAGGGAGGGGCTAACCTTTGAGAGGTGCGAGGGGGAGTGTAAGGGAGTGTGCACTCGCGTGTGCCATCGGCCTGCCAGCTTTACTCTTGCACGGCGACTATGGTGGCAGCAGCAGTTACTACCTGAGCCCAGACGGAGCAGAGGCCAGTGGAGCAGAAGGACATCCTGGCATCCTGATACCAGATGGCGTGGCCTGCGGGTCATGGCCAAAGGGGAGGGTTTAGAGAGCGGCTCTACAATGGGGCTGCTGCCTACAGGCATCCTCCAAGTGGTTGAATGCCAGGCCCAGGGAAGGTGAGAACCTGGCATCTGGTGGAGGGCAAGGGGCGGCAGCGTCCGCGGAGCATGTGAGGTGTCAGGGGCGGTGGACATGGCCCTGATGGCAGGCTAGGCCTAGGGGACCCAACACGCTCACGATTTAATCGTGCGCTGGGCCTCTAGTAACTTAATATTAGTCTATTTTGAAAAGTTTCACTAGAGAGCTCAACAAAGCTTAGCAAAGTTAAACAGGATTTTACATAAACTGTCCCAAATCACAAAGCCATAAACATTTTCTACTCCAAATGCTGTAACTTTTTCCCAAGGCCAGCTACTCTGCCTCATTCTCAAGTATTCCTCCATGAGCATGACAAACTCACCGAATTTGATTTGATTTACAAGTATTTAAGGAATGCCTATTGCATGCCAGGACACCATGCCAGGGACCCAGGGTTGAACGTCACAATCCTACTACCTTGTCTTTATGAAGGTGACAGTCTGGAGCAGGAGACAGCAAACTACAGTCCGGGGACAAAATCGAGCCCATCACTTGTTTTGGTAAATGAAGTTCACTGGAACACAGCCACACAAAGTGATGGCTGCGTTGACACCCCAATGACACAACTGAGTCACTGTGACGGAATCATATGGCCTACAACACCGAAAATGTTTACCAGCTGGTCCTTTACAGAACAACGTTTGCTGACCCTAGTCTAGAGCAGTGGGTCCCAGCCCTAGTTGCAATTTCAAATCATCTGGGGAAGCTTGGGACAAAAGTACCATAAGTGCCTAAACCATCCCAGACTAATTAAGTCAGACTCTCTGGGGTGCAGGCACTGGCATCTTTGTTTCTGCAAAAGCTCCCCCAAGTGATCCTGATGCAGTGCCAGGGTCAAGAACCACAGACAGATACAGTAGACTTCGCAGAGGCATCATGAATGTGACACGGGCAGGGAGTCACTTTCTGAGAGCCATGGAGTTACTGAACACATTACTTCTCCCGGAGGTGCGGCCAATGTTCTCTTCTGCTCCCTGATGTGCCGTTTCAGTGGCATAGGGGCCTGTCTCAAAGAGAGGTGACTCTGAGACACCCTCATCCAGGGAGAACAGCCAAAATTCAGAATTTTCTCAAAGAGAACATAATCAAATATGTATGTATTCACTTATCCTCTGGTAGTTAAGCATATCATGCCCTGAGTGAGCTTTAATATTATTTCAGAAGCCAGGATAAGTAAACTGGCCTATAGAAAGGACCCATTTAATTCAACACTTAAACTTACTCATTGACAGCACCTCATCTGAGGGACCCTGAAGGATCTCAGTGCCTAATAAATATGAAGATGGTCATCTCTGATCAGCTCCAGAATGGGGACAGGGGACACTCTGGAAGCCTTCATTCAGGCCTGATTTCCCCTGGGCCCCAAGCATGTTGTTCAGGTGTTTGTAGAAAGAATTGAACAGCAACCTGAACTTGCTAAGGCTATGCTAACATCTCCTGCAGACCAGCCTCTCAGAACGAATTTAGAGCTTCCCCAGAACCTATGAGGCCTCCAGAGGCCTGGGGAAAAACTCAAATTCAAGTATTCTACATGGTCTAACTTACTTTTCATTAAGCTTCTATTTGTCAATTATTAACTGTGGGCTCAGAACTTCCTAGGCACTGTGTGCATATATTTCAAAGCATTTATAATCTCTGTACACACACACACACACACACACACACACACACACACACACTGTCATCCAAGAAATGTTTACATAATAATATCAGAGAATGTATGATTACATTCCAAAAGG
Organism: Myotis daubentonii; assembly: GCF_963259705.1. Lineage (NCBI taxonomy): Eukaryota > Metazoa > Chordata > Mammalia > Chiroptera > Vespertilionidae > Myotis > Myotis daubentonii. The sequence continues at coordinate 46,016,772 of NC_081851.1, read as the reverse complement.
TGCAACTCAGAGTAGCAATCCTTTTCTGTCTGGAGGCTGAAGCTGTCCGACATTCCTTGCAGGAAGATGGCCTTAAAAGCCGAGCCAAAGTCCCACAGCCACAGGGAAGCAGGGAGTGGGTTCCAAAATGAACTGGTAATACCCATCAAAGAAGGAACAAAGAAAACTGTAGGTGCAAGGGGGGAAAACTCCTCAACCCTCTCAGGATCCCTGCCTGGGCCAGAAAACGAAAGACCTATTAAAGGAGGAAAGCATACCAATTTAACAGGAGTTTTACATGACACAGGAGCCGTCATAACTAAATAAAGACTGGAAGAAGCAGTGAAGCCTGAGCACTTTTATACTGGGTTTGATGAAGAGTGGAAAGCTGTAGAAAAATGTGATAGGACAAAAGGGAATGAGCTAAGGGTGGTAAATTAAGGGAAACTCAGCAAGGTCTGTTCATTGGGATGCCTCTCAGCATCCCTCTGCCCCTCTGCCTTCGGAAACGAGGATGCTCCTTTCCTCTGGTATAGGAAGAGGACCTCCCACATGAAGGTCTTTTGACCTGCTTCAGGGGAGAAGGAGGAGGTCCGAGAGTCCTTCCTGCATGTGCAATTCCTCAAATTCCTTCAGCTGAAAATATTAAATACGCCAAGGCACCATTTTTAAAGTGTATTGGTTTTTAGAGAATGAAGAAGGGAGAGGGAGAGAGAGAAGCATCAATTAGCTGCCTCCAGCACACCCCCACCCAGGGATCAAGCCCACAACCCAGGGCATGTGCCCTAGACTAGGAATCGAACCAGCAACTGCCTGATGTATAGGATAACACCCAACCAACTGAGCCATACCACCATATTTTTGAGCAGCGTGTTGTGAACCAAGTCATAGACCAGAGCCAAACAGTCTTGTGGAACCAAGGAAAGGAGACATTTATGGCCTAAGGAAAGATCACTGGGAAAACAGGAAGGCGGGAGATTGTTAAGTAAGAGGATCCTGGGAGATGAGAAGAGTCTTGGGCAATCTGAAGGCCACTCTAGAAAGGTTCTCTGATTTCACACTTTGCAGGGCATATTCATATCTGTTACCTCATATGCCCTTTCAACAACTCTGTGGATTAAAAAGTATCCTTTATCTCCATTTTAAAGAATAGGTAACTGCAACTGACTTTCTAAAAGGTTAAGTAATTTTTCCAAGGAAATAAACCTAGCAAGAGGTCAAGCTAGAAGCGTAATCCAGTCCTTAAGGTTCGAGTTCAGTGCTCTCTTTACTACAGGACAATGTTGGGAAATGGAGTGAAGACCTGCTCTCTCATCTTGAAAAATGCCAGCCTGCACCAGGGTCCTTCTCAGGGCTTCCCCAGCCCTCAGGCTCTAGCTTTAATAACAATGCCATCTAATCATTAGAATTTCCAAGACAAAAGCCACAGCATCACTTTATGATCACTGTGATAAATTAGGGCTCCTGTCCTTTCTACACACACTCAAGGACTGGAAGATGTTAAGGGAAATAAATGAAAATCTGTATACTGCCCCAGGCCAATTTTAGTTTGTTTTGCACAATCAATTCATATTTCAGTACCTTGGCCTTTTGCTAAGGATTGAAGGGGAACAAAAGGAAGGGAAGAGGGGAGGGAGGGAGAGAAACTGGAAAACCAAAGCTGGAAAAGCAGAGCCCACTGTTGGGTACTCTACCTGGGTAGTGTGAGAATGGATAGGACCCTATGGCAGGTCCAGGTGGGATCATCTAAATGTATTATTTTAGACTAGGTCTAGACAAGAAGCTTGAAGCAGGGACTTCACTCTTCCTACTTATGGAACCCTGGCTCTGAGAAGTGCCTGCCTAAGCCAAGTTTTTTGAGAGCAGAACTCCGCTAGATTTCTCCTTCCTGCATTCAGACCCCCAACAGCACAGCTCACTCACACACATCTCTCAGAGGTTTCAAATCACAGGTAAGGAGGAGCACTCAAGAGGAAGGAATGTGGGTTGTAGCTAAATCCATATCTGCTGAGAAAGTCCAGTGTCTTTCAAAGTCAGAAAAGAGGTGCTGCGGGACCTGGAAAGTATTATGCTAAGTGAAATAAGCCAGTCAGAGAAAGACAAATACCATATGATCTCACTAATATGTGGAATCTAATGAACAAAATAAACTGATGAACAAAATAGGAACAGAGGCATGGATACAGGGAACAGACTGACAGCTGTAGAGAGGGGTTGAGGGGCTGGATGTAATAAGGTGAAAGGATTAAGCAAAAAAAAAAAATTATATATATATCACAGACACAGTCAACAGTGTGGTGATAGCCAGAGGGAAAGGAGGGTGGAGGGTAGGTACAGGTAGAAAAGTGGGGGGGATGGGGGGGAGAATGGGGATGGAAAAATACTTTGCTTGGAGTGAGGGCGCATGATGCAATTTACAGATGATGTTTTATTGAATTGTACACTTGAAACCTGTATGGTTTTGCGAACCAATGTCACCCCAATAAATTCAAAAGAAAAAAAAAGAGAGGTGCTGTGACTGAGGTTTTAAGTTAGGAAATGAAATGAAAATTGGGAGTCACTCATCACGGTGGACTAATCACAGATATCTGAAACCCACCTACCTTTCAAGGGGCAGTAAAAATGCCATCTCCTATAGGGGCAGTCTCCCCTTTTTCATCATTACTCCTGCCATGACTTCTAATCTGCCATGTAACAGTCATGTACTTAAGGGAGTCACAAACTTGAGCCATAGAGGCAGAGGCGCAGAAGGCAGAACTGACCTTTAGATGCTATTTTCTCTAGGATTCCACACCCACCTGGGGTCAGTAACTTACAGCCCAGGGGCCTGATTGTAAGTCCCACAACCTAAGAATGTTGTTCACGGTTTTAAATGGTTGAAAAGAAGAAGAAGAATTTTGTGACCTGTGCAACTGACATGAAATTCAAATTTTGGTATCCATACATTTTATTGGAACACAGACATGCCCGTTCGTTTAGGTATTGTCTATGGCTGCTTTCCCAGTACAACTCAGAGTGGAGTAGTGGTAACAGAAACTGTAGGGCTCCCAAAGCCTAAAATACCGACTCCCTGACCTTCCACAGAAAAAAGTTTGCTGATCCCTGATTTCCACAATAGTGAGAACTCTCAACAAATGTTTGGGGTCTAAGGGAAAGAACAGAGTGTGAGGCAAGGAGAGATAGAGAAGGAGAGAGGGAGAAGGGTTGAGAAGGAGAGGAGAATAATAGACATAAGAATGGGAAGAATAAGGAAAGGAAGTGAAGACAGTCAAGGAATTCATCTAAGGGCATAAAAGGGTGCAGAGGTCAGTCTTTCAGGTTTAATAAACCATTGGGAGTGAGAAGAACTATTTATGTCCCCAAATTCCGAAGCTCTCCCTGTTCTCACTGACTCAACAAAGTATACGGTCAATTTTGGTATATGTTCTCTGTGACTTTAAAAATAAGTTGTTGGAGATGGATGGTGTGATGGTTGCACAACAATGTGAATGTATTTAATGTTACTGATCCATACATGTAAAAATGATTAAAATGGTAAATTTTATACTGTGTGTATTTTATAATAAAAAATAAATTTTGGTTGCAGTGTTCTCTATGTGTCAATTAAGTCAATTTGGCAAATAACATTGTATAGGAGTTCCATATCTTTATTAACTTTTTGTCTTTATGTTCTGTCAATTACTGAGATAGTTAAATTTTCCTACTGTGATTATGAATTCCTCTATTTCTCCTTTAGATCTCCTTTGGACTGTTTTATACATTTTGGAATTGTTTTATAGATTTTCGGGCTCTCACCAGGTGGCTATAAATTTGGACCCATTACATCTTCCAGTGAATTGGCTATTTTGTCATTATGGTATTTCTATTTTTTACCTCTAGTAATATTTTCTGTGTTAAATGTCTCCTTTCATATTAATATAGCTATATCAGCTTTCTTTCAGTAAATGTTTTCTTATCCTACTGAAAGATTGAACTTTCAACCTTTCTGTATACATATATTATGTTATATCTCTATAAAAATATAGTTGGATTTGTTTTTAATTTAGTTTGACAACTTGCTTTTTTAAATTGATAAATTTGGTCTGCATACATTTAGTGAAATTACTGATATATTTGAGCTTAGATTTGTCATCTTCTTACTGAACCCTTCCTATAACTGTTGTTTTCTTATGTTCTTTTTCTATCATTCTTGATTGCTTTTGGATTGATTGAATATACTTATTTATTCTGTACTCCTTCTATGATGCTATGAGTTCTTTTAGTGTAAGTGTATGTATTTTATTTAGAAGCTACCTAGGGATAAAAATACACATTCTTGACCCATCAAAGTCAAATGTAAATTCAGACTTTCACTTGTTCCTTGGCAATTCAAGTGCCCCAAATACTTTAACTCGATTAGTTCTCCAACTTGTATGCCATTGATATAGTGCAGTTTAGTTCTATATATTTGTCTTCCCACTTGGCATTATTATTTTGTAATTAATATTTATTTATATGTATCCACACATTTCTCTTACCACTTTTCCTACCTTCAATCAGGAATCACTGGAGAATATCTTTTATATTTTCCTTTAATATAGATCTGCCAGTGACGCATTCTTTCAGTTTCTGCTTATAAAATATTTCCTTTTTGCCTTAATACTTTAAAGGATATTCTCACTGAGTATAGAATTCTAAGTTGCCACCTTCGTTCAGTGCTTTTAATATACCATTCATTAATTATGGGCATACACTATCATTGTTTAAAAGTCCATAGTTAATCTTGTTGCTCTTTTCTCTCTGGCTACTCTTAAGATCTTCTCACTGTCTTATGTTTTCAGCAGTTTAATATTGTATGCAATTTTACAGTTTTTATTCTATTTTGGGGTTAGAGTGCTTCTTTAATATGTGATATCTTTGATCTGTTTTGGGAAACTCTCAGCCATTGTCTCTTAGAAATTGCTTTTATCCAGTCCTCTCTCTCCTATTCTGCTGGGCTTACAATTACCTTTTCTCTCTATCCCTTACTGTTGTTTTTTCTCTTTTCCCTATTTCCTTCTTTCACACCCAAAGCTTCATTTTGAATATCTTCTTTTGACTTATATTACATTTTACTTGTTCTATCTTCAACTGTGTCTATCCATCTGTCAGTGTTAATCTGTTGAGTTCTTTATTTCCATTGTATTTTAAATTCTAGGGTATTTATTTATTTGAGTGTTTAGTTTATACCCCAAATTCTCAATTTTTCCTTGTCCTTGAACATATCAACACATCATGGTTATTTGAAAATTCATGTTGATAACCCATTGCCTGGATCCCCTCTGGTCTGTTTATATTACATACTGTTTCTCTTAACTTTTTATATCATTATTTGTATGCTTAGTTATTTTTTCTCAAATACATAATATTGTATATAGAAAATTATTATAGTAATTTCAGGATTTGAAGTATAAAGTTGTCCTCCAGAGAGGACATATATTTCCTTTTGAAAGACGGGTAAAGCACTAGCAGCCCAGGTGACCTTATTCCAATAGGAGACTGACAGAATTTGTAGCTGGGCTTCAGTCCCTTGCAAATACGTATAAAATCAGTTTAATCTTACTCCAACTGGAAGGCTAGTGTTTTTCCAGAGTTCTCATTCCTTTGCAGTCTCTGAACTCCAATATGTCCCCTAGCTTTGTGGGACCATCAGGAATTGTGCCCAGCTTCTCAGTCTCCAGGTAACCTCTTCCAAGATTCCAATAGTTGCCCCTGGGAAATGTTAGTCCAAACACCAGGTCTCATTACTCCCTAGATGTTGGCCCTGATAGTTTGCACCATCGTATTAACTCTACTATGCCTTTCAGCAAATATTTTTCATATTTTTCCCCAGCTTTTCTACATGCTCTCAGAAGGATGGTTGTCAAAATTACTCAGTCCTCCATTACAAAAAGGAAGACTCTTGACAGGAAATGTTTTTAGATGATGAGTAATATTTATTAAGTTTTCTTCACCCTACCCCAGAAATTTATGCCATCCTTATATATTTTTAATCCCTCTGTCGCCCATCCTTCAACTATAACAACAAAGTCAAAATGCAAGTCTAAGAGAAAAGATGAAAAAGTTTAAAAATTAACAATAATCTTTACTTTCGTCAGCAATTTCACACATAGTTTAATCTCATGTAATATAACAACTTTATACTTGATCATACTTTAGGCATGATGACACTGAGCCTCTAAGAACAGAATTAATTTTCAAGGTACAGCCCAAATTTGAACCCAAATCTCTCTAACTTCATTTTCACACCCCATTTCATTGGATAACAGAAGCTCCTGAAGGGACTGCCTAGATAGAATAATAGTGAGGAGGTGGAAGCAAAAGGTCTCACTAAGAATCAGGAACATAAAACCCACGGAAGCAGCTATCTAGCAGAACACATGAGCATTTTTTTTTTAAAGAAATCAATTCAAAAGAGGCAGAGAGCATCATCCAGTGAAAACAGAAGTGTCTTCACTGCACCTGGCTAAACTGTTTCAAGGGCTTCCTGATGGATTATTTTACCAATGGGATCAACTGAATCTCTAAGAATTGCCCTTTCCTTAGGAAGCCAGATCCTGGTACAGGATGAATTACTCTTATAGGTAAATCGTGGAAAACCTTGATCTTGTGAGATTAAGATCCTTTAATGGCCCAGCCTTGTTTAAACAAGATCATCTCTTCCCAAACCTTGTTTATAAACTCAGTATACTTACTACATGCCAGACACTATGAGATGAATACAACACAGATCAAAATAGACAAAGTCCCTGTTCTCATAGACAATTTAGTGGAGATAATATGTTTTACAAATCATCACATAAGTGGTATAACGGTGAATGTTTAAAAACCAGCTCTTGGGGGTAGTGAGGAGTGAGTTCTGATTTATAGCATTTGCCCATTTCTTAGGTGTAAAAATTCCTATCGTGACTGATTCCGGGCTATCAAGATGCTGTCACTGAACATGGAGTAGAGAAGAGACGCACACAATCAGCTCTCAAGAAACTGAGTTAGGGGCCTTGCCTGTAATGGGAGATTATCAGACAAAACCTCTTTTGACCTACCTATAAGGCAGGACAAACTTCGATTTACTGAATGTCTGCTCTTCTCCTCATTCTGCAATGACCCTTTGAAACCCCTAAGGCACCTTGCCTGATGCCTGGCTCCTGATGTCTTATATGCCAATCCCCCTTTCTATCTCTGAACCTCTTGTACATGTGGGGTCTCTGACTTTCATATATGCAGGGTTCCCATACACGTCTGTATTAAATTTTATTATTTTTTCTTGCTAAAAAAAAAAGCAGTATGAACCCACTCCAGAGAACCACTGCCCACAAAAAAATGGAAATGAGATGTGTTCTGAAACAAAGAAGCCCGTTCTATAAGATATATAACAAAAGAACCATACTCAGTCTACACGGTTACAATGGACATTTTTGAATAAGTGATGCCTGTGCTGATATCTGAGGATGAGTTCATGTTAACCAGGCAAAGGGTGAGCAAGGGGAATCAACCTGTGTGAAGCACCCACACAATGGAGCACAGCTCACATTCTATCATGAGCACCAAGTGAGGAGTTGGAAGGTCTGTCTCCATTCTAATCTATTCTGGTCTGTTTCCTACACAGTTCAACTTCTCCGTTTCCCACCACTAGCAAAATATGGAGAATGTTCAAAGCTCCCAAGAGAAAAAAATGCACTTGAAAGCACATGGGAGAACATTCTCCATGTAATGGAAACATAATCCTGGGACCAGCAGCCTCCTTCACCAACACTGGCATCAAGTTGACTCAAGGTACCAATCAGGAATCTGGATTTCCAGGGCCTGGCAGCTTTGCTCAGCTAGTCTCAGCCAATAACAGTTTCTCTCTCTAAAGTTTGAGATATATTTCCTTATTAAACTTTAAAGAAAAATGGTACAAATGGGAGAGGGAGGGAGCAGAGAACAGACAATGCTTGCGCATTGAAATAAATGTGCAAATTGAGAAAATTGTAAGTGCCTAAAAACAGGAGTTTATAATGAAAGTGCCTTCTCAAGCATAACTATAGCATCACTATTCTGATGCAAAAATACAATAAACTATCCTATTAAATCAAAGGAGCTAGACTTAATAAGATGGGTGGCATATTAAATAAATGCTAAATGATTATTAAGGTTCTTTTTATTGAGTATTTACAACTATGTCATCAAATAACTGAGCAGCATTCAGGTATAATAAGTCCCATATGAAAAACTTAATTTAAAGTAGTGCAAAGAACCAAAAACACTATTACAAGCAGACCATGAAGACTTGGAAAATAGATATGTTAAGAAGAAAAAAAACAACACATCAATTTATTGTCAATAGTGGGGACTGAGGCAATGAGGGAGGACACAATATCATTTACATATGAGCCAAGTAAATAGCCATTCAAAAGCACTATAGCAAGACAGAATGGGATACTCCATAGGTAGACATGCCTTCCCCTAGGAGATGAATGTTCCTATCTTGTTTTCCTTTGAAAAAATCATTATTTTTTTAAATGTTAATTTTCTGTAGTAAAAAAAAAAAAAAAAAATCTTTGAGTTTCTTAGAAAATGGTCCTGTATTCCAAAGAGAGAATAAGTGAGCTTTAAGAGAAAAAGGGTTGCCCTGGCCGGTGTGGCTCAGTTAGTTGGACATCATCCCCATACACCTACACCGTAAGGTTGCCAGTTCGATTCCCATTCAGTGCACATGACCAGGTTGCAGGCTCAATCCTCAGTAGGGGGCATGCAGGAGGCAGCTGATCCATGTTTCACTCTCACATCAATGTTTCTCTCTCTCTCTCTCTCTAAAAAAGTCAATCATTTTTTTAAAAAGAAGATCAAAAGGATCTTGTGTCTCTACCTAGAATGCTGCTGAGAGTATTGAAGGAAGGAAGAGACAGAAAATTGAGAGAGGGGGTTGGGGAGAGAAGGAGGGAAAAAGGGAGGGAGCAAGGGAGAAAAGGAGGGAGGGAATGAACAAGAAGGAGAAGGAAGAGGAGGAGGAAGAGAGAGAGATGAAGAGGAGCTAAGAAGGGGAGAGAAGAGAAAAAAGAAACTTCCCTAAGAATAAGTATCTTTCTGGGCTTCTCTCTTACTCATTGTGGGACACCAAACAAGATATTCCAAAGTTTAAGCTTCATCAGTTTCCTCACAATCCAATTGAAGGGTTAAGTTCTGACTCCTCTAAATTCCCTTTGAGTTCTATACTCCTTTGTTGTTTTCTCAAGTCCAGTACTTGGGTCCTTTGATAAAGTTTCCTGGAATAGAAGAAAATCCTTTCAGAGTAATAAAACCTTCCAGGAGTATAGAGAACAAGGAGAAAGTGTCCAGAGTGATAATTTTACCATCTTGGTTTACGTTGTCCTTCCTAATTTTGAAGCCCTCTCGCAGCTGTTACCCCTCTCCTCCCAGCCTCCTTGTTGGGTGGATAAAGAAAATATTACTTCCATCAGAGGAGGCAGATGAGCTCAGGACTCGCACAGTGGTCACCCATGAGCAGACAGGTCACAGGTAAGGTGAGCGGGTGGAGTAGGTACCTTACGTGCATGTGCAGGACACTCCAAGGCAGGAAGCCCTACACCAGCCGTGGGCACACTACGGCCCACGGGCCGGATCTGGCCCATGTGAAATGAATAAAACTATAAAAAAAAAAAAAGACCGTACCCTTTTATGTAATGATGTTTACTTTGAATTTATATTAGTTCACACAAACACTCGATCCATGCTTTTGTTCCGGCCCTCCGGTCCAGTTTAAGAACCCATTGTGGCCCCTGAGTCAAAAAGTTTGCCCACCCCTGCCCTAGACACATGGCTCGGGCAAAATAGACCGGTGCACAGCGTCACAACCAGGCCATCGCTCGCCTTCAGCCCACAATAGGCAAAGAAGACACTACCAAGAGTAAGCAAAAAGAGACCAAAAAAATTGCACTATTGACAAATGACTTCATTTATAGTCCAGCTTTCGGACACCTTGTCCTTCTTCACAAGTGACACCTAATTTGTCCCTAAAAAAACTAGCCTTTACATCTTTGGTACTTAAGGCTTTAGGTTAAGACATGTGGATGTCCCTCATAAATCTGATCTTTTCAGGAGCTGTCAGCACCCTCCCCGCTAGTTACCACCCTGGAGCAATACAGCTACTTTCTTTTCCTCCTAAAAGGCTTCAGTGAGAATAAAGAAATTATACTTAAAATATAAAAAGCAATTCTCCAACCCAGGCAGGAAAAGCCTCATCCAAGCTATGAACAAAAGGGGGAGCAGAAAATTACCAAAAGAAAATCGAGGAGAAGGGAAAAAGTATATTTCTATCTCTCTCCATCTCTCTTGTATTTCACTGGCTGGGATCATGGTGGTTCTATACTGTAGAGGGACATCCGTCAACACTAATCAATACACGTGGTGTTAGTCATGGATGATAAATTTGAAAGGGATTATAACTATAAACAGTGATCAATAGAGACTTGCTAGAGGAGACAGAGAGGAAAAACAGCCTTAAAATGTTACACGGTTAATAAAGTAAGGAGGGTGGGTCAGTCTTAAGCAAAATTCCAAGAGACCTACAATGTTCTAGTACCTTCTCTCCTGGGAGGCAGGATGGAAGTGGGGGGGTGTAAATAACGCTCCCCCAGACCTTTCCACAAGGCAATTGCTACTGAAAGGTGCATCAGTAATTTCAGCATAGTTGCTGACCCTTCTGTTTGGAAGGCACCCTCCCATTAGCATTTGGTTGCGGATTTGTTTCTAGATCCAAGCTGGCATCACTCAAAGCCACAGAGCACAGCTTGCCCTTTCCCCGCCCCCCTCACCCCATTCCCTCCAGTCTCTTCTCCCCTCCTTTGATTTCACCCCCTGCACATGACTGAGCAGTGCACTCACAAGCATGACATCCCTCTCTGCAAACAAATATATCCTGAATCCAAGCAAAAAGGAAAAAAAAAATGCAGGGAGCCTCTGCTGCTCACCCACAGATGAATGGAACTATCCGTCTTGTCACCCAGGGGTCGGAGCGAGAGGTTACTCCGAGTCTATACCTTAGCTTCTCTGCTGACGTTGGCAAGCAACTTCCTTAAAAATAAAACAAAATAAAGGATGAAAAAAAAGAAGCCTGCCACATCAAGCCCTCGGCTGGTCCCTCTAGAACCCTTCCCAGATTGTGTCTTCTCACCACCTCTGGAGTCACAGCTCCAGGCCTGACATATAAATTTTTTCCCGCTGACCTTTTAGTGTCCTTTCTGCCAGAGTGTGTAAACCATAAGCTGATATATGAAGGCAATTTTTACTGGTGCCACTTGTATCTGAGTGATTGCACACACTTTACGTTTCTGGCCTGCCACCCCTTCCACCTTTGGAAGATCTCTCTATTTTCTTTTAAGGGAACTGCAACAAAGGTGAAAGCAAGTTTAACTGCTTCAAGACTTCGATGGCCAGAAGCACCTGTTTGCGGGATTCAGATTCGTAAGTGACCAGGGCCCATCCTCAAAGCTGGAATTTTCTCTGTGCTCTGGGGATCAGCAGGGCAGGAATAATGGGCTAGAGAGGTTAAAGTGACACTTCTCCCCGCCATCCCACAACCACACAACCACAAGCAAAGCGGCCGGACATCAAAGCTCCAAGCCTTGTAGAAGATTCACAGGACACAGAGTCATTATCTCCATAAATTCTAAGAGCCTAGAGCAGGGGTCCTCAAACTTTTTAAAGAGGGGGCCAGTTCACTGTCCCTCAGACCATTGGAGGGCCGGACCATAGTTTTAAAAAAAACCTATGAACAAATTCCTATGCACACTGCACAAATCTTATTTTGAAGTAAAAAAAACAAAACGGGAACAAATACAATATTTGTATTTGCATGTGGCTCGCGGGCCGTAATTTGAAGACCCCTGGCCGAGAGACTTCCTTGGTCAGAGTTCAGGGTGTGGGGAGGTGGGGGTGGAGGAGTGAGTGGGTGTAAAGCCAGAGAAGATACCTAGCGGGCAGAATCACGGAGAATCCCATATCCTACCACCCTGTCAGTGTCCTGTCAGCCCCGAAAAGCCAACGCTTTGTTTTCCCTCAGCATACCCACAGGCTCGGTCCTGCTATGCTCTGAGACATGCCGGGGCCTGGGAAGAGAGACTCCGAGAAGCCACAAAGGAGGCAGCATTTGCTCTTCTTTTTGCACCCTGGGATGAAAGCTAGAAGAGAAGTGTACCATCTACCATCATCACCACCATGATAGTGAATGTAGTACTGCCTGTAGTAGCTCACAAGGGATTGGGTCTCAAAGCCTGAGGCAAGAGGGCCCTGTTGGGGATATGAAATGTGTGCTGAAAGAGGAAGTATAAAAGAGTTGGACTGAGTTTGATGAAGCTCAATCTTGACTAGTCTACTAACGTCCTCCCTGTAGGAGCAGCAATAATGAGTTAAATCTGCAAAGGGAAATGTGGCTTCTGAGGAACTCTTACTGATCATGCCCTCCCATTGCCAACCCTGGAGGTCAAGGTTCAATTTCACTAAGCGGCCCAGTGGGTCCCTTTCACTGGAGCATGACTCAATAAGAATGCCCTGCCTACCTTAAATAAGACCCATGGTTACTCTTAAGTACTAGGCCCCAATTGTCCCCAAAGACTGTGAGAATCTGGGTAGCCAATGGAGATGAGCCTTGAAAGACCCACCCTTCAGTGGGCTCCTTACCCTAAGGTCATTCCTTGCCCGTGTGTCTTAACCATCTGTGGGAGATCACAGTAATTTACTACTAATAATAAAGTCCTAAGATTAAAAAGTTTTAAAAACATATTTAAACAAATTCTAGTTGACTTCCTCACTCAATGCATTTAAATTTGAGTGAGAAAGCAAGCGAGGAAATATAACCAGTGTTTGGGAATTGCCATATCTGAAGACTGTCTGATCTGTGTCACTGGCCATAGGAGAAAAGAGCTACTGATACGCCATGGAGCACTGTGACAATTATAAATTATTGCAAGGCTGTACCTCCCCCACAAAATTCTTGGGGCAGTGTTCAAAATTTACACATGTGTTTGGGAGTGTTTTGAGTATGTAAAAATCATCCATCATAGGTGTGGCAGCTTAAAGAAGGGTAAAAAGTTATAGATCAACTGTTGACCAAAACAGCACAGGATAAAGTGTGTGGTGGGGGTAGGATCCAGGTAAGTGGTCAGTAGGCATATGTCCCATGACAGACCTTGGGGAGGTGAGCACAGTACACATAACAAACCCATCTAGCCTGCTCTGCCAAGCTCCTGACCTGGGACCCAGATGTGGGAAAAGCAACTGAGTTTTACCATTGGTCCATGCAGTTGGGGACTACAGAGCTGGAAAGCCCAAGGAAGTTACAGAAAAGAAATACTATGAGGCATAGCTTCCTCCCGTTTCCAAGCTGAAACTTCACCATAAGTGAGGATTCTGGCTGCAAGGGGGATAAGGACATGGGCAGTGGCATCTACGTTTGCCAAGCATCAAGGACTCCAAGAGAGAGGAAGTGTTGTTGAGGGTTCCAGCTTAAGTAAATTCCTCTTTAAAACGTGGCGACCAGGCTTTGAGAGGCACTCCAGTGACGACCCCAGAAAAAATAGCAGTGGTCACAGCTCCAGGCATAAACTTCAGACAATTTCAGTCTTAGTAGAAGGGACTAGCCCTGTCGGAAGCCTGGCTGGAGACCCTGGGAATGCCTGTGGTGAACAGCTTTGGGATCAGCCAAGCAGAGCTCCAAGGAGCAAAAATCCTTGAGTGCCAGGTCAGTTAACAATCAGTGCTAAAGGATCAAGAGCCTAGCCCTGGCCAGATGGCTCAGTTGGCTGGAGCATCATCCCACACACACCAAAAGTTTGTGGGTTTGATCCCTGGTCGGGGCATGTAAAGGAGGCAACCAATTGACGTTTCTCTCTCACATTGATGTTGCTCTCTTTTCCTTATTCTCTCTAAAATCAATAAAAACATATCTTCAGGTGAGAATTAAAAAAGATAAAGAAATAGGAACCTATTGTTCACCTCAATCAAGACAGTTGATAGATCTGCAACCCTAGGAGGAGGCACTGAGGGACAGACTCCAAAGCATCTTAACCAGTCATTGTTCCAGAAAGCTTGTATATATTACCTAAGTTAAATTTACAAAAAACATTGGGTGTTTTAACTACACTTTACAGATGAGTAAATTGAGACTCAGAGAGCCTATGGAACTTATCTAGCAAGTGTCAGAGCCCAGAACTACCAATCTCCACAGCCATTGATCTTTTCAATGTACCACATGTCATTTCTCAGGCAGTCAGCCCTTCTCAGACAAAGTGATGGGACTCAGAGATTGGAAGGGGAAAAGGATGTTCTGTCCCCTTCAATCCTGGACTCAAACAACTTTTGGACTATTAAGAATGCTATGGTATTTGCAGAGTGGCCAAGAGCAAAGGTCAAGCAAGAGTGAAGAAGGTCGGGAGAAACTAAGATGGCGGCATAGATAAACACCTGGAAGTTGCCGCCTCCCACAACAATTGAAGAATACCGCAAGGGACAGAGCGGACATCATCCAGAACAACAGGAAGGCTGGCTGAGTGTAAATTCTACAACTAGAGGGAAAGAAAAGCACGCTGAGAGCCAGAGGAGCTGCGGAGGTGAAGTGCAGAGGTACGGCGGCTCGCGCGCGCGGGGAAAGCGGGTGGCACCTGAGGACAAAGCTGTCTTTTTGAATCACAAGCTCCCGACTGCTCTGAACTCTGGTTCCGGGAAGTCTCTGGGGACCCAGGACTCATACGGGGAGAAGCTGGACTGTCGGGTAGCGGGCGAGCTTGAGGGCGGCTTTCCCTCGGAGGTGCTTGCAGCAATTGTTGGGTCACTGAGACGTGGGACTCCTTAGGGCTGGGCGGAGAATCAGCCATAGCAGCTTGCTCCGCCCTTTGATTCCCTGAGACCCTGCCCCACCCAGGCTGCGGCAGAGGCTTTTGCATGTGAATGTACCTAACTGCAGCTGAGCCAGGCAGACCCGGAACCTCCAAGAGAAGGCCCAAGGCCCCGCAGCTGATTGCATTGCTTCACAGCTGAGCCTCTTCGTGGCTCCTGCTGTGTGGCCTCAGGCAGGGGCTGAATTAGCACCTCCTTAGATCCAGGAGCCACTGCACCCAGTGGTCAGAGGGGGATCATCCAGATTGCAACTCCTCAGATCCATAAGGGACACACTCAGGGAGCAGACTCAGTGAGCACCAAAGCCCCACTGAAGCAAGTCTTGCCCCAGAAGGGTGTCTTCAGCACAGAAGTTCTCCCACTTCAGACACAGCTGATTCTCACAGCCAATTGGCCTGGAGGTCAATTCCTCCCAGTGATCCTACAACAACCAAGGCACCAAGAGTGCACCAAGAGTGTCCACCTCAGGTAACTGGGGAGGCTGAGCCACTGGGCCCTACAGGACACCTGGCACGCAGGGCCACTCTATCAACACAGGGAAGCAGCCAAAATGCGGAGACAAAGAAAAAGGTCACAAATGGCAGAAATGGAGGAAAGCAAACGACTGGATATAGAGTTCAAGGCCACGTTTATAAGGTTTTTCAAGAATTTTATGGAAACCGCCGATAAATTTAATGAATCCCTCAATAAGTATAGTGAGACCATGGAGGACATGAAAAAGGACCAACTAGAAATTAAGCATACACTGACTGAAATAAAGAATAATTTACAGAGATCCAACAGCAGACAAGAGGATCCCAAGAATCAAGTCAAAGATTTGAAATACAAAGAAACAAAAAATACCCAACCGAAAAAGAAAAAAGAAAAGAGATTCCAAAAATATGAAGATAGTGTAAGGAACCTCTGGGACAACTTCAAGCGTACCAACATCAGAATTATAGGGGTACCAGAAGGAGAGAGAGGGCAAGATATTGAAAACCTTTTTGAAGAAATAATGACAGAAAACTTCCCCTACCTGGTGAAAGAAATGGACTTACAAGTCCAGGAAGCGCAGAGAACCCCAAACAAAAGGAATCCAAAGAGGACCACACCAAGACACATCATAATTAAAATGCCAAGAGCAAAAGATAAAGAGAGAATCTTAAAAGCAGCAAGAGAAAGACAGTCAGTTACCTACAAGGGAGTACCCATATGACTGTCAGCTGATTTCTCAACAGAAACCATGCAGGCCAGAAGAGAGTGGCAAGAAATATTCAAAGTGATGAATAGCAAGAACCTGCAACCAAGATTACTTTATCCAGCAACGCTATCATTCAGAATAGAAGGTCAGATAAAGAGCTTCACGGATAAGAAAAAGCTAAAGGAGTTCATCACCACCAAACCAGCATTATATGAAATGCTGAAAGGTATTCTTTAAGAAGAGGAAGAAGAAAAAGGAACTCTTACCATTTGCCACAGCATGGATGGAACTGGAGAGCGGATAAATACCACAGGATCTCACTTATTTGTGGAATATAATGAACAACATAAACTGATGAACAAGGGCTGATCCAGAGACAAAGAGGCATTGATTGGACTGTCGGGCCTTGGAGGGAAGGTAGGGGAGGGGAGGGGTAAGGGGGAAAGATCAACCAAAGGACTTATATGCAAGCATATAGGCCTAACCAATGGACACGGACAATGGGGGGGTGAGGGCATAAGCGGGGGGGGGGGGGGGGGGGTAGAGGGTAACGTGGGGACAAGGACACATATGTAATATCTTAATCAATAAAAAATATATTAAAAAAATAATAAAAAAAGAGTGAGGAAGGTCAAGAAACTGGGGGGGAAAAAGGATTAATGGGCAAAGTTATGCCAAAATTATTTGAAGACACAACCTTTGGCTTATTTATGCCATTCCCATGTTCCCAACTCCCTCAAAGTGATGGTAATGCTTTCCTTCTTGACTATGTGGTGAAGTTGAGAGTTCTTCCTGCCAACTCCTCACTTGGCAGAAAAAGGATGGAGAAAAGACAAAGAAGAAACTTCTCAGAGAAGGGATGTCCTCAGAAAAATTCAAAGGAAAGGCCAGTTCCCAGTGGTGCAAGGGAAGATACTCCATCTAATTACTTCTTGAGGTAGGTGAAGGTATTAAGGACCCAGAGGCTTGCTCTGGATGCTTTTCACAATTTGAATGAAAAGAGGGTGATGTCAAAACAGGGGTTTAAAATCCCCTTGTACCAGAAGCAAAAACTTCCCTTACTCACCAATCAAAAGGGATGATTCAACAAAGCTCTCCTATTCCAAAAGTCAGTTCATTCATTCATTCATTTATTCACAGAATACTTATCGAGGCCCTGCTCTATGAAGGGCACCATGTTAGAGCTAAAACAAATGTGGTCCTCAACCCTGGGAGCTGGCAGTCCTACAGGGAAGTTAGACCTGAGCACACAACCACACAATAAAATGTGAAAGGAGAAATACATCTTGCAATGAGAGCTTATAAAAAGGGACTGTGACTGAGTCAGGGAGAGGGAGAGGATTCCCTAATGAGTGAATGGAGAGTTGAGATTGAGGAGGAGTTACCTAGGTAAATGGCGGTAGAGAGAGAATTCCAGGTAAAGAAAACCACACATGCAAATCCCTGTGTCAGGAGGGAGCAGGGCAAGAATGTTGGTGTAGCTGAGGGCAGAGAGAGGAGGAAGAGATATGAGACAGGGCTGGAGACACATGTAGAACCCTGACTATTCAGTACATGGAGTATATGAAAGATTGAGGTCTTCACCTTAAAACCAATAGGGAGCCACTGAAGCATTTTCAACTGGAAGAGGAAGTGGCATAATCAGAACTGTGGCTCAAAAGCACCATTCTGGTTTGTACATTCAAATGAGCCTAGAATGAAAGAAGACAGCCAGTAAGGAGTCTATAGCCAGCTCCAGCTCCAGCAAGATTACGGTGGTTTGGAACAGGGTATTTGGATGATGATGGAGCCAAGTAGACTGACTCAGATTATTTGGGAAGTAATTCAACAGATCTAGGTGAGGAGCTGATTAAGGGAGATGAGGAAGGTGGAGGTAACAAGGATAATTTGAAGTTTTCTGGTCAAGGTGGGCAAATAATATCTCCTAGCAAGCAGAAGAATTAAATTATTCTGTCACAGATAACATGACTTCTTTTAGGGAGAAAGCACCACTGTTGCTGGAGAAAAAAACAAAGGCATAGAGGGATGTTCTAGAGACCTATAAGACCACACCTTCTCAAGGTTAGCCAGAAGATCCATAAACCGATGCACTGCCTCTCTCCTCCCCTGTATCAGTGATGCACATCAGGATGCTTGGCTTGGGGAAGGGGGGGTTCTGAAGACCATCTCTACCAAGAGTGACAGTTTGCCCTTCAAATTTCATGGCCATGAACTAGATTCATGGCTTTAAGCTTCTCAGAACCTAACTTTCTACAGCATATACATGGTCAGTTTGGTTTACAAACCAATATGCACCTCCCTCCACTTTGTTCCATCCCAAATTACCAAATTGTTATTTCTCTTTTTGGTGTGTTTATCTGTTGGGTTCTTGCAAAGGCAGTAGCTTACCTTTGATGAGAAAAAAAAGTGTATTCCAGAAAAAGAAAGATTTGAAAAAATCACTGAAATATACAATCTCTAAGACAGGACTCAGATCTCTGAATAGAATAAAAATTCTATTTTCTGTGTCCTAAATGAAAAGGAGAGTAAATTTCTGGAAGGAAATTCTCAGATGCTGGCTTTCCACTACAGGGACTGAAAAAGATCACCTCCAAGTTCAAAGCAGCTACTATAGCACCACTCCCTTCAGGGAAAGACTCCCTACTGTCTCTGCTTTCCATGATTTTCCAGATGCCACCACACTTAACCCTTCTGGTCGCCTCCATGCCTTCAAAAGGCCCACGTGAGGCAAAGGAGAAATAAAGATGAACTAGAGCCTTCCTCTGCCCCTCCCTCCTGTGGACCACTGTCCTCTCTCCCCAGACTCTCCAGTTGTTAGGAGAAAAGTTTCATTACTGAGAGCAGCCAGGAGCCCAGAGTCGCTTTTGATTGATGCTGTCAGTCAGATGAAGAGCTCTTGTGGCAGAAACTGTCTTTTCTTCATTAAGTTTGAAAACATGCCCAGGGGATAGTCTGTGACTGGCTTATCAATAAATGGAAATAAACTGATAGGCCCAAATTCATACCAGGCTTTGATTGAGAAAGGACAGATACCTTGTCAGTATCCGTTCCAATTAAGAATTCTTAAAATCCCCTATTTTCACTCAGACATCGGTTTTGGTGTGAGGCTCTCCCCAAGACGGGTCATCACTGTGACAGCTTCCAATCTATGGGATGGAACTGTCTGCCATTAAACACAGAGGTCTCCCATCTCGGATTCTTTCCAAGACCCTCAGTGGAACTGGATCAGAGCTCTGAGTATGTCCCTGATGACTCAGTCCTGAGGGATCTCCTTCAACACAGCCCGCAGGGACTTCAGGAAGGCTGAAGCTAGTAGGGATTGGGTTTACCAATATTTCCAAATGTCTGTGCAAGACTGTAGGACAAGAGGCAGGCCTTGCTAAGGGGCTAGCACACAAGGAAGAGAGAAAGGCAGTATAAAAAGAAGTGAAGGGGAGGAAAGAAAACCACTCATAAAAGCCAAGCAGGATGTCCTTTAGCCTTCTTTAGAAAACAAAATAAAAAAGAGCTCTACTTTCTGACATCAAAATCCAGAAAATGAGACCATAAATAAAAACAAGTTTAAAAAGAACAAGCATCAAAATTGCCATCAAACCAACAGGCATTAGCTTAAGAGCTCTAACCCACGGTTTTGAACAATTAACTTTTAAAGTGATTGTTCACCAATCCACCTCGATTCCATTTCGTGGGGTAATGTCAATATTGGCAGACACTTACTAAAATTCCAGCTGTGAGGAGATAATACCATCAATGCTAGGTGCCTGGGCCATGGGGTAGGAGGCTGTTCTCACATGGTTTGGCTCATGATTTTCATTTTCTTACAATTCTTTCCTTCTCATACCCAGCCATTGCTTTTTTTAAATTTTTTTATTTTTTTTTGCCAAGTGGCATTACTAGTCAGTGAATTTCAGCTTCTTGGGGGAGTTTTACAATGAGGTTCAAAAGACTGGCCATGTTATGTCCCTGAACACGCTACTCCTGTTCTCCCGATGTCCTTTCATCTCGAAATTTTGGGCTGCTACTGCTGCTCATTCAAACAATAACAATTTATGTCAGAGTTTTGTAAATGTCCTTTTCATCATTCTATTCTACAGATATTAAGAGCCAACATTTATTCATTCATTCATCTCACACAAGTTGATCACAAACCATGAGCCACAGTCTCCCTCTCCCCATGTGGAAATGAAAGAGGGAAAATAATTTCAAAACAACATTAATGGGGCACCATGGAACATGGAGAGCATCCTACTAAGACCAGGAAGTCAGGGAAAGCCTCCCATGTGAGGTAAACCTTGAGAAGTATCTGAAAAGAGAAACAGAAGGAGGGAAAAGTATGTAAAGCAGAAAAAAGAACTTCCAGGCAGTAGGAGAACCATGTGCAGAGGCCCACAAGGGAAAGAAGCAGAACATGATGCATTGAAGGAACCATCACAGTAATAAATTATGTTAATGGAGCACTTACTCTATGCCAGACCCTGTGGTGAGCACTTCACAGATATTAGTTCATTTAATGTTCACAACAACTCTGGCAGGCATATAGTAGTATTACTCTTATTTTCAGATACTGTATTAAAGAAGTTAATTTTCCACAATCTGGCAGCCATTAAATAGGATTTGAGCTGCTTCTCTGACTCCAGAACCCACACACTACTACTATGGCAGGCGACACAACTTAGTAAGAGTCCAGAGTATGATGGGAGAGGTGAGTGGTATTAAAAATGAGGGTTCACAGGTATATAGGAGCCTTACATGTTTTCTAAGGAGTTTGGATATTATTCAGTAATCATTCAGAAACCATGATGGATTTAGGCATAAATGTGAGATGATTCAATCAGGAAAGATCACTCTGGTGGCAAAGCAAAGAATCATAATAGTGAAAAAGAATGAGAAAAATAATCTCTCCAACATTCTGTCCAAATGAACATTTTCTAGTTTATCTCCATAAGCTCCTCACCCCTATTTTTTAAAAAATAAAATTAAAATAGAGAAAAGGCACAAGATTTTTTAATTATAAAGAATACTATAGGCTTTGCTTTCAGCCAAGATTGTATAAAAAGAGATTGGACTTAGCCTCCTGCCTGAAACAACAAAAAAAGCAGATAAAATATATAAAACCTTGTTTTCAAAACATTGGGTTTCAGAA
Source organism: Myotis daubentonii (assembly GCF_963259705.1). Classification (NCBI taxonomy): domain Eukaryota; kingdom Metazoa; phylum Chordata; class Mammalia; order Chiroptera; family Vespertilionidae; genus Myotis; species Myotis daubentonii. The sequence continues at coordinate 45,995,581 of NC_081851.1, read as the reverse complement.
ATGAAGGTCAAGGATTCCTGAGAGATGGAAAACAAAGGAGAGGGTTTCCAGGTCATGATGCAAGGAGGGGGGCCCCATGGAACCCAGCGTTCTCCTGGGTTGAAGACATGGAGCTGGGAGTCCTGGAGACAGTTTGAGTTTTCAGGATAGAGTAGTAACAAACAGAGAGATGGAAAGAGAGAGAAAGACAACTCTGGGGACCTAAAGAAGGTCCCCCTCTAGAGTTTAGTTGAGTACCAATCAACTCAAATGTGTGAGAAAACTATTCAAGATCAGGGAAAATATCATTTGAAAGGGTTAGAGATCAAAAGAAAGAGCACCTATTCCTCCAGCCAGAGTGCAAAACCTCACCATTATACAACGAAGGGTTTGCCTCAGTTGTGTGGAAAATTAACCCTAGACTACACTACTCTGCTCCTGCCTAACAAAGCATAGAAACAAGACATGAAAGGCTCAAACTATTTCCAAGTAACTTAATAACATCCCAGAAAAAAATCTCAAAAATATTTATAAGAATTCTAAACTAATGTAATACCTAACAAGATAGAATTCTCAATATCTAGTATACAATTTAAAAAGACCAGAATGCAAAGCAGCAGAAATATGTGATCATAATTATTAGAAAAAAATCAATAAATTGAAATGGACTCAGAATTAATATAGATAATAGAATGAGTAGACAAGAACATTAAGAGAATGATTAAAACTGTATTCCTTATATTCAAAAACATAAAGAAATACTTTAACGTTGAGACATGAAGGATATTTTGTAAAGGCCCAAATCTAACTTCTAAAGATAAAAACCACAATATCTGAGATGAAACATACACTAGATTAGATTAAGGATAGATTAGACATTGCAAAAGAGTACGTTGGTAAATTTGAAGACATAGCAATAGAAAATTCTCAAAATGAAAAGAAAACAATCTGTGAGCTGTTAATGCAACTAGGCAGAGTCTAATATCCATGTTATTTAGTCTCTGAAAGGGAGAAGGTTATAAAATAATAGTTGAAAGAATATTGGCTGAAAATTTTCCAAATTTGGTGAAAAGTATAAACCCACAGATCCAAGAAGCTCAACAAATTCGAAGTACAAGAAACATGAAGAAAACTACACTAAGGCACTTCATAATCAAATTTCTTAAAACCCAATGATAAATAGGAAATTTTAAAATCATCTAGAGAACAAAAAGATACATTACATCCAGAGGAACAAAGATAAGAACAGAGGCAGATTTTTATTTGGAAATTATGCAAGCTAAGTGCAATGGAATGACATCTCCACATACTGAATGGGGAGAAATTGTCAACATAAAATCCTTTACCTTGTGAAAAAGAAAGGCAAAATAAAGATTTTTCAGACATTCAAAAGCTAAAAGAATTCATTATCAATAAATCTGCATTACAAGACATGTTAAAGGCAGTACTTAAAGCAAAAGGAAAATAATAGCAGATGTAAATCTGAATCTACACAAAGAAATGAAGAGTACTGGAAATAATAACTAAATGGGTAAATATAAACTTTTTAAATTATTATTTAAATTAATAAGTTATTATTTAAATTAAGTGTGGCTGTAGCCATGTTTCGCCTCCACTTTTCTTATATCTGACTCCCAAGAGGAACAGTTTACTGGAATTTTTTCCCCCCATTTTATTTTATTTTATTATTGCTTAAAGTATTACAAAGGGTATTACATATGTGTCCATTCCCCCCCCCCCCGCCCTAGACAGTCCCCTAGCCTCCCCTATCCCCCAGTGTCTTATGTCCATTGGTTATGCTTATATGCATGCATACAAGTCCTTTAGTTGATCTCTTACCCCCCTACCTCCTGCCCCCCAACCCTCCCCGGCCTTCCCGCTGCAGTTTGACAATCTGTTTGAGGCAGCTCTGCCTCTGTATCTATTATTGTTCAAAAGTTTATAATGGTCTCTATTATCCATGAATGAGTGAGATCATGTGGAATTTTATAACAGTAGGGCTACCCACAATGGGACCATGAAAATGTCATCATTATACCAAATATTCTTCTAGCTTATCTTTTTTCTCCTTGATCAAATATTATAATTTGTTATACTATTAAGTAAATTACATTTACATTTTATAACTTAAAGCTAATCACATTGTACTTGACAATTCTATCATAATTCTTACAGTTTCAAATTTTCTTCCTTTGGGAAGGTAGTACATCACCTTAAGGGAATAAAATCTCTCAAAAAGGTTTCTGTGGGAGGGATCTCTATTGTTTTACTGATATAAAGAAGTCCAGAAATCCTTTTAAAAATGACAGAAAATCTTTAAATGGGCCTAACTCTGGCATTGTTGTGTTGTTTTAATGCCAAGTCCCTAAGGGCAATAATATCTTGATTTTAATAAGTCTGGACAAAGTTTAGAGGCTGCTGTTATCCCCCAAAAGATGACAATGCGGGGGTTACACCTTTGATCCAGATTCAACCCCTGATTTCATCCTGCCCAGGTGAAACAATGACTTGCCCTTGGAGGTACCACTAGGATATTCAGCAGCAATGCCGCCGGGTGAGGCCTGGACAACTCTAACAGGAATTCTGTGGGATTTCTCATGGCCTATAGTGGCCCAGAACAATGGTGTTTACTGTTGACCGAAGCATATTCCTGTTGACAGAATTGGCTAGAGGGTTGTGTCAGGTGCTAGGTTATTGGGTGTAGAGTACTGTATATTCTTCCATTGTTGGATGTAATATTCTATAAAGCTCAATATGTCAAGTTAGTTGACAGTGCTGGTTAGAGCTTCTATATTTTTATTTTTCTCTATATATGTTCTATCTGTTATTAAGAGGAGGTATTGAATTCTCTATAATTTTCATGTGTTTTCTCATTGCAGTTCTACCAGATTTTACTTCCTGTTTGGAAACTGTTATTAGGTACATGAATGTTTAAGACTCCTTTATCATTTTTAAATGACCATCCGTACCCTTGGTAATATTCTTTTCCCTGAAAGCTACTTAATCTGGTATTGATATAGCCACTCCAGCTTTCTTTAAGTTAGTGTGAGTTTGAAATATCTTTTCCATCAATTTACTTACAACACATTTATGTATTGATATTTAAAATAGGTTTCTTATAAAAAGCACATAGTGAGTCTTGCTTTTATATTCAATCTGCACATCTCTGTCTTTTAATTAAAACGTTAGAACATTTTGACCATTTACATCTAATGTGATTTTTTATATGCTTGGGTATAAATCTATCATCCTGCAATTTGTTTCATCTTTGAATTATTTGCTCCTGTTACCTTTTTCCTCTCTTTCTCCCTTATTTGTATTAAATAATTTTATGATTTCATTTTATCTCTATGGTTATTATGTATAATTATTTATTTCTTAATGGATGCTCAGTCTTGATTAATTTAATAACCATTTTAATTAATTTGATTATTCAAATTAAAAAACACAGATTCAGTCATGCTGATAAAAAGATAATGTTAAACTGGGAATGTGTCTATATATTTCTAGAATTGAATTCAGATCTATACATTATTGAAAATATCTCATCCATATGTCTATTGACATAAAGACTTAAACACTATTAAATTCTACTTAAAAGCCACATTGCCTCAGGCAAAGAGCAGTCAGTGAGTCTGAGATGGTGATCAAGGTATGAGTGTGGAGGATGCAATCATCAGTTAATAAGTGAGAGACCTATTATATGTCCAGTGCTCAGTATTATATACAGTTTATCCTTGAACAAAGTGGGAGTTAATGGTACCGACCTCTCCACATAGAGTCTAAATCTACATATAACTTCAATTCCCCAAAAACTTAACTACTAATAGCCTACTGTTGACCAGAACCCTTACCAATAACATAAACAGATTAACACATATTTTGTATTATATGTGTTACATACTGTATTCTTACAATAAAGTAAGTTAGATAAAAATGTTATTAAGAATATAATAAGAAAGCAAAAATACATTTACATTATGTATTGAAAAATATCCTCATATAAATTGACCCACACCCATGTTATTATTCAAGGGCCAAATGTACATCACTTATGGAATCCTCACTACAGCTCTACGTGGTAATTGTTATCTGATTTTACAAGATGCATACAGTAAGATCTAGATGACAATGTATTGCGTAAGTTTACAGAGTAACACAATAACAAACAGGGGAGAAGAGACGAGAATCCAGATCTGTTGCACCTAAAGCCCGTGTAGCACAGATGACCTCTGGATCCAGGACAATTGTCAGAAATGATGTCCCTAGCATATAACATAGTATCTACCTATAAATAAATCAGTGCTCAAAAAGCATTTGTTGAATGAATGAATGAATGAATGAATGAATGAATGAGAAAATGAAAAAGAGAAAATGAATTCAAATACAGCCCACCTCATGAGGGTGTCTGTTGATCCTAAGGTGCAGTCATAGAGCTATCTCCTTTTATAAAATGCTGCCCCACCTCCCAAACCCACCCTTGGCATAGCACACAACAGTTTTTTGGGGGCCTCTCAATCCCTTTCTTCTCCCCAAAGAAAATTTTTGCATTTCCAATCTACTGAGGAGTCAATAAGGAGCTTTTTCTCCATATTTGGAATGGATTCTACTAATGATGACATAGTTGGAAAAAAAACAGCAACTTTTCAAAAGTTAGGAACTAACTCTAGATATAAGCAAATTAAGAGCATCTATAGACATATGCTGAGCCTGGTCTTATACCAACTGGAAAAGAAAAATTGCAGACAGTACCTAGTTTTAATTCAGAAATAAACTCAGTAGGACTTCTTGATGGAGAGGTAGAATTACTTAAGCAGGATGAAAGTTTGGCCCTGAAACCAGTTTAGGATTTTTAAAAGATGACGTGAATTTGCATGTGAACCAAGAGTCACTAAGGCATTCCTCAATGTTGCTGCATAGCCTATCACAAGATCCATTACAGGGCACAGGATTTAAAGGTGAGATTTAAGCTTAATCCTAGCCTGGCAGAGTATTTCAGGCCTCTAAAATCAAGTGTGAGCACAGGTCAGAGGTCAGGCATTGAGTAGGAAGTCAGGCTGTTGGGGCTACCCTCTGTCTCCTTTTTAGGCTCATGCCTCTATTCTCTTAGACATGGACAGTAATACATGTTCGCAGAGAATCTAGGCCACGACGTTAGTTGCTAGAGCTGTTGCAAACTAGGAGCTCAGTTCATAAAGATGACCCACCTGTCCAACAGGTGTTCCCCTTTGCCCCTGATTATAGCACGAAGGCTCAGAGTTTATTATTTTTAACAAAATAGTAATCATTTCTTACATTTGGGTTATGCTTTACAACTTACAAAAGCACTTTCATTTTCATTATCGCATGGACAAGGCCAAACAGGTCTGACAGCAGGGCAAATAAATAAAAGTGAGAACTGTTTTTTTAAAAAGCCACTCTGAGTAAAACACTGAAAATCCAAGAAGAAACGAAAATTGAAAATTAGAAACATAAACCTATAACCATGACCAAAAAGGAGAGAAACACGTGGATCAAGAACCTACAGAGCAAAGCAGCATACAAATTGGAGCAATCAATATGAATCACAAGAAAACCAGAGCTACAGATCAAAATCTAAACCACACCAGCCAATTCTGAAGTAACCCCTTATGTCTCTGAATATAGGAACAATGCAACTTCTCCAAGATAAATCATTGACACTCATTACCTACAAAGATTTGGTGAGCAGAGAGCCTGTTTTATTCAGGTAGCAAGGCATTATAAAAAGAAATCTTAACTCAGGAAAAATGTTCATTCCTGCACTGTTTTTCTAATTTCTTCTAATTCTGGTCCAAGTTCAAAATGAACTGTCTCTACCTCAGCACACCCATTCCATCCCTATAAAGCACTATGTAATGGTACATGACTGCTATTTTATTAAATATAATAATCTTTTGTTAATAAAACATAAACATAATAATATAAAATACATACATTATACATATATATTAACCTTGTTTATATCTCTGAGCCTGCTTCCTGGAATCAAGGGAAGACAGGAGGACCTTGTTGGACTAGGTCATCTTTATAGACTGGTTTACACAGCACAACAAAAAAAAAACAAATTAATAGCACACATTAGTTTACTTGCTTGTAATAATTATAAAGGGAGAATGAACTTCCCTACTCAACCTCTGGTGGGGTCTCTGAGTACCACCAACTCACAATACGTTCATGCTAGGGCCCTCTGGCTCTTAATAATTCAAACACAAAAGTCAAATTTAATTTATTCAGATTAAAATGAGAGACAGCTCAGGTTGGAAATTTACCAAAAATCAACTTATTTGACTATTACATAGGGTAATATTATTCAGACTACATTCAATAAATGTAAACAGGTTTTAAGACGTAGTTAGTTGGTCCTTTAGCAATCTCTCTCACAAAATGATAAGGATATCAGTATTTGTCCATGGGACATTCTAATATTTTCAAGAGTGACTGAACCCTCTGAACCTGGGTAAACATTTTCTTGCTAGTTTGTTTGTATGGTGTGTAGCTTTGAAGTCTGGAAATCTACATGTAAATTTAAAGGGTAAGGCAAAAATTAAGTTTATAGTTGTATATGCAAAACAGAGTTTATTCTTATGTTATTGCTTATTATTGTATTACTAGAGGCCTGGTGCACAAATTCGTGCATAGGTGGGGTCTCTCAGCCTAGCTGGTGATCAGGGCCAAGGGGCTGATCAGGGCAGGCAGGCCAGGGAGAGAGACCGCAGGAGGTTGGCCGGCTGGGGGAGGTTGGTTGTGGGAGCGCACTGACCACCAGGGGGCAGTTCCTGAATTGCACATCTGCTCCCTAGTGGTCGGTGCGCATCATAGCTGTCATCCGGTCATAACGGTCGCTTAGGCTTTTATATATATTGATTTTCCCTATAAAACCTACTTTTGCCCCACCATGTATATTTAACTGCTGGGAGACTCAGTTTCCTCATTTGTAAAAAGCTCACCTCACAGAACTATTATGAGAATTAAAGGAGAAAATGTATGTAAAACACCCATGTTAGTGCCTGGCACATGGTGGGCAGACATTTGATCAAACATAATTCCAGGTGTATCTATGAGAGTGTTTCTGGATGAGATGAGCATCTAAATAGGTAGGCTGAATAAAATAGACTGCCCTCCCTAATGTGGGTGTACCTCTTCAAACCAAGTGACCTAAATAGAACAGAAAGTTTAGTAAGAGAGAACTCCTCATGCCTGGCTGCTTAAGCTAAGACATTGGTCCTCTCCTTCAGGCTCCAACTGAAAAATCGGCTCTTGGGACTATTGGCATTCAAACTGAAACTTATACCACTGAGTTTCGTGGTTCTCAGTCCTTCTGACTCACAGCAGAACTACACCATTGTTGGGGGCAGAAATAGAATAGTGGGGATTAGCTATAATTAAAAGAAATATTAACCATGCTCTGTTAACCATGATTGTTCTATTCTGATTAGAGAAAGCACATTCCAACCTGGCTGAGAGTTGTACACCACAGGACATGGGAGTTAACCTTGGAACACAGTCCATTCACCTTTTCTGAGAACTGCCTATTATCATAGAAAGATTAACATTCTTGTTGCTGAAACAATCTAGTCCCAGAGGCACCCACCCTTTGCAATACCCAGCCTCCACTGCCTATAACCTGGTCCTGGAGGTGCCTGCCCTTTGTGACCCTCTCCTGTAATCGCTGGTCATTATAGCCCACATTGCCTATAACCTGGAACCAATATACCTTGCCTACTTATTCATGCTTGCAATTCCTACTCTCCCATATAATCTTTGTCCTTCTACCCAATATAAGCAACTGCTTATAGGGAGGGGTAGAGCAGATTTTCGTGGATGACCTGCTGCTCTCCTATACTGCTGGCATTACTGGAATAAACACTCATATATGATTCAACTCTGTTTCTGCTTAATTGGCTCAAATAGTGACAGGCAGCCCAGACCCATTGGTTGTCTGGTTTCACCATTAGCTCTCCTGGGTTTTCAGCTTTCCAACTATTGATCTTGGTACTTCTCAGCCTCCATAATCACATGAGCCAATATTTTATACTATATAAAGGATATGTATTTTATATACAGGGTGCCCCCCAAAAATGTATACACACTTTAACAGCTGATAGCTCAATTTTGAAAATAAGATGTATTTTAATAAACACTGCTTTTATAATTATTTGAAGTGTGTGTATACCTTTTTGAAACACCCTATATTTAATATTTATTTATATAGTTCATTATACATTTGATTTTAGTATAATTGAGTTATTATATACTACATATATTCTTGATATTAATGAGTATTCATAAATATTTATAGATATAGTTTTATTTTATTGCACTTAATATATTGTGTTAATTTATTTATTTTGTTATATGTTAATTTTAAATTTTTTATTTATACTATATTTATTTAAAAATAAATTTCTTCACTTATATTTGGTATGCAGGGGTGGGCAAGAGTAGGTTTAAAGTATCCACTTTCATTGGTCTTTGGTTAAATTACCAGCCATCATTACCTAAAAGATAAATAAGTAAAGATATGAAATAACAATAATGATACAACAAATAATGCAATAATTAATAAATGAATAATAATGCAAGAATAAACTTTGTTTCATGTACTCACCACTGTAAACCTACTTTTGGCCCCCGCCTCTATATACTAGTACATCTCCTGTTGGTTCTGTGTCTCTGGAGAACCCCGACTAACGAGTCATCTACAGCCACCCGACATCTAGACAAGAGGAATCCTCACCCTTGGCCTCATACTTGAGAGAAGCCTGCATATCACAAACAAACAGAATAAAAATACATTTGTTAAAGAACATAATGGCCCCTCTATTGTTCATCACCCAGCATCCACTGTTGCCATAACACTACCAGGAGCCCTAAACATCCACTCTCATAATCAACGCTGTTGAGGCCCCAGGAAAGTCTCCACATTTCTCCCTACACGCTCAAAACAAAAAGCAGCTGTGTTTGAATGCCATGAGCATTTGTGGGCAGTGCCGCTGCTGACATTGATATTGACACTACTTGAGAATGTGAAAAAAATTGAGCATTAGAATTGCTTGGCTAAAAGAATAGACATATGAGTTATCTTGTCAAATCTTCCCTCCTCATAGATAGCTTGCATTCAATAGATTCTTGCATAACTTTGGTTTCCCAGCAGTGCTGAGCATTCTTTTCATGCTTTTCTTTGTGTCCCAATTCATGACTTCAGAGGGACTCATGAATAAACATGGTATTCACAGCAGTGGCACTGGGGTGACCAGGGAACATTTTGCAATATTCAACCATTCATATTACCCTAAAATTTATGAATTTATATAAATCTAGGTGTAACATTAATGCACTGAATCTTTAACTTAGCAAGTGGATAGACATTAAATGCTAAAGTTAAAAATAATTCCATTTTCTTAAAAATAAGATTTAATTACATTTCAAACATTAAATTAAAATGTCAGTGTGATTTACACAACTTCAATTTTAAAATTTGATGCCATTAATTAGTTTATATTTTGAATTTTATTGTAATACATACTTTTAAATATTTTAGAAAAAAAGTAACTTTTGGAAGCATACATAAGAATAGTTTCACTTTTTGTTTTATGTTCAATGTGCTGTACATTTTTAGAAAAATATTTTACACTTTTATTATGATTATAGTTTTTATTTCTTATACCACTACTGTCAATAGAAAACTAAATGTGTGAAAATCCCGATATTACCTCATAAGTTATTTTTGTTAAAATTAAAGAAAATAAAACATATATATATATATATATCTCCTTATTTTATTACTTAGCCAAACATCATCAACCATAAAAATGACTCAGATATGCAAGGTAACAATTAAATTCTGTCATCTTTGATTTTCTGCCAACCTTCAGTCACATAATAAGAATAGCTTTAAACACATTTGTCAATTTTGCCACTAGGAAGGTATAATTGTCACGATATAGGGTAGACGTATTTTATGTACTAGTCTAATAGCTTGATTTACAACTATAAAATACTTAGACATATGTTATACAGGTCTCCATTTGCACTCTTGCCTTAGAACCCAGAAATACGAAGGGGATGGCCATGTCCCCAATTCATTCAGGGAGCTAGGTAAGTAACCTTCAAGGGCAAGGTATAACTATGCACATTACATATGCCACGCAGACTTTTTGTTTTAAGTTCAAGAAGAAACATTAAAGTTGGAGGCCATGAAAGTATGGGAAAAATTCAGCCAATAGCTGGTGACTGAGACATCACACATATGAATACAAGAGAGGGAGGCTGCTTAGGTATTCACCTTGGATGGTCAGCATCTTCTAGACTCCTCAGGCTGCCTCTGTGTGATGCAACACAAGGGTTATTTATTTTTTTAATTGAAAGTTTATACTTTTATACCACCTTCACTCATTTCTCCAACGCCCACCCCATGCTTCTGGCAACCACCATTCTCTGTATCTGAGTTTAGTTTTATTTGTTTAGCTTCCACATTTAAGTAAAATTATATGGTATCTGTCTTTCTCTGTTTTACTTATATCACTTAGCATAATGTCCTCAAGAGCCATCATGATTCTCTTCTTTTTTATGGCTGAATAATATTCCATTGTATGGAGATCTATCTATCTACTGTAGATTTATATTTGTCAAACTTTCTTCATTCATTCATTCATTGATGGACAGTTGGGTAATTTCTATGTCTTTCTTCAGATAAATACCCAGAATTGAAATTGTTGGATCATGTGACAGCTTTACTTTTAATGTTTGGAGGAAACTCCATGCTATTTCCCATAGTGGCTGTATCAATTCACATTCCTATCAATGGTGCATCAGAGTTCCCTTTTCTCCACATCCTTACCAATACTTGCTATTTTTTGTCTTTTTTTATAACAGCTACTTTCACTGGTGTGAGCTAATATCTCATTATGGTTTTAAATTGCATTTCTCTGATAATTAGTGATATTGAACACCTTTTCAATACCTATTGGCCATCTGTACATCTGTATGTCTTTGGAAAAATGTCTATGCCATTTTTTAATTAGATTGTTAGGGGTTTTGTTTGTTTGCTTGCTTTTTGGTATTGAGTTTCATGAGCTCTTTATATATTTTGGATATTAACCTCTTATCAAATATTTGATTTGTAAATATTTTCTCCCATTATGTAGACTGCTTTTTTATTTTGTTGATGGTTTCTTTTGCTGTGCAAAAACTTTTTAGTTTGATGTAGTCCCACTTGCTTATTTTGCTTATGTTGCCTTTGTTTTGGTATCAAATCCAAAAAACCATCACCAAGATCAATGTCAAGAAGCTAACTGCTTGTGTTTTTCTTCTAGGACTTTTATGTTTTTAGGTGTTATGTACAAGTCTTGAATATACTTTGAGTTAATTTTTGTGTATGAGTAAGATAGTAGTCCAGTTTTATTCTTTTCCCTTGGCCGTCCATTTTTCCCAAGATCATTGATTGAAAAGGCTGTTCCCATGGTACATTCTTGGTTCCTCTGTCATAAATTAATCGACTATATATATGTTACTTTATTTTATTTCTGGGCTTTATATTCGGTTCCATTGATCTATATGTCTATTTTTATGCCAATCCCATACTGTTTTATTACTACAGCTTTGTAATATAGCTTGAAATCAGGTTGCATGAAGCTTCTAGCTTTGTTCTTTCTCAAGACTGCTTTGGCTACTTGGTGTCTTTTGTAGAGAAGTCATGGTCTTGACAAAATAATTTTCTCTTCTGTTTATCCAAGTGATTTGGATGTCCCTGACACATCTAGAATAAATATAACACAGCATCTGATAGAGCTCTGCACTCCTAACACCTCAGAGGAAAAGATAGGGGAACCTCTCTCCAATTTTGCTTCTGGTAGGAATCAGCCCCCTCTAGCTAGAATCCGCCCCTATCAAAGCAAGGCCTTTGAGAATTGGAGTCTCATCTCAGCAGCAGCTTCAACAACTTGGCCACTGAACTTTTGACTACTTGGGTTTGTCACTAAATTTAAGATCTTGAAAAAGATCCTTGGATTCTTTACTCCTCCATTTTCCCATCTTTATTATGTAAATAGACCATCTGTTTTCTTTAATGATTCACAGAAAAAGGCTTGTGCAAAAGAAACTCTCCTTATTAGATATAGTGTTGTTTGATCTAGTAAGAGACTGCCTCCAATGGTAGAGTAAGACATATGGATGGGTTTCAGAAAAAAAGAAAAGAATAGTTTAATGTTTAAAGGAGATGAAGAAAAAGTCTTCATTGGAACTACTGAAATGATGGAGTAAACTGGCCCCCTGGCCATGAATGGCCCTAGAAGTGGGCCACTTTTTTTCTTAATCCTCACATGAGGATAAATGAGAGGATGAAATTTGTTGTTTTGGGTGTGTGGGTTTTTTTTGGGGGGGGTGGGGGGTACCCATTTATATGCCCTTACTTTTTTCCTGTATGGTACAGGGATGAGCATTCCCAACCACTCTTCCCTATGCACTCTTGGTACCCATATTCTGGAGACCTTTGCTAGGAAAATGGTGTAATTTATACACTAATTCATCGGTGATTACTATGAAGTAAATTTACTTGCCCTTTTAAAGTTACCTTCTGATGGCACAATGACTTAACTCAAAGTAGTGACCAATACCAATGAGGGATGACTTTGGCCATCCCCACCCATACAATGTATAAGATCACTGAAGGATCATCCATTACTGGATATACAGTCTGGAGGGGAAGAGAGCTCCAAAGGTCTGACAGAACTGTATACTTTCAAAGCAGAAGTGTGTGCCTTACTTCAGTTAATTCTCAGAACAATCAAGGTAAGTATGCATTAACATTCCTAGTTGTCAGGTGAAGAGATGGAAGCTTATAGTTTTCCCAAGACATCCGTCAGTACATAGTGAAACCTCGTTGTGGACACAAGCCAGTCACACCCCCAAAGACACTAGCCACTGTGCATAACACTTTTTAAATGAGAAAGTGCCCTGAGAAAGCAGACCCATATATACAAGCGCCCTTTGACAACTTTACCTTAGTAAAATTCTTAAAGACTGCAGAGCTGCTATTGAGGTCTAAGTTCTACATTACCCTTCTGTTCTGCTTTTACCATCTGGATTTATGAACCACAGGCAGAGGAGGAAAGCTAATCCCAATTGTGACTTTTTACACCCAATGCTTCTAATAGTTCACCCTTGCTCAATGGGTCTGTCTTTGTGGGGGAACCATAACAGGAGATGGAGAGGACACGGAAGACAGAAAAAGAGAGGAATTGCAGCTGAGAGCAACAAGACAACAGCAAATGCAATTCTTCACCTCCAAAGCCTTTGGACACTTCCCTCTCTTGGCAAAACAAGACTTACAGCATAGACTTCTCTTCTGGGAGCTTATTCTTGATAATGGCTTCATTGTGCTCTGTGGGGCCTTTAAACTTGGCAATGTCCCGGGTTATGTCCCTCGGTCCTCTTCCTCTCATCTCTGTGTGTGTGAGAGACGGAGATTAGTTTTTATCTTATTTGACAGACAGACAACTGGAGGCTCAGAGTTGTTATGCGCCTTGCCTAAGATCACACAGCTAGTAACTAGAAAAATGAAGATTAAACCCAGATTTCCTGACTGCCAGACCAGGATTCTTTCCAATCACCCCTGCAGCTTCTTAAAAACCATATGGCTCCACATTCCACTCCTATGCATTTACCCAATAGAAAAGAAAATATATATTACCCATACAAAGACTTGTACACAAATGTTAGAGCAGCTTTGTTTCATGGCCAAAACTGGAAATATCTCAAATATCCATCATGAGGTGACCGAATAAACAATTGTATATGCATACGATTACTTCTCAGCTATAAAAAGTGAGAACTATTGAACACACAATAACATGGATGAATCTCAAAATAACCATGCTGAATAGAAATAGTCAGACAAAAAGAGCCCATGATGCATGATTCCACTTATATAAAACTCTAGAAAGTGGAAACTCATCTATAGTGACAGAGAGCAATCAGATCAGTGGTTGCTTGAGGATGGCAGAGGGGACAAAGGGACAGAAACCAAGGATTACAAAGGAACACAGAAAACTTCTGAGGAATGGACATGTTCACTCTCTTCACTGTGGTGATGGTTTCACAGATGTGTGCACTTACCAAAATGTATCACATTTACACTTTAAATATGTAGTTTATTGTATGTCATAGCTTACTGTTATTTTTTTAAAATGATATGGCTTGATTTGGACTTAGAATGTGACAGTTCAACCATCCCTCACCCTACCTAACCCCCAAAGATGCTCTCTTTCCTCAAGCTTTGGTCTATAGCAAGGCCATTGCTGATGGGATGGTGAAAGGGATCTGATCAATACTGATGAACGATTACTATACTCACAATATTGGTCTTTTCCTCCTCTTTATGAATACAAATTTAGGGTGATGGTGGATTCCCTCCAGGCAGAGGATTTTCTCTTTTTTTGCTGCCTGGGGATCACTTAGTAAAACAAACAGAAGCACTTATCATTATTCTTCCTATTAAATAAGCCTAGTAAACATTTGGACTAGCCTTGCAGATTTAAGGCAGATGTTTCCATTGTAGAAGGATGAAAAATGCTAAGAGAAAGGAGAGAACCAAAAAGGAAGCAAGGCGGGGAGGAAACCCTCTGGGGTACCGGAGACAGCAGAGGCAGGACTGAAGCCTTAATGCAAAGGCCCTCCTCCCAAATCAGCAAGCAGATTGCTGGGCTACAGGTCAGCCACTACATCTCTGCATGGTCCTGCTGGTCAGGAGCCCAACCGCCCTGGGATTTGAGATATTCTGGGACTCTTGGACTTGTAGACTTAAGAAGCACCGATGACCCCCTTTGCCTGAGATGGGAAGGGGGACCAACCCTTTTCCCTACAAGTCCTGGAGACCTAGCCATGAAAGTCAACTGAATTACAGATGGGCTGCCCCACATTCTTCACCAGCTCAGGGACAAATACGCAATTTGAGACATGGGGGGGGGGGGGGAAGACACTTGAATTGGGTTGTCAAGAAGTAGGCATGGCCCTAGCCGGTTTGGCTCAGTGGATAAAGTGTCGGCCTGCGGACTGAAGGGTCCCAGGTTGGATTCCAGTCAAGGGCACATACCTCAGTTGCAGGCTCCTCCCTGGCGCAGGCCCTGGTCGGGGCACATGCAGGAGGCAACCAATGGATGTGTTTCTCTCTCGCATCAATGTTTCTCTGTCGCATAGATGTTTCTCTCTGTCTTTACCTCTCTCTCTTCCACTCTCTCTAAAAATCAATGGAAAAATATCCTTGGGTGAGTAATATAGAAAGAGAAGGAGTGGAAGGAGAGAAAGGAGGGGGGGGGAGAGGAGGAGGGGGGGAGGAGGAGGAGGAGGAGGAGGAGGAGGAGGAGGAGGAGGCATGATCTCAAGGTTGGAAGAAAGTTTTCTGCCCTGTATCTGATTGAAGGAAAAACTGGTTTAAAAGTGGTGGATTCCCTCTGAAGAGATGCCAAGACTCTGTCCTGGGACTGTCTCCACTTGAGGAGGGGATGCAGCTCCTGAGACAATAGGAGTCTGTGGCCAGGAGCCATTTCGTGACTGCTAAGGGCTTGCCTGGAAAAGCTCTCTGCCACTGAAGGCCTGACATAGAGGAAGCTTCCTGCCTATCAGCGACACTTCAAACAGCAGGGAAGGGGCTCTGCTAACACAGGCACCATGAACCTGGGGCGGGGGGGGGGGGGGGGGGGGACGGGGGGGGGCAATGTTGCCAGCATCACTGATATCAAAGTAATCTCTTAGGAGAACCAGATTGCTTATT
The DNA here is from genome assembly GCF_963259705.1 of Myotis daubentonii. Lineage (NCBI taxonomy): Eukaryota > Metazoa > Chordata > Mammalia > Chiroptera > Vespertilionidae > Myotis > Myotis daubentonii. The sequence continues at coordinate 45,979,812 of NC_081851.1, read as the reverse complement.
AAAATGTGGACACCTACTAAATCAGCATCTCCACGGACAGAGCATGCACACTTGAACAGGCTCCCCCCATCACTGCTCTCCCAGCTTAGAAGGCTGGGAACCAGAGTCCCTCTCAGGAGCAGTTTGCTACTGACCTTCCTCAGTTCACAGGGAGGTGGGGGAAGTTTCCCACAAAATAATCAAGACCTTTCCTGCAGTGAACATTTCTCATGAAAAGTTTCCCCTGCCTACATATTGCATGTCACAGGGATAAAGGGAGAGAGACCTTCCCTTTCAACTACTTGCTATCCTGTCAAAAGGCACATAGGAAGGCCAGCAGGCAGGAGGCCATGCCGTGCTCTGCTGTGAGGCGAGCACCACACAGGACCTGGTCCTCTCATCTGATGCAATCCAGGTTCATTCTCATAACAGCCCGTGGGCTGAGGTCATTACTCCCGTTTCATGGGAGAGTCTAACACTCCTGCCGCCTGTTCATTCCTCTTGGCCAAGCAAGCCTTGCTTCTCCGCATAGAGACTGCTGCATCACCAAGGCTTGGGACACCAGAATATCTTTAAGGAAGGTGCTAAGCCCAGAGAATTCACTAAGATCCACAGACCATAATCCTGTTCCTTCCCCCAACACCTCCTCCTCAAAAATCATCCCATCTTTCCCGATTCCAAATACCTGGCTTGGCTTCAAACAACCCTGCCGGCAATATTTTGGGCTAAAGGGTTCGCCCCAGCCCAGGACATGCTGCAACCCACACACAACCCAGATCTCTGGGATGAAGAAGAGACCCTGGGAAAGAAGAAAGTCACACCTGTACCTGAGTCATGCCAATATGGAACATGGCAGGACAAACACAGCCTGTCCGGTCATGTCTCCCCAGGCTCTGAGGCTGGAGTTTCCAGAATGTGTGTCATCATGTTTTCAACCAGGTAGGCCTAGTTGTCTTGGCTGCATGTCTCAATGCGAGCCCCACCTCCAGCCCCAGAGGGCGGCCTGCACCTTGCCAGGTAGCACACATCGTCCAAGGCTTTCATATCTCAGAAACAGTTGGGCCTGGGCCCAAGGACCTGGTGACCATAGCTCCAATGTGGCTAAAGAGAAACCTAAACTGGAGGCATGGAGATTCCTCCACTCCTCCTCTCTGCAGTGTCTCCATCTCCAAAATGGGAATCAATTGTCTTCATTTGGGTTCTTCCAAAAGCAGACTCCGAGAGAAGGATTTGGGCTCAGGTACTTTATTTGGGAGGTGACCCCAAGAAATACAAGTAAGGGAGGGAAGGAAATGTGACAAGGATGGGAAACAGCCAGGAAATGAACTAGTTATTGTGGTAGGGAACCTTCTTAGGACCCATGTATAATGTATATCAGAACTGTCCCACTAAAAGATGAAGAGCTGGGGTATGTATCCAGTAACTCTGGCCCCTTATTAGTTGAAGACTGCTCCTGGGAATATTAAACCCTTCTAATTCTGAGCTACCTTACATGTGGGCAGAACAAGCTATCACACAGGAGAAAAACCCATCAGGGAAGGTGAGAAATATGGAAGATTGAGTTGGGAAGCTGTCAGTGGGCCTAGGAATGTCTACTCTACCTCTAGGTGATGTCAGAGTTGGGGTCAGGGAGATGTTTGGGGTACCAATAGTGTCTGCTAACTTATCTTCCCCAGAGGGTGAGTTAAATGAGATAATGTATAAAAACCCTTGCTAATGTGGCACATAAGCACACTGTAGGAAAAGGCATTTTTTATTATTATTATTATTATCATCATTATTATTATGAACTATGTGGGATTCACACTCCTTCATAGTCTCTCCTCACCAGATTGGGAACACAGATGCTTCCCTCCTACTTAGACTGAAACTGAAAATTCTTCGGGACCAATGGCTGATCAGGTCAAGGTACAGGTAAATAAAAGGGTCGCTGGGCATACGGCCCTATGGGACTAGCTCTGAGGATGGTCAGCCCAGTACAGCACACACTTCCCCCAGAGCCTGCTGCCTGGCTGAGAATCCACCCTACCTGCTCTGTGAGATCATCCTAACCTGGACAGGAGGAGCCTTGACTAAATTCCCTTGTGATCTCTTGGCACTCAAATGTCCACAGCATTCTTACTTTATCTTCTGCTATTCCAGGTCCATGGCTAGAACTCACCAGCCAAACGATGCGGAAATCCAGCCAGGCAGATGCAGTGAGCCTCCACATGGAACTCATGATCATGAAACACACACTCAACCTGTGGCCCAATCATAGACAAGCACTGGGTGACCCGGATGACCTTCATTTAGGAAGAACAGAACACAGAACAGGCTTTAGTCAATGGGCAGCCAATTATTCCACTTTATTAGATGGCACTAATAAAAGGGATCCACAATCATTTGTCTGGTCCTAATTTTGCTAATTCACTCATTCAGTAGGCAGCAATTGAGTACCTATTATATGTGAGGGGCTTTTCAGGTGCTAGAGCGCAGACGGGAATAAGACACACAAGTTCCCTCATTGTTATGGTGCCCACATTCTCCTGCGGAAGACAGACAGTAAACAAATAACTAAAGAGTACATTTCAGATAATGATTTGTATACAAAGAAACTAAATCAGGCTAAGGAGGTGGAAAGTAAAGTTGTCAGGAAAAACTTGTTTAGAACATGACGTGTGATGAGAAAGGAAGAGCCAGGAAAGATCTTGAGAAAGAGCACCAGAGATGAGCAAAGGGCAGGTGAGAGGGCCCTGAGGCAGAAAGGCCCTGGCATGCCAGAGAAATGGCACAGCGCCAGGCTGCCTGCAGCACAGCAGGGAGGGGGCAGAGTCCACCTGGGAGGAAGGCGGAGCACCAGGGATCCCATGCAAGGAGGCCAATCCATGTCATGGAGCGCATCGGAAGGGATCCTCACACAGCTGTTTCTAATCGTCTCTGGAAATAAGAAGTGAGATTCTCAGCACACAGAAAGGAGGAGTGTTGGCGTTTTGAAGGGAGAGGGGTTAGACATAGTAGTCTGAAGAGAAAGAAGGCAGGTAAATTCAAAGGGAATGTGGTAAGATTGAGGTACTGAGGTTTATTGTCATAAAGTCAGCACAGTGTGTAATTTCTGCAAGCACATTTAGCTACTTGATGTGGGTTCAAGGTAGGCAGAGAGTTGGGGTTTTGACAGGAGAAGTGGATGGAGAGGAAGTATGTAAGAAGGCTCAACACACATAGGATACGTGTTTGTATCAATAACCATGAATCTAAGGAGGGCAATAGACTGAACAAGCGGTAGAATCCATAGATTGAAGGTTCTTTGGGGATTGAAGAGTATTGAAGGAGGGAGGGGTGCTAAAAACTCATTATAAAGTGTTCAGAATGGTGAGGCTTGAAATCAAGAGTTTAGAGGGGGAACAGTTATAGGTATTGATGGGGACCTAGGGTATAACCAAGGAAATGGGAGGCACCTGTTAAAAGGTAATCAGTGGCCAGGTCAGTGAGTATTCCAGGAGATATTGTGGAAGCATAAGACATAGCATCTGATCCACATGAATATAAAATGCTTGTGGCAAGACAGATTCTTGTTTTATAAGTAAGGACACTGAGGCTCAAAAAGAAATAGTCACTTGCCCAAAGCCCTACAGTTAAAGTGAGGCAAAACCAAAACCCTTGCTTTTGTCTTCTGATTCCTGGCCAAGCTCCGTCTCTTCTTTTCTTAATCCTCACATGAGGATATTTTTCCATTGATTTTTAGAGAGAGTGGAAGAGAAGGAGAGAGGGTAGGATGGGGAGGAAAGAAGGGAGGGAGGGAGGGAGGGAGAGGAAGAGGGAGAGGGGGAGAGAGAGAGAGAGAGAGAGAGAGAAACATCAATGTGAGAGAGACACATCGATTACTTGCCTCCTGCATGTGCCCCAACCAGGGCTGGGGATCAAACCTGCAACTCAAGTACGTGCCCTTGACAGGGAATAGAACCCAAAACTCTTCAGTACATGGGCTGACACTCTCACCACTGAGCTACCCCAGCCAGAGCCCAGCTCTCTTTCGACTGAACCACAGAGTCTGAACACGGTATCATCAGGTCAGGCTGCTTGGGTTCAAACCAGGTTCCCTACTTACTAGATAAAAGCCCTTGAACAAATACCTATTCTCACCATGCCTCAGATTTGTCCCCTTCACAGGATAGATAAAATAGCACCTATCTCAAAGGGTGATCTGAGAAATAAATAAAATAAAATTTGAAAAAAGTACTTAAAGCCTTGCTCAGTATACAGTAAGTGCTCAGTAATTGTCAGACGTTACTATAATAAAGTAAAAAGTTTTCTGATACCTGCTATAAGCACTGCTGTCTCCCCACTCTCAGATGCTCTGATGGAACATGGGAAGCAATGCCGCTTGCCACTGAGGTTCTGAGGTTTACCGTCATACAGTCACCATAGTGTGTAATTTCTGTGAGCACATTTCGCTACTTGGTGTGGTACACTCTTGCTGTACCTCTGACAGAGGCTTCATGGACCAATGGAGACTTGAGCAGGTGTTGGAGAGTGACCAGAGATTCTCAGATACAGGTTCATGGAAAGGTGCAAGGAGCACTTGTCTTATGGATAACATCATGAGCAAGAACCTGGAAGGGGGATTTGATGGGACATAGTCTTGATACAGTGAGGAAACCAGGCATCCAAGAAAGGATGAGCCCTAAAAGACCCCAGGTCTGGGGAGAGAAAAATTATTAGTCCAAGGACAGGAACGTTCTCAAATTTCTCTCCTCTTTGAGATGCTTCCACAGAAATAGAAAGTAATACCACTTGCCCTCCCTACTGCCCTGTTCTTCTCTTTTGGTGCCCTCTGTAGAGCAGAGAGTCATTCTACATAAACACTGAGCCCAAAAGAATCCATCAAATGGTCTCCTAATGAACCGAGTCCATCAGAAATTACAGAAGCATCAAGGCAACTGGGGCAGGAGCTGCTCGTCTCAAGTTGAAGTGACATCCACTTTACTGCCCTGTGTATTCTCCAAACCCCAAGTCTGGGTGATGAAGAAAAATGCTGTGTGGAAATAATGTTGGATTTAACTTCAATGAGAATAAGAAGACCCTGAATGATAGCACACTCTGTACTTAACTGACCCTATTATGAGCAGCTATTGAAGAATTTTCAGGATAATGAGCTATCTCATCTTCCATGTAACAAGCTGTGGGTGGATTGCTCAGACATTATAGTCTGAAAATAGCCCCACAGATATCAATGGTCCCCATAATTATAAAAAATCACAATTATTATAGGGCTACTTCTTGAACCAGGCTCTCTTCTATCAGGTTTCTTGAGGTTCAAGAAGGCACAGGTAAGGGGGTGTTTGTCCAACCAACCATACACTCCCCATCCTGCCCACCCTGGAGTTGAGCCACCTAGGCAAAATTTGTCTCCCACAGCTCCATCTTTCTCGGTAATCTCTACACCTTCAGTAAGGAACCCACACAAACAACATCCTCCCCAGAAATGGGACCCAAATAGCCATCCCTGATATAACAGTTATTTATTTATTTATGAAATACCATTTATGGAACATCTTTTATGTGTTTAAAACTGAACAAGACAACTATAGTCCCTGTCTTCCTAAAGCTAACATGGAAGACCGATGCTAAATTCACAATCCCAATAAATCTAAGTGCTATGGTCAGGACAGCACAGGTTGCATTACCAGTACCCCAGAGAAATGGACCTAATCTCCCCCACTGGGAGTCAGGAATCGATCAGGGGATGTCTATGTTCAAATACCCAGTGCTTATTGCTGATATTCAGTACATACTCCCATGCATACGCACGTTCACACACACATACACACACACACACACACTCAGAAGCAAATACACCATCCATGAAAATCATCAGCCCCAACTTCAGGACCTCGCATAGGTCCTTAAAAGAACTTGCTGAGCAGCTAAGTGAACAGGAAGCACCACGATGGAGCCCTTGTTTCACATCTGCTAGTAACCTGCTGTGCAAACTTGTATAAAATTCTCAACCTCTCTGAGTCTTACTCTCCTCCACTATGAATAAAGGAATTCAGAAAGATGATCCTGTGTAAAACAACACTCTTAAATTCACATAACTGAGGGCTTAGGAGAGACCTTTAATAACATACACACACACCTACCTACTCAGCCTTTCTCAAGCCTCAAAGCTCCTTCCAACTAGCCCAGTATAGACAAAGTTCTCAACTCTCTAAGCTACTGGTTAATTAATTACTCAGCAGTGTCATGGGCACCTACTTTATAAGAGATACTATGGAAGATATAAAATAGCATGAGCCATGGGTCCTGCCTTCGAGTTGCTTATACTCAACTGGAGGGAGATAATTTAGCCAAGTCAACACTGCAGGTAGATGACACAAAGCCACAGAGTGTCCACCACAAATCCATGCTGCTGTGGAATTACAGACATGTGTGACCATTCTCTGCCTGCCCGATGCCTCTTGGCTCTACTGAATAGATAGACTTTTGAAGAAAGCACTTTCATTTTTCAGGTGCCCAAAGAATCCCTGTCCCCAAGTGGAAAAGAAAACATACTCCTAGCCAGTTTCTCAACATCAGCACTATCAATATTTTGAACCAGATAATCTTTGTGGTGGCAGCCTCTCTGTGCATTGTAGGATGTTTAACAGCATTCCTGACCTCCACCCACTAGATGTCAGTAGAATGCCCCCCAACCAAAAATGTCTCCAGATACAGCCAAATGTCATGTGTAGGACAAACTCACCTCCAGTTGTCCTAGTCCCACACACAAAGAGAAAAGCAGAAAATTTTCCAAAAAGTCAAAGAAAACTAACCATTTTAGATACAGCAATAGAAAAATTCCAAAGCACACTGAGGAGTTTTGCTTTTTGAAAAGTCCCTCCCCGCTACACTCAAGCTGCCTCCATTTCCCTTGCAGCAAAAATATTTGAACCATAGAGTTATAACCGGAATTCAGAATGAAATTGAGGGCAGGTAAAAAAAGCACCATATACATCAAATTTAAAACTTTTTTTTCAACCAGAAAATAACTTTGTCACTGTGAGTTCCAAAAGTCACCCATTCAGCCTGCATGGTGACTGAGAACAGTGTTAGCCAGACCAGGAAGACATCAGTGACCAACCAAATTATTCCAGCCCATTACGCCAATCTACCAGGCGATGTTTGTCAGATGAGAAATCATAAGAGGACAGAAAGGAGGTAGGAGCACAAATGTCGTCCATTAATAAGCACTTTCACCAATGATTTAGAAAGAAAGTTTTAGGAGTCGGGCTTTAGAAAATAAGCAAGCATAACAACTAAGAAACTACAGCAAAGCAAAAAGACAGAGCTTTTCTGTGAGAAGGTTTAAGAAAGTGCCCTTTTGCTACCAGCATTTCCTTTTACTTTCATTATCTTTTCCTTTGTATTATCTTTTAAATGTATTATCTGAAACAATCAAAATTACAAATAACACACAAGTAACTTAAAAAGATAAACATAATCAATATTTGTTAATGGCCATCCAACTAAAAAATAGAACATTATGATTAACCTGCACCTACTTGCATTGATCTCTCCTCTCCTTTCTCCATCTTCCTCTTCCTCCAGACATAATGGCAGTCCTAATTTTTTATTGCTTTTTTAAAGTGTGGTTTTACTACAAATGCTTGTAAACTTAAGCTTGCTATGTATGCTCTTGAAAGTGGTATCAGGCCAATGTGTGGTTTTCTGAAACTTACTGTTTTTATTCAGTACTGTTTTTGCAAGATTTATTCATGTTATAACATATATTGTATTCTAGTGTATAACGGACTGTATTTATCCATTTTCTCAATGACAGGCATTTAAGTAATATTCATATTTTTTGCTTGTCTGAGAAGGGAACTTGAAAATTTTGAATATGTGCAAGATTTTATCTAGAAGTGGGTTTACTACATTATTGGATAGGCAAAAATGTTAACCTTATGAGATAGGGCCAAATTATTTTCCAAAGTGGTTGTACCACTAGTAATATACAAGGGACTGTATTAAGACACATCTTTTCAACCTGTATTTTGTTTGATTTCTTAAATTTTTCTAATTTCTAATTGAAGTTCATTCACTTTTAATCCTCCCAAATTTCTCCCCAATTTCTGAACTTGAATACTATGAAAGAGATGTGGGATTCAATGTTTTCTCTCATTTCAAATGCAGTGAATTGAATAAAAATTCACCGAGTACCTACCACATCTCAGTGATATGCTTCCTATTTTAAGAAGTAGAAAACAGAGTCGCTGTCACCAGGAGTTAAAAATTAATATCCTAGGACTCAAGGGTCCCAGGTTCGATTCCGGTCAAGGGCATGTACCTTGGTTGCGGGTGCATCCCCAGTAGGGTGTGTGCAGGAGGCAGCTGATCAATGTTTCTCTCTCATCGATGTTTCTGGCTCTCTATCCCTATCCCTTCCACTCTGTAAAAAAATCAATAAAATATATTTTTTTAAAAAAATTAATATCCTCATGCAAATCAGAGCAAGAAGAGAATGACACCAAATACAGATTCTAAGAAAAAACTAAAATAATTCAAGAGGATGCAAACCAAACAATAAAACCAATTTTCACCTACAAATTATTACTAATATTTTTTAAAATGACAATGTGGAGGGTGTAAAGATAAATGCATTCTTAGACATAACAACTGATAGGGGTATAAATTGGAAGAATCATTCTGTTGGACAATTGGACAGACTTGCTGAAAAGCATTCAGCTATTCTAATTGTAGAAATTTATTCTACAGAAATAATTAAAGCACACAAAGATTTAGCCACAGTGATGTGTGGTATAGAAACTATGGATCAAAGGCAAAAATTAAATTTACCAAATCTCCAACATTGGGGAGATTGGCTAAATTACTTTTGTTGTAGCCAAACACTAGGACACTGTGGCCAATAAGAATGACACTGTAGAATAATATTTGTTGACATGGAAAGATGTCCAAAGTACATTCTTAAGTAAAAAAAAATAATTAATTAATTAATTAAAAATAAAAACAGTTTATTTTAAAAAATGTGGCTTCAAGTTTGCAAATAGGAAAATGTGCAAGTTGTGTATATCCACACGAATTTTTTTAATATAAATAATCAGATGCTACTAGGCTTGATATTTTGTGAATTCTAAGACAAACTGGAAAGAGTGTAAGTACTGTGGGAGATGGGATTATTAGGAATGGCTGCATAAAGGAGTGGGACCTTGTGGGAATAGCTTTTCAAGAGTGAAAAAAGTGACTTTGGAGTTTTATTTCCCAGGGAAAAGTAGCAATAACATGAAGGTCTTCAACTCACTGACTCCCACCTTCTCGTCTATTTCAGCATCTCCAAAAAAGCAGGGATGCAGCCCACAAAAATGTGTTAGCCTCTGTGGCAGCCTGTGTGTGGAGTTGCCTAGGCCACGTGTTCTCTGGCTCAAATGCTACACCAACTCTTCCTATCTGTTCTACTTCACTGCCGACTGGAACATTTGGACTAAGTCAGCTGGTCAACAACCAGCCTGTGTTTCAATACATGGACTGCCTGTTTGACTGAATTATCCACATCACCCCATTATATATATGAGAGCCAAAAATGTCTCCATGGCCATTTACTTTGAAAGTCTTTGTGCTTAATAAAGGAAGCTTGGTGCGAATGTGTATTCTCTAGACCTGGTTATAAATAAAGTACCTTCTGTCCTTATAGTACCTTTAGTTTCGTAACCAAAACCTGTGTTCAATACACTGTCTGACAGAAAATAAAACTCAGCTTGATAAATGTGCTGAGGTGGGTGTGAGGAGGATGTAGGAGTAAGGAAAGGTGATTGTTCAATTGATGGTCTTAAACTTTCTTCAGAAAATGACACCCAATAGTCTATAAGGTATATTTTAGGACAACAAAAGCATGAAGCAGGATGTTACATATTACTCAAACCATATGCCTCAGTGAAATGAGTTTCTTCCCCCAAAAAATGTCTACAGCCTTTCAATTTTGGAAACCCTAAATTAACATAGATATTTTAACATCTTGATTTCTAGGAAAAAACTTTCCCCAAAGAGCATAAACTCTTAAGGCTATTTAAAATAAATACATTAAAGAGAGTTAGAGAGAGAGAAAGAAAGGGGGGCAGATTAATAGATAGATGCTTCTTAGAGTTTTCTTCAGCAGATGTGTGTAAGCCCCCACTTTAATGCAGAACCTAATGGGCTGACCCAGCCCCACACACTGCCCAGTCAGCGAAGCCAGATTCCTATTTCCAGTGACCAGTGTACCCAAAGGAGCTCACTAAGTTAAACGAGTATTCTGTGGACACTGACTCCAACACTCCTCCAGTGGAGGCATTTGGGACCAGCATCATTACTCAAAAAAATGGCATCTGCATATTAATCTACAAGAGAGGTCGCTGTTGGTGCCACTTGGAAGCAGGGCTCCCCGGCACGGCAGGTACATCTCTGCAGCCTTTGAGGACACACGCAGGTACATCTCTGCAGCCTTTGAGGACACACAGAGACCACTGCTTCACCAGAGTGTGGTTTAGATAGGGTCTCTTATGCTAAGGAAAATGACTGGTGGCACATATCTATAAGTGACATTCAAATTCACCTCTGAAGTCTCACTTGATAATAACAGGGACACTGCAAGAGTCTCTACGAACACACCCGACTTCAAATTAATGGGTGAGTTCACTGTTGTTAAGGAAAGCATGGGTCTCTGTGCATTAGGACTTGGTGAACAATAAATACATTTCCAGGAGAGCTCTCCTAGGCTGATACGCATTCAAGGTATTATCTTTGCTCTGACTGTATGTGCTTCTGGGTGAAAAAATTCTAATTGCACTCCCATTCAAAAATCAACCGTGGGAATAGGAATCGGGCTCATTTTATGCAGAGCTGCCCGAAGGCCTTATCCTTAAAACAAATTATAGCACCTCCTATGCAACGCACACTCTGAAGTTAATTCTAACCCTACAGCAAAACTCCAAAATTAAACTTTAATCTGTGATCTAAACAATTTGGTGTTTGTGATCAATCTTGGTATTTTTATAAAGTGCCAAGGTAATTGTTAGAGCAGAGGAGGACAGAGTTGTCCAATAGTACGTTTCCGGTAGAACCAAATGAGACTCATGGGACAGGATCTGGGTGAGGGGACCATTTGGCTGTGCCTCCATCAGAGCCAGAGATGAAGAGAAAAGAGGAGAGAGAGAGAGAGAGGAGAGAGAGAGAGAGAAGAGAGAAAGAGAAGAGAGAGAGAGAGAGAGAGAGAGAGAGAGAGAGAGAAGAGAGAAAGAGAAGAGAGAGAGAGAGAGAGAGAGAGAGAGAGAGAGAGAGAGAGAGAGAAGCAAGGCAGGAATGGCAGGAAGACAAGGAGAGAGAGGGGAAGAGAGGAAGAGAGAAAGGGAGAAAGGGAGGAAGGGAGGGACGATGTGGGGAGAAAGGGAAGGAAGGAAGAAATCTTAGACGAGCTCATCTAGACAACAAACCCATATTTACTTCCCCCTGTCAAAGACCCAGGCAGGCTGCCACTGCATTAAAGCAATCACTTTGGCCCTATTAGCCATATTAGAAATTAAATTTAGTCTCTTGAAACTGTACACTCAGAAGCCAGTGGGGTGAAAGCAAATTCGACATGATATCTCCAAAAGCAAAAGGGGCCAGGGGATGATATGTTCCAGGGCAAGGAGAAGCCCACCTGGGAAACATGCCCAGAGAAGGGAGTTCAAAGAGCTTCCAGTGGAAGGTCTGTCTTTCCCCAACTGGCTGCAGAGCCTCTGTGTCCTACAGCAACCTGCTCTGACGCTCTGATAAGTCAGACAGAATTCATGGGAGATTACCACACAGCTCCTGCCAAGCTGTGCTGCAGCGCGGGTAATAGATATGCTCCAGCACTAAATCCTAAAAGGCCCTGCTACATCTGTCAAGCATGCCCTGGAAAAGCACCCTCAGTTCAGATGTTATCACTGCTCTGCCTGCATCAGAAGATTTAGTGTCCACCCTGGAGGTTGCTTTTGCTGCACAGTTTTCAGGGGCAAAACAACAAGGGAGAAAGATGAGAGGGAAAAAAAGGCAAATTATTCTTGCTTAAAGCAAAAGAAATAAAGTGATGTGCTTGCAGACTAGTTCAGCTCCTCGCCCTGCATCCAGAAGGTCCCAAATCCCACATTAAGGAGGTACTGATGTTCTAAGCTGATTAGCTAGGATGGTTAGAGTCCCTGGACTGTGACATCATGGAGATGATCTTCTACAGGGAGACTCTTTCCCAAGGAAAGCTAAACAACAAACCCAGCAGGGATCCATAGGCAAGAGATAGAAGATGCAAGCTTTTGATAATTAACTTTAAAACAGGTTCGAGAAAAAGCTGTTCTGATATAAAATGAACTTTTCAAGCATTTGCTTAGGAAAAGGGAACAAAAATTAAACTCCTCCAAACAGTTGTACTTCCCACTAACCATGTTTCCAGATGCAATTTCTGTTTGTTCAGAGTGTATTTTAAGCACGACTTTGGACATTTTGTTCATTATGAGTAACGAATGTTACATTCATATGTATTTTTAAAGTGTACAGAGATTGTATGTACATGTATACTCAATGCTTTAAGAATAACAACTCCACATATTAACTGCCTATTCTCACTGGAGCCTATAATGAATCCAAGAGAAAGGCAGGGGAGTCTTAACCTGACCCACTGTCTTGGTTTTCATAAGCCAGGATGAATGCCCAGGGCTCAGGGTAGCAGGAGTGTCAATGGGCCTTGCAGAGGTGTAGATGGTAGAAGAATGTAGTAACACTGCAGGTGCAGAAACGTTGGTACCTGCCCACATATGGAAGTGGACAAACATGCTGAGGGTCCAAGTTGACCTATAAGAGGACCCTGGATAGATATTTGGACTCTGAATCAAGAAACAGAAGCCAATGATCCACATCTAGGAGCACCATGCTTAACTAAACATATTTTTAAACTTCTTGAAAAATAATGGGCAGCTCTCCTGATAATACCATGTGATGTCTTTATGTGAACCATGTTCCTGCTCCTAAAAATAAACTCAGGGAAAGAACCAAGAATTGGCCATGGGATTACAGCTCTGGACTTGGTGGATCTTCTCATCAGAAAATTAAAAGAAACCTTCTTTCCAGAGGGATTTCCCTAAGCTGACAGTGCAGATGCTTTACATGAATTGTCTTATTTAACAGTCCCCATGGACCTGACAGGCAGGTAATACTAACCCTGTTTTTCAGAAGACAAAACTGAGACTCAGAAAAGTTAAGTAACTTGCTCAATTGTTCTATCACTTGAAGTCATCCACCTGGTTCCAGCCATATACTAAACTCTTGATTAGATCTTTCTAATTGTTTGCTTGGATTTATATTTATTTCTGTACTAGATGTTTGAAGTGCTTGCTGAAAATTGGCAAGTACATTTGTCAAGAAGTTGTTTTCAAGAGCCCACAAAACCCAACCATGAATAGGACCCATTGAAATTTCCAGGAGCAGAAGGTCACAGCAACTCTCTTTGAGGCCCCTGACAGCCCCAAGCCCTGAGAAACTGTAGAGGCAGCAATTGAAGGTAATAGTTGCCTCAGATCAATGGTAAAATGTCATCTCCTCCTGACCTTCCTCACTCACACCTTCCAGACACCATCACTGCAAAGTGTGGCTCATCCCAGCACTGAGCTCAAGGCATCGTCAGAGAGCACTGGTTTAGGTGTTTATGATCAGAGTCCAATTAGCCTAAGGGGAAATTAAACAAATGGATGGCAGCTCACTGATTAGCAATTATTTTCCCAGATAGTTTGTAGAAGCCATGGTGGCTGCTGAGCCTCAAATCCCAATGGCCTCTTAGTGACTCTGTGTAAAATCCCCCATCTCTCTGTTTCCACCAAGAAGCTACAACTCCATTGACAAACATTCTGGCCTTGGGTTCTAGTCTTTGTCCCCTTTGACATCCCCATTTCTCCCTAAATCAAATTCAGTGTGAAATATACTATGGTCACTAAATTATCATTCAGCTCTTTCCTCAAACCCACCACCCAGAAGAGACAAGCTGGTGGTCTTGTCCCAGGATGGAAGATGGATTTGTACCAGCATCGCTATGCTCTTACCTTGTGTAATCCCAGATGTGCAATGCTTAAGAGCCACAGGGCTAGGGAGGCCAGTTCCCCTCTGAGCTATAACAATCCAGACCACATGAGACTGAACCCAGGCACTGTACCCTGGTCTTTCAGGTCATGATTCTGGGATTCACAGATCTGGTATGAATCCCATCTCTGCCACTTACTATTTAGGCAAGTTAATTAATTCTGAATCTTATTGTCCTCATCTGTAAAATGGAATAATACAAGTAGGTTGTACTGAAGATGAAGTCGGATATAGTGCATGGAAATCACTCTGTGCACACTATCTAGCATAGATTAGGAGCTTAAAATGGCCCCTAGGATTGTCGCTGGGATTTTATTACTATTTATCAGCATGGGCTCATTAGCATTACTTCCTAACCTGCTAACCTACCTGAAGATCTTTTTCCTTTTTTATCAACTGGATGACTATAAAGAAGACTTCAAGAATTAGTTTAAGGATCTAATCTGATCAGTAGGCAGCTAAAAATAACTGTCTTCTTGACCTCATAATTAGGCTCTCCTTCTTGTGTATCCTTAGAACATTTGTGGTGTGTGCCTCTTAACCTGCCTTGCATTGGTATTCAACTTTTGCATATATGACTTTCTAATTAAGCAACATTTTTAAAGCAAGCATTTTATACTTGTAAGCATCTTCCTCAGTATCTGGCAGAGTGTTGGGCACTTGGTGGTCACTCAGTAAATATCAGAAGGATGGAAATAGAAAGGAAGACCTCAACCGCCTACCTTAATTGGACCTATGACCAGGTTCTCTAAAGGTAAGAATTCCCTACATGAAAGGAATTGAGGGGATAACTCTACTACCTTGTTGACTTGTATTGTGTCTCTTAAACTAGACACGGGCTTTGATTAGAGGAAATAGTACTTACAAGCCACCAACATCAGCACAGATGCAGGCACATAAGGACTCCAACAGATATTCATGTTTGAAAAATTGACTGATTTTACTTCTGAGAGGGATTCAAGGCTCCAGGGTTTTACAGGACGATTCTTTCCTGTCCAACATCTCCACCGGGATGGAGAAGACATGCTGGGAAGGTGTCTCCCTTTGGGCTTCTGTACCTCCTGAGTGGGTCCACAATCAGGTGAAGGATTAGAAGTTTATTTCACTTCAGGATCGCTGGCCTCTAATATCAAAGTCAAAACCATGTTCACGTTTTCTTAAAAATGTCACCATTGTTTCCTTGCAATGTGTCCAAGATGGTGGGACTTTGGTCCTTGGTTTCCAAAAGGAAAGCATGGTAGTGGCAGTCCTCACTCATCCTCTATTCCCAAACAGAAGCGCAGTCTTATACTTTAAAAAAGAAAAGCGCATATGTCCGAGGGAAAATACTACTAATGT